>NC_044390.1:89690168-90290168 GCF_006542625.1 Nomascus leucogenys | reverse complement strand
CTTATTTTAGAGATGGAGTCTTGCTTTGGCACCCAGGCTGGAGTGCAGTGGTGTGATCATCCTGGGCTCAAGCAGTCCTCCCACCTCAGCCTCCTGAGTAGCTGGGGCTACAGGTGCACACCACCACACCTGGCCCAGAATGTATTTTACTTTCAACAAGGTGGCAGAAGCCTGCGTTCCTCTGGCTTGTGTTGAATTATGCTTCAGAAGGATGTCTTCTGGCTGCCGTGTTGAGAGCAGGCTAGCTGGGGTGAAGAGAGGAAGCAGGGGGCCTGTGGCGAGACGGTTGTTTCTGGGCGATGCCTTTGGTCACTTGTTGAGGTTTGCGCAGGCATGCCATGCTTGCAGGGGTATGGGCATGGGTCTGTTTCACTTGTGCTCTTCAGGACAGGCAGGGCCAGGAAGGAAGCTGGCCTGGCCTGCCAGAGGGCATGTGAGGCCGGGTGCCCTGCTGTCTCGGTCAGTGGTGGTCTGGGGCTGGGGGTTTCTCTACATCTCTGCCTGCAGGTTCTCAGCATGGGAAACTCTTTCTCACCACCTTTCTTTTCCTTCTTCCTCTCGTTCTGCCTTTCCTTGGCTCTGGTACAGAGCCCCCGTCTTCGGTTCATTTCCAGTACTTCTCCATGGTGGGTATCCAATGCGCTCACGTTGATGACCTCATCCCACCTGCAAGGAGGCAGCTGGAGGCATGACAGCTCAGCACTCCAGGTGCCTGGAGGCATTCCCATATGCATTGAGCCCTCATGCCTTCCAGTAGCCAGGTGTCGTCAGCAGGAGCTTTCTGGATCTGTGTCCCCTGTGTCACTTCCTTTCTTTGTTTCTTCACACACTTCCTGAGATGTGAACCCTGCCTGGGACAATCACTTTTGTTCCTGGAGACAGTGTACAGAGCTTGGAATTCTCCGAGGGGTTCCTGAGATGGCGCCATTCAAGCCGGGGGGTTGAATAGCTTGACTCTTCATTTCAGCAGCATGATTGACCCCTCAGTGGATCAACAGCGATTCATTCCACACATATTTAGTGAGTACCTACTATTCTAGGAGCTGGGCATAAAGACGTGATAAAATGTTAAAAACTTCTGGCCCTCCTGGGGCTTGTATTCTAGTGGGGGTTGACACTCGATAGAAAATAGTCAGTAAAACCTGTAAGCACGTCAGATGGTGATCAGAGCTGCAGAAGCAGGGGAAAGGAAGGCCTCCCAAGTTGGGGACATTTAGGCGAAGACCTGAAGGTGAGGAGTGAGCCAGGATGGTAGCTCAGGGAGAAAGGCCCTGACGCAGGAGCTTGTCCAGGATGTTCAGGAAACTGGAGTGAGTGAATGAGGGGAAGAGAAGCAGGGGAGGAGGTCAGAGAATATTGAGGGCCCCGATGGATCAGGGCCTTGCAGGCTGTATCAGGACTTTGGCCCTGACTCTGAGTGACCTGAAGCTTCAGAAATGTTTGAGCAGTAGAGGGTCAGGATCCGAACTGTGCTTTAAAAGGATGGTTTCTGACTATGGTGATGAGAGCAGGCTGGATGGGAGGAAGGGAGGAAGCTGGGGGATTGTGGGGAAACAATTGCAATAGGGAGTTTCATGCGTGTCCTTGTGAAGAGACCACCAAACAGGCTTTGTGTGAGCAATAAAGCTTTTAATCACGTGGGAGCAGGTGGGCTGAGTCCGAAAAGCGAGTCAGCGAAGGGAGATAGGAGTGGGGCCGTTTTATAAGATTTGGGTAGGTAAAGGAAAATTACAGTCGAAGGGGGTTTGTTCTTTGGTGGGCAGGAGTGGGGGTCGCAAGATGCTCAGTGGGGGAGCTTTCTGAGCCAGGATGAGCCAGGAAAAGGACTTTCACAAGGCAATGTCATCACTTAAGGCAGAGACCGGCCATTTTCACTTCTTTTTTGGTGGAATATCATCAGTTAAGGCGGGCAGGGCATATTCCCTTATTTTATGATTCTTCAGTTACTTCAGGCCATCTGGGTGTATATACGTGCAAGTCACAGGGGATGCGATGGCTTGGCTTGGGCTCAGAGGCCTGACATTCCTGCCTTCTTATATTAAGAAAAATAAAACAAAATAGTGTTGAACTGTTGGGGTGGTGAAAATTTTTGGGGGGTGGTATGGAGAGAGAGAATGGGCGATGTTTCTCAGGGCTGCTTCAAGCAGGATTAGGGGTGGCGTGGGAACCTAGAGTGGGAGAGATTAAGCTGAAGGGAGATCTTGTGGTAAGGGGTGATATTGTGGGGTTGTTAGGAGAAACATTTGTCGTATAGAATGATTGGTGATGGCCTGGATACGGTTTTGGATGAATTGAGAAACTAAACGGAAGATACAAGGTCCGAATAAAAGAAGGAGAAACATGGGTATTAAAGGACTAAGAACTGGGAGGACCTAGGACATCCAATTAGAGAGTGCCCCAGGGGATTCAGCGTAATTACTTGGCTTGGTTGGCAAGTTTTTGGGCTCTATCCTTGAGTTTTTTTATGTTGTCATACACCAGGCCAGACTGATTTAGGTAAAAACAGCACTCTTCATTTAAGAACATACAGCGTCCTCCTTTTTCAGCAGTGAATAAGTCAAGGCCTCGGCGGTTTTGAAGGCCAACTGCAGCTTAAGAGTCAACTTGGGCCTGGAGGACTGATAAAGTTTGTGGTATGTCTGTGATGCTAGCAGAGAAGTCATTAGACAGGCTATGAAGGTCGTGACAGGTTGAAATGCCTGCTATTCCAGTACCGAGAGCAATAGTGGAGGCAGAAAGTCCTAAACCGACCATCAAGGGAATTAGTGGAATAACTCTTTTTTGTCGTGTTGGTGTCATGAGGGGAACAGGGAGCTCTTCGGTCCCATTTGCAAATTGAATTTTGGGGGTAAGGAAAACTAGTGTGCATGTGCCTGTCTAATTAGCAGGTAGACACATGTAGGTAGAGGATCCACAGAGGAAGAAGAGACCTTGTGTGAGGCAAAACTGGAGATGTAAAGTAAAAAGGTGAGAAGGAGTGCTGAAGGGGGTGTCTTGTACCCAGACTCCTAGGGATCCAGCTAGGGCGGCAGCTGTCAGAGGTTGTAATGGGGACTGATGGGGTAACTGCGTAGAGGAGGAGGTTCAATTTTCATGGTGTGTGAGAAAACGTTGAGTATCTACGAGCAACCTTTCACTGTTATTTTCGGGGCTGGGTATAAGTAAACAAGAAGAGGGCCTGGGAGGAGAGTCTGACTAGCAAGGGGAAGGTAGCCAAGGATGCAGTGAAATACAGGGTAAGTGTCTTCCTAAGCAATAATTACTGCTAACGTTTTTGAGTTTGTCAGTATTGATAGCGGGCTTGTCTGTAATATGGAGCTGGAAGGCTCCAATTGTTTCAATGATGTGTGTAGTTGGGCTTTGGAGATGAAGAGTAAAGAAACATCGAGAAGGTGAAAGATTACCTAGGGGAATTCCAGTGGGTCTTTGCTGAGAGACACATAAAGGAGCGGCCACAGGAATAGTAGTTTGTGTTGTGAGAGGTCCAAATATGGGGGGAGTAGAGTTAATATACGGAGAAAGGTTTTTTAAATAAGTGCGGAGGACGGCGGCAGCTTGCTGATGTGAAATGTCTGGGGAAGTCTTGCTGGACTTGTCTAGAAAGTAAATGAGTTCTTCAGGAGGGTAAAGGTGAGGGCTATTAAAGGAAGTTCGGAGGTGTAAGGAGACAGGAGATGTTGCCCACTCTGTCTGTAAGGTGGGGACTGCTGTGTAGGCACTGGAAGAAAGGGAAATGCAAAGCCAGCAGTTGTTCTCTAAGGAGGGATTAGAAGCAGCTAGGAGAGAATGGGTAAGGTTGATAGTGTGGTGGAGATAGCTGGGGAGAGGTAAAGGGTGGCATAAGAATGGAATGAGAATAAGAGTGAGTATAAAAGTAAAGAATAGAACTTCATCAGGGTGGAAGTATTGGAGGGTGCCCTGCCAGCAAAGATCATCTACTCACTCTAAGAGGGAGTTAAGAGTGGCGGTTTGGGGATAGCACCAAGAGATATCAGCTGTGATGGCTTGAAGAAACAGTGTAAACCGGCAGTGTAAACAAGAGTAGGGCATTTATAAGTAGTTAAGAACGGAGAATAGGAGTATGACTAGACAGAAAATAGTAGGGATGACAAGTTTTTTGGGGCTCGGCCTAAGTGGTGGGGGTGACTTCGTAAAGCCCTGTTGCAAAAAGTAGGGTAAGGACGAGCAGACCTAATAGAATGAAGGGATGTATTAGGCTCATAAGGGTTATTACTGTTCTTCAGAAATACGAGTGAGTTTAAAGGAAGTAGGGGAGAGTACTTGCGACTTCCAGGAGGAAAAGGAGGGATTAGGCTGGCTGTCCGATGGACATAGCTTTATTCTGGAACTGTGAACCCAGTGGGGAGGATCCTACAGGCGGACGGCAGTCGGGCTACTATAGATGACTAAGTAGGGTCTGGTCCATCGAGATTGTAGAGTTTGAGGGGTCAGATTCTTAACAAGAACTGATCGTCCAGCTAGGGTGTCTTCATATGGCTGGGGATCTGGAGTAGGCAAGAGAAGATTAGCAGCCTGGTGAATTTCCTGTCTAGCCTGTTGGAGGACTGGAAGATAGTCACCTAGAGGGCTGGTGTCTGTGATGAGGTTGGGGCCAAGCAGAAAGTGCGTCCATATAAAAGTTCAAATGGACTGTACCCTGTAGCATCTCGAGGACAGGCTCTAATTCTGAGAAAGGCAAGAGGTAAAAGTACTGTCCAATCCTTTTTAAGTTGGAGGCTGAGCTTGGTGAGGTGTGTCTTTAAAAGACCGTTAGTCTGTTCTACCTTTCCTGAAGATTGAGGATGGTAAGGGATATGAAGGTTCCACTGAATACCAAGAGCCTGAGAAACTGCTTGGGTGATTTGACTAGTAAAGGCTGGTCCGTTATCAGACTGTATAGAGGTGGGAAGGCCAAACCGAGGAATTATGTCTGACAGAAGGGAAGAAATGACTGTGATGGCCTTCTCAGACCCTGTGGGAAAGGCCTCTACCCATCCAGTGAAAGTGTCTACCCAGACTAAGAGATTTTTTAGTTTTCTGACTCAAGGCATGTGAGTAAAGTCAATTTGCCAGTCCTGGGCAGGGGCAAATCCCCGAGCTTGATGTGTAGGAAAGGGAGGAGGCCTGAACAATCCCTGAGGGGTAGTAGAATAGCAGATGAAACACTGAGAAGTGATCTCCTTGAGGATAGATTTCCATGATGGAAAGGAAATGAGAGGTTCTAAGAGGCGGGCTAGCGGCTTGTAACCTACATGGAAGAGGTTATGAAATGATGACAGAGTAGAGTGGGCCTGTGAGGCTGGAAGGAGGTATTTTCCTTGGTCTAAGAACCATTTGCTTGTGTGGGAAGAGATTGATAGGTGGAAGTTTCAGCGGGGGAGTAGGTGGGAGTGACCGATGTGAAGGAGAAAAACTGGCCAGGAGGGACAGAAGTTGGAGAGCTAGCTGCTTGTCTAGCCACCTTATCAGCATAAGCGTTGCCTAGAGCAATGGGATCTGACCCCTTTTGATGCCCCTTGCAGTGAATGACCCCAGCTTCCTTTGGAAATAAAGCGGCCTTGAGCAGTGTTTTTATTAAAGAGGCATTAATGAGGGAGGACCCTTGTGTAGTGAGGAAACCTCTTTCAGCCCGTATGACCGCATGGTGGTGCAGAATATGAAAGGCATATTTAGAATCGGTATAGATATTGACATGTAGTCCTTTTGCAAGAGTGAGGGCTTGAGTTAAGGCAACTAGTTCGGCTGGCTGAGAGGTAGTGGAGGAGGGTAGAGCGGTAGCCTCAATGATAGATGTAGAAGATACTATAGCATAGCCTGCCTTTGCTGGTGAGTGGTGATTAGGTCTGGTGGAACTGCCATCAATAAACCAAGTGTGATCAGGGTGAGAAACAGGGAAGAAGGAAATGTGGGGAAATGGGGTGAATGTCAGGTGGATCAGAGAGATGCAGTCATGAGGGTCAGGTGTGGTATCCGGAATAATGTGGGAGGCCGGATTGAAGTCTGGGCCAGGAACAATGGTAATTGTGGGAGACTCAACAAAGAGTGAGTATAGCTGAAGGATCTGGGGAGCAGAAAGTATATGTGTCAGGTGTGAGGAAGAAAATAGATTTTGGAAATTATGAGAGCTGTAGAGAGTGAGTTGAGCATAATTTGTGATTTTGAGGGCCTCTAAAAGTATTAGGGCTGCAGCAGCCGCTGCACGGAGACATGATGGCCAGCCTAAAACAGTAAGGTCAAGTTGTTTGGACAAAAAGGCTACAGGACGCAATCCTGGTCCTTGTGTAAGAATTCCGACTGCACAGCCCTGCACTTTGGCTGTGTGTAATGAAAAGGGTTGGGATGAGTCAGGGAGAGCTAGAGTGGGGGCAGTCTCTAAAGCTGTCTTCAAGGAATGGAAAGAGGAGTGGGGAAAGGATTTAGGATCTATGGGGTCAGCTAGGTTTCCTTTTGTGAGTTTATATAATGGTTTTGTTAGGATGGCAAAACCAGGTATCCAAAGGCGAAAGTATCCAACCATGCCCAGGAAGGAAAGGAGTTGTTGTTTTGTAGAAGGGGTTGGGGTTTGAGAGCTTAGTCGGACACGATCGGCAGGGAGAACACGTGTGTTTTTATGAAGAATTATGCTGAGGTAGGTAACGGATGGAGAAGAAATTTGAGCTTTGGAGGGGGATACCTGATATCCTTTGGAGAATAAATGTTGAAGGAGCAGAAGTGTGTCTTGTTGAGAAGATTCAAAGGAAGGGCTACAAAGAAGATCATCAATATATTGAATAAGGTGAGAAGTGGAGGGGTGGAAAGTAAATCATGAGAAAGAGCTTGGCTGAAGTCATGAGGGCTGTCCCTGAAACCTTGTGGCAGCACAGCCCAGGTAAGCTGCTGGGACTGATGGGTGTCAGGGTCAGTCCAGGTGAAAGCAAAGAGAGGCTGGGACGAGGGGTGCAGGGAAATAGTGAAAAAAGCATCTTTAAGATCAAGAATGGAATAGTGAGTTGTGGAGGAAGGTATTGAGGACAAAAGAGTGTACGGGTTGGGCACCACAGGGTGGATAGGCAAAACAATTTGGTTGATAAGGCGCAGATCCTGAACTAATCTGTAAGACTTGTCCGGTTTTTGGACAGGTAAAATGGGGGAATTGTAAGGAGAGTTTATAGGTTTTAGAAGCCCATGCTGTAGCAGGCAAGTGATAACAGACTTTAATCCTTTTAAAGCGTGCTGTGGGATGGGATATTGGTGTTGAGCGGGGTAAGGGTGATTAGGTTTTAATGGGATGGTAATGGGTATGTGATGAGTTGCCAGGGAAGGAGTAGAGATGTCCCATACTTGTGGGTTAAGGTCAGGGGATACGAGAGGAAGACACGAAGGAGGCTTTGGGTTGGGGAGAAGGGCGGCAATGAGATGCGGCTGTAGTCCAGGAATAGTCAGGAAAGCAGATAATTTGGTTAAAATATCTCGGCCTAATAAGGGAACTGGGCAGGTGGGGATAACTAAAAAAGAGTGCATAAAAGAGTGTTGTCTAAGTTGGCACCAGATTTGGGAGTTTTAAGAGGTTTAGAAGCTTGGCCGTCAATACCCACAACAGTTACGGAGGCAAGGAAAACAGGCCCTTGAAAAGAAGGTAATGTGGAGTGGGTAGCCTCTGTATTGACTAAGAAGGGGATGGACTTACCTTCCACTGTGAGAGTTACCTAGAGCGTCTGTGATGGTCCTGTAGGCTTCTGAGGCGATCGGGCAGTGTCAGTCTTCAGCTGCTAAGCCGAGAAGATCTGGGAAGGAGTCAGTCAGAGAGCCTTGGGCCAGAGTTCCAGGGGCTGTGGAAGTGGCTGCCAGGTGAGTTGAACAGTCCGATTTTCAGTGGGGTCCCGCACAGATGGGACATGGCTTAGGAGGAATCCTGGGCTGTGGGCATTCCTTGGCCCAGTGGTCAGATTTCTGGCACTTGTAGCAAGCTCCTGGGGGAAGAGGTTCTGGAGGAACCCCTGGCAGCTGCGGTTCAGGCGTTTGGAGTTCTTGTGTGCTGGAGATGTGGCTGGGGTTTGTCTCACAGTGGAGGCAAGGAATTGCAACTCAGAAATACATTGCTACTTGGCTGCCTCTACTCTATTATTGTACACCTTGAAGGTGAGATTAAGTCCTGTTGTGGGGTTTGAGGGCTGGAATTTAATTTTTGGAGCTTTATTTCATGTCAGGAGCACGTTGGGTAATAAAATAAAATGCATATTGAGAATAAGACGGCCTTCTGACCTTTCAGGGTCTAGGGCTGTAAAGCATCTCAGGGTTGCTGCCAAATGAGCCGTGAACTGGGCTGAGTTTTTATATTTGATGAAAAAGAGCCTAAACACTAACTGATTTGGGGAGAGGTCAGATAAAGAAAAAGGAGCGTTAACCTTGACTATGCCTTTAGCTCCAGCCACCTTTTTAGGAGGAAATTGCTGGGCAGGTGGGGGAAGGCTAGTCGCGGAACGAAACTGTAAGCTGGACCGGGTGTGAGGAGGGGAGGTGGTAGAAGGATTATAGGGTGGAGGAGCGGAGGCTGAGGAAGAATTGGGACTTAGCTCAACCTGGTGATGAGCAGCTTGAGGAGGAGGGGAAAGGTCAGATGGGTCTGTAGAAAAGGAAGACTGGAAAGACTCAGTGACACCTGGGGTTGGGACTGAGGGGACAGGTGGGAGGGAAAGAAGGAGGATTTGGGAGGAATCGCATTGGGAACAGAGACTAGGGAAGGAATGAAATGTGAAAAATGCCTGGATGTAAGGCACCTCAGACTATTCGCCCATTTTTTGACAAAAATTATTTAGGTCTTGTAGGATGGAGAAATTGAAAGTGCCGTTTTCTGGCCATTTAGAGCCATTGCCAAGTTTGTATTGGGGCCAGGCGGTGTTGCAGGAGAAAATAAGGCGTTTAGGTTTTAGGTCAGGTGTGAGTTGAAGAGGTTTTAAGTTTTTGAGGACACAGGCTAAGGGAGAAGAAGGAGGAATGGAGGGTGGAAAGTTGCCCATAGTGAAGGAAGCAACCCCAGAGAAAAGAGAGAGACACAGAGGGAAGGGGTTCGGGGGTTCTTACCCTCCAGAAAAGCAGGAAAGGGGTCGGGGCATGGAAATAAGGGGTTGGGGCGCAGAGATAAGAAGTCGGGGCACGGAAATAAGGGATCAGGGCACAGAGATAAGAGGTTGGGGAGTGGAAATAAGGGATTGGGGCACAGAGATAAGAGGTCGGGGCATGGAAATAAGGGATTGGGGGGTTCTTGCCCCCTAGAAAAGCAGGACTTGCCGCTAAGGGTGAAGGAGAAGGGGTTGAGGGGTTCTTGCCCCTGCCCCAGAAAATCAGAGAAGGGGTAGAGACACGGAGAGAAGGGGTTGGGTTACTTGCCCACCCCCCCCAAGAAAAGCGGGACTTGCCGCTAAGGGTGAAGGACCAAGGCAGGCGTCCCTGTGTGGTCTGACACCTCTGAAACCTGGGTGAATAATTAGAGAGGTGTCCCTGCAATGATTAAACACCAAGGGAAGGCTGCCTTCCCTAGTCCATGACTGGCGCCGGAGTTTTGGGTCCACAGATAAAACGTGTCTCCTTTGTCTCTACCAGAAAATGAAAGGAATTGAAATTAAGAGAAGGGAGAGATTGAAGTGTGGCGCCAAGATTGAAAGGAGAAAGAGGTTGAGGGATAGTGAGGGAGGTTGGAGAAGAGAGTAAAAAGAGGCCGCTTACCGGATTTGAAATTGGCGAGATGTTTCTTGGGCTGGTCGGCCTGAGGACCTGAGGTCGTAGGTGGATCTTTCTCACGGAGCAAAGAACAGGAGGACAGCGGATTGATCTCCCAAGGGAGGTCCCCTGATCTGAGTCACGGCACCAAATTTCATGCCTGTCAGTGTGAAGAGACCATCAAACAGGCTTTGTGTGAGCAATAAATCTTTTAATCACCTGGGTGCAGGCGGGCTGAGTCCGAAAAGAGAGTCAGCGAAGGGAGATAGGGGTGGGGCCGTTTTACAAGATTTGGGTAGGTAAAGGAAAATTACAGTCAAAGAGGGTTTGTTCTCTGGCGGGCAGGAGTGGGGGTCGCAAGGTGCTCAGTGGGGGAGCTTTTTGAGCCAGGATGAGCCAGGAAAAGGACTTTCACAAGGTAATGTCATCACTTAAGGCAAGGACCGGCCATTTTCACTTCTTTTGTGGTGAAGTATCATCAGTTAAGGCAAGGACCGGCCATTTACACTTCTTTTGTGGTGGAATGTCATCAGTTAAGGCGGGGCAGGGCATATTCACTTATTTTGTGATTCTTCAGTTACTTCAGGCCATCTGGGCATATATACGTGCAAGTCACAGGGGATGCGATGGCTTGGCTTGGGCTCAGAGGCCTGACAGGGAGAGGCAGTGGGTGTGTGGGGGCTGCAAGCCTGTTGGGCCCCAGATGTGTTCTAAAGGTAGAGCCAGGCTGGACATGGTGGCCCACGCCTGTAATCCCAGCACTTTGGGAGGCCAACGGGGGCAGATCACCTGAGGTCAGGAGTTCGAGACCAGCCTCCAGCCTGACTAACACAGAGATACCCTGTCTCTACTAAAAATACAAAAATTAGCCAGATGTGGTGGTGCGTGCCTGTAGTCCCAGCTACTTGGGAGGCTGAGGCAGGAGAATTGCTTGAACCCAGGAGGCAGAGGTTGCAGTGAGCCAAGATCACGCCATTGCACTCCAGCCTGGGCAACAAGAGTGAAACTCCATCTCAAAATAAATAAATAAATAAATAAATAAAATAATAAATAAAGGTAGAGCCTAGAGGACTTCTGAGGCACTGGGTGCCTCTTGCTTAAAAGAAGGTTCTTGTGGACTTGGAGGATGCAAGAAGTCATCTAGGCCAACCTTTACACCTAACCCACTGGAAAACTGAGGCCTAAGAAAAGAAGTGACTTGTCCGAAGTCCCATGGCCAGCTGGCTAGTTGCAGAGCCAAGATTTGGGCTTCTGGAATGCAGGTCCAGTGTTTTTACAGCTGAAACAATGAATGGTTCCAGTGAGGTTGAGGGCCAAGAGAAGAAGGGCTGGCCTCAGGGTCCCAGAGCCAAGCCACAGGGTCCTGACAGCACCCACAGAGGCCAGGCCCAGCCTCCACTGGCCAGCAGGAGCCTGAGGCTTTGTGAGCTGAGGATTCTTGGCACTCTGGGCCAGCTCTCTCTGGACCAGCATTTTGACCTTAGCTGGGCTGCAGTCTTGACGATGTCAGGCCTTGGGCAGATCAAAGTCAGTGCTCCTGTGTATTATTCACTTGGTTCGTGCTGAGCCTCCATGGAGTGTCAGGCCCGAACAAACAAGAGAGTCTTGCTGTCAAGGAGCTAACAGTTCAAGGGAGACAGACGAGCAAACCCAGGGATCCTGTATGGTCAGGGTCATAGGTTCATGTTAGAGGCATATGCAGGGAAACGGCCAAGGTCAGGGGATCATCGCTGTAAGGACAGTCACTAAAACAACTTCTCCTGCCCCCAGATGCCCCAGGGAACACAAACCAGAGGCGTTGTTTCTACCAAGGTGGTTTGTTTAAACCCATGATTCAGTTAACCTGGTGTGGTGGTGTGCACCTGTAGTCCCAGCTTTCATGCGCATCCATGTAGAGACCACCAAACAGGCTTTGTGTGAGCAATAAAGCTTTTAATCACCTGGGTGCAGGCAGGCTGAGTCCGAAAAGAGAGTCAGCGAAGGGAGATAGGGGTGGGGCCGTTTTATAAGATTTGGGTAGGTAAAGGAAAATTACAGTCAAAGCGGGGGTTGTTCTCTGGCGGGCAGAGTGGGGGTCACAAGGTGCTCAGCAGGGGAGCTTTTGAGCCAGGATGAGCCAGGAGAAGGAATTTGCACAAGACAATGTCATCAGTTAAGGCAGGAACAGGCCATTTTCACTTCTTTTGTGGTGGAATGTCATCAGTTAAGGCAGGAACTGGCCATCTGGATGTGTACGTGCAGGTCACAGGGGATATGATGGCTTAGCTTGGGCTCAGAGGCCTGACATTGCTGTCTTCTTATATTAATAAGAAAAATAAAATGAAATAGTGGTAAAGTGTTGGGACGGTGAAAATTTTGGGGGGTGGTATGGAGAGATAATGGGCGATGTTTCTCAGGGCTGCTTCGAGCGGGATTAGGGGCGGCGTGGGAACCTAGAGTGGGAGAGATTAAGCTGAAGGAAGATTGTGTGGTAAGGGGTGATATTGTGGGACTGTTAGAAGAAACATTTGTCATTTAGAATTGTTGGTGATGGCCTGGATACGGTTTTGTATGAATTGAAAAACTAAATGGAATAACAGAAGGAGAAAAACAGGTATAAAAGGTCTAAGAGTTGGGACGACTCAGGACATCTGATTAGAGAGTGCTTAAGGAGATTCAGCATAGTCCTGCCAGTGAAGATTATTTATTTACTTTAAGAGTTAAGAGTGGCAGTTTGGGGATAGCACCAGGAGATATCAGCTGTGATGGCTTGGAGAAACAGTGTAAACAGGCAGTGTAAACAAGAGCAGGGCATGTATGAGTAGTTGAGAACGGTGAATAGGAGTATGACTAGACAGAAGATAGTAGGGATGACAAGTTTTTTTGGGGCACAGTCTAAGTTGGTCTAGTGTCTGGAATGAGACTGGGGCCTAATAAAAAGGAGCATCTATACAGGAGCTTAAATGGGCTGTACCTTGTAGCATTCTGAGGACAGGTCTGACTTCTGAGAAGGGAAAGTGGTAAAAGTATTGTCCAGTCCTTTTTAAGTTGGTGGCTGAGCTTTGTGAGGTGTGTTTTTAAAAGACCTTTAGTCCGTTCTACTTTTCTTGAAGACGGAGGACCGTAAGGGATATAAAGGTTTCACTGAATACTAAGAGCCTGAAAAACTGCTTGGCTGATTTGACTAATAAAGGCTGGTCTGTTATCAGACTGTATAGAGGTGGGAAGGCTAAACTGAGGAATTATGTCTGACAGAAGGGAAGAAATGACTGCGGTGGCCTTCTCAGACCCTGTAGGAAAGGACTGTACCTATCCAGTGAAAGTGTCTATCTAGACTAAGAGATATTTTAGTTATCTGACTTGGGGCATGTTGAGTAAAGCTAATTTGCCAGTCCTGGGTGGGGGCAAATCCTCAAGCTTGATGTGTAGGGAAGGGAGGGGGCCTGAATAATCCCTGAGGAGTAGTAGAATAGCAGATGGAACACTGAGAAGTTATTTCCTTGAGGATAGATTTCCACGATGGAAAGGAAATGAGAGGTTCTAAGAGGCGGGCTAGTGGCTTGTACTATAGCATAGCCTGCCTTTGCTGGTGTGTGGCGATTATTCCTGGTGGAACCGCCATCAATAAATCAAGCGGGATCAGGGTGAGGAACAGGAAACAATGAAATATGGGGAAATGGGGTGAATGTCAGGTGGATCAGAGAGATACAGTCATAGGGGTCAGGTGTGGTATCAGGAACAATGTAGGAGGCCGGATTGAAGTCCCGGCCAGGAACAATGGTAATTGTGGGACTTAACAAAGAGTGAGTACAGCTGAAGGAGCCGGGGAGCAGAAAGTATATGCATCAGGTATGAGGAAGAAAATAGATTTTGTAAGTTATGAGAAATGTAGGGAGTGAGTTGAGCGTAGTTGGTGATTTTTAGGGCCTCTAAAAGTATTAAAGCAGCGGCAGCCGCTGCATGCAGGCATGAGGGCTAGGCTAAAACAGTAAGGTCAGGTTGTTTGCACAGAAAGGCTACAGGGTGTGGTCCTGGCTCTTGTGTAAGAATTCTGACCGCACTAACCATGCCTAGGAAGGAAAGGAGGTGTTGTTTTGTAAGGGATTGAGGTTTGGGAGATTAATGGGACACGATCAGCAGGGAAAGCACGTGTGTTTTTATGAGAATTATGCCGAAATAGGTAACAGATGAGGATGAAATTTGGGCTTGACTGAAGTAATGGGGGCTGTCTGTGAAGCCTTGCAGCAGTACAGCCCAGGTAATTTGCTGAGCCTAATGGGTGTCAGGGTTAGTCTAAGTGAAAGCAAAGAGAGGCTGGGACAAGGGGTGCAGGGGAATAGTGAAAAAAGCATCTTTAAGATCGAGAACGGAATAGTGAGTTGTGGAGGAAGGTATTGAGGACAAAAGAGTGTACGGGTTGGGCACCACAGAATGGATAGGCAAAACAATTTGGTTGATAAGGCGCAGATCCTGAACTAATCTGTAAGACTTGTCTGGTTTTCGGACAGGTAAAATGGGGGAATTGTAAGGAGAGTTTATAGGCTTTAAAAGGCCATGCTGTAGCAGGCGAGTGATAACAGGCTTTAATCCTTTCAAAGCGTGCTGTGGGATGGGATACTGGCATTGAGCGGGGTAAGGGTGATTAGGTTTTAATGAGATGGTAAGGGGTGCATGATCAGTCGCCAAGGAGGGAGTAGAGGTATCTTACATTTGTGGGTTAAGGTGGGGGAATACAAGAGGAGGACGCAAAGGAGGCTTTGGATTGGGAAGAAGGGCAGCAATGAGATGTAGCTGTAATCCAGGAATAGTCAGGGAAGCAGATAATTTAGTTAAAGTGTCTCGGCCTAATAAGGGAACTGGGCAGGTGGGGATAACTAAAAGGAGTGCTTAGAAGAGTATTGTCTAAGTTGGCACCAGAGTTTAGAAGCCTGGCTGTCAATACCCACAACAGTTATGAAGCCAAGGGAAACAGGCCCTTGAAAAGAAGGTAATGTGGAGTGAGTAGCCTCCGTATTGATTAAGAAGGGGACAGACTTACCCACCACTGTGAGAGTTACCCAAAGCTCGGCGTCCGTGATGGTCTAGGGGGCTTCTGAGGCGATCGGGCAGTGTCAGTCTTCAGCCGCTAAGCCAAGAAGATCTGGGAAGGATTCAGAGAGCCTTGGGCCAGAGTTCCAGGGGCTCTGGGAGTGGCTGCCAGGTGAGTTGAACAGTCTGATTTCCAGTGGGATCCTGCACAGATGGGACATGGCTTAGGAGGAATCCTGGGCTGCAGGCATTCCTTGGCCTGGTGGTCAGATTTCTGGCACTTGTAGCAAGCTCCTGGGGGAGGAGGTTCTGGAGGAACACCTGGCCACTGTGGTTCAGGCGTTTGGAAGTTCTTGTGTGCTGGAGATGTGGCTGGGGTTTGTCTCACAGTGGAGGCAAGGAATTGCAACTTTTTTCTATTATTGTATACCTTGAAGGCAAGGTTAATTAAATCCTGTTGTGGGGTTTGAGGGCCGGAATTTAATTTTTGGAGTTTTATTTAATGTCGGGAGCAGATTGGGTAATAAAATGTATATTGAGAATAAGATGGCCTTTTGACCTTTTAGGGTCTATGGCTGTAAAGTGTCTCAGGGTAGCTCCCGAACGAGTCATGAACTGAGCTGGATTTTTATATTTGATGAAAAAGAGCCTAAAAGCTATCTGATTTGGGATAAAGAAAAAGGAGCATTAACCTTGACTATGCCTTTAGCTCCAGACACCTTTTTAAGAGTAAATTGCTGGGCAGGTGGGGGAGGGCTAGTCATGGAACAAAACTGTAAGCCAGACCGGGTGTGAGGAGGGGAAGTGATAAAAGGATTACAGGGTGGAGGAGCGGAGGCTGAGGAAGAATTGGGACCTAGCTCAGCCTGGCGAGGAGCAGCCTGGGGAGGCGGGGAGAGGTCAGATGGGTCTGTAGAAAAGGAAGATTAGAAAGACTCAGCAACGCTTGGGGTTGGGACTGAGGGGACGGGTGAGAGGGAAAGAAGGAAGACTTGGGATGAGTTGCATTGGGAACAGAGACTAGAGAGGGACCAATGTGTAGAAGAATGCCTGGACGTCAGGCATCTCAGACTGTTTGCCTATTTTACGACAAGAATTATTTAGATCTTGCAGGATGGAAAAATTGAAAGTGCCGTTTTCTGGCTATTTGGAACTACTGTCGAATTTGTATTGGGGTCAAGCAGCATTGCAGAAGGAAATAAGATGCTTAGATTTTAGGTCAGGTGAGAGTTGAAGAGGTTTTAAGTTCTTAAGAACACAGGCTAAGGGAGAAGAAGGAGGAATTGAGGGTGGAAGGTTGCCCATAGTGAAGCCCAGAGAAAAGAGAGAGTAGAGACATGGAGGGAAGGGGTTCGGGGGTTCTTACCCTCCAGAAAAGCAGGAAAGGGGTCAGGGCACAGAGATATGAGGTTAGGGTGCGGAAATAAGGGATTGGAGCACAGAGATAAGAGGTTGGGGCACGGAAATAAGGGATTGGGGCGCAGAGATATAAGGGGTTGGGGTACTTGCCCCTCCCCCAGAAAAGCAGTACTTGCCGCTAAGGGTGGAGGAGAAGAGGCTAGGGGTTTCTTGCCCCCCAGAAAGGTGGAGAAGGGGTAGAGACACGGAGAGAAGGGGTTGGGGTACTTGCCTCTTCCCCAGAAAAACGGGACTTGCCGCTAAGGGTGAAGGACCAAGGCAGGCGTCCCTGCGTGGTCTGACACCTCTGAAACCTGTGTGAATAATCAGAGAGGCGTCCCTGCAATGACTAAACACCAAGGGAAGGCTGCCTTCCCTAGTCCGTGACCGGCACCGGAGTTTTGGGTCCACGGATAAAACGTGTCTCCTTTGTCTCTACCAGAAAATGAAAAGAATTGAAATTAAGAGAAGGGAGAGATTGAAGAGTGGAAAGGAGAAAAAGGTTGAGGGATAGTGAGAGAGTTTGGAGAAGAGAGTAAGAAGAGGCCGCTTACCGGATTTAAAATTGGTGAGATGTTCCTTGGGCTGGTCAGTCTGAGGACCTGAGGTTGTAGGTGGATCTTTCTCATGGAGCAAAGGACAGAAGGACAGGGGATTGATCTCCCAAGGGAGGTCCCCCGATCCGAGTCACAGCACCAAATTTCATGCGCGTCCATGTAGAGACCACCAAACAGGCTTTGTGTGAGCAATAAAGCTTTTAATCACCTGGGTGCAGGCGGGCTGAGTCTGAAAAGAGAGTCAGCAAAGGGAGATAGGGGTAGGGCCGTTTTATGGGATTTGGGTAGGTAAAGGAAAATTACAGTCAAAGCGGGGGTTGTTCTCTGGCGGGCAGAGTGGGGGTCACAAGGTGCTCAGTAGGGGAGCTTTTGAGCCAGGATGAGCCAGGAGAAGGAATTTGCACAAGACAATGTCATCAGTTAAGGCGGGAACAGGCCATTTTCACTTCTTTTGTGGTGGAATGTCATCAGTTAAGGCAGGAACTGACCATCTGGATGCGTACGTGCAGGTCACAGGGGATATGATGGCTTAGCTTGGGCTCAGAGGCCTGACACCAGCTACTCAGGAGGCTGAGGTGGGAGGATTGCTTTAGGCCGGGAGGTCAAGGCTGCAGTGAGCTATGATTACACCATTGCACTCCAGCCTGGGCAACTGAGTGAGACCTGTCTCTAAATAAACAAATTCATGATTCAGTCTCTTGGAATACAACGGGCAAGGAAGGTTGTTGGGGGCTGAGATCTGACTGCCCTACAGTTAACTGTGTCACCAAGAACAGGTTTCCTTTAAACTTCCAGGACCCATACACTTAGGTTGATCACTGTGGGGTGTCCTTGCATTGCATCGGGTGACTTCCATGTGCTTCTTTGTGAAGAAAGCTGGTATTTTTCTTTTTTAGTGTGCAAGGCTGCTCTAATGACAAGCTTTAAGGTCTCCTGTGGCTGGTGGGATTCAGAATGAGACCTGTGAAGTTCCCAGCTCAGCATGGGAAGAATCAGGTGTCATCTTTACACTCCTCAGTATGAGGGCTGCCTGTGGGGGATGGGAGGGAAAGATGTTGCTTTTGTTCTCTTAGGAGGAGTTGAATCTATAGGCCAAAGGGGAGGGAAATCCAGTTTGCTTTTGTTTTCAGTTTTTTAACTTCATTGACCCCATCACAGTAAATGTATTGTTGAGGAATGACAACTTGGAAATTACTTCCATTGATTGGTGTATGGGCCGCCCTGGGAAACCATTCTCAACTGCCCTTTGCTCTGGTGGGCATGTCCTTGCAGAAGGCGACTTCTTAGTGTTTTCTTCTGAGGCTGGACGAGGGAGCGGAGACAGTAAGGAAACTGGAGACAAGCTCTCTGCCCTTAAGTAGCTCAGGGCAGCATCTTCCCCCACAGCACATGTTGTTCAGCACTTTCCTTCCTCTCCCCAGCCTTCTCCCTCCTGCTCTGGGATGCAGCATTCTAACACACCTTGCTGGGGACTTCCTTGCATTTCTGTGGCAATTCTCAGGTGTAGACAGAGTTCTGTGACAACTGAGGTTGAGTGCTGTGTCTAGGTTGTACCTACAAATTAGTGGCGGGCACTATTATTATTATTATTATTATTATTATTATTTTGGAGACGGAGTCTCGCGCTCTCACCCAGGCTGGAGTGCAGTGGCGCGATCTCGGCTCGCTGCAAGCTCCACCTCCCGGGTTCACGCCATTCTCCTGCCTCAGCCTCTCCGAGTAGCTGGGACTACAGGCGCCCACCACCACGCCCGGCTAATTTTTTGTATTTTTAGTAGAGACGGGGTTTCACCGTGGTCTCGATCTCCTGATCTCGTGATCCGCCTACCTCGGCCTCCCGAAGTGCTGGGATTACAAGCGTGAGCCACCGCGCCTGGCCTATTATTTTTAAGAATTTGTAAGGGTGATCATGGTGAAAATATTTGCAGACAGCTGTTACAGTGCACTATATGGTCACCAAGTAACCTTATATTTTTCTTTATATATTTTACAAATGTAACCCCTGTCGTTGAAGCAACCGTGGAAGAGGCAGGGTCGGTGATGTTTAAAAAAGTTCCGAGGTGATGGCAAACATTTAATTTTAATGAATGACTTTTTAGAGTTTATACAAAATGACCTTAGCTTGCTACCAGAAATGCTCCGAATGTTTCGTCAAGACTTTAATACTCTCGTAGGATGTTTCTGAACTGTCTCCCGAATTAACTTTATGGGAGTCTACAGACAGCAAGACTGGAAAATCTGATTGGAGTTTTTGTCTTTCACATTCCTTTTGAAAACTCTTTGTTCGAATGCAAATCATCGACTTAAAATACTATTCTTAACCAAGGCCTGGAAGAAAGAAGACACTTGCAAAGCCACTAAGACAGGACCACACATCTTAAACTGCTGTTCCTACAATGCAA
Organism: Nomascus leucogenys; assembly: GCF_006542625.1. Lineage (NCBI taxonomy): Eukaryota > Metazoa > Chordata > Mammalia > Primates > Hylobatidae > Nomascus > Nomascus leucogenys. The sequence continues at coordinate 90,271,108 of NC_044390.1, read as the reverse complement.
TAAAATGTTTTTATGTTTTAAACCACACCCTAGGCTCCAGGAGTGTTGAGGAAAGATGGTGTTTGTAGGTCTCCATGCTGTTTGGCGTTGTGGGGTGTGGAGGGATCATCCGTCGACTTTCTGGATTTTAATGTATTCACTTAGTAACAAACCATGATTGTCTTAAATGCATTAAATTATTATGAGATTTCTTGTCTCAGAGCCCAATCAGATTATCAAGAATTGACATGTCTTAGGTTTGATCACCCTTGACCACTTCTTATAGATATTTCTTCAACAAATCATGTGTGATGCCTGTAGGGACTTAACTGTACCTTTAAAATATTGTTTTCATATTGCTGCGATGGGGATTCGAGGTTCCTGTATGTGCCACTGTTTTCAGAATCTGTAGTTTTATACAGGTGCTGACCCTCGTTGTGATGTATGTGCTGTGCACATTGACATGCTGACCGCAATGATAAGCGTTTATCATGTATAAAAAGACGCCACTGGACTGGATGTACACAATTGGGAAAGGAATTAAAAACTATTAAAGTTGTGCCTTGAAAAAAAAAAAAAAAAAAAAAAGAATTTGTTTTTTAGAGACAAGATCACTCTGTCACCCAGGCTGGAGTACGGTGGTACAATCTTAGCTCACTGCAGTCTCAAACTTGCCTGTCACAGACGCACACCACACCCAGCTAATTTTAAAATTTTATGTAGAGATGGGATCTCGCTAGGTTGCCCAGGCTGGTCTCGAACTCTTTTCCTCAAGTGATCCTCCCACCTTGGTCCCTCAAAGTGCTGGAATTACAGGCATGAGCCACTATGCCAGACTGGTGGTGGGTTTTAGAACTCATTCCACCACCCCCAGGAAAAGGGAACTTGATGGTTTGTCCTCAAGGAGCTTGCACTAGAGCTTTCTAGGGGGCAGGTTCCCAGACGGGAGGAGTGGCCTTAGGTAGGCCACTTAACACATGACAGACATTTACTAAGCATCATCTGTGTGCCTGAGCTGCACTATGTGCTGGAGGTAAAAATAAATAAGGGTTGTGCTTTGAGGGGTTGGGAAGGAGAACCATTTCTCCATTATCCCTCCAGTGCCTGAAATTTTGCTATTGGTCCCTTATTCCTTTTAGTCAAGCATTGCTCTCTTTCTAGTTTTCATGCAAATGATAAATACTCTTGGGAAATATGTTGCATTAACTCTTTGATACTTCACTGTGGATATGTTTATTAATGGAACCAAGAAGCAGGGCAAGTTGATGACAGTGAGAGAGGAGTGGGGAGGTGGCATCTCGGCAGGAGGGACCTTGTCCTGCATCACAGGTTAGCCCAGGGTCAGCCCATGCTATGTCCCACTGCAAGGGGATATTTGAGGTCATAAGTATGTGTTTTTGAAGCATTAAAGCATCTCCCAAAAATGGCCTAGGTTTGAAGAAACTTTGACCAAAGGAAAGAAAACAAATAAGAAAACCAGTACAGAGTACCTGTGCACTGTGTCAGGCACTTATTAGGTGCTCAATAAAGAATGTTCCTTCCCTAAAACAAACAGGAGTGGCACCTGGCACTTGCAGCTGCCTGGGAAAGGTGGCCATGCACCTTGGCTGGCAGAGCTCTCTGATCAATGTCAGTGTGGGGTATGTGTGGGAAATGGGGCACATGGAATGATCAGTTCCTTCATATGTGAAGTCAGGAAAGGCTTCTGGAACCAGGGAGTTATAGACGTTATATGGAGTTATAGAAGCACAGTGGAAGGGGTGGCGTTAGACGCTGTTCTTGCCTCAGGTGAGTCTGACTGGGTCTCAGTCTTTTCTCATAGAGAAGAAGAATGGCTAATGCCTTTTCTGGACATTTTATATGAATGGAGTCATACACGATGTGGTCTTTTGCATCTGTGTCTGGCTTCTTTCACTCAGCATCATGTTTTCATGGTTCATCCCTGCTGTAGCATGTATCAGTACTGCATGAATTTTTCTTTTTTTTTTTTGAGATGGAGTCTTGCTCTGTTGCCCAGCCTGGAGTGCAGTGGTGCGATCTCGGCTCACTACAATTTCCGCCTACCAGGCTCAAGTGATTCTCCTGCCTTAGCCTCCCAAGTAGCTGGGATTATAGACGTCCGCTACCACGTCCCACTAATTTTTGTTTTTTTAGTAGAGACGGGGTTTCACCATGTTGGTCAGGCTGGTCTCGATCTCCTGACCTTAGGTGATCCACCTGCCTTGGCCTCCCAAAGTGCTGGGATTACAGGCGTGAGCCACCATGCCCAGCTTGCATACAAGTTTTTACTGGACATGTTTCATTTCTCTTGTGCACATGCCTACAAGTGAAATTGCTGGGTCATATGGTAACTCTGTGTTCAGCATATTTGAGGAATTACCAGACTGTTTTCCAGAGAGGCTGCAGCATTTTACTTTGCACATTGTTTTATCTGCATGGAGAATTGTATAGTGTGGTGGTTAATGCAGCTTCCAGAACCTAACTGCCTGGGACACCTTGGGCAAGTCCCCTCAACTCACTGCACCTCAGTTTCCTCATCTGTGAAAGGCAGACCTTATTAGTCCTTACTGCATATGGTCATGTGGAAGAAAGGAGTAGGTGTCTGCGGACTCCTTGGTAAGGCTGTGCACATGTCACCTGCAATTCTTACTTCCCCCGGACATGGATGCCTGCACACTTGGGTGCTCTGTCAGTGGTGTTTTCTGTGGATGTGGAGCTGTCCTTACAGGGCACTGCATCTTTCAGTGCTTTCTGGTCTTCTGATTGCCCCTGGGAATAGGCCTCCCAGGCTGTCAGTGCCTGGCATATCTGTGCATCTCTCTCCTCAGCTGGAGGGGCTTCCTAAGGGTAGTGCGCCAGCTGTGGAATCTGAGAGGCTGTGGGTGGGACTTGGAATAGTGCCAGCATGGAGAGGCATCTGAACCCAGGCACACAGCAGGACCTGGAGCCAGGCATCCAGGAGCCAGGAGCTGTTTGGGTCATTAAAAAAATAGTAGCGCAGAGAAGGTTAACCCAGCCCTTAGCTACATGCCTAGTTCTCCTCTGCACTGGGCTCCTGCTTTATGATCGGCCATGTGGAAGGAGATGATGTTCAGGCCAGGAGCCTGTGGGAAGTCTGCCAGTGCTGCAGATGTGGCCCAGAGCCCCCAGGGCTTCGCCAGCCCACAGGCACAAAGGTGAGCCTCCTCCCTCTTTGTAGAGGAGTATCCCACTTGTTCCACCAGCCAAGCCCTGGCAGAACAGTAGCTTCCCAATCTTGCTGTGCTGGGTGTTCTCCGAGGAACATAGGGAGGCAGATTCAGAGAGCCAGACTTGCCTTTGCCCTCATCTCCAAACGGAGTCCTGGTATGAGATCTCATTCTTTAAAAAAAAAAGATATATATATATATTTTCGGCAAAATCGACAGTTCTGGGTGAGCGTGAAGGAGGGAATCAGTTGTCTCCCTTATCTGGCAGGTGCTTGCTGTGCCCACTGAATCAGAGATCCAGTGAGGAAGGGGAACTCAGCCCCTGGGATGGGGGTATAGACACATGTTAGAATGCATAGCACATGCACAGAGGGGAGGCACAGAGTGCAGGTAGAGCAGAGAGAAGGCAGCAGCTGACATCCGATGGAGAAGATTTCATAGAAGAGGGAGCATTTCAAATGGGCTTTGAAGGATATGGAGGAGTTTATCAGGAGTAAAGGGGGAAAGGCAGAGGGACCAGAATGAGCCTTCAGTACTCAAAGTGCATGGTATCTTTGGGGAGTGCTGAGAAGTTCCAGGTTCTTGAAGTGCAGAGACAAAGGCTGGCAGGATGGAGATTGGACTGGGAAGGAAGCTGGCCCCTGAGCTCAGCTCTCAGGAGTGGACACTTGGGAGCCCGTGGGATCTGGGGGAGTCACTCGCCAACCTTGTGGCTGTCTCTGTGGCATCTGTGTGTTTGCTTCTAATTAGGAGGTGCTTCCTCTTCTTCATTTGCATATTAGCTGACTGCAGCCTTGAACTCCTGGGCTCAAGCAATCCTCCTGCCTATGCCTCTGGAGTAGCTGGGACTATAGATGCAGGCCACCATGCCTGGCTAATTAAAAAAAATTTTTCTCTTTTTGTAGAGACAGAGTCTTACTATGTTGCCCAGGCTGGTCTTGAACTCCTGAACTCAAGTGATCCTCCCACAGTTTCCCAAAGTGCTGGGATTACAGGTTTGAGCCACTGTGCCTGGCCTGCACATGTTTCTTATCTCGCACTGCTGCCGTCCTATGATAGGGCTCTGGCTGGTGGTCCCTGACACCCTCCACCCTGCCTAGATGTCTAGCTCCCCGTCCTGGTCCTGACTTACATCTGGTACCTTCCTCCTCCTCCCATGAGCCCCGACCCATTCCAGGCCTTTTTAGGACCCAGATCCTTGTTCCCCTGAGAGCATCTCCCAGAGCCTGTGGGCCAGCACTCATCCCAGAGGACAGAAATGGGAAATGGGCCCATGATTCTGTTGTACAGGTGCAAGAAGCCAGGCAGGAGGGCATCTCCCTGCAACCTGGGTGCTGGGGGTGACCTGCTTTCTGTGAGGCTGTGCTGCTGCCTTTCATTCTTCTCTCTTTCTCTGGACTGTCTGCTCTGATTAGCACACTGACGTCAGGAATCTCTGTCACCTTTGGTCTCCCTGTGGCCTGGCAGCTGTGATGTATCATTTTCGACGTGGCCCCTGCATCACTACAGAGGGCCAAGGCCAGCAGAGAAAGGAGGATTATGTTGTTTCCATCTGGCTGCAGCCGCTTCCCGAGCTCTGTCCAGCTGTTCCTCATACCCACTGCCAACTGGCAGATGTAGGGGCGAGGTCAGCCCAGGAGCTGGGGACCTGCCCGTCATCTTCACGTGAATGTCTTCAAGGCTATTTCTGGCCTTGCCATTATCCCAGCGGCTTTGGGCGATAAATATAGACACAGATTGAAAAGCCCCAGTGGAAGGCAGGCAGGCAGGCAAGGAAGGCAGGCAGGCAGGCAAGTGAGGCAGGCCGCACTGGAGAGTGTGCGGACAGGCTGCTTGGTTATAAATAAGTCTGCTGGAACCCCTCGCGTCCATGCCAACACTGCTGAGTGTGTGTGTGCCTTAAGAAAGACACTCTCCCTTCCTGACTCCCAGCCACGGCTCACTTATGCCTGTAGGGTCAAGGGTAGAGGAGTGAGGGAGGGTCTGCCAAGGAGAGGAAAGGAGGTGCTGGCCTCTTGAGGACTGTGCAGACAAGTGGGCTGCTGAAAGTCTTTCCCCCTTAGCACTTTGCAATCACTAATAAAAGGGAGATGGCAGGCCGGGCGCAGTGGCTCATGCCTGTAATCCCAGCACTTTGGGAGGCCAAGGCAGGTAGATCACCTGAGGTCAGGAGTTCGAGACCAGCCTGGCCAACATGGCGAAACCCCGTCTCTACTAAAAGTACAAAAATTAGCTGGGCATGGTGGTGGGCACCTGTAATCCCAGTTACTCAGGAGGCTGAGGCAGGAGAATCACTTGAACCCAGGAGGCAGAGGTTGCAGCGAGCCAAGATCGTGCCACTGCACTCCAACCTGGGCAACAAGAGCGAGACTCTGTACCAAAAAATAATAATAATAAATAAATAAATAAATAAATATAATAAAAATAGAGATGGCAGGGTGGACCCACCCTGGGGAGTCCTGGGGACAGCTGTGTTGCGGTAAGCACACTGGCACCAGTACAGCATCCTTTAGTTCCTCTAGCTTCCCTGGGCCTCGTTTTTGCTGCAGAGGGGCTGGGGAGACCTGCTGGGCCTGGAGGATTCTATGGCCAGCCTGCCATCCTGCTGGATGGCTCCTGGCTTACACAAGCCACCTTCCTGTGTCTTTTTTCTGCTTCTGCCCTGCCTGGATCCCCCCTCTTGACAAGAGTACAGCTTTGTCTTCTGGTTCCAGGTCCTCATTGCTCAGCCCAGGCTGGCTGGTGTTGGGACCCTTGTTTAGGCTAGTGGTGCAGAAGAGGGATTCCAGATGCCCCTGGGCCTGCAGCTGTCTCCTTCCCTGTTCCTCTCTGCTCCTTCCTCACACCTTCCTTCCTCTTTCTTCCTTCTCCATGTCCTTTTGGGTTCTCTCTCATTCCTCACCCCCCTCCCCATCTTCCCACTGCCTCTTCCTAGCTAGAAGCAGATTCTGGCATTGGGTGAGGAACAGAACGCATGCCCAAGACACACTTTTCATGGAAAAGGATTGAAGTCGGTAAGCTGGCAAGAATCCCGGGAACTCACCGTGAATAAATATGGTTGCTGTGCAGTCACCAATCATGGGCAGTGGCTTCCTGCGAGCCCATTCCTCTTCTGTGGCCTCATTTAACCAGGGCCGAGAGCTGGGGCATGCAAGCAAGGCATGTGTTAATATTGCGTAAATAAATGGTGCCTGGGTGTGCTTGCTGGCTACAGATGGGGAGTGAGCTGCCATCACATGGGAGTGGGGCCAGTCCCTCAAAGGAGGGGTCTGTCCCCCCGCCCCAATTCCCAATGTATTCCTGGTGCTTTAGGGCTTCAGGGGACAAGCCACGGGGCCACTTTGGCTCCCTGAGCAGGCGACACGTGTATGGATCCATCATTCAGCCCTGAGTGTGGGCTCTGAGCTACAGGGCTGCAGAAGTGAATCAGTTCCAGCCTCCACTCTCAAGGAGCTCTCAGGCCATCGGAGGCATCAGTCATGGGCGGTGGTGATCCTTACGATAGTGCCAAGCCCTGTGGAAGTGGGGTTGGGGGGTCTGCCACTGTGGCGCGGAGCCCATGGAGGGAGCCTCAGGGTGCTGACGCTTGGTCTAGATCCTGTGGGGTGCCAGTTCACACGACACAGGAGGCAGGGTTGGGTGTAAACAAGGGAGAGTCTTCCTGGTAGAGGGAACCGCCTTCGCAATGGCCCCGAGGCAGGAGGAGCCCCATGGGCTCCTGTCCGTGAGAGTCTGGCTGGGGCTGAGCTGCAGGAAGGACCAGATTGGGGGCCTCATGCCCTAGTTAAGGAGCTTAGATGTCGCCTTGAAACCCAAGGGGAGCATTGAGGGGCTTTACTCAGAGAAGTGACATGCTCCGATGTGTGTATTGGAAGACACTTCATCTCACTTCATCTGGGTGACAGGTCGGAGGCGGGGGGAGGAGGGGGCAGGCTGGTGGCAACATCACGACATCTTGCTTTGTTGAGTACCTGAAAGATCTTTGCGCTTTTAACAGAGCCTGTAAAATCGAGATGTACACATGTGGGTGCATGCCCAAGAAATGATTGTTTCTAAAGATGGCAGCACAGAGCAATCCTCAGCAGGGGCTGCCAAGCGGGATCTGTGCCCAGCACAGGGCCGTCGGTTCCGATTTGCGTAGCTCTCCCTGTCACCACAGGGACGACTGTCCAGCAAGCTTGGCTACTGCCAAGAGCCAGGGTCTGGAGCAGAGATAACCAACTCCCCAGGGGACCAGTCCATTCCCCTGGGACCCCTCACCACGTTCCAAGCCCTAAATCAGCCTGCTGTGCAAGGATGGTGGGGTGGAGGATCTTGGATCCCCAGCAGCCACCCTAATGTGGACGCAATGCCGTGCTGTGAGCCCCAGCGCCCCGAAAAAGAAGTGACCAAGGAAAAAGTGTTGTGTGAGGGAAGGATAAACATGCTTGCTTCAGTGCGCCACGAAGCCCAGAAGTTAATCTGGTCATATAAATATTTTCACGTGTCTGTGGTTCTGCGAGGGTGTACTGATAAATAGAGTGAAGAAAGGAGAGGTTGTGTGGCCGCAGTCTTGCCTTGGGGGTAGATGCGATGTTTGTTCCCAACTATGAGTCAGACGTGGGGTCAGAGCCAAGAGGTCGCTCAGTCCAAGGCCTTCGATTCTCAGAGGGGAACCTGGCCTTCCCTGTCCTTGGCCCCACCTGGGAGCTGCTTCTAGGAGGTGGAGGGACCCCACCCCACTGCCTGTGCTTGGTTTCGGAGAGGGCTGTCTGGGCCTTTGATGCATCTATGCCGATGGAGGACGGTAATTTATGGTCCTGTGGGGGAGGAGAAGAGTTTCTCCAATTACCGGCTTCCCAAGTTCCTGGCTTTATGGCCAGAGTTGGAGGCAGCTGTTTGGGTAACGTCCCCAGAGGACTCAGCCCGCTTTCCTGGGGCAGAGCAGATGATGGAGACTTCCATGGCATTGTGTGTGAGCCCGATGCGCCGGAGGACAAGCCTTGCAGGAAGCACAGGATCACAGGCCTTGGCTGGGCTCCGCTTCAGCCTGCTGGGTGAAGACATGGGGCCTTTCCGAGGTCAGCCGGGGTCACTCACCCAGGAACCTCCCTGAGCTCTCTGAGAGCCTTGGACTGGCTTCCTGGTGCTCTGGGACCCCCTGCACCACTTGAGTTCCATTCCTCTGGCTGGCGGACCTGTCACCTTGGTCAGCCCCTTTTAAGTCTACAGCCAGCCCTGGACTGATGAGGCTCAAGTAAGACAAGTATTCCTGAAATGTGTCACCTGGCTCTGTTGACCAAGCCAGCAGTGCCACAAGAGAAGCAGCTGCCATGGCCCAGTGACACCTGGAGTGTTTGACAATGCTTTGTGTCCATGTGGCCCCTAACCAGGCCTTTCTCACAGCCACATAGCATCCCCAGGCCTGCTGCACTGGGCCAGCCGCAGCCTCAGAGCCCAGCCTGAGGGGCCTCTCGCTGGGATCCCCAGCTTTGTCCCTGAGATGAGGGGGCTGATCCTAAGAGTGTGGGTGGGGATGCCTCTGCCCAGGGGGTTCTGGTGGTGTTGGGCTCTGGCCCAGGCCTCCTGGCTCTGTGTCCTTCCATAGACTCCAGGTTCCTCACAGTCATTCACAAACCAACTGGATGTTGGTGTCTTGCGGCTTCTGGTCTCAGGGTTGGAGGTATTAAAGCCGTGGAAGAGCAGTCTCTCCTGGGCTGCAACAGCCTGTCTTCTGTGGCCTCTAGCTCCATCCTCAGAGTTTGGGATAGGGGCTGAGTCTTTTGCTTATTCTCCCTCCCGGGGCTGGCCCCCAGAGTCAGTACTTCAGGTTGAGGGGAGTGGGAGGTTGGCTCTGGAGGGGCTGCCGAGTGGTAGGAGGAAGGGGCTCAGGAGCAGGGGGTGGCTCCACTGCAGCGGCCAGACTCTGTTGATTACAGATGATTATTTCAAGGTGTGTGTGTGTGCGTGCGTGCGTGCGTGCGTGTGTGTGTGTGTGTGTATTTTTAAATAACAGCTCTATTGAGATATAGTCCACATACCATACAATTCACCCATTGAAAGTGTACAATTCAATGGTTTCTAGTATGTTCACAGAGTCGTATAATGAACACCACAGTTACTTTTAGAATATTTTCTTCTATTCTCTTACAATGTGTAAAAATAAATAAAGGTTTTTTAAAAAGAACATTTTCATCACACTAAAAATGAGCTACTAGATGGATGTTATCCCTCATTTGTCCCCAAACCCCCAGCCCCTGGCAACCCCTAATCTACTTTCTATCTCTAGATTTGCCTATCGTAGACATTTCGTATGAATGGAGTGATACACCATGTGGCCTTTTGTGTCTGGTTTCTTCCACTGAGCATCATGATTTCAAGTTCATGTAGGAGCATGCATCTGAGCTTCATTCCTTCTCATGGTGCAATCATCTTCCACTGTGTGTATAAGACCACATTTTGTCAATCCATATATCCATGGATCACAAGTGCATTTTTAAAGGGTGCTTTTACATTTCAAACACAGTTCTCAGTTGGCGAGGGGGTCAGAGGACAATACAGAAGTGACTGTAAGCGGCATAAACTGTAGCTTCCCAGAGGGGCTCCAGGGGCTCGGGGGAGAGGTCGAGGTGGAGAAGCGATGTCCTTCCTTTGAGCAGCCACTGAGAGGGAGAAAGAGTTGCAGAGATCAGGAAGGAGAGGATTTCTTTCCAGTTTTCTGGCAGTTTTTCCTCACTCTTTTGGAGACCTAGGATGGGTTAGGAGAGGGCATGGCAAAGGCAGAGGTGGCTCTGCTGGAGGAGGCCGCAAGTCCGCAGGCCGGACCTGGGGAGCCAGCCGTGTCTGGCCTGAGGCCCTGCTTTGAGGAGAAGATAAAGCCTTGAGGAGGCTTTTGGGCCGATCTGGGAACCCAGCAAGACTAGATTAGCCTGACTGATGACAGACCTGGGATGAGGATGAGGGTAGTTAAGTGTTTGTTTAATCTCGCTTTGTCTTTTCAAACGGCGGTTTAGTAATCCTGTTGGAGGCTGCAGTGTGGCAGTGCTTTCCGGAGGATGGAGTCCTTTTTGTTTGTTTTGAAAAAATAGAAGGTTTCACTGTATTGCCTAGGCTGGTCTCATACTCTGGCCTCAAGCCATCCTCCTGCCTGGGCCTCCCAAAGTGTTGGGATTACAGGTGTGGGCCATGGTGCCAGACTGGAGTCCTTTTATTAAAATTAACTGCCCTACTCAGCTTTCTGCTGGGCCACCCCAGAGCCAGTCCTTGGTTCTTGGGCCCAAGGCTGGACCCAGGGGTTGCAGGAAACAGTCTGCAGCATCCAAGTGGGGCCTGTTGTACCCACTCCAGTGTCTAGGTGCAGAACGCTCTTTGGGGGATTTCTCTGCTGGGCCACCTTACTCCAGGGATCCCTCAGGTTTCAAAACAAAGCAAGAGGGCAAGGAAGAATGGAGAAACAGCTCAGTGTTGACTCTCTTCCCCCTGGTGAGTGCCGTGCTGGGGCCTCTGTGCACGTCATACCACTTCCCCCTCAAATCAGCCCCACAAGGCAGGGTGAGAGATGAGGACTCAGGGTGCAAGGAGGTCTCACAGCTTGGAAGTGGATCAGGACAGCTCTGATTCTCCAAGGCTAAGGTCTTCTTTACATCTTGAGGCAGCCCAAAGATGTGTTTCTACACATCTTCTGTGTAGAAACTCAGGCCAGGCTCCTATATGCTCTGGGTGACAACGGGAAGGTGCTTTCTAGTGTGAATCAGTGTGGCCCATAATGTCATAATGTCATTGCCTCTTCCAAAATATCAGCAAAGCTGACCCTAGTGCTTGTAGTGCTCAAATGCACTTCTCTGCCTTTGTGCCATAGGGAAATGGATTTGGTCCTGGGGGTGGTAATACCAACTTCTGTCTCAATTCCACCACCCTCACTCAGCATCCCCACCCCAGGCCTGTGCAGAGAAGGAATAACCATCCTTGAGAACCATCCAGCCCTAAGTGGAGAAGTTAGATTTATGGACTTAATCAGTTCTTCTTCCCTGTCTGTGGTGGTGAGAATGAAATGGGGGAAATTGATAAGCCTCAGTCATGTTTTCCTGCGAGACAAGGCAGCTTTGGCAGCTGGTGGGACTGACGCCTTCTTCACCTGTGTCCTCTGCCTCTGAGTGACTATAAATTGCGAACCCCACGAGGTGGCACCTGCAGCCACAGATCGCTTAGGCACCTTGCACAGGGGGCCACCTAATGAACTGGCTGCAGGACGGCAATCCTGACGTGAAGTCAGGCACCTAGGGAGGGGGCAAGGTGGCAGAACTGAGAGAGCAGATGCTCCTTGCTGTTTCTGTAAGGCCACCAGTGGCTGGGTGGCCTGGCCCTGGTAGCAAGGTGGTGACCGTGTGAGTGGCTGAATCCTGCACCACTTTTCCTGAGCCTCCTTCCTCCTGGATTCCTGCAACTATATTCTCACTACATGGCTCACCACCGATTCGTTCTCTCTGCCCCAAGGAGGCTGGACAAGAGGCTCAGGTCAGTGCGGGTATGCAGGAACCTATGTCTGTAAAATGAAAATGCCTGCCTTCAAGGGCTGTCTTGAGGTTGAAAGGAGATGGTCTAGATCAAGGGTTAGGAAGACCACAGTGTGGCCGTGCCGGCCACTTCCAGGCTGGCTTCAGTCCCATCCCCATAGTCATACCCCTGTGAAGTCCCTTCTCATACTGAATCGGGCTACCTGTGTATCTTATAGGGTGTTGGAAATGACAGAGTGTGAATTCCAAGGCCCTATAAAAGACAGTGTGGGCCAGGTGTGGTGGCTCACGCCTGTAATCCCAGCACTTTGGGAGGCTGAGCCAAGCGGATCACTTGAGGTCAGGAGTTCCAGACCAGCCTGGCCAACATGGTGAAACCCTCTCTCTACTAAAAATACAAAAAAAAAAAAAAAAAATTAGCCAGGTGTGTTGGCGCCTGTGCCTGTAGTCCCAGCTACTGGGGAGGCTGAGCCAGGAGAATCACTGAACCTGAGAGGTGGAGATTGCAGTGAGCCGAGATTGTGCCACTGCACTCCAGCTGGGTGACAGAGACTCTGTCTCTAAACAAAGAAAATGTGGTTTCTGCTGTCCTTTCTCTTGGATCACTTTCTCTGGGAAACCAGCCACCATCTTGTGAGGACACTCAAGCTCTCTGGAAAGGTTCAGAAATGTGGTGAGGAAGTGAGACAGACCTCTTGCCAAAAACCATGTACTAACTTATCAGTCACGTACATGAGTTGACTTAGAAATGACTCTATCAGCCTCAGCCAAACCTTCAGATGACTGCAGCGCTGGTCAGCATCTTGACTGTGACCCCATGGAAGACCCTGAAACACTGAGCCAAGCCACTCTCAGCTTCCTGATCCACAGAAACAGCATGAAATAATAAATTTTTCTTGTTTTAAACTGCTAAGTTTTGGGTTAATTTGTTATACAGCTGTAGATAACTTCAAGAATACTCCATAAATGTTAATTTCCTTTCTGCAGCTCCACTGAGTCATCTTTGTTCATGGGCAAAGCTCACTGTCTCTCCACTGGCTGCAAAAGATGTCCATTTGTTGGCTCTGACTCATGCTTGTGGTCTTGATGGCTCACAGCAAGGCCTTTTCACAGAGGATGGTGGTTTGTCACACTCAGAATCCAGGTCTTACCTGCTTTCCTGCTCCATGGAATTTTGACCTGAGTTTGAAGGCTGATAGGGGATTGATGGATGAGGGAGAAAGACACAGTCAGTTCTTAGAGCAGTAGCTAATCCAGGGGTTTCTCTGGCTTTGTTTGCATGAGTAGTGATAGTTGGGGATGAAGCAGGGGTATTCGAGATCTTTTTTGTGTGAGTATGGGAGGAAAAATTCTGTTCTCTTCCTCCTCCATCTTTATTCATCTCTGTCTTCCCTCGGATCAGCTTTAAAGACCCCTGAGACTCTAGGACTTGGTTTGCTTTTTTCTCACCACTGGGATCCGTCTCCCACTAGTAGGAAGAAGGATCTAAGTAGTTGAGCTGCACAAAGGGGAAGTAAACAGCCAGACAAATGTTACATTTTAGAGCCTTGAGTCACCCAGAGCTTTCTATCAGCTTCATTGGGTGCAGGGAGGGTAGCGATTTCTGGCTGCTATCACCTCCTTGCTCATATCAGGAAGCGCTAATTTTGAGGCAAAGTTCAGTGCCCTCTGGCTCACCTAGGGCTCCTGTTGCCTAATTTCACGAGGCCAAGAGTTTGAGGGTGGGTTCGGGGCTGTGCAGCCTGGATGCCTTGGTTTGCGTGCCTACAGCAGCTGTGCCCGAAAGCTTTTTTTAGAGTAAATATGTAGCTTTTGCTAGGCTTTTTGTGTGCCTTGTTCATTCCTCTATCATTTTTTGTATACCTGCTATGGTGTCAGGCACTGGGGATACAAATTAGCCGGGGACTCAGACATGTAAGCAAGTAAGCCCAATAGCAGCTAATATTTATGCAGTGCTCACTGTGTGCTTGGATGTCCAGAGTGATAGAGCAGGTTTAGTAAGGGGGACAGAGGGCTCAGACCAGAGGCAAGGTAGAAAAGGGCATTTCTGGAGGCGGCAACATGAGTGCAAAGGAGACATACACAAGGTTCCCCGGGGGATTCCAAGTTGTTGCTGTCGTGGCTTCAAATCTTACTTTAGGGCCTACTCAGGTGGCATCTTGTTCATGAAGATGTGCCTGTTTTTTGTTTTATTTGTCCCCCTTCCCCCAGCAAAGAGTGACCTTTTCTTCTGAACTTCTCGAAAGTTTGCTAACATCAGCTATAAAACTCTCTGGGCCTGGGGATATTTTGCGGGGAGCAGGGAAGATCTTTGATTATCATTTTAACTTATTTCATGTTCATTTATTCAAGCTTTTTCTTCTTTCACCAATTCTCAAAAGCCCCACACCACCCTCCTGCCACCCCCACACCCCTCCACTTCCAGTCGCTACCTTCCACCCATCATTCTCACTTCTAAAGCCATCAACAGAGGTTTTGAACACCACTCATGTGCCAGGTGTTGTTCTAAGCACAGATTCATCAGTGAGCCAAAGGAAATTCCTTCCTAAAATATGCTCTTTGGTGGTGCTAAACGCCAGGAAGAAAAGTAAGCAAGGGGAGGGAAGAGAGAGGTGTGGGGTGGCGGGGGGCGGGAGCTTGGATAGGATGGTCGGAAAGGACCTCTTTGTAGAAACTTAAATAAATTTAGAAAGCAAGTCATGTAATATCTGGGAAAGAGGAAATAGCAGGTGCAAAGGCCCTGAGGTTGAAGTGTCCTGGCAAGTTTGAGGCAAGCAAGGAAGGCAGTGTGGTTGGAACAGAACAAGAGAGGAAAGGTGGTAGGAAATGATGGAGAGAGAGTCAGGGGCACAACCTTGGAGGACTTGCAGGTCATGGTAAAGACACTGGACTTGACACAAAGTGTGAACAGAGTTCTTGGAGGATTCTGAGGTAGAGAGTAGCACAATCTCATTTGTGTTTTTATTTTAACACGCTCACTTGGGCCACCTTGTAGAGGCTGGAGTGGAAAGGAGGGAGACTAGTTAGAAATTCTGTATTGCAGGCTGGACGTGGTAGCTCCCAGCACTGTGGGAGGCCAAGGCCAGAGGATCGCTTGAGTCTAGCAGTTTGGGGCCAGCCTAGGCAACATAGTGAGACCCTGTCTCTGCAAAAAATTTTAAAATTGCCCAGGGATGGTGGTGCACACTTGTAATCCCAACTACTTGGGAGGCTGAGGTGGGAAGATTGCCTGAGCCCAGGAGTTTGAGGCTCCAGTGAGCTGTGATTGTGCCATTGCGCTCCAGCCTGGGTGACAGAGCGAGACCCTGTCTCTAAAAAGAAAAAGAAAAAAAGAAATTCTGTATTGCAGTAGCCTAAGAGAGTCATTAGAGTTAAGAGGTTTGTAGTAGGCATTTTTTAGAAAGTTGCATTGAGGGCTAGGCACGGTGGCTCGTGTCTATGATCCTAGCACTTTGGGAGGCCAAGGTGGATAGATCGTTTGAGGTCAGGAGTCTGGCCAACATAGCGAAACCCCGTCTCTACTAAAAAAAATTAGCTGGGCGGTAGTGGCACGCGCCTGTAATCCCAGCTACCCGGGAGGCTGAGGCAGGAGAATTGCTTGAGCCTGGGAGGTGGAGATTGCCAGTGAGCCGAGATCGTGCCACTGCACTCCAGCAGCAGTCTGGGCAACAGAGTGAGATGCTGTCTCAAAAAAAAAAAAGAAAAAAAAGAAAGTTGGATTGAGGGAAATTCATAATTCATTCCCTTTGAGAAGGAGTTGGAAGCAGCTTGCCCTTCAGCAGGGTACACAGAGTCTCCCATGAGTGTGCAGGGCCCGCTATTTCTAGTCCCTGGAAGGATTTGGGTCTCTAGTTGTCTCCAGGCTCTCTGAGGGTCTGAGGAATGCCTCGTAAGCCAGAACATGGAGATACTCCTTCCCTTTAGTGCCCTAGCCTTGGTTCTGAAGGAGTTAATTGCACCCTTGGGTGCTAATCACAGTGGCTGGGCTGAGCAGAACTGAGTACCAAGGTCTTGGGCCTGAGAAGAACCTTGAGAAGAACCAGGCCAGTCCAGCCATTCTGTGGGCTTCCCTGAGGGACCTGTTCTGAGACCTTTCCCTAGGACTTCCAGAGGCTCACGTCCGGAAGTCAGAGCTGTGCAAGCCGGCTGTGGGTCTGCCTCTGCATGCCAGAGTCTCTTTTCAGAGCCTCCTTCCACACTTCCCTTGAGATACCCTATGGAACAGTGGTGGCCAGCTCAGGCATGGAGCCAGATGACTAGAATTTGAATCTGGGCTCCACTACCTCTTGACTGTGTGTCCTGGGGCAAGTCAGTAACCTCTCTGTGCTTCAGTTTCCTCATATGCAACATGGGGACAAAAGGATTCAATCAGTTAATTCACATGCTGAGAAGAGTAGTTATGGTTGTGGTTTGGCCCTACTGGCGGCCCCTTCCCCTGCCTTCAGGATCGCTGACCCACACCTCTTGGCCAGCATTAAGGGATTAATGTTGTACTTCCATTATAATCCATGTATCGTTACCATTTACCAACCTTTGACCATGTCCCAGCCATATGCTAAACACTTACTATACATCATCTCATTGTAGTCCTCAGAAAAGCCCAAGAGACAAATATTGTCTTCACCCCCATTTTGTAGAAGAGAAAACCGAGGTTTAGAGGGTTGAAGGAACTAGCCAAGGCCCCCTAGCTGGTAAATGATGGAGCTAGGACCTGATGCCCCCTGCAAGCTGCTTTTCTGTAGCCAGGGAGCAGGAAGGTGCTGGCATGTCATAGTGTTGGGGCCCTGGCTTTCCTGTTCTTGCTCACAGCTACCTTGCCTGGCTCCAGCAACCATCCCAGTATTTTTCTAACTGTAGATGGTCAGAAAGGACCTCCCTGTGAAAACCTAAATAAACGTAGGAAGCAAGTTACAGAATATCCGGGAAGTGCATTTCAGGAAGAGGGTGCAGCGAATGCCGAGACCAGGAGGTGCCTTCTAGGGAGGTGTCTACAGAGACTTCTCAGCCCCTGCCTGCCCTGTGGCATCTGGCTGGCCGCCAGGGAGACAGGGCATCCTGGCTCAGTCATGCTGGCTCACACAAAGAGCCCTTCTCTGAAGGTCCCTGGTGTTCATACATGACAAGACAGGCCCTGTGAGCCTCTGTGCTGTGCTTTAAGCATTGAGTCTGGCTGGGGGCAGTTTGCAGAGGGTCCCACCATCGTCCCTGTGGAGTTACTGGCCATCCTGTATCTTCAAGTTGCATTTTGGAGAGTGGGCTTTTTTCTCCTTGTATTTTTTTTATTGTGGTAAAATATACATAACATGAAATTTTCTGTGTTAACCACTTTTATGTGTATAGTTCATTGGCATAAGTACATTTACAATGTGTGTAACCATCACCCCTATCCATTTCCAGAATTTTTTTTATCATCCCAAACAGAAACTGCACCCATTAACTAACAACTCCCAACCCTTTTCCTCACCCCCAGTAGCCTCTGCCGTACCCTCTGTCTCTATGGATTTGCGTCTTCTAGATGTTTCATGGGAACGGAGTCTTGTAATATGTGGCCTTTTGTGTCTGGCTTCTTTTGCTCAGCATCATGTTTTTGAGGTTTGTCTGTGTTGTAGGGGGTGGGCTTTTTGAAGCAAAGGGGATGTCAGCACTGTGTGCTGACCCTATACCAGGTGCTGCCAGGGAGCAAAAGAGGAAGAGAAGCCCAGGTCCTGCCCAGGAGCCCCCATCTGGGTCACGCAGATGGCGCTAGCTCACACCTACTTAGTTACTCCTCAGCTCCTGGATCTGCCTGTTTGCATCTCTCCAGACAGGCGCCCCTCGAAATCAAGAACTCAGTTCCACATGTAGGACTCCACAGTGCATGCCACAACTCTAGGTTCATCTCAGGGCCTGATTTCTGTGCTTGGGCACCTGACATCTCTCAGCCTTATCTCTCCCATCTGTGGAATGGATCTGGTTCTCTATTAAGAGCCATACTTGGCCCGATTAAGCTGGCTTCCCAGAGTCAGCTCAGAGCTGACCCTTGACAGGGGAGGGGGGTGTGTGGGATGGTGCTTCTTAGACTATGACTTTTTTATTTATTAAAAATTAATTCAGGGACTTTGATGTATCAGACTTTAAAAGGAGTTGACAGGTCACATGGTCTCTGAAAGCACAGGGCTGGTAATCCATTTAAGAAAACATTTTCTTCTTCTTTTTAATTTAATGGAGGAAATCATTAGCTGGGAAATTGGTAGGACTGATTTATTCTTGTTTTGGGGAAGGAGCGTGGAAGAGAAAATCTGCTTTAATTGCTGCTGGCTCTAGAAATATCTCAGCAAAATATTCCCATCAGCTGGGCCTGGCATGAGAGGAGGCAGTAGGCTAAGCGTTCATCTCTTCACCCATGCTCTGGGGGCAGCGGAGGGGCTCTTTCTGGCCCCAGGTGGGTGGCCATGATGTCAGCAGTGGCAAATGTTCAAAGTTGCAGCCTTGGCTCCCTGGTGCTCCAGTTCCTCCCGAGCCTGAATGCACTGTGTGGTTCTGGTCGGGGACTAGGTCCCAGAGAGCTCATGCTCAAGCCTTATTCCCAGGGAAACAGGACCAGGACCCCCGTCTGGGAAAAAGGACTACGTGCCTCTGGGGCTTCATCCGGTTCCAAGGGGAGGCAACTGGGTTCACCCTAAAAATAACCGAAGATGCAAACAGCTTCAGCATGCAAATGTTTTTCATATCTGTGGGCCAGATAATTTAAAGGTACAGCTGTTTTTCCACTGTCCCAATCTGTTTGTTTTTCCTGAAGCAGGGAGGAGGCCTGGGGTGAGCTGAGCCCTTCTGGGGTCACCATTGTCCAGCATCTCTGGCTGAGGTCTGCCTGCGTGCCCAGCTGCTGCCCTCTCTTTAGATGCCACCTTCCTGGGGACACCCCAACCTGTGACTCTCAGCAGGCCCTCAAGGGTCCCTGTCATGGAGCAGGAGCTGCCAGCAGGCCTGGCCTGAGTGCAGTCACCCCAGCAGGCTTGCTGAGGTTGGGGAGGTGGTCCACCTGATTTCAATTTACCAAGCTTGTTAAGCTCAGAAAAATGGGTGAAGGAGTTTTCAGAGAGAGGGAGGCTATAAATAGCCTGGCAGGATGAGGAGATGAGAGGTTAGTGATTGTCAAGGTTGTAGCCCAGCTCCTGGCCAGCTGCCACATCTCCAGGTCTCCTGAATGCCCCCAGGCTGCTGCCCCTCCACGACGTGCTGGCTTCAGGCTCTGTTGGCCGAATTCTGGTGTTCCAGGACCTTCCTGGCCTCCATGCCTCTTCCTGGTGGCTGCGGCCCTGTGAGGCTCCAGGGCCCATTGTCACCTCCATGGCTGGGGACTCTCATCTGCCCATGTCATAATCCTCCCATAGACATGTTACATCTGGGGGAAAGACTCGAAGCAATTAGCCATCTGGGAGAAGCCTACCATCAAGTGGGGCATCCTGCCACGCTGAGCACCGCTACCGCTCAGGGATGGTAGGCCTGGGGCTTCAGTTCCCAAGCTGTAGGGTGGGACCAGGAGTTAGTCTACAGTGGGGGTGAAGGACATAACTCCAGGCCAGGCACAGACATTTGAGGCACTGACCTATACAGGGTCTTCATTCATCCATCCATCCATTGGTTCATCCGTTTGTATATTTAGAAATTCTATTCAGTGCCTGCTGCGTGCCGGTGCTCTTCCAGCCCGAGGATACAGCCAACCAACATCCCTGCCCTCATGGAGACTCCATTCTAGTAGGAGAGACAGAGAGTTAAAAACTTTTTTGTTTTTTTTTTAGAGACGGGGTCTCGCTGTGTTGCCCAAGGGGGCTGGACTCAAACTCCTGGGTCAAACGATCCTCCCACCACAGCCTCCTGTAGCTGGGACTACAAGCATATGCTACTGTGCCTGGGCAGACAATATTTTAAAAAGAACATGCTGTGACACATAGATGAACCCATAAGATATGCTCGGTGAAAGAAACCAGACATAGAAGGACAAATACTGTATGATTCCACTTACCGTGATTATATGATGAGGTCCCTAGAGTTGTCAAATGCACAGCGACAGACAGTAGAACAGTGAGTGCTGGGGCTGGTGAAGGGGGAATGGGGAGTTAGTGTTTAATGCGTAGAGTTCAGCTGGGGAAGGTGAATTGGTTCTGGATAAGGATGGTGGGGATGTTGCACAACAATGTGAATGTGCCTAATGCCATGGAACTGTGTGCACTTGGGAGTGGCTAAGATGGGTCAGGCACGGTGGCCATGCCTATAATCCCAGCACTTTGGGAGGCCGAGGCAGGCGGATCAGTTGAGGTCAGGAGTTTGAGACCAGCTTGACCAACATGGTGAAACCCTGTCTTACTAAAATATAAAAATTAGCCGGGCATGGTGGTGGGTACCTGTAATCCCAGCTATTTGTAGGCTGAGGCATGAGAATCGCTTGAACTGGGAGGCAGAGGTTGCAGTGAGCTGAGATCGTGCCACTGCACTCCAGCCTGGGCAAGACTCTGTCTCAAAAAAATGAAAATAAAGAAGTGGCTAAGATGGTAAATTTTATGTTACATGTACAATTTTTAAAATAAAAAGGAAAGAAGAAAGAAAAGTAAGTCGGGTACTAGATAACGATCAACGCTCTGAATAAAATTAGAAAGGGTCCGAGGAATGCCAGGGTTAGAGTCAGGGCCAAGTTTTACATCAGGGTGTCAAGAAAGGCCTTAGTGAGAAGGGGCCCTTGAGCAGAGGGGAGGGAGAGTGGCAAGTACAGATGCCCCAAGGCGGGAACTTGCCCACGGCCTTGCCAGGGCGGAGAGGTGGCAGGGCAGAGCCTGCAGGCCCTCACTCTGAGTGGGTGGAGAGAGGCCATTCAGGGCTTTGAGCATGTCCTGGTCCTTCTGGCCAGTCTGTTGAGGGAGCCAGGAGAAGGCTTTGCAGGGTGGGGGTACAGGCCCATCCTCAGCTGCAGCTCCCACCTCTGCGTGACTCCTACCGGTTTGTGGGCTCAGCACAACAGGAGTTAACGATGCTTTACTTAGTGATTGTGTTTAAGTTTTTCCTGTTTTTCTGGAGTCTCCACAACCCCTCCTTTCCCAGCTTTGGTGGGTTCAGGTGGGTCTGGGACAGGAGAGGGGTGGCTTGCTCAGTCTTCAGTCCCTGCTGGCGGGCCTTTGAAGCCACACAGCTGCCAAGAAGCAGACAGACTTTTGCCTACCCAGCAAGGGTGCACAGTGCCCCCTTCCCCTGGGTCTGCTCCCGAGACACCTCTCAGGAGGCTCCTGCAGGGCCAGCTTGGTGGGGTCGGGACCCTGGGCTTCAGACCCCGCCCTGTTGGAGAAGTTACTTCCCTTTCTGAGTCTGGATTTTTGCATCTGCAAAGTGAGAGGGCTGGGTGGCAGTCAGGTCTGGATTCTCATCCTGACGCTCCCTGCCAGAGGAGCCTGAGAGAGTAGCTTCGTGGCTATGCGAAACTCCCTGAGTGCCCAGCTCAACAGCCCAGCCGAGAACCAAGGCCCTCTGCACATCCCCTCAGGGGTCTCTGCCACCACATGAGGGATTGCAGGGGGGACCTGTTCCAATTTTACAGCCCCTGCCCAGACATTCCAGGGATAACCTCAGGAGTTGCTAGGGGAAACAGCAGTTGGGGAGTTCTAGAACAGGGCAGAGGAGAGGCCTGCGGTTCCAGACCCAAGGCATTATGGAGTCTATGGTGCCCACTCCCCAGTTGGTGTCTGTGCTGTTCCCTGAGAGCCCCACCATCCACCTTCTGTCCTTTTAGAGGTGCCTCTGGAGCTAGGCTGTGGACAGAGCCTGCTTCCCTGCCCAGACACTGTAGGGTAAGTAGGAGAGGAGGGGTTGAGGCAAGAGACCAGGAGCTAGGCCTGGGCCTGGACCATGCGTCCTTTTACACTTGTCATCAGGCCTTAGAACTGACCACCAGTCTAGTGTGACTATTTAAGTTCAATTATAAATTAAAGTGAAATAAAATGGAAAAGTTCTATTTCCCACTCCCACTCATCACATTTCAAGTGCTTAGTAGCCACCTGGGGCCAGTGGCAGGTCACGGCAGCTGCACTGGATAGTGCAGGTGTGTAACATGTTCATCAATGGGGAAAGTTCTACTGGGCGGCGCCAGCATCATCTCTAGAGCAACCCCATGGGGTAGAGATTGTTGCCCCATTCACAGCTGAAGAAGCTGAAGCTCAGAGAGGGGTGATGACTGGCTAGTCACGTAGTCAGTGAGTGCCAGTGGTCCTGGCACCAGGTTTCGTTTGATCTCAAAGCATGGGTGTGGGATTGGCACATGCATGTGTCTCCCTGCCCAGCTGGCTGCTTACCTGGGATGGGTTGGAGGAGGCTGGAGGCCCACTTGTGGGCTACACACAGGCTTTTAGGATCTCTGCCTTGGGCCCCAGGGCCAGCTGGAGCCTCCCTTACTTGGTCACCCGTGAGGAGCATTGCTTTAGTGGAAGGCAGGGTGAGATGAGCACTCAGTTTAGGGCCTCTGGGCCTGCAACTTTGGGAACAAGTCCCTTAGGAGGGGCTCTAGGACATTTCACTGGGCTCTGAAGACTTCATTTTAAAAGTGAGAAGCTGAGCGCGGTGGCATGACCCTGGCCTGTATTCCCAGATACTCAGGAGGCTGAGGCGGGAGAATCACTTGAATCCAGGAGGTCGAGGCCGCAGTAAGCTATAATCACACCACTGCACTCCAGCCTGGGCAACAGAGCGAGACCCTGTCTCTTAAAAAAAAAAAATGTGACAATAGCCAAAAGGTGGAAACAGCTCACATGTCCATTGGCTGATGGATAATGCATAAGCAGAATGTGGTCCATCTATGTACTGGGGTACGATTCAGTCATAAAACAGAACGAAGGACTGACAGACGCCACAACGTGGATGGACCTCGAAAACAGGATACTGAGTGAAAGAAGCCAGACACAGAAGGCCGTGTAGTTTATGAGTCCATTTATGTGAAATGTCCAGAATAGGCAAATCCATAGAGACAGACAGAGAGTAGATTGGTTGTTGACAGGGGCTGGGGGAGAGGGGATTGGAGAGAGACTGCTAATGGGTCTCCTTTTGGGATGCTGAAACTCTGGAACTAGATAGAGGTGGTGGTTGCACAACATTGTGAATATACTCAATGCCACTGAAGTGAACACTTTAAAATGGTTAAAATGGTAAATTTTGTGTTATATGTATTTTACTGCAATAAAAAAAGTGAGAAGAAGCGGTAGAATCTAGATGGTGAATATATGGATGTTCATTATAAAATGTTTTCAACTTTGCCATATGCTTGAACACTTTCATCATAAAACAGTGAGAGAGAGGCCGGGCACCGTGGCTCGTGCCTGTAATCTCAGCACTTTGGGGGGCCGAGATGGGTGGATGACCTGAGGTCAGGAGTTCAAGACCAACCTGGCCAACATGGCGAAACCTTGTCTCTAGTAAAAATACAAAAATTAGCTGGGTGTGGTGGTGGGCGCCTATAATCCCAGCTACTTGGGCTGAGGCAGGAGAATTGTTTTGAGCCCAGGAGGTGCAGGTTGCAGTGAGCCGTGATCGTACCACTGCACTCCAGCCTGACTCTGTCTCAAAAAAAAAAAAGAAAAGAAAAAAGAAAAAGAAGTGAAATAAAACACTGAGGGAGAAAGCGACAGGATTGGGCTGTGCCCCAACTTAGATGTCTCTGTGTCAGGGCAGCTGGGCCTGGTAGGCTCTGGTGCCGGCTGCAGACCTACTGTAGTTTTAGTCCTGAGGGGTCTGCCAAGTGAGCAGGGAGAGATAGGAGGCTGGGGGATTCTGCTACTGTGCTCCCAGCCCTAAGGAGACCGCAGCTCCTGAGATGGGCCCAGGACAGCACTAGTGCCTGCCCTGAGCCTTCCCCAAGTCCTGCCACGTCTGAGTGCCTGGGAGTGCCAGTTAGTAGAACGTGGTATCATCTCTGTCTGTAATAAGGAGATAGAAGCTCAAGGAAGTGACCAGACTTGCCCCTGGTCATGCGATCTCCAAGGAGAGAGACTGCAACCCCACTGAGGTCTCGTGGCTCTCTCCCCAGCCCCATTTCGCTGCTCCCAGTATGAGTGGGGCCAGGTGGCTGAAGCCAGTATCGAAGCTGGGACGTGGGCAGCTGCAGCAGTGAGGCTGGCACAGGCGTGATGGGAGACGCCACCCAGCGTGGCGAGCCTGGGAGTCCCCATCCACCTGCTAGTGTGTCCAGGAGAGCCCCCTCCCCCTGCTGTGCCCAGCAGCCTCCCTTCTCCTCTGCTTCCCACATGGGTGGCACTGGGCCATCGGAGCCCTTCCATAGGTGGGTATCCCCTCATCCCTGAGGGTGGCAAGATGTGACTCAGGATTTGGCAACAGGTTTTTAGAAACAGGGAGGCCAGGCAGGTGGAAATCCGCAACGCCTCCCCAAACACCAGGTAACACCTAAGCCCGGGGAGAGGGTCACTTTAGTCTCTGGGGTCCCGACTTCAGGCTCTGGCTGGGCAGCGTGGCGTCAGACGGAGGGCCCAGGCTCTTGGGGCAGCAGAGCACCACGAGCCAGGCGAGAAAGCCCCCATCTCCTCCCTTTTCCTTGGCGTGGTGGTGGCCACCAGCTGCTGCTTTTGCCCACCGGTCTGGCCGGTACCCCTCCCCACCTGGCCACCTGGACCCTGAGGCCTGGTATGGGGGAGGCTGCAGCAGCAGAACTGTGGGATTGGCTCTCTGCTGATGCCTTCCCTCTGGCATATGGCTCCTCCGCCCGCCTTGGGCTCTGCCAGCGGCTCCCCTTTCTCCATGGCAACTCAGCTCAGTGGTCCCAGTGGAGGAGAGAAAATCAATTCTCCCTCCTTCCCGCCCTCCCTCTCCGCTCCCCACCCCTTCCTCTCCGGCCTGCCTTTCTCCCTTCCTCCGGCATCCCTGCACAGGCTCGCAGCTCCTCCGTCCACCCATCCTGGGGACACGCGTGCTCCTCAGTGTCCTCTGTCTCCAGGCATGGGCTGCTGGGAGAGCCGCGTGCTGGGGGCGGCCCCCTGAGGCCGGCAGCATGGGGAGCTCAGTGGACCTCTGCAGGGATGGGAGGCTGCTGCGCGACCCCAGCCCGGCTCCTGTGGTGCGCACCTCCTGGCTCTGATACTTTGTCCCCCCACCCCTTCCCTCACATTGGCTTCCTAAAAGGTAATTTTCTGCTCCTTCTGAAACATGTCACAGCCTCAGGAGGGGTTTATTAGCAAGGAAGGCTCTGTCTGGTCACGCGGGCTGCTTGCTTTCTCTCCGAAGAGCTGGGATGGAGGGAGAGAGAGAGGGAGAGGCCTCACCTGGCGTGCTCAGAGCTCAGAGGGGGCACAGCAGAGTTTGGGTGCATGGAGTTCTCCTCTAGGGAGTCTGTGAGTAGCTCAGCTCCTGCCTCCTGGTGCTCGGGTAGGTACAGCACTCCATTGTACTTCCATTTTCCACCGTGATTGCCACGGAGCACAGAAAATCTGCTTTCCTGGACTGTGTGGTTGGACCAAGGAGAGGGGAGGAAATTTAGAGGCATGCACGTGTGCCCTAGATGGGGCAGGGCTCTGGAGTGGTGATTGTTGGCCACAGGTTGGCTGTCTCTCTGACCAATCCTTCATTGTCTGAAAATGAGAGTTCAGTGAGGAAATGTTTTCTCCCTCCCCACCCCTGATAACAAGGAGTGTCTCTCCCCACCCCGATATCCCCCATAACCAAGATTTCCAAGAAGGTGGTGTAGGGAGGATCATCTGCTGGCTGGCTTCAGGCAGAGCGGCCCTACCAGTGTGTCTGTCTGGATAGCACCATCTGTTTGGGACAGCCCCTCGGCACAGTTTGGTTCAGGCAGGATTTCAAGCCTGCTGCCCAGTGGGTCAACATTCTGCATCATTTCTTCCCCATCCCCAGTAGATGCATTCAGAATGACTCTTAAGTGGCTTTCCCAGAGGGAATCTGTGAGGCTAACCCCTCAGCAGCGCAGCCCGGGGAGACACACTCCAACCCATGCCCGGCACAGGCAGCTCCCACCGTGACCTCTGCTTCCTGTGCAGCAGGCAATGGAAAAAAGAACCCCTGGTTGTCAACGAGAACAGCTCCCGTGTTGATGGAAAGTGAGGGCCAAAGAAACCGGATTTAGCACCCAGTTCTTAGAAGTTATGGGTTTGAATGGTGTCTGAGAGTAAGCCCTGTCTGATCTTTAAATAGAAAGTGTACACCAAGTAGCCCCGTCTGACTCACCAGGGAGCTTCAGAGTTCAGGTACCAGGGAACCCATAGTCAACTCTGAAAGAGGCACTCAACTTGGAGGGCTGACTGCAGAGAAGTCTAGATGTTCAGGTATGTGTCTGTGTCTCAGGGTGCAGTGGGGATTGAGAGTGGGACCAGAGTTGGCTCACAAAGTGAATAGTTGAATGTAGGACTTCAGCCTCATGAGCATCTGATTGGATTCTGTTTTTTGTTTCAGCATTCTCTCTGTCAGATTGTTTTAATAACAGCATCGGAGCCTTGAAGGTGGCCTGAGACAGGACTCCCTGTGTGGTTCTGTGGTTGGGCATCTTTAAACTATGTTTATCTCCCCAAAGCCCTGTTTCTTTAAAACTGCCTTTGAGCCCCCCAGAGACCCTCAATTCTTGGTGCTTCTCTTTGAGCAATCAGATGGGTTACGACTGGGCAGGATGAGAGGAATGCTTTTGTGTCTGCACAGGTCTGTGCTGTTTCTTCCTCTGCTTTGGGGCTGGAGAATCACCCAGACCCTCCTGGCATCTGGGCGGTGTACAGGCTTCTTAACGACATTACAGGCATCTGGATTCTGGTTGGTTGCTGGGAATTCTGATGGGTTTACGAGTTATGTGATGGGCGGGGAGGCCATGTGCTAGTTTTGTTTGGTTTGGTTTTGGTTTGCTAGCGAGCGGAAAATCTGATGTGACACCTTAAAGGCCAGCCCACGAGTGGCAGCACCCGATCCTCATCTCTGCTCTCAGCCTCTATGGGAGGCACCTGGCCCTGCCGTTGCAGCTGGGCTTCCTCTGCCCTGAGGGCTTTCATGTGAGCTCAGGGCAATGCAAGCGTGTGTTCAGTTACCAAGCCCAAAAGTCAAAAGAACAGCCAGAGCCAAGCTGGCTTTTGAGGAGAGAGGCCAGCTCCTCCAGCCTGGCTGCATTTGCCTGAGGTAGATCGTGAGTGCTCTGCCCCAGCCTCTCCGCCCTCCTGTGTCCTTTCTCAGCGGCTGCTCTAAAGTGTAACTTCATGGAGTGGTGACTTGACTTGAAAGGAGCCGCAGGGGGCGTGAGAGCAGCTTGGAGAGGTGGGAGCCTGGGCTGCCGATGGCTCCAGCCTGTGAAAGTGTGGAAAGCTCATTCCAGGAAAATTGGAATAATCATCGCATTGGCTGGCTTTCAGGCGGTGAGTGGTTCTTTCTTTAATTTGACAGGAGTGCTGGGATTCAGGGAAGGGCGTGGTGGGAAGCCCTGTGGTTCAGACAGATCTCACGAAGCCAATGAAGCTCCCAGGAGAAAGTCTGATTTATTTTTCCCTGGCCTGGCTTGCAGCATGGTGGAGTCCACCACCCAGGCTGTGCTGGGCAGGACAGGCCGCTCTGATGTGGGTCAGAGATTCTGGGACTCAGAACATCTGCCTTGGCCCCCGCCCAGCCCGTGCCTAGCTTTGAAAAAGTCTGTTGGTGGTGTTGCATGATGACTTAAACTGCAGGAAGAGAGAAGCTCATGAACATTAAACTCTTCCCCAGTCTCTCTTGTGAGTTTCCTGAACACACACGTACTTATACATGCACATACATGCCCTTGCCCACATGTGCACATACAGAAATGCACATATGCTTGCAGATACACACACAGTCTCCCCACATGCACACTCACACAAATACATGTGCACATGCCATGCAGGCACACACATGCAACTCACAAGCTCACACCCACATGCACGCACACACAAATATGTTTTCCCTGCCTGCTAGCAGGGGTGTACCTACCATTTGGCATTCTTCTCATGCTAACATGATCCCATGTAAACGGTTCCCAGGATTGGTAAGATCAGACAGCTGTCCTTTTTATGCACTGCTTTACAGCTCAGTATCTCACCTGACTGAGACAACTGTCCCTGTCCACTTCTGGAAAGAGCTGCCTCTGATCCCTCTTTTCCTCCCTGGTGCTCTGTTGCATGGTCTGGTGTGTTACAGAGATTGGCATGTTTGTGTCTGCAGGGGAGCCTCTGGGTGCTGGCTTTCTGTCCAGGGCTTCTGAGGGCCTCTAGCCCAAAGGGAAGGGATTCATCAGAGACTGATAAGCTTAAGGTGTGCTGAGCTGTAAGGCTGTGTGTGTGTTTGTGTATGTGTGTGTGTGTGTGGGTGGGTGTATGTGTAGATGTGTAGGCATGTGTGTGTCCATGTGAGGTGTGTGATGTGTTTGCATATGCGTGTGTGGTGTGTGCATGTCGGGGGGTGTATATGTGAGTGTGTATGGTGTGTGCATATGGACATGTGTGTATTTATATGTGCATTGTGGTATGTTGTGTGTGTGAGGTGTGTGTGCGCATGTGTGTGGCATGTATATGTGCCTTTGTGTGCCTATGAGGTATGTGAGAGTGTGTGCAGTGAGTGTGAGTGTGGCATTTGTATTTGGGCATCTTTAACTTTCTGCATTCTGTTTCTCCCTGTTTTCTGCTTCAATTCCCAGAGCAGGGCTCAGCAAACTCCTTAACCCATGTCTGCACTGGGATCTTAAATCCACTTCACAGACACTTTCCCAAGTCTCATGTGATTTAACAGTTTGCAGCCACCCTGGAAGTACTTGGCGTTGCTCCCATTTTACAGATAAGCAGACGGAGTCTCAGAGGGTTGAGTGGCCTGCCTGTGAAGGCAGAACCAGAACTTGGATCCCTGGCTCTTTCACTCCTTCACTCCCTCCCTCCCTCCCTCCCTCTCCCTCACTCATTAGTTCTACATGCAACTTGCTCTGCACCGGGCATGGCTGCTGGGCTCTTGGCCTGAAGACTATATTCAGCCCTTGTCCTTCAGTGGGTGCCCAATGTGGGAGGAGGCCGAGGAGGTTGGGTGAGGAGAGCTGGGGGGTGCTCACTCTCCCTGCACTCCACAGCCACCCACCTTAGTTGTCTGAGAAGAGAAAAGGAAGGAATTAGAGAGAGGAAGGAGCAGGCAGCCTGGGGCTGAGCTGGAGGAGAGCCCCCTGCATCTGCCCTACCACTCACTTGCCCCAGGGCTTCCACCCAGAGTACATGAGGCCACTCTACACTGTGGAAAATCCAGGTCACTCTGATCCTGATCCAGTGTTATTCTGCTATAGGAGCAGAGTGGCTCCCTTTCTTTTAAAAATTGCTACATCATATATCATCAGAAAGACAGTCTGCATCGTGGGGTCTATGTGTTTTAGGCTGAGGATTTCAGCATTGGTGGCTCAGGTTAGTAGGAGCAGCACTGCACATGAGGAGATATGTGCCTCAGTTTCTTCACCTGTAACATGGAGATAACACTGTCTACTTCATGTGTCTCACCACAGAGAACAGGTGTGACGTGCGTGGAGATGAACCACCTGTGTAGGCAGTGGCGAATGGTAGGCTGTTGTTAGAGACAAGGCATTCCCATAACTTACTCTTCAATGGGTCAGGAGCGTTTATGCCCAGAGCTGCACACAGAGAGCAGGAGGGGCACAGACGCAAGGCAGATGGAACGAAAGGGAAGCAATTGCTGCTTTTGGGTAGAGCGTAGAGGGGAGTTCTTATGTTAGTTTTGCAATTTTTCCGTAGCTTAGAGACTATATGAAAATGAAATATAGAAAAAAAAAAGATTCATTCATTTAAGAGCTCTTCCTAAGAGGTTGACAGAATACTGATGTAACAAACAGCAGAGGGTGTGTACCTTAACGACCCATGAGAAGCCAAGTGAATAAAACGGAAGCTCCATCCTCATGGAAGCTGGAGACAGCTGGCCATCCCTGAAGGGGATAGGGAGCTCTGGGGAGGGGGGCAGGCGATGGAATCACACCAGCCAAACTCTCAAGAGGCAGGGCTCTCCCTAAACACCAGGCCTCGGAAGTCAGGCTCCTTCCTTGATCCCTGTTGGGGCTCCGGATTCTGGCTTGGATGACTTCCCCAGGGCCCTTGCCTGGTGGCCACAGCCTCTTCTTCCAGACCTCCAGGTGAGGGAAAGTTGTATCTTATGATGCTTTCCTGACTGGGTGCTGGTTTTGTTTGGTCCAATGTTTAGTTGCAAGTTTACCCAGTAGGTCAGCTTTGTGGCCCTCTCTGCTACCGCCGGCATCCTGAAAGCCCCTTTCAGATGAATGTTTAACCTCAAAACCTTGAGCAGCTGTTGACAGGGAGCACTAGACCTGGAGTCCGAGAGTCTGGGGTCCCAGCTCTGCCCCAGTGGACCTCTCTGAGACCTGACTGTCTCCCTGACAAAGCCAAGTTTGGTGGGAATGAATGAATGAGGGACTTGAACATGCTCTGTCACTCTGCAAATGGTAGGTGTGTCTTGGGAGAAGACAGGAGGGGGACAATTGCCAGTCTTAACTTGCTGGCTACTTTGTGCCTCAGTTTCCCCACCTTGTTGCCATAGTGAGAGGAATTTTCCACATCAAGTCCCCATCACCTTTCTCTAAGCAAGACTATGCTCAGGGGCTGGAGGGGAGGAGAGAATGCAAGTTAGAAGACCTTGTCCCTGTCCCCTGTCTGCCATCAGCCTAATTATAAGATCTTGGAGAATTCCATTGACCTCTCGGAGCCTCAGTTTCCTGGTGTGCACAGCAGAGTTAGCGATGGGTGCCCTCAGGAGAATGGGAAGGACAAATGGATGGTGTGTGCCCAGCACTTTGTTTCGTGCCAGCGTCCTCACTTTTCCTGTCACCCTGTGCCCTTGTAAAGCACTTCACAGCTTTCTAGGCGTGGGCACACCATTATCACAGCCTGTGGCTGTGAACAGGTTTGTCAAGCCTGTGCAGACAGGGAATGGGGAATGGGTAAATTTAAAACACTCCTTCTGCCTGACTTCATTTGCCTGCTGGGCCTGTGCTAATTGCATGGCTGAAGTCCCCTTTCCAGGACTCTAGGTTCCTGAGATGGAAAGGATCGGGACTGGGCTGCTCTAGGACCTTCCTAAGCTGGTAGGAAGAGTAAAACTTCGTAGTCATATAGGCTCGGGTTTGAGTCCTGGCTGTGTGATCCACAGAAGCTGCTTAATCCCATTGCACCTCAGTTTCCTACTGTGTGGAATGGGAGTGATGGTCCCCCCATGGGCGTTGTGCGAGAATTCAAGATTCCGTGCTTCTTGCCTGCCTCATCACAGGAGTGTGTGAAGCGGATGATCGTCTTGCAGGGCTCTCCTCCCGTGTCAGATTGCTCTGTACCAGAGGCTGTCCTAGGATCAGGGCCAGGCCAACCACTGCTTTTCATGTTCCCAAATGTTTAGAGAGCCAGTGCGGTGTCTTAGCCAGCAGAGCTTTCTGTCAGGAGGTGTGATCATCTAGCCGTTTGTGCCCTGCCAGCCACCTGAATCCAGAGCCACTCCCTGGACTGAGCTTGCCTTCAGGGGAAGGTGGGCAGCAGAGTTATCCAGCCCGCGGGTCTCTCTCTGGCTGTCCTCCACCCTAGGAAGCACAACATGTGGTCAGCAGTGTGGCTCATGGGGAGCACAGGGAAAAGATGAGCAGCTCCATATTTCGTGGCTGGAACTTGGGTATGGCTGCAGTGCCAAGGAGGGGCCTTCCCTGGACCCAGAAAGAGCAGGGGCTGGAAGTTATGCTTGAGACACCAGCTGGCAGCCTCAACTTAGAGAAGAGCCGGCATGCCTGTCCCCCTCTGCTGCCTGCAGCCCTCTGCCCACCCTACTCAAGAGTTCAGCCTGTTGCTCCCTCCCAAGCAACAGTGGACACTCGAGGATCCCAGGTCGGACCTGATAGATGGGGACACTGACTCAGACAGACCCAGGGCAGCTTTCCTGAGTCACTTGGAATCACACTGAGCTGGGCCAGCTGGATAGGCTCCTGGGGGCAGAACGGAGTTCAACTCCCTCTCTCTGCTGGCCTCCTTTCCTGCATCCCCCCGTTTGCAGCTAGGAAGGGCGGAGCTGATGACTCGGTGATATCCCTTCCATGTGGCCCCAACATGAGTCACACGTCACGGCATTCTCTGGGTTGGGCAGATGCACGAAGGGGCACGTTGATGCGGGGCCCTTAGGGCTGCCCCCACAACTAGCCTGGTCTGAAGAACCGGTTGGTCCTGTGGGGTTATTTAGAAGGCATGGGGGGCAGGCCTAAGTTCCCCAGCTCCTCCTTGGAAGAGACCTGGCCTGTGTAAGCTATTACTGCCTGGCTTGAGGAAGTGGCACACCGAGGAGCGTCCTGTCCCATAGGGAGCCCATCCCATGGGCATCTCTGCTCCTCAGGGTAGCCAGTGGAGCTGGGAGGGGGGACGACGCCTACTTCCCAGACTCAGCGTGTGTCATGTTCCTCTGGGCTGCCCGGCCTGGGTGTTCTAGGAGGCCTCTGTCCAGTGGGACAGACCTTCCCTGATGCCCACACCAACATGAATGCCTGCCACGAGGCCCTGAGGGTGCTGATGACAGCAGCTGTGACAGCGGTGCCATTGCCTACACGGTCCTGGGGCCCTTGGATATGGTCCAGCTCAAACCCCTTCACTATAGCTGGGATACTAAGGCCCACACAGGCCAGGGACCTGCTCCAGCTCCCAGGCCCTTGTTAACACCACTTAATGTGATCTTCTGTTTGCAGTCTGATAGCTTTCAGGGCCCAGTCCTGCTCCCCACAGCGGACATGGGCTTAGGGCATGATTTAAGCCCCAAGAGTAGTGAACAGAGCTGGGCTAGGGGCCAGGGCATGGCGACCTCTTGCCCTAGGCTCAAGGCTAGTAGAACCTCTGGACTTGTCTGTCCCTGGGCTGTATCTACCAGCAGACTCTCCTGGCTGGGTCTTGCCACCCTGGGGACTCTTAGCTCCTTGCCAGTCACTCAGTGAGCCCCTGCTTGTCATGTGAGCCCCGGGTGCAGAGCCCCACTGCTGGGCAGCTTCCTGAGTGCATTGCATCTGGCTTTTCACTGTCACCTTGGGAAACAGTCAGGGAAGATGGACGAGAATCTGTTCCAGGAAGGGGCCTGGAAGTTGGGTCACCTGCTCAAGGTCAGACAACTGTTCTGGGAGAGAGTTTGGAATTAAAATCTTTTATCTAACAAATATTTGCTGGGTACCTACCTTTATTAAGCAACTGCTGTGGCCGAGCCCTGGGGACACAACTTTGAACAAGGCTCGGGCCCTGAGCTCCAAAGCAAACATGCGGCTACAGTACAGTCTGATAAACACCGAAAGGAAAGTGGGCGCAAGGTGCCCGGGGGGCTGACTCAGCCCACGGGGCTTGGGAAGGCTTCCAGGGGGCCTGGAAGGCGAGGAAGCTTCACCTGGGGGAAGGGCTCTTTGAGCACAGAGGACTCTGACCATCTGATT
Organism: Nomascus leucogenys; assembly: GCF_006542625.1. NCBI lineage: Eukaryota > Metazoa > Chordata > Mammalia > Primates > Hylobatidae > Nomascus > Nomascus leucogenys. Next base: position 90,237,995 of record NC_044390.1, on the reverse strand, counting down.
CCAGGCCTATAGGGACCCCAGCAAGCCCAGGAGAGGTGTGGACTCTGGCCTTGGCTTTGCTACGTGGCCTGCAGCAATCCCTGTCCTGTCTCCAGTCTCTCCATCTGTCTGCAGGGGAGATTGTACCAGGCCCCGTGTTTCATTCTCTGGAGCGCTTCCTGATAACCTCAGGATATGTGTTTAAAACGCAGGTTTTGGGGCCTCTCACACAGAGGTTCTGATTTAGCAGGTCTGGGAATCTGCATTTTTTTCCCTTTTTTTTTTTTTTTTTTTAGAGAGTGGGTCTTACTCTGTTGTCCAGGCTGGAGTGCAGTGGTGCAATCATAGCTCACTGCAGCCTCCTGGGCTCAAGCCATCCTCCTGCCTCAATCCCCTGAGCAGCTGGTTCTACAGGCACAATCCACCACTTCTGGCTGATTTTTAATTTTTTTGTATAGATGGGGTCTCACCATGTTGCCCAGGCTAGTCTCAAACTCCTGGTCTCAAGCAATCCTCCCACCTCAGCTTTCCAAAGTGCTGGGATTATAGGTGTGAGCCACTGTACCTGGCCCTGGAATCTGCATTTTAAACAAGCTCACTGGGTGTTTCTAAAGCAGCTCATCCCTGTACTTCAGTTTGAGAAAAGCTGGACTTAACCATCTTGGCTCTGACATTATCAGTCCTACAATGGTCCTGACCATGTCCCTTGAAGTGGGCAGAGCCTATGGTGTTGGGATGGTGGAGGTGCCTGGGGTTCGCAAGTGCTCTGAGATTCCAAACTCTGCAGAATCTCAGAGAAACCCTTGTTCTTAGTCCTAAAGCTTCCAAAAGTCTTGGCCAACTCCCTCAGCTCCCCATTGTGGGAGTGTCTCCAAAAGTGGAGACAGGTAGGGGATGCTGAGCCCCTTGGGGATAGGGGGCTGTTAAGTATTTCTCAGATCTCGCTTCAAGCATTTCTGATTAGAAAGACCTGCAGTCCCTGCGTTAGTTCTTAAGGCTGTCTGCTTAGGGCTGGTGTGCCCAAGGATTATTTTTATTTATTTATTTATTATTATTTTTTTTTGGAGATGGAGTCTTGCTCTGTCGCCTATGCTGGAGTGCAGTGATGCAATCTTGGCTCACTGCAAGCTCCGCCTCCCAGGTTCACGCCATTCTCCTGCCTCAGCCTCCCAAGTAGCCACTGCGCCCGGCTAATTTTTTGTATTTCTAGTAGAGACGGGGTTTCACCGTGTTAGCCAGGATGGTCTTGATCTCCTGACCTCATGATCCGCCTGCCTTGGCCTCCCAAAGTGCTGGGATTACAGGCATGAGCCACCGCGCCTGGCTGTGCCCGTGGATTTTTAGCAAGGCTGAGCTGGCCTGACCTGACGTGGGGGCCTAGAAAAAGCTGTTCAGGTACTATGTGGGGAGGTGGAGAAAGTGGAGAGGCTGGGCATGGGGAGGCCAGTGCACTTTGAGCCACATGACTACTTCCCCTCAAGTGTCTTAAGAGCCTGGATGCAGACAGGCTTCTCACCATTGGCTCCTCGCATGCCCTGAGCTAGTTGGGCTGCAGCCCTGCTAACAGCCTGGTGACAGGATGGCTCAGTCCTGCCCAGATGCTAGTGTCACCCTCCTGTGTCCGGAATTGGTGGGTTCTTGGTCTCACTGACTTCAAGAATGAAGCCGCGGACCCTCACGGTGAGTGTTAACAGTTCTTAAAGGCGGCGTGTCCGGAGTTTGTTCCTTCTGATGTTCAGATGTGTTCAGAGTTTCTTCCTTCTGGTGGGTTCGTGGTCTCGCTGGCTCAGGAGTGAAGCTGCAGACCTTCACGGTGAGTTTTACAGCTCTTAAGGCGGCGCATCTGGAGTTGTTCGTTCCTCCCGGTGGGCTTGTGGTCTCGCTGGCTTCAGGAGTGAAGCTGCAGACCTTCGCGGTGAGTGTTACAGCTCATAAATGCAGTCTGGACCCAAAGAGTGAGCAGTAGCAAGATTTACTGCAAAGAGCGAAAGAACAAAGCTTCCACAGTGTGGAAGGGGACCCGAGCGGGTTGCCACTGCTGGCTCGGGCAGCCTGCTTTTATTCTATCTGGCCCCACCCACATCCTGCTGATTGGTAGAGCCGAGTGGTCTGTTTTGATAGGGCACGGATTGGTGCGTTTACAATCCCTGAGCTAGACATAAAGGTTCTCCACGTCCCCATCAGATCAGTTAGATACAGAGTATGGACACAAAGGTTCTCCAAGGCCCCACCAGAGCAGCTAGATACAGAGTGTTGATTGGTGCACTCACAAACCCTGAGCTAGATACAGGGTGCTGATTGGTGTGTTTATAAACCTTGAGCTAGATACAGAGTGCCGATTGGTGTATTTACAATCCTTGAGCTAGACATAAAGGTTCTCCAAGGCCCCACCAGAGCAGCTAGATACAGAGTGTCAATTGGTGCATTCACAGACCCTCAGCTAGACACAGGGTGCTGATTAGTGTGTTTACAAACCTTGAGCTAGATACGGAGTGCCGATTGGTGTATTTACAATCCCTGAGCTAGACATAAAAGTTTTCCAAGGTCCCACCAGAGCAGCTAGATACAGAGTGTCGATTGGTGCACTCACAAACCCTGAGCTAGACACAGGGTGCTGATTGGTGTGTTTGCAAACCTTGAGCTAGATACAGAGTGCTGATTGGTGTATTTACAATCCTTGAGCTAGACATAAAGGTTTTCCAAGGCCCCACCAGAGTAGCTAGATGCAGAGTGTCGATTCGTGCAATCACAGACCCTGAGCTAGACACCGGGTGCTGATTGGTGTATTTACAATCCCTGAGCTAGACATAAAGGTTCTCCACATCTCCACCAGACTCAGGAGCCCAGCTGGCTTCACCCAGTGGATCCCGCACCGAGGCTGCAGGTGGAGCTGCCTGCCAGTCCCTCGCTGTGCGCTTGCACTCCTCAGCCCTTGGGTGGTCGATGGGACTGGGCGCCGTGGAGCAGGGGGTGGCGCTCGTCAGGGAGGCTCAGGCCGCACAGGAGCCCATGGAGGGGGTGGGAGGCTCAGGCATGGCGGGCTGCAGTTCCCGAGCCCTGCCTCGTGGGAAGGCAGCTAAGGCCCGGTGAGAAATCGAGTGCAGCACCGGTGGGCTGGCACTGCTGGGGGACCCAGTATACCCTCCGCAGCCGCTGGCCCGGGTGCCAAGCCCCTCATTGCCCGGGGCCGGCAGGGCCTGCCGGCTGCTCTGAGTGCAGGGCCCGCCAAGGCCACGCCCACCCGGAACTCCAGCTGGCCCTCAAGTGCCTCCTGCAGCCCCGGTTCCCACTCGTGCCTCTCCCTCCACACCTCCCCGCAAGCCGAGGGAGCTGGCTCCCGCCTTGGCCAGCCCAGAAAGGGGCTCCCACAGTGCAGCGGTGGGCTGAAGGGCTCCTCAAGTGCCGCCAAAGTGAGAGCCCAGGCAGAGGAGGCGCTGAGAGCAAGCGAGGGCTGTGAGGACTGCCAGCACGCTGTCACCTCTCACTCCCAGCCAGGAGACCCATTGGCTGTTCTCCTGCAGGGTGCCCGGAGCAGGGGACGCTAGCTGACCTATATGTGGTCAGCTCAGAGTATGTCCTGTTTCCCAATGCCACAAACCCAATATACTAGTTTCCTGGAGCTGCCGTCACAAATGACCACAAACTGCATGGCCTAAACAGCAGAAATTTATTCTCTCACAGTTCTGGAGGCCAGAAGTCTCAGATCAAGGTGTCAGCAGGGCCACACTCCCTCTGAAAGCTCCAAGGAGAATCCTTCCTTGCCTCTTGCAGCTTCTGGTGGCCCCAGGTGTTCCCTGGCTTGTGGCTGCATCACTGCAGTCTCTGCCTCTGCCTTCACATGGCCTTCTCCTCTGTGTCTCCTGTGTCCTCTCTTCTTCTTTTCTTTTTTACTTTTTTTTTTTGTGTGTGTGTGTGTATGAGATGGAGTTTCGCTCTTGTCTCCCAGGCTGGAGTGCAGTGGCACTATCTCGGCTCACTGCAACCTCTGCCTCCTGGGTTCAAGCAATTCTCCTGCCTCAGCCTCCCGAGTAGCTGGGATTACAGGCATGTGCCACCATGTCCAGCTAATTTTTGTATTTTTGGTAGAGACGGGGTTTCACCATGTTGCCCATGCTGGTCTCGAACTCCTGACCTCAGGTGTTCCACCCACCTTGGTTCCCAAAGTGCTGGGATTACAGGCGTGAGCCACCATGCATGGCCATGGCTGTAGACTCTCTCCTCTTCTTATAAGAACACCAGTCATTGGGTTTTGAGCCCATCTAGATTTCATCTAGAAATCCTTCACTAATCATATCCACAAATACCCTATTTCCAAATAAGGTCACATTCTGAGGCTCTAGTTAGATGTGAATTTGGGGAGAGGGCTGCACTATTCAACCCCTTGCACCCAGCAGGCAGAATGTCACCAGATAAAGGGCAAACCTACTGCACTGGCCAAGGAGTGTGGCCTGGCAGCGGGTTCCAGGAAACACACCCAGGGCTTTTAGCAGCCTCAGGCCCTGTCATCGGCAAGGGCGACTTTGCCTCCACGAGTAGAATCAGAGAGCCCAGAGCAGCGGAGGGGGCCCAGTGGGCAGCCACTGTGGAGAGGGTGTACTAGTCAGACACGTATTTTAAGGTGTCCTGGAGGAGAAAGGCTGCATGTGGCTCCAAAAAGTCAATCAAGACCCCAGGTTGAGTCCCAGGGGGGCAAACTCAGTTCAGTATAGGAACTTTCTATAATAGCAATACCTTGTAGCCCATCCCAGGGGGTGGTTAAGCCCCTCTCACAGGGTGGGCATTGCAGAGAGGAGTCTGTCTGTCTCCCAGCTCTCAGTCTGTGCTTGTCTCAGAGGTTCATGCCCCCACCCCCAACAGCTGTGGAGTGAGGTCAGGGACTCACTCCACAAAGGCAGTGGAGATGATGGTGGCATACATAGCCAGACCCCTGTTTTTGCTCCTGGCTGGCTCATGAGTTTGCGGGTTGTGGGGAGTACCCACAATGCTTAGGGCATCTACAGTGACGGCCCCTCACCCTCTGCCCCTGCCTGCACCAGCCCACTCCGTGTGTTTCCCAGCTGGGTCTTCTCTACCCCTCGTCAGGCCTTCCCCTCGCTCGATCTTGACACTTGGCCTCCTTCCTGACCAGGCTGTCTGCCTGCGTCCAGCCCTGGCTCCCTGAGCTCCTCTCGGATACATCACTGGGCACATGGTGGAGTGGCCATCTCAACACTTGGCACCTGCAAGAGCTTTCATCTCCTTTCCCTGGCCCATGGCAGATGAGACGCACTGACACCTCAGCTGTGAAGGTGACACTGGTCTACACACACACACACACACGCATACAGGGCTGGATACAACAAGGGACAAGGCCTAGGCCTGCTGCAGACCTTGGGCAAGTCTCTGCCCCATGTCTCCAGTGGCTAATGAAAGACAATCTTGCTCTGGGAAGCACTTCCTGCATCTGACTTCTAGAAGTCTCTGCTGTCCAGGATGACAGAGGGTGCCTCTGAATGCAGGAAGTGCTGAGTGTCGCCAGTACCAGTGCCCCTGTGGCTGCCTGACCACCATCTATTCCTTCCCATCCTCCTGCTCTGAGAGAACCAACAGACCACCTTGGGGATGATGTCCCCTAAGGCTCCCAGGCCAGCCCAAGGTGCCTGTTGGGGAGCTGCCGCCTCATCCTCACACCCACAGGCTTTACATACAATTAATCATTTAAAATGAACAGCCCTTCTGAGCCTGCTGGCCTCCTGCAAGTCTCACACCAACTTGCCAAAATCCTTTCCCTTTTCTGGGCCCCTTGCTTTTACCCGTCAAAAAGACATAATCTGCTGGGACAAGGTGTGTCAGCTGCTCCCACAGAGCCTGGTGCCTTGGAAATGCCCCATAAATGGTTGTTCCTGTCCTGCATCCTCCTGCCTCTCCTGCCAGCCCCGTTGGTTCCCCATTGACTCCGTCTCCAGTGTCTGCTGTGCACCTGCTCTGGGCAGAGCCCTGTGCGCTGTCCCTGGCACCAGGTGGCTCTCACGCTGCCCCTGCAAAGCAGCAGCTAGGGATGAGCTGAGTCCTGCTGCCTGCCCCATGACAGTGACTGGAGGGCTATGGGGAACCCTGGATGCCATCAGGGACCTCTTCACCCTTTCCTCTGGTTTTGTGGATGCTCTCGGAAAGCCTTCTGGGTGGCCCCTTGAGCTTGACCTCACAGACCGATGAGGCAGCTGCTCCAGGCTCAGCACTGCAGTTACACAGGGATGGACAGGGCCTTGTGCAGCCGTCCAGGGGCCTCCAGCTGCTGTGGCAAGTGCCTGCAGAATGGGGGCTGTAGCTCAGCTGTCCCACTGGGAGACTCTGAGCAAGGCTCTGAAGGGTGAGCAGGGCATGGCAGGCCCAGGAGGACATCTCAGGTGCCCAGTGCCTCACTGTCACCTCATTTAATCCCACTCAACCCTCCAAGGTGGGTGGTGGTCCACAAATGGGTACACTGAGGCCTGGAGCAGGTAAAGGACTTGCTCAAAGACAAGGCTTGAATGTGAACGTGGTCTGGCCCCAGAGCTAGTCACTCCCTGTGTCCTGCTGCTTCTGATTCATTGTGTTGTTTGTTTCCCACTAGCTTTTTTTTGCAGGGTGAGGGTGTTGTGCTTACCCCCACAACCTTCCCTGTTGGATTTGGGGCTGTTCAGTGCCTCCTCACTTCCCACCCTGTTGACACAGGGATGTTGCTGGGCTTGTTTTGTTTTTGACCCAGTCAGCCTGGCAGGGAAGTGGCGGGCTGTGTGCAGAGCTTCCCGAAATAGCCCCAGGCTCCCCGCCAAAGATAGAGGAGCCAGACTGTGCGCGATGGGCTTGGGCCAGTTGAAAGATGACTCGGTTCCCTACTCCCCTCAGCTCCCCTGCACTGTGCCACCCCCCAGGCCAGGTCTTGACGCTCCTGCACATACCTGTGCCCCGTGGTGGCTGAGAGGCTCCTGTGGGCTGCAGGCCTTGGGGTGCTGGTTGGGATCGGTTTGGTGTCACCCTGGGCCCAGAATGAGGAGTTCTCATCCCTTCCCTGCTACTGACTTGCCCGACGACCATGACCAAGTCCCTGTCGCTCTCTTGGCTTCCATTTTCCAATTTGGAATGGGGAAAGTGTGCCTGTCTGCCTGCTGGCAGCGTTGCTGGGAGGGTCAAAACAGTGAGCAACGGTCCCAACCCTGGGAAGGCTGGCAATAATGCATAGTGACAAAATGATATCAATGAGTTGTTTCTCCTAGTCCTGACTATTTTGAGTGTGGGGATACAGTTCTTTAGCAGGGCTGATCCCCAGCATCACCATCACCATCATCATTATAGTAATAATAGCAGCTGCTGCTGTTGCTTGGGTGTTGTGTGCTGGGTGCTTTACATTCATTGTCTGTAATTATTCCCCTTACTACCCTATGAGGTGTGTGTGGTATTGGACCTAGTCTTATAAAATGAAGAACTAAGGCTCAGAGAGTTTAAGTAACTTCCTTAAGACCAAGTGAGGGATGGAGCTGTGATCAGAGCACCGTTCTGACGTCAAAGCCTGAGTTCTGCCTGCAATGCTGTGACCCCTCCTCCAGGGGTCCCTGCTCTAGGCTTTTCCCTCCAGACCTGGAGCCTGGTCTCTTGGGGGCTGCTCTTGGCAGCCAGAGCATCCAGTAGGTCTCACGTGCATTCTGACGAGAGAGCCCTGGTATAGGACAGAGACCCACAAGGGGCTCTGCCTCAAAAGAGAGCCCTGGGGGAGAGGGAGACGTTTCTGGGACTGAAGGGGCCACTTATTTTAGCCTCCTCTTTTTTTTTTTTTTTTTTTTTTTTTTTTTTTTTTTGGAGAAGGAGTCTCGCTCTTTCACCCAGGCTGGAGTGCAGTGGCGCGATCTCGGCTCACTGCAGGCTCCGCCCCCCGGGGTTCACGCCATTCTCCTGCCTCAGCCTCCCACGTAGCTGGGACTACAGGTGCCCGCCACCTCGCCCAGCTAATTTTTTGTGTTTTTAGTAGAGACGGGGTTTCACCATGTTAGCCAGGATGGTCTCGATCTCCTGACCTCGTGATCCGCCCGCCTCGGCCTCCCAAAGTGCTGGGATTACAGGCGTGAGCCACCGCGCCCAGCCTAGCCCCCTCTTTTAAATATTAGGCATTTAAGCAATGTCACAGAACAGAGTCAGCAAGCACTTCCTAAGCACCAGCTGTGTGCCAAGCCCTGGGGGCTCCTATGTGCCCCTCGCCAAGCCCAAGAGGCCTGTATCACTCAGACTTTGCAGGTGAAGAAATGCAGCCCAGCCAGGGGCACAGGCCACCTGCCCAAGGCCACCTATCTAAGGCCACCGGCTGGGCAGTGGCAGTGCTGGTACCAGAGCCAGGTCTGCCTGGCATACCTGCCCCTCCTCCACACTGCAGAGATGAGGAAGCTCTCAACCACCAAGCCCTGCCATGTTCCTCATTCCTGCCTACCCTTGCTTGCCCAGGCACAGGCCTGGAATCACAGGCCTTGCCCTGAGCAGAGGTCAGCGGGCCCTGGGGCAACACAGGTTCCATCAGCAGAGCTGGGCTCTGCGTCCTTGTGGATCTATGTGCCCGCAGGCCTGTGTTATATTTATAGGCATTGCTGTTTGTGTGTGTGTGCACATTTGCTTTCGTATGTGACTCATCTCTTTGGACTGTGTTCCCCAAGGTCACAGGGCCTGGTGAGTTTTAGAGGCAGAGCACATGTAACCCCTCATCTGTCCTGCATTGGTAGTGGGATGAAGCAGGGGTGATGTGCAGTTGGTTCACACCGATATGTGGTGAAAACATTGATGTGCAGATCCACAATTCCTTATCCTCAATTCCAAAATCCAGCACACTGAAAACCAGACACTTTTTTGTAACTCATTTGGCAGCAAAATTTTGCCTGAACTGAGGTGAGGCTATTTATAGTCCAAGTGAGGCTATTTATAGCCTTTATGTATTCTATATTCATGTCTTTCACTGCAGAGAGTTCAGCGTATTTGTTTATTGGATGCTGCTGAGATATGCAGCTTTACCTGTCTAAAGTTCAGTATATTCTGGAATCCTAGATACATCTAGCCCCAAGAGCAAGAGTGCTGTACCTTTTTTTTGCTGGTTGTAAATAGCCTCTGCCCCTGCCCCGTCCCCCTTAGTGTCCCTTCCCTGGGATTCCTGGAGCTAAGTGGGCAATGCTGTCCACAGGTGCCTCCAGGATTCCCCCAGCCCCACAGCCAGCAGCAGTGCCCAGTGGCTAGATATTTTTAGTATTCCTGTGGGTGATAGAACACATCTTGGTTGCCAGGCATAGTGTTCTCCATACTGCCTAACCCCCTCACTGGATGTATTACCACCTCCCTTTACAGATGAGTAAACCAAGGCTCAGTTGCAAGTATCAGATCTAAGGATGGAGAGATGAGAAGTGCAGGCGCTGGACCCCAAACTTTCCCTTCCACCTGGCTGCCTGTCTGGGAGGGAGTCTGGGGACTCAGGAACCTGTCTCCCTGGATTTGTTGAAATGGGAGGCAGCAAGAGTCAGGGTCCCAGGTGCACTGGAGGGGAGCAGACAGATGCAAGCCAGGCTGCTGTACTTGGCAGGGAGGAGGAGGAGGAGGAGCAGGGGCACCTCAGTTGCTGCAGGGCCTCCCTAGGAACCTACCGCCTACCTCTACACCGTAGTTCCTGCTTCTCAGAGAGTCCCTTTGTTAGAACACCTGTGCCTTCCTCCACACCCAACTCCATCTCTTCCCAGCAGCCAGCACTCATAGCTGCTCCGGCTCTTGGGTCTTTCCTCCAGAACTCTCTGAAGCCACTGGCACACAGGGAGATGGCATAACTTTGTCCAAACTCTGTCGGCAGCTGTTCTTAGAGACCCTGCTAGCAGCCACCTTCCCCCCACAACCTTCAGAAGCTCCCTTGGATGCAGGAACTTTGTCAGGGCCTGAAAGCCCCAGGCTTCCTCCTTTTTCTGACTCCCCAGTGTACAAGTTCTTTCCCATTTCCTGTGAGACGCATCATCTTGTGATGACCAGTGACTCCCACCATCCACCACATTGACCCTGGCTCAGAAGCCTTTGGTCTGAGAAGCTTCTTGCCCACTGGGACGCCTCCTATCCACCCAGCCCAAGCCCTGCCTGACGTGCTGTAGTGCAGTCAGAGGGCCTGCTCTTGGACAGTGGAGAGATCTGGGACAGGGTTATGGCTGTAGTGGTTAACCATCCTTGGATGGTAGGCACGTCAGCAGACCTCTCCAGAGCTTGTTTCCTGTTTCCTCATCTGCAGAGTGGGCTTAGGATTGGCTGCCCTCACAGAGCTGTTGATGAGGATTGGCCTTAGGGCAGGTACCCTGCATAGACCATGCCTTGTCATGAGCCCTGATACCCTTCCCCCATTCCACTAGCAGGGCCTTTCTTCCTGTATACCCCTTAAGGGGTCAGAAAGTTTCTCAGAGCCGCCATGAGTGTAAAGAAGTCAACTGTGACCTGTTGTGAAGAACTTTGGTTTAGAGGCAGAGGCTCTGGGCTCCAGTCCCAGCCCTGCCCTATGTAGATGATGGATGGATGTATGGGTGGATGGATGCATGGGTGGATGAATGCATGGGTGGATGGATCAGTGGATGCATGCATGAGTGAATGGCTCGGTAGCTACATGGGTAGATGGATAGGTGGATGCATGGGTGAAGGGATGCATGGGGAGATGCGAGTAGGGATGCATAGGTGGAAGGATGAGTAGATCAACTCTCTGCCCTTTTCTGGGCCTTAATTTTTCCATCTACCCAATGATAGGGTTGGATTGCAAGTTCTTCAGTTTCTGAGGTTTGTGACCCCACCTGTGTCAACCTGGCACCCTTAAGGACTGCTGCCCTCTTAGGTGGTGACCTATAAGGAGGACCATGCCTATACCCAGGGACCCTGGAACCCTCTCTGAGCTCCACCTTCCACCCTGCCTTGGGCCTTCCCAGCTCTGACCTGGTACCCTCCTTGCAGCCTCTGCGCTCCTCGTCCCTTTCCAATAGGGGTGCAGTTTTCTTCTGGCTCTTTTGTTGACAGAATCGCTTGTTTGTTTGTGGTGGTGGGGTCTATATATCCTGTGTGCAGTCACTTCCCTCCAGGCCACTCTGCATTCATGCAGGATGAGCTGCTGAGTGAGCCTTGGGTGGAAGTGTCAGACGCTGGGGGCTTGGCAGAGGGACTGTCACAGGGTCAGGGTGGCTTTACTGCCAAGGTGGCTCTTGAGTTAGGTCAGGAGCTAGGTCAACTCAGTAGGTCAGGATTTCCCGGTGGAGGTGGAGACCCAGGTGATGGCACCCAGACGGGCTGGGTCCCCACGGGTGAGGGTGTCAGTTCACCAGCCTGTGCAAAGACTTCCAGTGCCAAGGCAAGGAGCTCAGGGTGCTTTGGTGAACGAAGGTGAATTCTTGAAGGGTTTTAACCAGGAGGTGACGCAGTCAAGTTCCTTCTCCTGCAGTATGCTGGAGCATCTTTGGTTAAAAATAAAAAAATAAAGGTCAACACGGAAAACTCACCCTTGATTTGTGCTCTGAGCCCTTGGGGCCTGGGGGTTGATAAAAAGAGCCAGGATGCTAGCTTGCAGAAAAGGGAGCACTGCCAGGACTTGGAGAAAAAAAAGGAACCTGATACTTGGAGTTCTGCCTGACCTTTCTTTCCTCGTCTCTTTTTAGGTGAAATTCAGTAAGCTTAAACATGTTAAAAGTGCACAATTCAGTGGCATATAGTATGCTTACAAGATTGTGCAGAGCCACCACCTTTATCTAGTTCTAACACATTTCCATCACCCTGAAAGGAACCCCTGTCCCTGTTAAGCAGTCACTTCCCATTCCTCCCTCCCCACAGCTCCTGGCCACCATCTGTCTGCATCCTAGCTCTATGGATTTGTCTATTCTGGATGTTTCATAGCCACAGAATCAGGCATACATCAGACTCTGGGCCGTTTCTTAGGCTCTGCCTTGTCCCTGCTGTGTTACAAGCTCACCATTTATTTCCTGCTCTATGGCCCTCAAGCCAGTCCTGTGTGCAGCCTGAGTGGAGCTCCCAGCCTCCCACTGTCCAAGAGAGAAGCTCAGATGGTATGAAAACGAATCAGTCAAGCTTGTTCTGGGGGAGAAGTGGGCCTCCACCCTTCTGGGGGCATTAGTGGGTGTGTGTGGCCAGGTGCTAAAGGGCCAGAAGGTGGTAAAGCTGGGACAGTACTCATGACTGCAGAGAGTACAGACCCAGCCCTGGAAGTGAAGTCACAGAGCCTTGTGGGCATCTGGCTTCCCAGGCAGGTTCCTCCCTGACCTTCTCTGGGCCCTCTGCCCCACATCCGAGACCTTTTACCAAATTCAGGCTAAGTGGCTCAGTGCTGCTACGGAAAGGGGCGGGGGCTGAGCTGCACAGGAGGTGGCTGGTTGACTCACTGCTCTCCATATGGCCCTTGGAAGAGCCCCCAGAAAAGGTCCCATGCTTGTGAGCTCCTCCTCTCTGACTGTTTGGAAACACACGGGCTCTTCAGCCTGTGATGTCCTTGGTTGGCCTTCTCCCTGCCTGGTTCTCTCCCTGCCCAGATGCTGACCTCTGCCCCCACAGCTGTGCCTCCCCTAAGTACTTATGGAGAGCTGTAGAGCACCTCGCTGTGGGCTTGGCCCTGAAGATGCAGAAATGAAGCAGATGCGGGCGCTGTCCTGAGCTTCATGGTTTGGGGACAGACAGTGGGAATGGGGTGTGGTGGGAGCTGGGGCTGAGATGCTCTCAGTGCACCTGGGCACTCAGCTTTGCCCAGAGTAGTCTCGGAGGGTTTCTCAGAGTGAGTGCTATGTAAGCTGATTCTTAATAGACACTTCGGGAATTTTCCAGGTGGACCCCATGGGAAAGGGCTTTTTCCACAAAAGAACCAGCAGGTGTGAGCTTGAGCACTTGAGCAAATGCCTCAGGCAACAGTTACCAGCTTCTGCAGCGCTTGGGGCCGAGGTGTAAGAGGCAGGTGCTGCTCTATGAGGGCTTTGGAGCTGAGGACCGCAAACAGGGAACAGCAAGAATGACAGCAGGGAACAGCAGGTAGTTGGGAACAGCAAGAATGGTGGAGTGAGAGAGGCCCTGGAGAGGTTGTGGGTGGAGCACAATGGCTTCCAGTGACATTCTGGAGAGCTGGCAAACATGGTTGCATCTGCATTGGGAAGATGTCCTCTAATGGTTTCTAGAAGGAGGATTTCAGAGGAACCAAACTGGAAACATAGAGACCAATTAGAAGGCTGTCTCTGACACCCAGGGAGTGCTGGTGAGGGCCAGAATCAAAAGGGATGGAGGCAGAAGGCAAATTAGAAAGAGACATAGCAGGTGTTCTTCCCATGGCTCAGCCATGGGTGACTTGGAATTCTCGGGGAGGGGACCCCGTGGTGGCATTGGAGACAGAGACCTGGTATACACCCTGACCTCCTCCCTGGCACCCTACAACCTTGGCTGAATTGTCTGATCTCACCTGGCCTTGGTTTATCCTTCCGACAAAATGCCCAAAAAGAAGAAGCGAAGAACGTGGGTTCGTAAGTACTTTGAAGAGTAAAAGGTCAGGGGATGAAGGCATAGTTTGTTTTTTACTGCCTGGTGGCCCAGAGAGGAGGTAGCACCTGTCAGGTGTACAGGAGGGGTCCCCGGGACTTGGGGCCCAGCTGGCACAGAGGGTCACATTTCAACCTCTGGATCCCTTTGGTCTGCAAAAGAGTTCCAGTTCCCTTCTCCAACTCTGAGAGCAGCTGCACCTGATTCCCCCAGGGCCTTGGCTGTACCTCCTCCTCTGTGGTTAATAATTCAGGACAAGCCAGATGGCTCTGCTTTCCCCTCCTTCTCTCCCATAGCCTCCTAGGGCTTGTTCCTCAACTAGGGGTGGGCGTCGGGGTGGGGAGCCCAGGAGGCTCAGCCGCTTGTAACTCAGATGAACTGTCACCACCAGAGCCTACAGCCTCTATGCACCCTGGGGCTTCAGGTTCTGGCCGGGCGCCCCAGCTTCAGAGTCCATAGGCCCATTGCCTGGGGAAGTGGAGAGAGCCCTTAGAAACCACAGGTCCTGCCTCCCGCCCAGCTCTGATTTCAGATGCGGTCTTGTCTAGGGCACTTTGTAAATACTTGTAGGGTGAGGAGACCAATGGTACCATTTGCACTCTCAGAAACATTCTTTCCTTAGTGAACTGCCACCTCCTGGGTCTGCAAAGTCCTGCAGGGATCTGCAGGGTGTCCCCATTCTCTGTGATTCATAGCACCCATCTTGATAGGATCTTGGGCACAGGACCCCTGATTGGGCTGGGTATGGAGAGAGCCAGGCCCTGAGGCTATCCCAGCCCCTGGCCCAGGGTGTCCTGGGAGAGGACAGGGACAGTGTCCATTGTCACCCAGTGCAGGGAGAGCCTTTCTTTGTCAATCCAGGAGGGCTTGTTAGAAGAAGAGGGCCGGGCAGCTCAGCTCTTTCCCTCTTCGTGTCCGGCAGCAGGAGGCCACTCCTGGCTCTGGGCCTCCTGGAGTTGGCAAGAGCTGCTGACCGAGAACCTGACCCAGGCCCATGAAGGCAGTGTCCAGGGCGAGCCAGCACAGTGGCTGTCCACATACCTGTATGCTAAGGTGAAGCTGCCGCAGTGAGAAGCTGGTGCAGAACATTTTGGGGCAGCTCTAAATAGAAAAGGATTTTGTCTCCCAGGCAACGTGGACATGAGACATAAGCCTACACGCCTCCATGTAGGCTCCCAGACTGCCTGAAAGCTCTGGCTAAGTTCTCCAGAGCGCTCAGGTGATAGCTCTTCTTCTCAGACGAGTACACTGAGGCCACTGTCTTGCCAGACATGTAAGTGGCCAAGCTTGGCCTGACGCTGCAGTCACTTTCCACTGACCTGCAGCTGTGACTCATCACCACTGCCTTGACCTCAGGGCCAGAGCCTGGAACTCAAGCTGCAGGGCCCCTAAGAGTGAACTTAAGGAAGCCCAGCTGGGCTTGGGACTGGGCAGCGTTCTAGGATCCAGGTGGAGCAGAGGTGAGATTAACACCACAGGAAAGAACCCCAGGGAGAGGCGGAGGCAGGACATTGGCTGGTGGGGTGTGAACACATCATAAAAAGGTGCCACTGTATTTCTTTTCATCGTGCTTTCACTAATATCTTGCAAGTGTGTGTGTGTGTGTGTCTTCAAACTATCATATTAGTATATTGGGGATGCTTTTATGGAGGGGGCTTGTGGGGAGTCACCGTTCCCTCTGCCCTGTGTGCTTCTGCTGGGGAAGGGAGCAAGATGTGGGTGGCTTAAGAGAGCCTGGCAAGAAGAAGAATTCTCACCCAGAATCTGTTGAAAGGATCTGGTTTTGAAGCTGAATGGAAGATCCCATAGCCTGAGCTACCCTCACAGTGGTCCAGAAACATGTGAATCTGAGCCAAGTCTACTGATGTGTGATTAATTTACAAATAGGCGTGCAGAGCAGAACGGTGTGTACACAGGAGCCTGCTGTTCCTACAAAGCTGCATCAGGATGTCACTGAGTTGGGTTTTATTTTAGTTCCAAGTATTGTATCTGTTTAGCACCCAGCCAGCATGGTGCCGTGTGCACGCTGGGCAGGCTGAGCTGGTGGCGTTTACTGCTCCCTAGACGGGAGGTAGTTCCAGGCCCCATGTGCTGGGCCCAGAGCAACTCCTCAGATTCACAGAAAGAGCTCATGTTTCATGGATGGTCATTTGGCAGAAAGGGTCTGCACATGATGAAAGGGTGGCACATTGGGAACACTGGACTTTATGTCGAGCTGCATCTGCCCTTTACCCCAACCAGCTGCAGCGTCTTTCCCCTGACCAGATTCACACCACGTCTTCTGGACTCAAAGGACAGACTTTGAGACTTCAGAACCATCATACAAAGAGAAAACACCTTAACTTATTTGGAGTTTTCAACCATTTTTTGACATAGGGGTAAAGTGAAATGTACCTTTTCTTTTCTTTTTTTTTGAGACTGAGTTTTGCTCTCTCGCCCAGGCTGGAGTGCTGTGGTGTGATCTCAGCCCACTTCAACCTCTGCTCCTGGATTCAAGTGATTCTCCTGCCTCAGCCTCCTGAATGACTGGAACTACAAGTGTACCCCACCATGCCAGGCTAATTTTTGTATTTTTAGTAGAGATGGGTTTTCACCGTGTTGTCCAGGCTGATCTTAAACTCCTGACCTCAGGTGATCCTGTCGCCTTGGCCTCCCAAAGTGTTGGGATTACAGGCATGAGCCACCATACCTGAGCATAAATGTATCTTTCTGCCCTTCAGGAGGAAAGGGTTTGCTCAGCAAGTGAATAACACGCAGAAGGTCAAAGCAAGAAGTATCATCCTACTCTTAGTCAGGACCTTTCTGAGTGCAACAGAAATCCAGTTTGAACTCAGGCAAAAAGGAGACCTAATTGGAATGCTCATGTTCACCATCCGTGGAAGGACAGCAACTGCTGGAGCCCAGGATTCTCTTGGACTGCATGGAAGACACAGCTGCCGACAGCTTCCCTGCCTTTGCCACCAGTGAAGGATTGACCCACATTCTCTCTTTGACCCCAAGTTTAAAAAAGAAAATCCCTGGCAAGTGTAAGCAGGAGTGAGATCATGGCTGCAGATTGAGGACATGCTCCAAATCCCTAAATCTGATAGAACAAATATTATTAAAAACCCATATCCACGCAGGCAAAGAAATGCCTTTAGGGGCTAAGAAATCATGCAGAATCCTGAAAAGGTGTAGTGAAAATGGGATTCAACTGAAAAAGGAAACAATAGCCAAGATTGTACCCAGGAGGTAGAGAGGTTTCTAGGTGTGGATCGCTTGAGCCCAAGAGTGTGAGGCTGCAGTGAGCTATGATTGTGCCACTACACTCCAGTCTGGGCCACAGAGTGTAGGACCCTGTCCCTAGGACAAAAAATAAAAAATATATATATAAATAAATAAATTGATGATATAGCAAGTGAAAAATGACAGATATAGAGTGAATAATGTAGAGTTTTTAAAATCCAGGATAGGTGTTTTATTATACACACAAACCTACATAAGTGATAAAATTATATGGAACTTAATACATACACACACTGCACACACAAATAAATACAAGTAAAACTGGCAAATCTGACTGAAGTCTATAGAGTGTATCAATGTCAATATCCTGATAGTAATATTGTAGTTTTGTAAGATGTCATCGCCTGTACGCCTGTAATCCCAGCACTTTGGGAGGCTGAGGTGGGCAGATCACCTGAGGTCAGGAGCTCGAGACCAGCCTGACCAACATGCAGAAACCCCATCTCTACTAAAAAATACAAAATTAGCCGGGCATGGTGGCGCATGCCTGTAATCCTAGCTACTCAGGAGGCCGAGGCAGGAGAATCACTTGAACCCAGGAGGTGGAGGTTTTGGTGGGCCGAGATCACGCCATTGCGCTCCAGCCTGGACAACAAGAGCAAAACTCCGTCTCAAAAAAAAAAAAAAAAAAAAGACGTCACCACTGGGGGACACTGGACAAAGTATACAAGGGATCTCTCTGTGTTATTGCTTACAGCCACATGTGAGTTTACAATTATCAATAAAAATTTAAATAGAAAAATCTCTTGAGAGTAACAGGTTAGTTACAAAAATCTAAATAACTGTCAGTTTAAATGGGGATGTCAAAATGAAAATTTTAAACGACCGTGTTTGAACTAAATGGCAGTAAGAACACTGGGTAAAAACTTGTGGGGTGGAGTGAAGCCACTAGACTCTGGAATCCAGGCCACCCTTCCCAGTGTAGATTTGGCCGAAAGTTCAAATGGATGGGGCCCTTACCAGAAGCCAACCAGCTGTGGCCCATGAAATGTGGACTTCCCAGCCTCCAGCACTGAATTCTACTTCTGTTGAAAAAAGGTCCATAAGATGCAATTATAATAAATGTATTTCTGGGAATGTAGAGAAAGACATTTAAAAGACTCAGTTCTAGATCCGGCACATCATTGACGTCATCGTTGCCCGACGGCTCTCTAGGAGACTGGAGTCAAATGCCGTGAGTCAGCCATAATGGCAGCTGAAGAAATTAATGAGGACTATCCAGTAGAAATTCAGGAGTATTTGTCAGCGTTTGCGAATTCCATTGATTCTGTGGATGAGATGCTGAAGAACATGATGTCTGTTTCTAGAAATGAGTTGTTGCAGAAGTTGGACCCATTTGAACAAGCAAAAGTGGATTTGGTTTCTGCATATACATTAAATTCAATGTTTTGAGTTTATTTGGCAACTCAAGGAGTGAATCCTAAGGAACACCCAGTAAAGCAGGAATTGGAAAGAATCAGAGTATATATGAACAGATTCAAGGAAATAGAGAAGAAAAACGCTGGCAAGCTGGACAGAGGTGCAGCTTCAAGATTGGTAAAAAATGCCCTCTGGGAACCAAAACCGAAAAATGCATCCAAAGCTGCCAATAAAAGAAAAAGCAAAAGTTAACTTTTTGGTTTTGATGTACACATATTCAAAAAGTACATCTTTTTTTTTTTCCCACAAAATAATTCTGTGGCAGTGCAAGTTTAAATGTATTCCTTATTGAATTAATGTGTAAATTTACAGTAAATTTGTAAAGCTCAATACTTTCCTCTCCAAAGGTTATCTTTATTGATTTGCACTATGAGGATTTTAACATTGTGATATATTTTATATTTACAATTTACCATCTCTTTTGAAGAGAGTCTCATTTCTTTATATAGGTCAGTCTTGCAAGTACCATTTTTTAAGCAACTGTGAAATTTAAGTGAGATGTTCTTTGTAAATATTTGTACTATTTTCAATGAAATAACACACTTATATCATCCACAGACACATATAAAATACTCAATAAAGGCCATTTAATGTAGCTGATTGCATGTAGCTCCAGATACAATTAGTTACTTCCCCAATTCACTTTCTATTTCTTCTTTCTCTTAATTATTTTGAGCTTATCAGTTGTAGCAAAAGCACACACTATTTTTCCTCTGTAGTAGTGTAGACAACTGAAATGATCTCTTGGTAGAAATTTTAATCCAGTCATTGCTTTATTTTATTTTATTTTTTATTTTAGATTTGGAGTTTCATGTGCAGGTTAGTTACATGGATATATTTGCACATAGTGCAAATCAATTGTCCTGAGGTTTGGGCTTTTATTGATCCTGTCACTCAAAAAGTGAACCTAGTATCCTATAGATAGGTTTTCAACCCTTCCCCCCTCCCTTCCTCCTCCTCCTTTGGAATCCCCAGTGTCTTTTGTTCTCATCTTTATGTCAGGGTGTACCCAGCGTTTAACTCCGAGTTAGAAGTGAAAACATGCAATACTTGGTTTTCTGTTTCTGCATTAATTTGCTTAGAATAATGGTTTCTAGCTGCATCCATGTTGCTGCAGTCTGTGATTTCATTCTTTTTATGGCTGTGTAGTATTCCATGGTGTATATGTACCACATTTTCTTTATCCAGTACACGATTGATAGACACCTAGGTTGGTTTCATGTCTGTAGTATTTTGAATAGTGCTGTTATAAACATACAAATGTCAAAAAAAAAAACCTGTGGGATGAAGCCAAATCAGTACTCAAAGGAAAATGTATAGCCCTAAATTCATTTATTCAGAGACAAGTCAAGTTAAAAATTATTGAACTCAGCTTTCAATTCAAGAAGCTAGAAAAATAAATAAATTCAAAGGGTTTAAAAAGGGCCAGGCAAGGTGGCTTACACCTGTAATCCCAGCAATTTGGGAGGCCAAGATAGGAGGATTCCTTGAGGCCAGGAGTTGGAGACCAGTCCTGGCAACATAGCAAGACCCTGTCTCTATAAAAAATAAAAAACTAGCCAGGTGTGGTGTGGTGGTGCACACCTGTAGTCCTAGCTACTTGGGAGGCTAAAGGGGAGGGTTGCTTGAACTCAGGAGGTTGAGGCTGCTGTGAGCTGTGATGGTAACATTGTACCCCAGCTGGGGTGCAGAGTTAAAAAATAAATAATATAAAAATGAATGTTACAACTCTTTTACAAGGAAATCTGTTACCAAAATCAAAGGAGAACTCAGTAACTCAACAAAACTACAGGCTGGTTTCACTTAAAAAACAAAACAAAACTCAAAATATTAGCAAATTTCATTCAACTGAATGTATTATTACAGCATGACCAAATAGGATTTATTCCAAGAATGGAAGGGAGATTCAAGAGTAGAAAAGAATTTTCATTTAATTTATTATATTGGCTGTTTTAAAATTTTAGTTTATTTTGTTATTGATTGAGACAAGGCTCTTGCTCTGTTGCTCTAGCTGGAGTGCAGTTGTGTGATCATGGCTCATGCAGCCTTGATATCCTGGGTTCAAATGAGCTTCCAACCTCAGCTTCCCAAGTAGCTAGGATTACAGGCTCGCACCACCATGCCCAGCTAATTTTTTAAATTTTTTGTAGAGATGAGGTCTCCCTATGTTGCTCAGGCTGATCTTAAACTCCTGGCCTCAAGAAATCCACCAGGCTTACTGACACCTTCATTTCAGACTTCTGGCCTCCAGAACTGTCAGAGAATAAATTTATTTTGTTTAAAGCCACTCAGTTTGTGGCACTTTGTGATGGTTGCCCTAGGAAACAAACCCGCTGTCTATTCCGGGGTAAGAATAGAATGGAAAAACTAGGCCGGGCACCATGGCTCACACTGTAATTCCAGCACTTTGGGAGGCCAAGGCAGGCAGATCATCTGAGGTCAGGAGTTCAAGACCAGCCTGGCCAACATGGTGAAACCGGGTCTCTACTAAAAATACAAAAAAAAAAAAAAATTAACTGGGCATGGTGGTATGCACCTGTAATCTCAGCTACCCGGGAGGCTGAGGCAGGAGACTTGCTTGAATCTGGGAGGCAGAGGTTGCAATGAGCCGAGATGGCGCCACGGCACTCCAGCATGGGCAACAGAGTGAGACTGTCTCAAAAAAAAAAAAAAAAAAAAAAAAAAAAAAAAAAAAAAAGAATAGAATGGAAAAACGAGAAAGGTGAACTTACATGACCTGCTGGTTCACACTAACCTCTACCTGAGAATTTAGAGTGATCGCAGATGGGTATTAACCCAGGCTTTGCTGGAGCAAGTATAGCCCTCTATGGAAAAACAGACCCTCATCCTAAGCCTCAAAAGAATTTCTACAAATACCTTCCACAGAAAATGAGCAGTTCTTAGTCAAAAATAACTGAGTACAAGAGGAGTTAAAGCACTAAGAGCCAGAGCCAGCACGAACAATTTACAGTAGAAACAGACTCTGGAGACTTCAGATGCTGCAATATTTAAGCATAGCTGATAAAATAACTGTTCAGTGCATTTAAATAAATAAAAGGCAAAGTTGAGAATATGTGCAGGGAATTAAAAGCTCTAAAGAATGATGAAGCAGATTTGAACAATGAAACAGAACTTTAAGTCAAATGCGGAGAAATCCAGAATACAACAGTGGAAGAAAAGGAAGCTGCAGAGAGGATAAGACACATACGTGGAGAAAGTCTAACATTTATCTAATTAGAGAGCCAGAAAGAGAAGAGAGAAATAGAACAAAGTCTACGTAAGTGGGGTTCAGCCCTTAAAAGGTGGCTAATGCTTCTCTCTAGTCCTGGGCTTAGTGCTTGATTTCAGCCCAGCCAGTCAAGTGGCTCACGAAATAGATGCCAAACCCTTTGCCTTGACTCCTCCCCAACCTTGGTCATTTCTTCCTGCAAGAGGGGTATCAACGAGCAGTTCCTGAGAACTGAGAGGCCTAGGACAAGGTGTCATGAGGGGTGGGCCTTGAGGATATTGAAGACATTGCCCAAAATCATGCAAGGTCCTTTCCCTGCACTTCCTAACTCAAGGGAGTGTCATTCGTATTGTAGTACATGAGAATGGCATCGCTTGGAGTTTGACAGTGCATAGCCTGTGCAACTGAATGCAGCAACCCAGCTATCTCTGATGCCTTTTCTGCCCAAGTTAAGTGCCCATGGGGCTTTCCAAATTTGACCAGTGGTTTTTTTCCTTTGTGTTTTGTTTCCTCCCTGTTTTCCTGGCTGGAGGATTTTATGGCATGATAAAGGGAAGCTAATAGCTCTGTAAAGAAGAGCCAGTTACCTGGGAAACTTTCCAGGCATGTTGTGTTTCTGGCAGCCCTGGGAGGCTGGGCTGTAAAGGCCGCACCGCTCACAATGCTATGGAGCAAGGCCTGGGTGAAGTTGTACAGACACGTGAATGTGCCTGTCCCCACCTCCCCTAAGAACACTGGCTGGGCCTTTTGTTGTCCTCTAGGTCCTCTGGCTCTGCCTGCTTGCTCCCTTCTGAGTCGAGCATTTGGACCTGGTTATTGGTGACCTAAGACACCTGGGTTTCCTGCTCACCTAAGAGTACAGTAGATCAGGCCTGGGTCACAGCCCAGGAGATAGAGTCTGGTACCATTCTGCCCTGACTCACTGTATGGCCTTGTCAAATGACTGAGTCCCTCTGGGCATTTGTCTTCCCATCTTGCCCTGACTGCTTCTGAGCATTGAGTTTCCAGCAAGATTTTTGCGGCAGAGTGTTTATAAACTGAGCTGCACTGAGTGTGTCTGAGAGGAGGTGGTAGTTATACTAAGGGCATTTGGGCCGCCTGGCATAGCCATGTCTCATTTAGGGCCCAGCTTGTCTCTCCCAAACCTGCCTATCAGAAAGGGCTGAGATGATTTCAGATACCCCTGCCCCCAGCCCACACCATAGGCAGCAACATCCAGTTGTCCTGTTTGACATTTATGCCCTGCACATGCTCTTGAGGAGGGCAAGTCTGGCTCCATGAAAAGTCTGAGTCACAGACGCTGTCAAGAAACAGGGACATGGCAGGGAGCGTGCACTATTCTTGGAGAATCTTAGCTGGGCTAAGGAACAGCTAACAGAGCAGTTTGTAATTAGCACTTTGGCTGCTTGGCGGCAGCGTTTTCTGCCTGTGGAGGGTTTTTTTGTGAACATTTGCCAATTACCCTTCTTGAGTACCTACTAAGTGCCAGGCCCTGGCTGCCTAGTACCTGCTGTGAATGGAGAGACAAATGAAAGGTGTTATCTTTTTTCTCTTTTGTTCAGGCACCATTCTAGGATTATCTACTGGGATTATGGCAACAAATAAGACAGACAAGTTCCCTGCTCTCCTGTCACCTGTGCTGGGATGAAGGGAGGCAGTCTTCAAGTACACAAATCAGATCATTGGAAAGTGTGGCAATGGGACTGAACTGGGCAGGAGAGGAAAGCTACACTGCAGAAGGGACAGGGAGGGCATGACATTTGTGCCCAGACCTGATTGATGCCAGGGAGTGAGGGAGCAGCTGTTCCCTGGCCTGGGGAATGGGTGCTTCCTGGGCATGGCAGCAGCTGGAATGGAGAGCTAACATAGTGAGTTCCTAGCAAAGTAAGCAGCCATGTGGCTGGAGAGTGGTGATGGAGGAGCTATGGCTCATGAGCAGGCAGACGGCACACGGGATCTTACAGACCTGGAAGCTGGAAGTAAACGGAGCTGAGGAATGCACAAAGTTCTGTGGGTGAGAGACAGGATCGGGAGGTGACAAGGCAGGGTGAAGGGCATCCTAGGCACGGAACCCTCCTGGACAAGCACGCTTGGGAGCTGCTGTCAGGTCCCTCTGGTTATGGAACCCTCAGGCAGCACCTGCCTTCTCCACTGTGGCTCTTGTCAGAGCTTTTGTAGGAGGGGTGTGTGTGTGTGTGTGTGTGTGTGTGTGTGTGTGTGTGTGTGTGTTTTAGAGACAGGGTCTTGCTCTGTCACCCAGGCTGGAGTGCAGTGGCACAATCATAGCTCAGTGTAGCCTCAAACTCCTGGGCTCAAGAGATCCTCCAGCCTCAGCCTTCTGAGTAGCTGGGACTACAGGTACATGCCACCATGGTGGGCTAATTTTATTATTTTTTGTAGAAATGAGGTCTCACTATGTTGCCCAGGCTGGTCTCAAACTCCTGGCCTCCAGTGATCCTCCTGTCTCAGCCTCCCAAAATGCTGGGATTATATGCATGAGCCACTGTGCCTGGCCCCACGTTGACCATTTTTAAGCATACAGTTCTGTGACATTAAGGACATTGACACTGTTAAACAACCATAACCACCATCCATCTCCAGGACTTTTTCATCTTCCCAAACTAAAACTCTGTCCTCATTAAACACTAACTACCCATTCTCCTTTCCCCAAGTCCCTAGCAGCCACCATTCTACTTTTTATCTCTATGAATTTGACTACTCTAGGGACTTCCTGTAAGTGGAATCATGCAGTATTTGTCCTTTTGTGTCTGGTTTATTTCACTTTGCTTAATGTCTTCAGAGTTCATCCATGTTGTAGCATGTGTCAGAATGTCCTTCCTTTTTGAGGCTGAATAATATTTCCCATCAGGTTCCCCCCACCCTTTTTTTCTCATTAGGTTTTGATGACTCATGTGATGTCTGTCTGTCCCTTTTTTTTTTTTTTTTTTTTTTTGAGACAGAGTCTCGCTCTGTTGCCCAGGCTAGAGTACAGTTGTGCAATCTCAGCTCACTGCAACCTCCACTTCCCGGGTTCAGGTGATTGTCCTGCCTTAACCTTCTTTGGTAGCTGCGACTACAAGTGTGCACCACAATGCCTGGCTAATTTTTATATTTTTAGTAGATACGGGGTTTCACCATGTTGGCCAGGATGGTCTTGATCTTCTGACCTCATGATCTGCCCGCCTCAGCCTCCCAAAGTGCTGGGATTACAGGCGTGAGTCATTGCACCTGGCCAATTCTGTCTCTTTTTGAGGCTAAATAGTATTTCCCATCAGGTTCCCCCTACCCTTTTTTTTCTCATTAGGTTTTGATAACTCATGTGATGTCTGTCTCCCCTGGAGCCTGGAGGCTCCCTGAGGCCTGTCTTGGTCCCCTGTATCCTTAGCACCCATCATAGAACCTGGACCCTAAGAGGTGCTTAATGAACATTTGTTAGGTGCATGGAGTTCAAAGTACTAGAATTCTTACTGAAAGAGGGGGTTGGTATTGGGATGACAATATTAAAGACTTTATTTGCCAGACTGTGGAGCTTTGGCTTCTAGGCAAATGTTTCTGTTGATCCAAGCCACCTAGGGGACTTGTTAAAAATTCTTATTCCCAGGTCTCTCCCTTGGCAATGCAGCTGATTTGGGCTGGAACCAAGACGCCTGTATTTTGAAAGAGATATCGACCTTTATTTCCTAGATCATTTAAGAACATTAGAATAAAAACAAGTAACCACTCTCTGATAAACTTTAAGTGGGGCTTTCCCTCAGCCAGAAGGTTTGTACTTACTACAAAATATTCTGAAAGAAAAAACCAGAAATTGTTTCTCTAAATCATGCATCTTTATTAAAAAGCATTAAAGCAGCTCTGTTAGCTTGTGTTGTATCCAGAGTCAGGTGCAGCCACCATTCATGCATCAATACATAGCTTTAGCCTGGAATATACCACTTAAATTTTGGGGGCTTTCATTTCTTCCAAAAATGGGGGCATTGTTACCTTTTCCACATTGGGAGATCATTCTGAAGAAGCAAGAATAAAAAGGCTAAAAGAATTTGTAAGTCATAAAATGCTATTATCAATGCTAGGGGTGCATATGTATATAAATTGATTTAAGTATAGAAGATGATGGTTCAATTCTTAAGCTATTTACTATCCTGGCTGTACAGTAAGATACACTTGACTCCACCACTTACTGAGTAATAGGGGCAAGGTACCATAATGACACAAAGCCCTGGGTCTCCTTAATTATAAAAATGGGGCTAATAGCCTTGCAGCACAATATTATTCAGTCATAAAAAGCAATGAAGTTCTCTCAATGCTACAACATGAACCTCAAAAACATGATGCCAAGCAAAAAAGCCCAGACACAGAAAGCACATATTGTATGACTCCACCAATAGGAAATGTCCAGAATAGGCAAATCCATCAAAACAGAAAGCAGCTTAGTGGGTGCCAGGGGCTGGGGCAATGGGAAGTGACTGCTTAATGAGCTTAATGAGAAACGGGCTTTCTTTTTGGGTGAGGAAAATGCTCTGGAATTAGATAGGGGTGATGGTTGCACAACTCTGTGAGTATACTAAAAACCACTTTAACGGGGTGAATTACATGGCATGTGAATTATATCACAATAAAATACTTAAATAAGTGGGGACAATACATCTAACTCGGGGGAGTTGTGAGGATTAAGTCACTTACAATGTATTAATAGGGCCCAAGTGTGTAAAACCATGGGCCAGATTTATAAACCAAGGAGCAAGCAGAAGAGTCTGGTTGCCAGATGTGTCCGCCAGAGGGTGGGGGCTGTTGGGATGTGGGGTCTGATGAGACCCTGGCACCATTTACAGGAGGGGGCCATTCACACTGGGAATGCCTTCAGGAAAGGCAGGACTGGGCAGACTGTGTATTTTGTCCTACACCCTCCTCCTCACAGGATGCATGAAGGATGAGGGGCCAGGGTCGGGGTGGGGACTAAGTCTCTGACTGTTCAGCTGCTCTGGCATCTGTGTCTTTAAGGAGTTGACTGTTGTAATGTGGCAAGTTTGGGAAACCCTGTTTTAGGCATCACAGAGAGCTGTGGGCAATTTCTCTGAGCTAAAGGGCTGTGACACCCTCGCTGGGACACCGAGGGACGGCTGGGTCTGCACCCCACTCAGCCATAGCTATTGCAGAAGGAGCCACGGGGGCTCAGAGTGGTGGGCCGGTGCACCTTTGATACCATGAGTAGGGTGGGCTTAAGGAGACAGGACTAGGGACACTGGCTACTGAGACTCCAGCATGGCGTTTGTGCCTCTCTGGACTTGAGGTTAGCCCCACAGCGCTCCTTGCAGGCTGCACAATACCAGCTGTTGTT
The DNA here is from genome assembly GCF_006542625.1 of Nomascus leucogenys. Classification (NCBI taxonomy): domain Eukaryota; kingdom Metazoa; phylum Chordata; class Mammalia; order Primates; family Hylobatidae; genus Nomascus; species Nomascus leucogenys. The sequence goes on along the minus strand of NC_044390.1, from coordinate 90,211,224 downwards.
TTGGAACAACAAAAATTCCTAATTTGCAGCTGATAACTAACAGGCACCCGAGTAAGTTGGCTGAGAGCCTCAGTGCTGGAATCTTGCACATGGTGGGCTCTAAGTGGAAGTTTATTGGGAGGTATGTTGGCTGAGTAAAGAGGAGAACCTTGTCCAAGGAAAAACTCGATCCCAGGGCTGTGCCCACCTGCTCATAAGCCATGGGGAGGCATCTGCAGCCAACATTCAATCCATTTGTGTTAAATGCAGGAATTAAGGAAAGACTGAATTTGATGAGAATTGTCTGCCGACTTAGCCACATGGAGGTCATTTGTGACCTTGACCAATATGGTTTCAGTGGAGTGGGGGTGGTCAAAGTGGGTTGGAAAGAGATCAGGAGGTGAGACAATGGAAACAGCAAGTATAGCTAAGCTTGTGGAGGATTTGCTATAAAGGGGATCAAAGAAGCGGGATGGTGCCAAGAAGGTAGAGTTGAGGGGGGCTATGGCTTGTTGTTTTGTTCTGGTTTTGCAGATATGGGAGCTATAACTTGCATGTTTGAATGCTGATGGTGAATGGGGAGGTCCATTAGGGAGACAAGAGAGGGGAGCATTTCGGGAGAAGGTCCCTGAATGACAAGAGGGCATGGGCCCCAGTGACAGAGAGTTGGCCTTCAGTAGGAGCAGAGACATCCATGCATTGCAATAGCAGCTAGTGGATTGGTGCAGTGGGTTGGTCCATTTGATGCTGGGAATTTGAGGAAACGAAGACTGGAGCCAGGCATGGTACACATGCCTGTGGTCCCAGCTACTTAAGAGGCTGAGGCAGGAAGATCGCTTGAGCCCAGGAGTTGGAGGCTGCAGTGAGCTAAGATGGCGCCACTGTGCTCTATCTAGCCTGGGCAAAGAGCGAGACTCCATCTCCAAAAAAATTAATAATAAAAAAGTAACGAAGACTCAAGATGGAGAGAAGGTATAAAATCAGGAGTGGGAGATAGTGAAGGAACTGAATCAGTGAAGTAGGACCGCAGGAGCTGTGCCCTCCTGGGGTGTCCTGTCAGAGTTTTGAAGGCTGGCCCAGAGGAGTAAGCACTCAAGGGCCTTTGTATTCTCATTATGTATCTTCTCTGTCATCACAAGGGCTTATCACCAGTTCAGGAGTAACCCGGGTGAAAATCTCAGCAGTGCCTCTTATCAACTCTGGTGTCTTGGATGGTTCCGGAAAGCTCTGATTTCCCTGGAGAATTGATCGAGCTGAGTTTTGCTTTGGGGCAGGGCCTGCAGCACAGCCAGCTCTCTGCCAACAGGCTCTCAGCCTCTAAGCATCTCAGGGGGCCCTCCCTTCTGCATGCCTCAGAAGCTGAGAGCTTTCACCCCTAAAGGACTGGCCATTTCTAAGGCCAATGGCCTCCTGAAAAGCCCCGGCACTTCTTATGTAGGAGGATGGTCCGGGTGCTGCTGCTGAAATGGTGGTGGCCTCAGGGAGGTGACCAGGAGTGAGAAAGGAAGGCCCCTGAGCAAACCCCAGCCTACGATTTTGTAGCCACAGCTTAGACCCTAACTGCTGGGGCCAAGGTCCCCTCTGGGCTTGTTTCTGTTGTCACATCTGAGCCTCCTGTGGCATTTTGTTTAAGGGCCCAGCCTTATTCCAGCCATACTCAGTGTTAAATTAGGGGAGCACCAACCCTGGAGGCCAGTGTGGTGGTGGTAGTAGCTCTGTGACCAGCAGGGTCCCCAGAGGACCGGGGTAGGAGGTGAGTTCCAAATAATTCTCCTTCGTGCCGTACTCGTCATCTTGGAGGCTCTGAGTTTCAAGCTTATTTCCTCACATGCACATTTGTGCCCTTTTCCACCCAACTGAGGTTGCTATGCTGATAGCCACAGCCAGGGAGGAGGAGTCATAAAAACAGGGCTCCCTTGCCTTGCCGCAGTCCTTGAGCAGGATGCGCCCTCTCGGAGCCTGCTCTGTGGTCTGCACCACTGCTTCCCTGGGGCTGTTGTTTGGGTTGAGGCATTACATAGCGATGCCTCATAACTCTAGCATCCCACTCGTGCTCCTGGAGCTGCAGAGCACTGCAAGCCCCACGGTGCCCCCAGGTGGCTGCTGTGCTGTGGGGTCTGGTGACCAACTCCTGCAGTGGCTTGGCAGTTGCCCCAGCTTGGCACTCCAGGTGTACAATGGTGAGATTTATGACTTTCTGTGGGATTTGGGGTAACTGCAGCAGTGCCCAGGGCTTTAAAGCTCTCTGGGACCCCCTCTTCAGTGCCCAGGCCAGCGTTAGAGGAAGGAGTCATGTCCTGCTTAAAGGTGTCAAGGAATCTGGGGGGGGCAGGGGTAGGAGCTGTGTCCTCCTGCTCAAAGTCTCCTTGGTCCTTGCCCTTCCAGCCTGGCCACCCCTGCCTCATGAACCTGAAGCTCTTTCTGTGTCACTTTTCTCTTCTAATGCCTGGGAGTATGTGGCTGGGTGGAAGGAGAAGCTGGGAGTCAGGGTCCTGGTTCCCAACCCAGCTCTCTGCCTGCTTCCTGAGCCTTAGTCTCCTCATTTGTAAGGGGAGGGTTGGCCTGCAGCAGGGTCCTCTGCTTGTTTCTTAGCCCAGAAATCCTTTCTTCAAAAGAAATCTCTGCTGGAAGCCCAGTGTCTAACACATAAAGGTGGAACTACTCTGGGGCAGGGATTGGATGATTCTGTGGGTCTGTGACCTCTCCTGCTTTCAGCTCCAGGACACAGAGAGGCAGCTTATCAGTGCTAACCTCATAACACACACCTTCAGAGCAGCCACACACTCCTGCAACCCCAGCCCAGGCATAGGGGCTGCTTGCTGGACACAAAGAACAGCCCCTTATCCCTCTGTGCCGCCTCCCATTCATCCAGAGCTTTGGGTCCCTGGATATACATAGATGGTTAGGGGAGGCCTGGGAAGCCTTGTCTGGCTGCATCTGGAGAGGAAGTGCTTTTAACATTGCCTGCTTCAGCTCCTGATTGGGGACCAGTAGGTTTGGGAAGCAGAGAGCAGAAGGAAGCTCTCTTAGAGCAAGAGGAGAGAGACTCAAGGGAGGCAGAAGGAGGTTATGGATACCCACAGTCCTGAGTCCCAGGCCCCCAGACCTGCTGGTGGCTCCCTCGCTTCCCACTGCTGCAAAAGCGGGGGCTCCCACTGGCCTGGCTTGGAGTAGCTTCCAGACTTAATAGCCAGAATGCAGCTGAACTGCGTTTGGATGGATTCCATCCCCCCTTGACTTTGCACAGCCTCACTCCTAAATTCCATCTGTGACGTCAGACCCCTGCTAATCATGGAAAAACAGATTAAGTTCTGTAAACTCAATTCTCGTGCTTTCCCTCCCAGTCAGGATGTCTCGTGGCCTCCGCTTAAAGGAGCTGTCTACCTCCCTGCTCGGTCCACCCTCCCTCATCCTGGGCCAAATCCCAGTAATCCACTTTAAGTCTTCATCACATGCCTCCAGCCTGGCCACCCCTGCCTCCTGAACCTGAAGCTCTTTCTGTGTCACTTTTCTCCTCTACTGCCTGGGAGGTTCAGGAAGATCTCTGGGCTCCAGCCTGTGTCTTGGTGGGAAGCCATGCCCTTGATTCTTGGGGTGACATCCCTCACAGCTCTTCTTGGTCGTCTGCCTGTGCCTGGAACCCTGGTCTGGATGCAGCCTGCACCTCGCACCTTGCCCACGGCTGGTCTCTTGCTCCATGGCCTCCCTGAGTGGCCCCACTCTGACATGGTCTGGCCAGTTGTTTCCTCAAAGACATCAGTGAACATGGGGCTGGGGGTTCTTTCTAGGGTTGTGAATGCCAGGGTCTGGAACATGAAGACTTTTCTAAGGGCCAGGGCCCAGGTGCCACATTTGAAGCCCAGGGAAGGGTCCCCGTCATCCCTGGAGCAGAGCCATGTGGGCTGTGCATGTGGGCAACCACCCAGACCCCTTGCCTGGCCTTCCTCCCTGAAGGGCCTCTGGAGACCTGTATGTGTCTTTTTTCCTGTCTGTGCCAGGCCCCAAAAGATGCCCTGTAGACAGCAGTAAAACATAATTCTGTCTAACCCGTCACGACTCCGGCAGAGACGAGATGAAATGTGTGTCTGTCTCACTTGCACCCAGGCAGCCGGACTGGGTGTAATGAGATTGTCTGAATGAGGGTTCAGCTTCGGGCCAAGGGGGCTCCAGGGAGAGGCAGACACACAAGTCACACTGCTCTGATACAGGGAGGGTCTGCCGTGCTCCCTGGCCTCAGCTCAACCAGGGAGAAAGTGAGGAGGACCCTATCTCACCCCAGTAGGTCCGTGCCTGGCTGTAAGGCCAACCAGCACCACAGCAGGGCTGCTCCTCCCTCAGGCCTAGGTTTATTGTCTGCACCTGGGGGTAGGCAGCCCTACTAGGAAGTCCACAGGCCCTGTGTCTCAGGGACCCGCCTTCCAGACCCTGCTAGGGACAGCAGTGCCACCTTGTTGTTCACTCTTGCTAGTTGAACGCTGGTTGGAACAGGGCTGAGCACTTCATGTGCATCATCTCATTTAATCCACAGACACCCCAGCTGGGCAGGGGTGGTTCTTACCCCCAGAAGACAAAATAAAAGATCAAAGGATTAAGCAATTTGCCCACAGTCACAGCTAAGAGGTGGCAGAAGGTCTAGCTGATTATTTTATTTTAATCACAACACTACCAGCCCTTCTCTGTCTGTTTACACACACACCACTCAAATGCTGCAGCTGCTGCCTTCTGAAACATCAGGTAATAAAATGCAGATAAAAGTTGCCCACAAATTCCATCTATCTGATGGAACCCTCTCCAGCATTCAGTCAACGTTTATTCCACACTCTTCATCCAAACAGACATATACAGAGTAGTAATAATCTTTTTTTAAAAAAGTATCATGTTCTACATGAATTTTTAAAGTAAAAATTAAATTTAATAATCTTTTTTTAAAAAGTATCATGTTCTACATGAATTTTTAAGGTAAAAATTAAATTTAATGTTATTTGAATTTAACCAGACAAATGTATCAATTTTCATGTATCTTAAGTGAAATGAGAGTTGCTAAACTGAGGAAAAAGATTTCTTTATTGTAAGTGATAATAGTCCTAAAAGGTTAAAGGTGAGAGAAAAACTTTTGAAAATAGCTTGATTGAAGTATAATAACATACCATACATATACTCATTTAAAGTATACAATTCAATGGTTTTGGTATGTTATTGATTTTTTAAAATTGTGGTAAGTAGGCCGGGTGCGGTGGCTCACGCCTGTAATCCCAGCACTTTGAGAGGCCGAGGCGGGCGGATCACGAGGTCAGGAGATCAAGACCATCCTGGCTAACATGGTGAAACCCCGTCTCTACTAAAAATACAAAAAAAATTAGCTGGGTGCGGTGGCGGGTGCCTGTACTCCCAGCTACTCGGGAGGCTGAGGCAAGAGAATGGCGTTAACCCGGGAGGCAGAGCTTGCAGTGAGCCGAGAATGAGCCACTGCACCACAGCCTGGGTGACAGCGCAAGACTCTGTCTCAAAAAAAAAAAAAAAAAAATTGTGGTAAGTATATATATAATATATATATGTGTATATAACATAAACTTTGCTATTTTAAGTTTTTAAGTGTACTATTTCATCGCAGTAAGTATATTCACAATGTTGAGCAACCATCACCACTACCACTTCCAAAGCTTTTTTATCACCCAAATAGAAACTCTGTAACTATTAAACAACTACTCCCATTTCCTCCAATCCCAGCCCCTAGTGACCTCTAATCTATTTTCTGAGAGGAAAACTTTTAAAAGGTTAAAGTCATTAATTTTTTTTAAATAATAAACTTTATTTTTTGAGACAGGATCTCGCTCTGTTGCCCAGGCTGGAGTGCAGTGGCACGATCTTGGCTCACTGCAACCTCCACCTCCTGGGCTCAAGGGATCCTCCCACCTCAGCCTCCCGAGTAGCTGAGACTACAGGCACTCCACCACACCTGGCTAACTTTTGTATTTTTTGTAGAAATGGGGTTTCGCCATGTTGCTCAGGCTGGTCTCAAACTCTTGACCTCAAGTGATCTGCCTACCTTGGCCTCCCAAAGTACTGGGATTAAGGCGTGAGCCACCTAAACTTTATTTTTTTTAAGAGACGTTTTAGATTCACAGCAAAATTGAGTGGCAAGTACGGAGTTCCCATATGCCCCTTCCCCCACTCTCAGTATCCCACATCAGTGTGCCCTATTTGTTACAATGAATGAGCCTGCAGTGACATGGCATCGCCCGAAGTCCATACATCACACAGGGGCTCATTCTTGATGTTGTATTTTCTATGGGTTTGGACAAATGTATGAGGACATGCATCCGCCATTGTAGTATCCCACAGAGTACTTTTACTGCCCTAAAAATCCTCCATTCTCTGCCTGTTCATCTCTCACTAATTTTTCTACCTACTTAATGAACCAACTTCTATGCTATGGAAGTTGAGGAAACTATATTTCTACCTTTGTTCTTCTCCAAATTTGTCTTAGTTGTATTATCATTTGTGTACAGTGTTGAGGTTTTGATATTCAGTTCAATCACATAATTGCCATGATTTCAAAAATATCAATGCTGTGTTCATCAGGATTTCTCCATTTATTACCTCATTTTGACTTATCTTTTTGGTTAGTTGGATTTCAACATCAGATAATTTTTTCTTTTTTTTTGAATTTGATGTATTTATTTATTTTTGAGACAGGGCCTTGCTCTGTGATTCAGGCTGGAGTGCAGTGGCGCAAACATGGCTCACTGTAGCCTTGACCTCCTGTGCTCAAGCCATCCTCCCACCTCATCTCCCCAGGATGCAGCCTGGCCGTGCCAGGGGTGCACAGTGGGAACACGATGGAGCCCCATGTTCCTGCCCTGGGGCCTTTGCTCACGCTGTTCCTTCTTACTGGATTGAGTCCTTCTCATACCCGCCCTCAGCTCTGCTGAGCAGAATCCCATGGATCTCAGAGAGCCTGGCTCCGCCTTCCATGAAGGCTTTCCTGAGACCCCTCTAGACTGAGCGACTTATCTTGTTTTGATGACACTCATGGTAACTCCAGAAGTCAGATAGTATTATCCCCACTTTATATGTGAAGAGACCGAGGCTCAGCAGGTACAGGGGCTTTTCCAGGAGGTCACACAGCTGGTAAAGTCACTGTGAGGCTTTGCAGTCAGATCCCAGAGTGAGCTCCAAACTGTCACCTCCCATCACATTCTGTGTCACTCTTAGAGTTCTGAGTCCTCTCTCCTATTAGTCACCTGTGCACTTAACTGTAAGATATAGAACAATTTATTTGTTTTTTCCTTCTTCCTATCCATGTATCTACCTACTTACTTACCTCTACAGCTCTTTAGTTCCTTGCGGGCAGAAACACGGTTGCTTTTCCCTAAGCCAGCCTTGATGGAATTGCATCCTGAGCACTTGCACTTTCTGATGCTCTTCCACCATGTGGCTGCTGCCCTTGCACAGTCCTAAGCTTTGCCCCGCTCCACCCAGGTGCCAGGAGCCTCCAAGGGGCCTCTGGGCCCTCCAGCTGTGTGTTCCCTCTCTGTCTCTGTCCCTCTGCCTGCACGCAGAAATATCCCAGCGGAGCTGTGGACAGCACCTGTGGAATTAACAGCTCACCTGACAGCTTGTCCGTGGGGGAACATCATTAGGTGTCTGTTCCAGACACGTGCTCACAGAGCCTCTGAAATCAGAGACCCAAGCCAGTGTCTGGGTGCTGGCTCAGGCTGTGAGATTTCACCCCTGGTTGTTATTTGAGAAGATGGAGACATTTAAGGAACATGATGAATCTGGCTCAGGGGGTCCTGCCTTGCTAGTGCCTGGTGGGCCTGGAATCTGAGAGGACTGAGAAAGGACTGATTTGCATGGGGATGAGCAGGGCAGGTCATGTACCCTGGAGGGGTTAAGACTCTCAAAAGGCAGAATGCTTAGACTCTTAAGGTTTCTGAAGAACATTTAGAGTCTGTGTCTGACCCTGTTATTTAGATGACTAAATGAGACTTGCCCATTCTGGGTCACTGCATTTGCCCCACAGTAAAGGAGCCCACCTGAGGCCCCACAGAGGTGGAGTGGGTGCTGCACGTCACACAGGTGTGCTGCTTGACACCAAGCACCTGCTGTGCCTTCCTAGTTGGGTGATGCTGGGGCTTCAATGAAGAGCCATGTGAAGAAGCTTCAGAAACAACCCCCATTGAACTTCAGTTTTCCCTTCCCGTCTCCAACCCTAATTTCCTCCAACTTCCCTCAAACATAAAGCTCTCTCTCCTTTTTGTATGTAAGTTTCCCAGATCAGGTGCCTGTGCTACCCTCCCAGCCAGCTGGAAGTCCATCCAGGTGTCAGACGGGTCCCTTGCTACTTTGGCCGAGCCAGCTCTTGTTTCACACCTCACAGGATAAGGTGCAGCCTGGGGACTGTAGGGCCATTGCTTCTCTCTCCTGTGTCCTCAGCTTCCAGCCAGGTTTGAGGATAGACATGTGGGCCTAGGCGGAGCTGAGTCTGGGAGTATGGGGAAGAACTCCACAGGGCCTCAGGCCCTAAACTTGCAGGTCCCATGGGCTGTTAGCTAGACCCATTGACCTTGAAGCTCAGCAATGGTCTTGTTTCACTTGAGCACAGCCTCTGGGGAGCTTTGGAGTTGATCAGGGATCAGAAAGGCTGGTGGACAGGTTGCAGGAGAGAGCAAGCCCCTCCTAGCAAGAGTCCTTATGGATATAGCAGGGCCTGGGGCCACCCCAAGGAGGGGAACAGGGCAAGGAAACTTCCCAGGGAGAGGGGAGCTAGAGGGGATTTCTGTGACCAGGTGATGTTGCTCAGCAGCACTGTGGGGAGTCTGGGTCAGAGACCTCCAAGGGGCAGTTGGGGTCTGGGATCCAGGGTTATCTTACCCACAGCCAGCAGATATTGGGGTGCAGTTTCTGGGGTATATAAAATATCTAGGCTCTAATTGGCTAAAAAAGAGCTTCACTTGGACTATATTTAAAGCAACTGGATGTGAGAATTGGGTTCTTTTTTAATAGAGAGGAGGGCCTTGCTATGTTTCCCAGGCTGGTCTTGAGCTTGCTTGGCCTCAAGCAGTCCACCTGCCTTGGCCTCCCATAGTGCCAGGATGGATGTGAGAATTTGAATGGGCTTTGGGCTGACGTTCCTACCTGCTGTGAACTAAACAACTGGGAGCCGCTGTTTTAGTCTAACACAAGGGATGGAGCCCCTTTATCAGACCTTTCCTCTCTCTGTCTCTCTCCCTAAGTGGCTTATTTAAGAACTTCTTTTAACCCTGTCTACTGGTATTCCTGAGAGTTCTGGTAAATGTTTTTCTCAACCTTGTTAGCTACCCAGTAATGCTTTAGCACCTGGGTGATACTCCAATGCCCGATAGAGAGCCGTGCCCTGGGGAAGTTGCCTGACTGGCCAGGCCGTTGCTTTTATCACTTAGCAGGAGTCCTGCCCATGGTCACTGTGAATCCTCCCTGGCTGCTGTCCTTGGAGTAGTCTTGCTAAAATACTACCCTTAGCCGGGTGTGGGTGGCGTGCACCTGTAGTCCCAGCTACTCTGGAGGCTGAGGTGGAAGGATAGCTTGAGCCCAGGAGATCAAGGCTGCAGTGAGCTGGGATTGCACCACTGTACTCTAGCCTGGGTGCAGAGTGAGACCTTGTCTCTAAACAATAAATAAATATAAAATTTATTTATCGTCCATCCTGAAAACCTTCACTTGGCTTCATGTTAGCAGCATGTGACCTTTGGAGGTGACCAAATGATATTTATGGCAAAGATTCAGCCATCTGGGGCTTGGGTTTTAAGGGGTGATTTCATTTTCCAGATAACTGAGTATGCGCCTCTTCCAAGCCCTAAGGTTTTTTTTTGTTTTTTTTTTGAGACGGAGTTTCACTCTTGTCCCCCAGGCTAGAGTGCAATGGCGCGATCTCGGCTCACTGCACCCTCTGCCTCCTGGGTTCAAGCGATTCTCCTGCCTCAGCCTCCCAAGTAGTTGGGACCACAGGCTCCTGCCACCACCTGCGGCTAATTTTTGTATTTTTAGTAGAGACGGGGTTTCACCACGTTGGCCAGTCTAGTCTTGAACTCCGAACCTCAAGTGATCTGCCTGCCTTGGCCTCCCAAAGTGTTGGGATTACAAGTGTGAGCCATTGTGCCTGGCCCAGTTAAAAAAAAAAAAAGTGATTGCTTAGGGGCAAATCTTCATCAAATATATTCTTTGTCACTTAAATAGAGGTTGCTATGAGTACACTCTCTGCTTATCTTGTCTCATCTACTTCCCAGACATAGCCCAATGGAAGGAATAAAATAGATGCCAATAAATGTTTCTTATTGGATTGAACTGAAACCAAACTTTAAATCACTCAGAGTCTCCCCTTGGGATGTAGTGATGTCATCTTCCCCTAATGGCATGGTCAGACTGCTGACTTGTGAATGTCTCATGTCTGTGCTGCTTAGTTTTATTTGATCTGCCTGCTTTTCCGTGACCAGCTATCATTACTCACTGTGTCAGTACCCGGGAAACAGATGCTGTAGCTTGTTAGGATTGTGAGTAAAACAAGAGCACGGTGTTCTTACCCTGGCCCTTGCTAATGGAGTGACAATTCTTTACTTCCCCGTGGCTGTTTGTTGATCAGAGAGCTTACACATAGCCTCTCACTTGTCCTTTTGGTAGCTGTTAGCAAACAAGAAAAATAAAGGTTGGAAAGGAGAGAACCTGCTCAATCAAAGTTGCACCGTTGGATCATGCCTGATCAGAGGCCAGAATTCCAGCCTCAGGTCTAGACCGGGCCATTTCTCTGTGCTATGGTATTCATCAGCCTTTGCAGAAAGTGACTGTTCTGTCCTCTCTCTCTCCCAGGGGTCCTTGGTGAATTTTGTCATGGTTATTTAAGGAACCTTGCCTAGAAGTCCCAACTTGCAGTTCCCCATTGACGGGAAGGCTTGGACTCCAAGATGATTATAAAGGAATATCGGATTCCTCTGCCAATGACCGTGGAGGAGTACCGCATCGCCCAGCTGTACATGATACAGGTGGGTCGTGGGACAAGGGTGGGTCATGGTGTGAGGGTGGGTCGCGCCAGCGCGCAGACACCACATGTGGGTTAGGTGGAGTTGTGGCCTTCATAGTGCAGTGCCTGCCCCAGAACTTCCTGGTAAGTGTGAATTGTGCTGGATCCCTGGCCTCTAGGCACAATGCCAGGCGCACAGGGCACACCATGGGCGCGTGGCATCAGATTGCTTTCCGGCACTGTGTCCCGCCGCCTACAGCGCGAACACTTGCCCTTGCATTTGGCACCATTATCTCCCTGGCCCAGACGTTATCCCTATGTTTCCCTATGTTTCAGTTTGCCTGGGCTGCCATCAGTAAATACCACAAACTGGGGGTGTAGAGGAACACACTTCCTCACAGTTCTGGGGGCTGGAAGTCCCAGATCAAGGCCTGGCAAGTGCGGTTTCTGGTGAGGGCCCTCTTCCTGGCTTGCACATGGGCGCCTTCTCCCTGTTTCCTAACATGGCAGGGAGCGAGCAGGCTCTGGTGTCTTCTCCTCTTTTTCTTTTTCTCTTCTGTGTTTTATTTGTGTAAATGTGTAGGATACAACTGTGATTTTGTTGCATGCACAGATTGGAAAATGGTGCTTGTAGGGTATCTATCACTCAAATACACTGTACTCATTAAGTAATCCCTCATCTTCCACCCTTCGTTTTCTTCTAAGGACACCAGTCACATTGTGAGGGCCCCACCCATATGATCTTATCTAGCCCTGATTACCACCCAAAGGCCCCATCTCCAAATACCATCACATTGGGGGTCAGGCCTTTTGGGGGGACACAGACATTCAGTCCATAACACCCCATTCTACAGACAGGAGGCATATGAGGCCCAGAGATGTTAAATGCCTTGCCAAGGAACGCAGGGCCTGTCTCCTAGCTCCCAGCTCCATGCTTTCCTCACCACCCTGACTGCTTGCAAAAAAGCAGTGTCAGACATGTGGCTTACTTACAGACACACGCAGGAGTTTGAGGATGACAGGCTCCTTTGACAAGCCACAGACTCTTGCTTAGGAGACACCTCCAGTCTCCCTACCCAGTGCCTGACCAACCTGGAACGTAAGACCTGGCTGCCTCTGGCTGACCCCAGATGGGACCACTGCTCCCACTTGCCGCAGTCCTGGCTGCAGTCCTTTCTATGTAGAGGTTCCATCCCAGCTCTCCTGCTGTCCTCCTGTCCACCCTCAGTGCCTGGCATGGCCTAGCCTGGCAGCTTCCCTTCAGGCTGAGGGTCTTCGGGCTTCCCACGCTGATTATGAACCTGCTGTCAGCCTGGCTCTGGCTCCTCTGGGCATATCAGTGCCTCCAGTCCCTGTGACCCAGTGGGGCTTGCCCTCCTCCAGCTTCTTGCTGTACAGCCCCTTAATTACAGCATCAGACTGAGTCGTTGGTGTTGGGGAGAGGCTTTGGCAGGGCCTCCACCTCCCATCCCTGGCTTCGCCTATTGGGCTCCCACCTTCCACCCAGGTCAGGGGAGGTAGCTGTGAGCTCCCAGCAGAGCCTGCAGCCCCAGCTGCCTTCTGGGAGGAGCTTGAGGAAGCTGCAAGGGTTTGTCCAGGCTCCCCTATGTGGGAGCCTTGGCTGGGAAAAGAACGGAAGGTGAACCCAGCCTCTCCGGGGGGCTGTTTGCTCTGAGCTGCTTCAGAAGGACCACTCAATTCCCTCTTGAACCACTTACCCGATAATTATTTCTAGAGAGTGGAGAGAGAGGAAGAGGCTTAAATCAGCCCCCCATCTCTGAGCACTCTGGAAATAGCTCAGCCTGTTCAAGGACCAGGCTGATCTGCCAATGCTGCTGTTGTCTTGCTGCTTCTCAATTCCCACCCAAGCCAGGGTGAACCCAGACCACAGGAGCCCCTCAGCTCCACCTGGCCTCCCAGTGGCTGTCAAGATCGGGAGGACTGACCTCCAGCCCCTAGGAGATCCCAAAGCTGTTCTGGAACATAGAATCACCTCTGGGCTCCTCAAAACACCTGTCACTCCAGGTTTTTGTTTGTTTGTTTGTTTTTGAGATGGAGTCTCGCTCTGTCACCAGGCTGGAGTGCAGTGTCGTGATCTCGGCTCACTGCAACCTCCGCTTCCTGGGTTCAAGCGATTCTCATGCCTCAGCCTCCCGAGTAGCTGGGATTACAGGCACGCGCCACCACACCCAGCTAATTTTCATATTTTTAGTAGAGACAGGGTTTCACCATGTTGACCAGGACAGTCTCGGTCTCCTGACCTTGTGATCCACTCACCTTGGCCTCCAAAGTGCTGGGATTACAGGCATGAGCCACGATGCCCGGCCACTTCAGGGTTTTTTTGAACACCTATCCTTATGCCTCCAATGAATGTAATTGTTAAGCATCATATAGTTCCCTGTTAGACGCTCAGACCTTCCTGCACCTGTGCAGCCAGGCCCCGTCCCTCTAGCCGACACATGCAGTGTCTTTTGAGAAGCTTCATTGATTAGGATTGTGGCAAGATGGAAACATCTCCCGCCTTGCAGATCATGAGCATCAGCACTCTCAGGGCCCCTCGTGAGAGCCTGTTGGACAGATGGGCATCCTTCCCAGCTAGGCAGAGACACTGTGGCCTCTAAGGGCTGGCTGGAGTCATTGCTGCTGCTCTGAGCTTCCAGAGCCTTTCCCTGTGCACCTTCTGGGTGAGCAAGCATGTGTGCACATGTCTGCTTTCCTGTTAAAAAAGAAAGGTGAAAGAAACCAGGTATTGCCGGGAGAGGTGCTTCTGTGACAGGCACTAGCATGCTTGGAGGGGAGATTGGGGGCAAGGTTGTTGGTGTTCCTGCTCAGGCTGGCTGGCTGGGCAGCTTTCCTCTGGGCAGGCCTTGAGGCTGGGGGTGTCGGATAGCCAGCTTGGTGATGAGCAGGGGGTCTGCTGCACATCACAGGTGCTAGTGCCTCGCACCTGTGTGCTCTGTGTTCTTAGTATGTGCTGTCTCCGGCCTGAGGACTAATTGCTGTGTTTGAGGTGCTGCTGCCCTCATGTTGTTACCAGGAAGCCATAGGTTCCTGCTAGAGCTACTGACTGGGAAGTTTCCCATGCACTTAAGGCCCCTGCTGGCCAGCCCCGCCCCAGCTGGGTCTTAGGCGGATGCCTCGCTGGGTTCTGGCCTCCACAGCCCCCCGTCCAAGCTTCAACAAAATGAGCTCCAAGATATTGCCAGGCCCATAGGTCGTGTGCCCTCTGAGGGGCAAAATGCTGGCCTGCCTACTGTCTGCATGGACGGGGCTCAGGCTGTCAGTTCTCTATAGCATTTGGAAGAAATTCTTCTGGGACTAGGGGCTTTGGGCTTACTTGATTGGGTGTTGTCTTGTTTTGCTTTTATTGAGGTGAAATTCACAAAACATTAACCATTTTTAAGTGAACAATTCAGTGGCATTTAGTATACTCACAATGTACACAATGTTGTGCAACCATGAACTTTAGTTCCAAAACACTTTCATCACCCGAGAAAGAAACCCCATATCCATTAAACAGTCACTCCTCACTCCCCCTCCCCACCCCCTGGCAATCACTAATGTACTGTCTCCCTGGGTTTGCCTGTTCTGGACGTTTCATATGCATGGGATCACTCACGGTGTTGCTCTTTGTGTCTGGCTTCTCTCACTCAGCGTCATGTTGTTGGGATTCATCCATGTCATAGCATGTGTCAGTGCCTCATTACGTTTTATGGCTGAATCATATTCCATTGTATGAACACACCACATTTTGCTTATCCATTCATCCATTGATGGACATTTGGGTTGACATTAGCATACAAGTATCTGTTTTCTTTTTTCTTTTTTTTTGAGACGGAGTCTCGCTCTGTCACCCAGGCTGGAGTGCAGTGGCGCCATCTCAGCTCACTGCAAGCTCCACTTCCTGGGTTCACGCCATCCTCCTGCCTCAGCCTCCCGAGTAGCTGGGACTACAGGCGCCCACCACCACGCCTGGCTAATTTTTTGTATTTTTAGTAGAGACAGGGTTTCCCATGTTAGCCAGGATGGTCTTGATCTCCTGACCTCGTGATCCGCCCACCTCGGCCTCCCAAAGTGCTGGGATTACAGGCGTGAGCCACCGCGCCCGGCCTACAAGTATCTGTTTTCAATTCTTCTGATCTACACCTAGGAAGGGAATTTCTGGGTCACCTGGTGACGCTATGCTTGATGTCTGGAGGAACCACCAGACTGTTTTCTACAGTGGCTGCACCATTTTACATTCCTACTGGGAATGTAAGAAGTTTACAGTTTCTCCACATCCTCACCAGCACTTACTGTCCTCTTTTTTAATAAATGCTACCCTAGTGAGTATGTTTTGAAACAGAAGAGTCCCCAGGTTATCTCAAGGGTCCTTCTGCCCATCTTTCAGACCAGCCTGCCTGCTGCGTCCTTCTCGGAGGCTTTTCTGATCTCCATGGGCAGCATGAGTGATTTCTTTCCCTGAATTCTCGCAGTTTCCTGTCAGTCCCACGCCTGGGCACCTAGTGTCTTCCACCTCTTTGTGGGTGTCTGTCTGCTTCCTGCTGAACACTGAGTGTCGCAGGGCAGGGTTTAGGTCTGTGGGTCTGTTTTCCCAGTTTCTGGCTCATATCCTCTTTAGTGCACATGGGCTGCTCCTCCCTCCCTCACCCATGGCTCTAGTGCGCGCACACACACACACACACACACACACAGACACATATGTGTGTCCACACACAACATATATACATGCAAGCACAGCCACCTATGCATACAGATATGTACACAAATACGTGCAGACACATGCACACACCTACACAGACACGTGTGTGCACACACAGCATGCACACATATGTGCACATGTGTACATGCACCTACACACACACACACACACACACATACACCATAAGACCCAAGGGAGTAGTGCTCCTCTTGGTTGCTTTTTCTGTTTTTTGAGATGAAGTCTCACTCTGTTTCCCAGGCTGAAGTTCAGTGATGTAATCTCAGCTCACTGCAACCTTTGCCTCTCGGGTTCAAGCGATTCTTCTGCCTCAGTCTCCCGAGTAGCTGGGATTACAGGCGCCCGCCTCCATGCCTGGCTAATTTTTGTATTTTTAGTAGAGATGGGGTTTCACCATGTTGGCCAGGCTGGTCTCAAACTCCTGACCTCAGGTGATCCGCCCACCTTGGCCTCCCAAAGTGCTGGGATTACAGGCGTGAGCCATCACATCCAGCCTTTCTCTTGGTTGCTCTTGATGCCAGCATAGCCCCTTTCTCTGAAATTGCATCCCCTTGTGGGGAAACCCCAGGCTCTGCCCAGGCGCCCAAGAGCCATCTCCCAACCTTTCCGCATGGCCCGCACTGGCAGAAAGGCTGAGGAGAGCTGAGTCTCTGTGAGGTGAAGGCATCTCAGCCAGTTGTAGGTGGAGGGGTCATGACTTACGGGTTTATACCCAGGGACCCAGGGTGGAAGCCTGCAAGCCTTGGCTAGGGAATGATCTGCCGCCAAGCCACCGTGGGGCTGAGAGACATGGTCTGTTGGAAATAGTGTCGACTTTTGGGGCCAGAATAACCCTAGTTTAAGTTCCAGCTCTGCCCTTGGTGAGCTGGCAGTTGGGCCTCTCCACACCACAGTTTCTTTGTTTGTTTGTTTTGAGATGTAGCCTTGCTCTGTCACCCAGGCTGGAGTGCGGTGGCCGCCTCCTGGGTTCAAGCGATTCTCCTGCCTCAGCCTCTTGAGTAGCTGGGATTACAGGCATGTGCCACCACCCCCGGCTAATTTTTGTATTTTTAGTAGAGATGGG
The DNA here is from genome assembly GCF_006542625.1 of Nomascus leucogenys. Taxonomy (NCBI): domain Eukaryota; kingdom Metazoa; phylum Chordata; class Mammalia; order Primates; family Hylobatidae; genus Nomascus; species Nomascus leucogenys. Next base: position 90,194,466 of record NC_044390.1, on the reverse strand, counting down.
CTTTCGCCATGTTGGCCAGGCTGGTCTTGAACTCCTGACCTCAGGTGATCCGCCCACTGTCTCCCAAAGTGCTGGGATTACAGGCATGAGCCACCACGCACGGCCAGTTTCTTTATCTGTAACCTAAGCTAGGCTCTCACAGAGCATAGTTTCCCATTTTACATATGGGGAAATTGAGGCCCACAGAGCCAGGGTTGGAGCTCAGATCTCCGGGCTCCTAGGTGGCCTCTTTGGGAGCCCTAGTAGGCCAAGGGAGGCTGCTGCCAATCTCAGAGGTGAGGGCACCCTGGCAGGCGGAGAGGACCAGGAGGTGCCGGTATCTAGATTGGGGAGGAGGCAGCATTGGGAGGGATCTCCTCTCTCAACCCCAGCCTGTGCTGTGGCTCCCAGGCCTGAGGGCAGGGCAGGTGGGCAGGAGGGGAGAGGTTCAGGCCACCCCGACTTGGAGACCCGAGGCACTACCTGTGCCCTTCCTGTCACCAAGACTCCTACTGTCAGCCCGATTTCCATCTCGAGAGCTCTTGCCCCTCCCGCAGAGCTGGTGTGAATGCCCCTCCTCCAGGCAGCTTCCTCTGACCCTCTGGGTCCTGAGGGCACTCATTCTTCCCAGCTCCACCTGCCTGTCTGTCCCCGCTCTGACCTTTTTCTAACCCGAGGTTCCTGGGGTTCTTGTCACTGTGGGGTGATGGACTCAAAAAGTGTGAACATACATCAGAATCACCAGCTGCTCCTTTACATGTGTACAGCTTATTGTATGTCAGTCATACCTCAGTAACACTGCTAAAAAGTAAGTTAAAGTCACCTGACTTTCCTGTGCCCTTCCTGTGCCAAGAGCTGAGTTGCAGAGGGGGATAAAAGTGCTTCCCGTTCTCTGGGAAGATAGATTTCACATACGTTTCGACACAGGCTCAAGGACACAGTCTGCACTGGCCTCCCGAGATGGATAGGCCTTCAAGAAGGCTGCTGCGTTTTTGTGGAAAGAGTAATAAGAAGACCTTAGTTCATCATTTCCCGCTTGTGCCACTTGCCAGCCAGTGGCAGCTAGGAATAGGCCTTCCTCTCTGCGAGCTGCCCCACTGGAAGGTTGTGAAAAAGATGGGCTGGGCTTGCGCGTCAAAGTGCCTGGCACCCTGCTGGAGCAGCACTCAATATACACCATGTTAAAGGTGAGAAAACAAAATCGTCTGCCTGGCTGGGAGAGGGCCGTCCATCCGAGGTGTTCAGCGAATGTGTGCTGCTGAGGGAGCGGCCGGAGGTGGCCTGGCCAGGACCCTGGGAGCGGCTGCTTTCAGGGGTTTCTTGGTCTTGATCTTTCTTTGCATCCTCCCCCAACTCCTTTGTCAGCCCCTGGGGAGCCAGGCCTGTCTCCGCTGTCCAACTGCCGCCGCCTCTGAAAACAGTACCGCAGCACTGTTTAGGGGAATGGTAGGCAGGGACGAGGGGGTGGCTGCTCATGTGGCAGAGATCAGAGTGATTCGAGAAGAGCTTGCTCCTAAGTGGCATGACTGAGTAGCTGTGCCAGGAGAGGTCTGCCCCCCTTGGACGCCATCACTGGTGGGGAGCCAGAGGTCAGCTTGGGGAGGACTGGCTGCCCTTGGTGATGCCAGCTTTGACGTTCCTGGTGACAGTTGGAACTAGAATCCATTCTTCATTCGACCAATCTTCACCTAGCATCTATTTCATGAAACACCAAAGTGCTATACAGGGGGTCCCGTCTGGGTCCCACTGGCTCTGCCACTGACTGCAGCCGTCACACCCCTCCACAGCCCACTGAATCAGTGTCCAGCAAGTGATCAGAACCTGCTTTAATCCTCACGATAACCTGCACAGTTGGTGGTACTCATCCCCACTCATCCCCATCCCCAGATGATAGCTCGAGGCTCAGAGATATCAAGGAACTTTCCCAAGGGTGCATAGCTGGCCTAATGATACCAGTCTGCCCAGAGATGTGGTGGGCTGCCTTTTTCACATTGCTTTTAGTGGAGCACTTTGAGGTCTCCTAGTCCACCCCTTCTCTGAAGTTCCAGCTGTTGGAGGTTACATGCTCTCTACCCTGTCTGATTCTGAAGCCAGTGCTCTCCCTTTCACAGCTCTGCCTTCCAGTGCTCAGATACTCAGAACTACAGATAGCACAGGGTCACCTGTGGGTGGCAAGGCCAGGGGTGCTGGAGTCAGCATGAAGAGTCACCATACACTGGGGAAAGTGCTGGTGACTGAAGACATATGTGGCCAAGGGCTGGGTGGGGAGGTGGTGAGGACTCCACCTGCCCCACCAAGAGATGAGGGACAGGTGGGGGGCCATCGGGGTAGTGCGCTTGTTTCTCCAGCAGGCAGGCTGAAGCTCACTCACAGGAGGCCATTGTGGGCACTCACCCCACTGGTGACCAGTGTCCCCCCAGAATCTGCATCCACCTGCAATCTCAGAATGTGACCTTATTTTGAAATAGGGCCTCTGAAGATGTAATTTGTTAAGGATCTTGAAATGAGATCATTCTGGATTTAGAGAGGTCCCTGAATGAATGAGTAGTGTCCCTATAAGAAAAGGAAAGGACTGAGACACAGGAAAGATGAAGCAGAGATTGGAGAGATACCGCATGGGCCAAAGAGCACCGGAAGCCAGCAGCAGCTGGAAGAGACAGGAGGCATCCTCCCTAGAGCCCGGCACAGGATGCTGCTGGGTGAGCCTGCTGTCCTGGGAAAGGCGTGAAGTCTGCCTGAGTGGGCAGGGGCTTCTGTGCAGCCACCCAGCAAGGCCAAGGTGGAAGGGACCCTCCTGGCCCCTGTCCTGGTTCCACCCTCAGCTGCTGGCAGGTGGGTCACCAGGCCTCTGCCCAAAGAGACTCCTACAGGCAGCTCTGGACCCCCTGTCTTACACACCTTCTCACTGAGCCTGCCAGCATCCCAGATATCTTATTTCCTGGTGCTGCCATAACAAAGAACCACAAACTGCATAGCTTGAAACAACAGACATTTATTCTTTCACAGTTCTGGAAGCCAGAAACCAGAGAGGCAGGTGTCCGCAGGGCTGCACTTCCTCCAGAGATTCTATGAGTAGACCCTTCCTTGTCTCTTCCAGCTTCTGGTGGCTCCAAGCATACCTTAGTTTGTGGCCATGTCACTCCAATTACATCAGCAAAGATCCTATTTCCAAATAAGGTCACATTCCAAGGGCCTGGTGGGGACATTCCACCCATTACACCAGGGCATGGGCAGATAGGTAGTCCTGTCTCCACTTAGAGTTTGGAAATTGACACCAGAGAGAAGTGACTTGTCCAGGAGGAGAGGGAGTTGGTCACAGAGTTGGGACTAGAATTCATTTATTTGTTCAATAAGAATTTACGGAGCACATATCTTATGCTGAGGTCTTTCCTTGAGGCACCTTGGTGCTATGGGCTGAGCAGGCTCTGGAATGACACAGGTCTGAATTCAAGGCCTGGCTCTGCCATTTAGTAACTGTGTGACCTTGGACAAGTTTGCACCTCTCATAGCCTCGATCGTCTCATCTGTGATTTGGGGGTAATAGTGCTAATACACCTTTCCTAAGGGGATGTTGCAGTAACTAAAGGAGAACGTACATGCAAAGCACTTAGCATAGCCACAGATAAATGATGCCACTGGAAGAGGTGGGGGCTTAGAGCATCCAGGAAGAGCTTGCTATTTTCACTACAAATCTGGTCCACATAGGCCGGATGCGGTGGCTCACACCTGTGATCCCAGCACTTTGGGAGGCCAAGGCGGGTGGATCACCTGAGGTTGGGAGTTCGAGACCAGCCTGACCAACATGGTGAAACCCCATCTCTACTAAAAATAAAAAATTAGCCAGGTGTGGTGGCTCATGCCTGTAATCTCAGCTACTCAGGAGGCTGAAGCAGGGAATCGCTTGAACCTGGGAGGCAGAGGTTGCGGTGAGCCAAGATCACACCATTGCACTCCAGCCTGGGCAAGAAGAGCAAAACTTTGTCTCAAAAAAAAAAAAAAAAAAAAAAAAATCTGGTCCACATTCCAGGAGCTCTTTTAAAGAGGGAGAGATGGCACATGCCTGCCCTGACCTCACCTATGGCCTCACCCAGAGTCTTGTCTGGTTTTTGTTTTGGAAGGGGACTCAGCCACTCTGGGCCATGGAGATATAGCACATTTTTTGTGCCTTAGAGAGGCCTGTGGCTGTGTATGCATGTGCATCTGTGTGCCTAGGTGTATGCACGCACACATACACACCTGCTGTTCAGGAAGCTGACCGAGGATGCCCTTGGCTAGCCCATCATGTCACCATGGAAACAGATGCTGAGCTTAAAGTTGCCACTGCCTTAAACATGAGGTTTCCTGCATAAGCAGAAAACTGAGCTTTTGGACACTGGGAGGGACATTCGTGGCAGAGAGATGCTTAGAGGTGACCCATCTTTCTCTCACAGTGCCAGCGAGGCCCGTTCCTGCTTGCCACGTTTGATTTTTTTTTATCTTAGTAAGTACAAAAGGCAGGATTGGTTTCTGTTTGTTTTGTTTTATAACAGCTTTATTGAGATATAAGTCACACACCACATGACTCATCCATTTAAAGTGCACAGTTCGGTGGTTTTTAGCCTATGCAGAGTTGTACAACCATCACCAGAATCAATTTTAGAACATTTCTATTCCCCCAAAAAAGAAATCACTATTTTCACCCCAGCCCCAGGCAACCAATAATGTGCTTTCTGTCTCTATAGGTTTCACTATTCTGGGCATTTTATATAAATGGAATCATACAATATGTGTCCTTTTGTGTCTGGCTTCTTTCACTCAGCATAATATTTCCAGGGTTCATCCCTGTTGTATTATGTGCCAGTGCTCCGTTACTTTTTATGGCCAAATAATATTCCACTCCATGGTAGACCACAGTTTGTTTCCCATTCATCTGTTGGTGGACATTTGGGTTGTTTCCACTTTTTGGCTACAGTGAATAATGCTGCCATAAATATTCATGTATAAGTTTTTATGTGGACATATGTTTTCCTTTTCTTGGATATTTACCTAGAGTGAAATTGCTGGGTCATATGGTAACTCTATGTTTAACTTTTTGAGGAACCGCCAAACTGTTTGCCACAGCAGCTGCACCATTTTACGTTCCCACCATCAATGTACGAGGGTTCCATTGCTCCACACCCTGAACAACACTTGCTGCTGTGTGTCTTTTTAACCGCCCCAGTGAGTGTGAAGTGGCATCTCATTATGGTTTTGATTTGCATTTCCCTAATGACAAATGATGTTGAGCATCTTTTCATTTGCTCGTTGACCATTTGTATAATCTTTTTGTAGAAATGTCTGTTCAAGTTCTTTGCCTTAATTATTCTTACTATTTTTTTAGAGATGGGGTCTTGCTATGTCGCTCAAGCTGACCTTGAACTCCTGGGCTCTGGCCATCCTGCCAACTTCACCTCTGGAGTAGCCGGGTCTATAGGTGTACAACACCATGCCCAGCTCCTTTGCCAGTTTTTGAATGGGGTTGTTGTTTCTTTGTTGTTGCATTGGAGGAGTTCTGTATATATTTTGGATACAAGTTACTAAAAGATATATTGTTTATAAAAATTTTCTCCCATTTTGTACATTGTTTTTTCACTTTCTTTTTAGTGTCCTTTGAAGTATAAAAGTTGTTAATTTTGATGAGGTCCAGTTTATCTGTCTTTTCTTTTGTTGCTTGTGCTTTTGGTGTCATGGCTCCAAAACCATTGCCTAATTCAAGGTCATAGGACTTATACCTATGTTTTCTCCTAAGAGTTTTATAGTTTGAGCCCTTACATTTAGGACAACATATTTTTAATGAGCTGTTGGCAGCGGCCAGTGAGAAGGTGGCGTCCTCTGGGGAGTCTGTGGACTTGTGCATTGCCCAGGAGTCCCACCAGAATCCCTCCTGCTTCCTCAGCTACCTCTGGCCCTCCAGCTGTGTGGCCCAAACACGTTGCTTCCAGTCCCTGACCCTCAGTTTCCCCATGTATACCACAAGTAGGTCATCTTGAGGATGTCTTTGTAAGTGTCCTCCTGGTTCCATTCTTTGCCTTCTCTAGAGATGGCTCTGGTCACGTGCACCTTTTGCTCCACCCAGAAGAGTCCTGAATCCATGGGCCTTGGCTCCTGCATGCACACACACGCCACATGTGTGTGCACGCATGCATGCCTGTGCACTGACATCCTGAATGGCAGCTTCAGTGAGCCCAGCACAGGGAGCACAGCCCTCAGTCCCCTGAGCCATACACCAAGTCCAGGAGACACATTTCTACCCTGAGGTCAGGCTCTTTGGCAGCAAGGGCCACTCCTAGCTGTCCCCTCCCTCCAGTGAGCTGGCCCCAGCCCAGCGTGTGCTTCGAACTGCCTACCTCATTCAGCTGTGCAGTAAATTCCATGTCAGGGCAACTTTGAAGCCATGGAAACATCCGGCTTTGGAGCCAGAGCGATTCCCCTGCCACTCTTCTTGCTGGGATAAAGCCAGGGCGTGGCATCCTGGGATGATGTTCCCTGTTGCTGAGCGTGCACACATCCTGAGCTCATCCTGTGTATGTCAGCTACACATGCTCGCATCTAATTTTCTTAACAACCTAGCCAGTACTATTGCTTCTCCTCCTCTTACAGATGGGGAGATGATGACATATAGAGGTTAACTTATCAGAGACCACACAGAAAGAAAGAAAAAGAGGAGGGTTTGCACCCAGACATTTGAACCGCAGAAACTATGCTCTAAGCCCGCATGTTCTGCCACCTCCCTGAGAGGGAGCCCCTCTTGGACCCTGATAGCTGAAGGTAAACTCCATGCCCCACATCCTCAGGGAAGGGCAGCTTGCTATTCAAGGGGAATGGTCATGGTCTTCACCTGACACCGCAATGGGGCTTGATTTAGAAACTGACTCCCAGGCTGAGCACAGAGGCTTACTCCTGTAATCCCAGCATTTTGAGAGACCAAGGCACTCTACAAAAAAATAAAAAATTAGCCGGGTGTGGTGGGGTGCACGCCTGTAGTCCCAGCTACTCTAGAGTCTGAGGCAGAAGGATTGCTTGAGCCTGGGGGGTCAAGGCTGCAGTGAGCCATGATCATGCCATTGTACTTCACCCTGGGGGACAGAGTGAGACCCTATCTCATAAATAAATAAATAAACTGAAATTCTCAGCAGGTGGCTCCTCAGTAAATAGGGCTGGGGCGCCTGTGGCCCAGATGGTAAAGATGTGGCTCCCTTTTGCCTGGACCTTGTGGCCTCTACCCAGTTTCAGCACAGGACAGGTTTGAGCACAGGGTGAGGAGCAGATCTCAGCCCATGGGCAGGGTGGGTGGCTGCGCAGGGGCATGGGGCCTCTATCCCACCATGGTGGGCAGGAAAAGGCTGAGTCACTGGTCTTTAGAGTGTACCTGGGCTCACTAATCACTTTCTTTTTTTTTTTTTTTTTTTGAGATGGAATTTCGCTCTTGTCACCTAGGCTGGAGTGCAATGGCGCGATCTCGGCTCACTGCAACCTCTGCCTCCTGAATTCAAGTGATTTTCCTGCCTCAGCCTTCCCGGTATCTGGGATTAGTGGCACCCACCACCACGCCTGGCTATTTTTTTTATTATTATTGTTTTTAGTAGAGACAGGGTTTTGCCATGTTGGCCAGGCTAGTCTCGAACTCCTGACCTCAGATCTGCCTGCCTCAGCCTCCCAAAGTGCTGGGATTACAGGCGTGAAGCACTGTGCCTGGCCCACTGACCACTTTCAACTGCAGCCTGGCCTCTCCCTTCTCTCCTTTGCCCTCAGCTACCAAGATTTCATGTTCATAAAGCCGCTAAGTACCTGGCCTACCTGCTGAGCACAGAGGCATCTCCTGCTGCTCCCGGAGCTGGGGGCCTCACCTCCTATCTAAACCCAGGAAAGAACATCCCTGTGGGCAGCTGCCCATGCCAGGGGATCTCCCATTCTCCATACACGTACCAGGACGTTCTTCCTGGGACCCAGATTAGATTGTGCTCCTCTCCTGCTTAAACCCTTTCCTTCCCTTAGCATCAAAACTGTGCTCCTTTTATGGCCGGGCACGGTGGCTCATTCCTGTAATCCCAGCACTTTGGGAGGCGGAGGCGGGCAGATCACTTGAGGTCAGGAGTGTGAGACCAGCCTGGCCAACATGGTGAAACCCCATCTCTACTAAAAATACAAAAATTAGCTGGGTGTGGTGGCCTGTGACTGTAATCCCAGCTATTCGGGAGGCTGAGGTGGGAGAATCACTTGAACCTGGGAGGCAGAGGTTGCAGTGAGCCGAGATCATGCCATAACACTCCAGTCTGGGTGACAGAGCCAGACTCTGTCTCATCTGTCTCAAAACAAACAAACAAACAAACAAACAAAAAACTTTTGTGTTCTGGCTTCTGCCTAGCTCCCAGGCCCTTCCCTGCCACTTCCTGCCTCGCAGCCTACACCCAGGCAACTGAGTCTACACGCTTCCAGGGCTCCCTCCAGACACACACCTTTAGCTCTGTCACCTGCCTCCCTACCCAGCATATCTGTCCTGTCCACCCCTGCCTGATGAGTGCCTCCCCACCTCCCAGCTCCCCTGCAGGTCACTTTCTCTGACCCCCCTGAGGCTGAGTGAAGGCCTCCCCTCATGTCTTCTAATCCCTCATCATATGATAGTTGTTCTCTTTGGGGTATGTCTTCCACATACTCCAAGTCTGGAGCAGGGGTGATTCTTCCCAAAGCAGACCAGCCTGGACAATGACATCTCTTTCTTCTACCTTCTGTGAACTCCTCTGGGTAAGGGCTGCCCAGGCTCTCCACTGGGTGGGGGATTTTGCTATCTGGGGTTATTTCAGCTTTAACTATTTGGCTGATGGGGCTTGCGGCTTTCCTGGAGGGAGAGAGGAGCGCTTGCTCATTCTCAGAGACCCTGCTGCCTGGCAAGAGTCAGCTCATAGTGGTGTGCCGGAGCTGTGTCAGGGAGATGGCTATGAGTGGCAGGGCCCTCATCGGCCTGGTGTTCTAAAGGTGGGGTGCTCTGAGCAGCCTGCAGACTTTTCTTTCCCAGTTTCATTCCTAATTCTTTTTCACTTTTTATTCAAGTGTTGTATATATACAGAAAAGTTTATGATTCATAAGTGTCTACCCTGATGGTCTTGCAAAAAGTGAATATGCCTATGTAACCAGCACCAGGCCAAGCAACAGAACATTCTTCAGCAAACCCCTCAGGCCCCCTTGACCCATGGGATTTTGAAATAACTTGACAGCTACTTGAGCTATAATTCATACACCATATAATTCACCCACTTAAAGTATACAGTTCAAAGGTTCTTGGTATATTCACAGAGTTGTGCAACCATCACCACTACCTAATTCCAGAGCACTTTCATCACCTCAAAATAAACCTGTACCAGCCAGGCACGGTGGCTCATTCCTGTAATCCCAGCAATTTGGGAGGCCGAGGCAGGTGGATCACTTGGGGTCAAAAGTTTGAGATCAGTCTGGCCAACATGGCAAAACCCTTTCTCTACTAATAATATAAAAATTAGCCAAGCTTGGTGGCACACGCCTGTAATCCCAGCTACTTGGGCAGCTGAGGCAGGAGAATCACTTGAGCCTGGGAGGCAGAGGTTGCAGTGAGCTGAGATCTCACTACTGCACTCCAGCCTGGGAGACAGAGTGAGACTCTGTCTCAAAAAAAAAAAAAAAAAAAAAAAAAAGAAAGGGAAAAAAAGAAAAGAAAAAAAAAAAGAAACCTGTACCAGCCTGTAATGCCAAAGCTTTGGGAGGTTGAGACAGGAGAATTACTTGAGGCCAAGAGTTTGAGACAAGCCTGGGCAACATAGTGAGACTCCATTCTCTACAAAAGAAATTTTTTAATTAGCCAAGCATGTCTGGGCATGGTGGCTCACGCCTGTAATCCCAGAACTTTGGGAGGCCAAGGCAGGCGGATCACTTGGGGTCAGGAGTTTGAGACCAGCCTGGCCAACATGGCAAAACCCTGTCTTTACTAATAATACAAAAATTAGTCAGGCATGGTGGTGCACACCTGTAATCCCAGCTGCTTGGGAGGCTGAGGCAGGAGAATCGGTTGAGCCTGGGAGGCGAAGATTGCAGTGAGTCTAGATGGCGCCACTGCACTCCAACCTGTGCGACAGAATGAGACTCTGTCTCAAAAAAAAAAAAAAAAAAGAAGAAGAAGAAAAAGAAAAGAAAATAAATTAAAAATTATTAAATTATTTAAAAAATTAACCAGGTGTGGAATGGTCCTTTAGTCTCAGCTACTCAGGTGGTTGAGGTGGGAGGATCACTAGAGCCCAAGAGTTAGAGGTTACAACAAGCTGTGATCATGCCAGTGCCCTGCAGCCTGAGTGACAGAGCAAGAGGAAAGAGAGAGGGAGAGAAGAGAGGGAGGGAGGGAGGGAGGGAGGAAGGAAGGAAGGAAGGAAGGAAGGAAGGAAGGAAGGAAAAGGAAAAGCGAGAGAAAGGGAAGAAAGAAAAGAAAATGAAGGAAAGGAAAGAAGGAGGGAGGGAGGAAGGGATGGATGGAGGGAGGGAGGGCCCTGCACCCATTAGCATCACTCTTCATTTCCCCCATGTTCCCCAGCAGCAGGCCACCACTAATTCACTTTCTGTCTCTATATATTTTTCTTTTCTGTACTTTCCATATAAATGGAATCACAGGATATGTGGTCCTTTGTGTCTGGCTTGTTTCACTTAATAGAATCTTTTCAAGGTTCATCGATGTTGTGGTATGTAGCATTACTTCATTCCTCTTTGTGACTGAATAATATTCTATCATTGTATGGATAGACCACATTTTATTCATTCATCTGTTGATGGACGCTTGAGTTGTTTACAGCTTTTGACTATTGTGAATAATACTGCAATGAACATTGGTGTACAGGTTTTTCTGTGAATACATGGCAACAGCTGGTAGGGCTGGAGTCATCTGAAGGCTTGGTGTACAAGTATCTGTTCAAGTCCCTGTTTTCAGTTATTTTGGGTGCATACCCAGAAGTGGAATTGCTGGTCATATGGTAATGCTATGTTTAACTTTTTGAGAAGGTGCTAAACTTTTTTTTTTTTTTTTTTTTGAGACAGAGTCTCACTGTCACCCGAGCTAGAGTGCAGTGGCACAATCTCGGCTCACTGCGACCTCTGCCTCCTGGGTTCAAGCAATTCTCCTGCCTCAGCCTCCCAAATAGCTGGGATTACAGGCATGCGGCACCACACACGACTAATTTTTGTATTTTTTTAGTAGAGACAGTGTTTCACCATGTTGGCCAGACTGGTGTCGAAATTCTGACTTCAAGTGATCCACCCGCCTCAGCCTCCCAAAGTGCTGGGATTACAGGAATGAGCCACCATGCCTGCCCTGCTAAACTATTATCTTTTCTTTTTTTTCTTTTTTTTTTTTTGAGACAGAGTCTCACTCTGTCGCCCAGGCTGGAGTGCAGTGGCGCAATCTCGGCTCACTGCAACCTCCGCCTCCCAGGTTCAACTGATTCTGCTGCCTCAGCCTCCTGAGTAGCTGGGACTACAGGCACACACCACCATGCCCGGCTAATTTTTGTATTTTTTTAGTAGAGACGGGGTTTCACCATGCTGGCCAGGCTGGTCTCGAACTCCTGACTTCGTGATCCAGCCACCTCAGCCTCCCAAAGTGCTAGGCTTACAGGCGTGAGCCACTGCACCTGGCCTACTAAACTATTTTCAACAGTTTTACATTCTCACCATTTTATATTCCCACCAATAGGGTTCCAGTTTCTCCACATGCCAACCATCATTGATTATTTTCTCCAGGTTTTTTTTTTTTTTTTTTGAATACTAGCCACCTTAATGGGTGTGAGGTGCTATCTCATTGTGTTTTTTATTTGTTTTTTTGTTTGTTTTTGAGACGGAGTCTTAGGCCGAGGCGAGTGGATCATGAGGCCAAGAGATCAAGACCATCCTGGCCAACATGGTAAAACCCCATCTCTACTAAAAATACAAAAAATTAGCTGGATGTGGTGGCGGGCACCTATAGTCTCAGCTATTCGGGAGGCTGAGGCAGGAGAACCACTTGAACCCAGGAGGCGGAGATTGTAGTGAGCCAAGATCATGCCACTGCACTCCAGCCTGGTGACAGAGCGAGACTCCATATCAAAAAAAAAAGAGAGAGACAGAATCTTGCTCTGTCACCCAGGCTGGACTGCAATGGCGTGATCTCGGCTCACTGCAACCTCTGCCTCCTGGGTTCAAGCAATTCTCCTACCTCAGCCTCCTGAGTAGCTGGGACTACAGGTGCGCGCCACCACGCCCAGCTACTTTTTGTATTTTCAGTAGAGACAGAGTTTTACCATGTTGACCAGGCTGGTCTCTAACTCCTGGCCTCAAGTGATCTGCCTGCCTCGGCCTCCCAAATTGCTGGGATTACAGGCGTAAGCCACCACACTCGGCCCTCATTGTGGTTTTGATTTGCATTTTCCTAATGAATAATGATGTTGAACATCTTTTCATGTGCTTATTGGCCATTCGTATGCCTTCTTTGGAGAAATGGCTATTCAAGTCCTTTCCTCATGTTTGAATTGTGTTGTTTGTTTTGTTGTTGAGTTGTAGGAGTTCTTTATATGTTCTGGATACAAGTCCCTTATCAGATACGTGGTATGCAAATGTCTTCTCCCATTTGGCGGGTTGTCTTTTTCTCTCTTCATAGTGCTCTTTGATACACTAAGGTTTTTAATTTCGATTAAGTCCAGTTCATCTATTTTTTCTTTTGTTGCTTGTGCTTTTGGTGTCATATTTAAGAAAGCATTGCCAAATCCAAGGTCATAAAGATGACCTTGTTTGCCCCAGTTTTCTTCTGTTTTATCATTTTGTGATTTTATTTCTTTTTTTAAACTACCATTTCTCAAGCATCTTAAAGTTTTATAGTTTTAGTTCTTATCTGTAAATCTTTGATTCATTTCGAGTTTTTGTGTCTGCTGTGAGGTAGGGTCGAGCTTCATTCTTTTACATGTTGTTATTCAATTGTCCCAGCACCATTTTTTAAAGACTATTATTTCCACATTGGATGGTCTTGGCACCCTTCTCAAAAATTAATTGATCATAGATATATTGTTTATTTCTAGACTCTCAATTATATTCTGTCTATCTGTCTGTTGATCTATTTGTCTAGCCTATGCCAGTGCTACACTTTTTTGATTACTGTAGTTTTGTAGTAAGGTTTGATATAGGGAAGTGTGAGTCCTCCAACTTGGTTTTGTTTTGTTTTCAAGATTGTTTTGGCTCTTCGGGGTCTCCTGTAATTCCATATGAATTTTAGGATCAGCTGTTCCATTTCTACAAATAAGGCTGCTGGGATTTTATAAAGATCGCATTATATCTGTAGGTTGTTTGGGGCAGTGTCGCCATCTTAACAATATTAAATCTTCCAATCCATCAACATGGGATGTCTTTCCATTTATTTAGGACTTTAATTTCTTTCAGCAACGTTTTGTAGTTTTAAGTGCATAGGTCTTTCACCTCTTTGGTTAAATATATTCCTAGGTATTTATTCTTTCGGAGGCTATTATAAATGGAATTGTTTCTTAATTTTCTTTGATATTGTTCATTTCTATGTGTCATTTTGTATTCTGCAAATTTGTTGAATTTATTTATTAGGTCTAACAGGCTTTGGTGGAGATTGTTTAGCATTTTCTATATATAAGATTATGGCATCAGGAAATCGAAATAGTTTTACTTCTATATTTCCAATTTGGATGCCTCTTATTCTTTTTGTTTGTTTTGTTTTGTTTTGTTTGTTTGTTTTTTGAGACAGAGTCTCACTTTGTCACTAAGACTGGAGTGCAGAGGCATGATCTCAGCTCACTGCAACCCCTGCCTCCCGGGTTCAAGCAATTCTTCTGTCTCAGCCTTTGAGTAGCTGGGGCTACAGGCATGTGCCACATGCCTGGCTAATTTTTCTATTTTTAGTAGACACAAGGTTTCACCATGTTGCCCAGGCTGGTCTCAAACTCCTGACCTCAAGTGATCTGCCCACCTCTGCCTCCCAAAGTGCTGGGATTATAGGCGTGAGCCAATGTGCCCAGTTGCCTCGTATTATTTCTTTTTCTTATCTAATTGCTCTAGTTAGAACTTATAGCACAATATTGAGGAGAAGCAAGTAAGTGGGCATCCTTGTCTTGTTCCTGATCTTGGGAATGCTTTTAGTCCTGGGACAGGTGGGAGTCAGAATATAGGACTTGTGTGTGCAGCACTAGGTCTGGGAGAGGGAGTCTGTGGCCCCTTCAGCCTCTTGCACAAGCCCTGGCATATAGATTTGGGGGTCTGGAAGTGACACAGGAGGAGCCAGCCTCGTTGACCAAAGCCCCTCCTCCCTTTCCACACCCCTGGGCCCAGTCTCCTGTGCCCCTTCCCTCCTGAAGAGTGCTCTGGCCCCACACACATTGCAGGTGCTTTTGTCCCCACAGAAGAAGAGCCGTAACGAGACATATGGCGAAGGCAGCGGCGTGGAGATCCTGGAGAACCGGCCGTACACAGATGGCCCAGGCGGCTCTGGGCAGTACACACACAAGGTGTATCATGTGGGCATGCACATTCCCAGCTGGTTCCGCTCCATCCTGCCCAAGGCAGCCCTGCGGGTGGTGGAGGAGTCTTGGAATGCCTACCCCTACACCCGAACCAGGTGCGCCTGCTTTGGCCTCCGTGTGCCTCCCACCTCCACATGCCATCTGGCGGGAAGCAATCTTGTGGCATAGATCCAGGGGATGGGATCAGCCTTCAAGCAGGTTCAACAACCCATAACCCCAGGGAACCCAGGCTTTGTTCCATACAGGTGCCCCGAAGGTCACCCAGGGCAGGCACAGGCAAGAGAGGGAAGGATATACCCCTAGATACCTCCTGACTGCCCACATGTGGAGGCCATGAAGGCGTGAGTCAAGCGAGGGCTGTTGGAGACTCCTTTGCCATCCTAGAAGATGCAGGGAATATAAACCCACTTCAGGCTCCCTAAGAAGGCTGAGACAGCCTGCTGGAAAGAAACTGAGGGTAGAACAGATGACCCAGAGGTCCCTTCCAACTCTGAGACCTTCAGCTGCTGTGACAGTGTTGTCCCACATCCCATGCTGAGCAGGACTGTCCTTGGGATCCCCTGGCAGAAGGTTCTTCACTCCGTGCCCTGCAGTGTGTAGCTCATCACTGCTGAGTTGAATAGATGGGAGCTGGTCCCACCAGCTGCCTACTGCTGAGCAGTTGGGGTCCCCACAAATCTCCTGGGGCTCCCTTCCCCACACTGGTGGGCACCCGGAGCTTGCTGAGGGATCCACGGAGCTTGTTCCTCTTTCCTGTAGTACTTTCCCCTTTAAGTTCATCTCAGCCTAGAGAGAGGCTATTCCCCCATTGTCAGAGCTGGCTTCTTGGGAACTAGAGGTGGCATGCCCCATGGAGCACCCCAGCTTCCTCCTGCTTGGCAGTATGCTGCCATAGCTGTGCCTGTGTTCCTGCCATGCTGTGGACATTGGACATGGGGCTTCTAGAAGCCACTGAGGATACACTGTCTTCCGCTCCCCCTGAATCCTTCCCTGCCCCCATCCTGGCTGTTCTTGGGACAAAGTGGCGATCCAAGAGGTGGACAGGGCAGGCAAGTCTCGGCTACCCTCCACCCTCCTTCTATGCCTGCTCACCAGCTCCACTCCTACCCAGTGGGTCAACAGGCCCTGGCCAGCCACACTGGGCCTCTCCAAGGACAGGTCCTGATGGGTACTTTCCTTCCCACACAGGTTCACCTGCCCTTTCGTGGAGAAATTCTCCATCGACATTGAAACCTTTTATAAAACTGATGCTGGAGAAAACCCCGACGTGTTCAACCTCTCTCCTGTGGAAAAGAACCAGCTGACAATCGGTAACCAGGAAGGGCAGAGCCCCACAGGGCTGTACTCTGGGTTTCCTACCCACAGGCCCCTCTTGTCCTGCCCCTTTTCCCCACACCTGGTAGACTCCAGACCTGGCCCTGTCCTGGGAAGGCAGGTCAGAGTTGGAGCAAGCATGGGGCCCATGGGGGAGGCAGGACAGGCCTCCTCAGCCCCATTCTGCTGATATATACACCAAGTCCAAGTGCCTTTTCCACCCAGAGCCGCTTCCCTCCATCCCTATGAGGGATCCCTACTCCCCAGAAGTACATATGTGCTTGGGCATCCATCTCTAGCTGACAGCCATGCACAAGTGCTCCCGGCACATGATGGGGTCTATGTCCTCTTGATGGCGGGTGCCCTACCCACTACCTCCAGATGACAGTGACATGCAAGGGATAGGCCCCATTTGTTAGATCTTCATTTTCAGAGAAGCCAATGATAAGGATGTTCATGAGAAATCTCCCAGTACTAAATGTTAGCAACCAATTAAAAATCTTTGTAAATAAATGTATGCCAGTCAAACAAAACACATATGTGGGCCAGTGCAGCTCAGCAGCCACCCTCCTGCAGCCTCTGGGTACAAGGTCTAAATCACCGTGGAGGCATCTCAGGCAGGGCATGCCGGGTTGGGGGTGGGTGTCCATGCCCCAGGAGCTGCTCCAGGCCCAACCCCCCCACCTCTGCTGGGATTTCCTGGGTCTGCGTAACAAAGCATCATAGCATGAGTGGCTTGCACAACATGCAGTTACTCTCTCGGGGCTCTGGAGGCCAGAAGTCTGAGATCACAGCGTGGTGGGTTCTTCCCCGTGGTGAAGACTCTGTTCAGGCCCCTTCAGTGTCTGTGCTTGCCGGCAGTCCTTGGTGCTCCTTGACTTGTAGAAGCATCCCTCCAATCTCTGCCTCGTTCATCACATGGTCACTCCCCTTTGTGTCTGTCTGCCTCTGTCTCCTCTTCTTATAAGAACACCAGTCATACTGGATTAGGACCCACCTTAATGGCCTTACTTTTAACTTGATTACCTCTTTGAAAACCTTATCTCTAGATAAGATCACATTCTGAGGCACTGGGTTCAGTACTTCAGCGTAGGAATTGGGGTTGGGGTGTACATAGCTCTTCCCATAGCAGGCAGCCCTGACGCTGCCAGAGCTCTGCAGGCTCCCTCCAAGGCCGGCTGCCATGGATCCTAAGTCTCTGTGACATTTCCCGTGCGGGGTCTTTGCCGGCTCACATGGGCAGGGCATGTGGTCTGCTCCGGGAAGAGTGCTCATCCCTCCTGGCATTCTGTGGTCCTCAGACTTGCTCCTGACCCTGCTGGTTTTGGTGGAGCTGATGTCTGTGTCTGCAGTCTGCAGCCTGGATACAGAGGGGCCCACACATTGGAGAAAATGAGGCAGCCAAGGGCCTGGCTAGAGCAGAACCAACCGTAAAAAAGGGTTCTGTGAGCCACAAACCCTTTACTGGGGCTCTTTCTCACCCAGTGAGTGCCCCAGTCCTGTCCAACACACATGTGCCTCGGGAGTGAGCACACAGGAGGGCTCTGCCTCCACCATGGGAGGAGGCCACAGGAGGGCTCTGAGATGCCCCTGTGGAGGGGAAGCCTGTGATCATAAGTGGCCTGGCCTACGTCCTGCCCAGAGCCATCACCCCTCGTCTTGTCACCCTTACCAGGTCCTATCAGCCCCTAACCCTGTTTTCTGCACTCCTACCTCTGTGACATCTGCCCCTGCTCTCGGGCCCAGCCTGGAGCAAGCTTGGCCAGACACCCCCTGTAGGCCTCTTCAGACGTCTCTTCCGGTGTCTGTCCAGGAAGGCTTTTCCAACAGGCCAGCCTGCCTGCATCCCTCTCAGCCTCAGACCTATACCTGGGTCCACTTGGCTCTCAGGGCACTGTCCGGGCTCCTAGCTTGGAGAGAAATGGCCGGCATGTCCAGGGCATCCCCATTTTTCTGTGACTGCTGCCATCCTTCTCCCCACGCAGACATCCTGGTGGTTCCTTCCCCAGAACCCCCTACCTCTTGCTCAAGGGCCGGTGCTGCTGGGACATTCTTGACCTCTCGATTCCACCCCTCTGGCTGAAACACCATCTTTGTGGGAAGCTTTTCCTAGCCTTCTCTTCTGTTCCTCACACTCCATATTCTTCATGGAAAGTCATCTCCCCAGTGTTTCCTGATTGCCTTATTTATCTGCTTTGACAAGAGGTAGGGTGCACTCAGAACATGGGTTTTGCTGAAGTGACTTGAAAAGGCAACAAAGGGCCAGGCGCATTGGCTCATACCTGTAATCTCAGCACTTTGAGAGGCTGAGGTGGTAGGAGTGCTTGAGCCTGGGCAACATAGCAAGACCCCTGTCTGAATGAATGAATGCACCAAGGAAACTGCAGGCCCCACTGTCAGGGATTTTGAGGTCAGAGCTGCCCAGAACATGATCTTCACTCCCAGGGTCCCTCTGGCAGGGTAAGGCCCAGAGTCCTGGGAGGATTTGGGGGTGGAGGAACGTGGAGAGATGTGGGTGGGGGTTGAGGTCAGGGCAGAAGTGGCCACTCTAAGGGTTTCCCCACAGACTTCATCGACATTGTCAAAGACCCTGTGCCCCACAACGAGTATAAGACAGAAGAGGACCCCAAGCTGTTCCAGTCAACCAAGACCCAGCGGGGGCCCCTGTCTGACAACTGGATCGAGGAGTACAAGAAGCAGGTCTTCCCCATCATGTGCGCATACAAGCTCTGCAAGGTGGAGTTCCGCTACTGGGGCATGCAGTCCAAGATCGAGAGGTTCATCCATGACACCGGTGAGCACACCCATGCCGGGTGGGCAGTGGCCGGGCTACCCAACCCCTCTGTCTCCTGTCACCTGCCTGTCTGCCTCCTCTCTTTGCATGTCTGCCTGGGAGTCTGTTTCTGTTTTGTTCTGGGAAGGTGACACCAAAGCCCATGTCCAGCTTCCCCACTACCCCCCAACCATGGGTTATCTTGAACACCCATGAATACTTACTGAGCACCTGCAGAGACAAGCAGTGTGTGTTGTTGGATGAAGAAGGCCTAGGCCCTGCCCCCAGACATTCCTGACCTGGTTCTCATTTGATAAAGTGTAGCCCACACTCCACAGGTCTGAGTAGCCCCTGGGGACAGCTTCCCTACTGCTCACGTGGGCCTCTGGGCTCCCAGGCCTTTGTTTCCTCTACTCGAGGAGGCCCAGAACTCAGGGCCACGGCTCAGCCTCCCTCATTGGGCTGGAAGCTCCCAGGAGCAGGGTGTCTCAGACATCATAGTGGCCTTCACACCCACACCAGCCTAGCCAGAGTAGGTGAGTAGGTGCCAATGGAACAGGTAGACAGCAGATGGCCTGGGGGTCCTGGTGCAGTGAGTGCGATTTCCTCACCTAGAGCCCTAAACCCCCCTCTGCCGAGGTCATAGCATGATGTCATTCCAAGAGCTGGTTCCAGTCCCTGAGGCCCATGACCCAAAAGGCACCCCAGCCAGACACCTTGTGATGCCATGGGCAAGGGTGACTTAATTTAAGATTGAACAGAGCCACACTGTTGACAGTACACATCACACTTGTCACGTAGGCTTATGATAACCCATGAGGGTAGGCATTGTCACTCCACTTATGCAGGAGGAAGCAGAGACCCAATACTGGGGCTGAACCAGTCTGCCTCCCATCCCAGCCACCCTTGTCCTGAATTAACATCCTCTTGTTCTTAGCATCAGTGAGGGAGGTGTCTCACTAGACAGCCACGTTCAGTGTTAGGGCTGCGATCCCAAGGGAAGGGTGGGTGTATACCCGAAAGGGTTGGGGTCCAAGGACGCAGTCTTCCACTTGGAGAAGCGGAGACGTGGACACGGCCTCGACGGGTGTGATGGTGTCACCACCTCCATCCCCAGGGCAGAACCCTCAGACACATTGTCCACCATTCTTTTTCCAGAAGGGCTGCTGTGGTGTCAGTCAGCAGCTGGGAGAGGTGGCAGGAAGAGAAGGAAGCTGTTCCATCCATTGAAAGGGATGCATTCCCGCAATCCATCTCTCTAACCCCATGGGAGCTTAGATTGGCCCAAACCTGCCTCTCTCCATTACCCAGGGCTCACAGACTGGAACCGGCAACCCCAGTGCTGAAGTCCCAAAATGGGAATGGTGGTTCTCACTTCCCAGGGAATATGAGGAGTGGAGGAGCATGTGGGCAGGACTGGGAGGGGCTCCCCGATCCTGGGCAGGGCGTCCCCTACCGCCCTTCTTGACCTCCAGGAACTTGAACACATCAGCGCTGGTGACTCATCCCACCCTCTCCTCAAGGCTTCTCTAGGTTCAGCCCTGCACAGGACACCCAGCAGACCTACGAAGGCTGCAGCTCCTGGCACTCTGTCTCTGTGGGTCCCCTTGGCCCTCCCCAGCCCTACCCAGCAGCTGAGATCCTGGCCAAGCTGCAGAGACTCCCCAGCTCCCTGAAAGTCAGTTCTCCCCTCAGAAAGCAGGAACTAGTGGCTGGTGGGAAGAAAGAGGACAACTTTAGAGTCCAGGCCTGACTCACGCGTAGTGGCTCTGTGGTCTCTCAGCCTCACTGAGTTTTGCTTTTCTCTTCTGTAAAATGGGTGTAATGACACCAATCCTATCGGAGTGTTGTGGGCCGAGATCGTGGGTTCAGAACCGAAGATGGGGTGTGGCACATAGGTGGGGCTTGATGACAACTGTGAGTACTAGTCCTATAATATCACGGGGATGATCTCGTGAACTCATGTGAGCTGCGCTGGGCTTCTGGGGACCTTGAGGAGGCAACTCCTGGGGGTTGGGACAGCTCTCAGCTGTCCTCATTACTGCCTGGCCCCAGATGTAGTGCATGTCCCAGCCCTTCTGGTCACCCCAGGAGGAGGCATTTCCCTATATAGGGTAGAGCAAGGGATGCAGCCCTTCTTGGCAGCCCTGTGAGGCCAGCAGACAGTCCCAGAAAAGGAAACCAAGGCTCTTCAGTGTGCCACACCTGAGGCCACCCCTGGGGCTTGGGCAGGGGACACAGGACTCCATCCCACAGAGAGGTCTTTAAGAGTGGATGGGATTTAGAAAGGAAGGCTCAGCAAAGCCAGAGGTGGGAAGTGAGGAGGCAGGAAAAGAGGGTACACAGGAGACCAGCCTGGGAGCCTGGTGTGGCCCAACTGCTTGCAAAGCCGCTCAGCATGCTCTAGGGGAGGCGGGGGTACATGCCCTGAGATTGCTTCTCCCAGGTTTGTCCCCTGGAGAAATCCCCATGCCTGTTCTGGAATGTTCAGAGCACCAGGTTTGTGAAAGCAAAATGGAGAAACAATGCAAATTAGCCAAAGGCCTATTGGCAGGAAAAGGAATCAATGAAATGTGGCATTTCACACGCACACGGATGCCACACAGTCCCAGCTTGATGAGCCAAAGCCCCCACGCACTCATCCATGGACAAAACTCACCCAGAGAAGCAAGTGGCAGAAAAATACAGCGTGACACGTAGATGTGAAATTCAGCAACAGCCACACCAGCCTGATACAGTGTGCAGGAAAACACATCTGTGTGCTGAGACCAGAAGGCAAAGCGCATGACAAGCAAAATTCGGGGCCAACTATCAGGGGCCGGGCGAGTGAAGGGCTCCCTGTCGCTGGTGATGGTGTGTTTCTTCGCCGGGGCTGTGGATGTGGATGTCTCATTGCTTTTTAATGTTTTTTAAACAGCTTTATTGAGGCATAATTTTAGATACCATATGATTCACTCATTGTAAGATAACAGTTTGGTAAGTTTTAGTATATTCACAGCTGGGCACAACTTCAGAGCATTCATCACCCCAGAAGGTCCTTTGTTCCCATTTCACTGTCATCCCCATCCCTCCCTGGCCCAAGGCAACCCCCAGTCTGCTTTTAGTCTTTATAATTCTATTATGATTATTATTACTATTTTGAGACAGGGTCACCCAGGCTGGAGTGCAGTGGCATGATCATGGCTGACTGCAACCTTAAACTCTTGGGCTCAAGTGATCCCCCCACCTCCAGCTCCCAAGTAGCTGGGACCACAGACACACACCACCACGCCTGGCTAATTTTTTTTTTGTCTTTTTTGGTAGAGATGGGGGATCTCCCTGTGTTGCCCAGGCTGGTCTGAAGCTCCTGGCCTCAAGCCATCCTCTCACCTCAGCCTCCCAGAGTGCTGGGATTACAGGTGTGAGCCACCATGCCTGGCCCTTTAATTGTTTTTTATACTTTAAAAGGTACATATTCTTTACTTTATTCTACATCTTAATTTATATGTGTAATATATTCTTATATATCTCACGTGCATAATATATTCTACTAAAAGCATTTAAACAAAACAAAACAAAAAAAAAACAAAAGAAAAGGAGAACCAACCCAGTTTGAACTTGAACTTGATTTTCCATGGGAAATTTAACAGGAAAAATATACCAGACACTGAGACAGGAGACTCTCAGGAAGTCCTATTCTACCTCCCCTGTGGCAGGAATCTCCCAGAAAATTAACTGTGGCTTCTTATTTATTTATCTATTTAGAGACAGGGTCCCACTCTGTTACCCAGGCTGGAGTGCAGTGGCACAATCATAACTCACTGCAGGCTTAAACCCCTGGGCTCAAGTGATCCTCCCACCTCGGCCTCTAGAGTAGCTGGGACTACAAGCACACACCAGCACACCCGGCTAATTTTTTTTAAATTTTTTTTTATAGAGACAGGGTCTTGTTTCGTTGCCCAGGCTGATCTCAAACCCTTGGACTCAAGCTGTCCTCCCACCTAATCCTCCCAAAGTGTTGGGATTACAGGCATGAGCCACTGCGCCCTTCCAACTGTGGCTTCTGACTGGACACATTGCCTTGGGAGGCCCCTCCACTCTAATTATAGAACCACTATGAGCTTGTGAGACTATCTGTGAGCCAGTCCCCTTATTTTACAAATGGGGAAACTGAGGCACAGACAGGCAGTGACTTTAGTTTGACCTGCAACATGGGTGCAGCCTCCCAAAGCCCCTGCCTGGGCCCCACACCTCCGTGCAGGCTCCTGCGCTGACCTCCCTCCCCTCGTCTCTCTCCCTCTCTGATCCCCATGGGGCACAGGACTACGGAGGGTGATGGTGCGGGCTCACCGGCAGGCCTGGTGCTGGCAGGACGAGTGGTATGGGCTGAGCATGGAGAACATCCGGGAGCTGGAGAAGGAGGCGCAGCTCATGCTTTCCCGAAAGATGGCCCAGTTCAATGAGGATGGTGAGGAGGCCACCGAGCTCGTCAAGCACGAAGCCGCCTCGGACCAGGCCTCTGGGGAGCCCCCGGAGCCCAGCAGCAGCAACGGGGAGCCCCTAGTGGGGCGCGGCCTCAAGAAACAGTGGTCCACATCCTCCAAGTCGTCTCGGTCGTCCAAGCGGGGAGGTGAGCCCCTGCGCCACCTGCCACCCACACTCAAGGTCCCTCCCCACAAGGCAGCCCCACACACTGCTGGATCACTGCACCTCCTCAGAGTTCTTTCCCATGGACATTGAGGCACCAAGCCCAGAGGGAGTCAGAGCCCTGGGCTAGTCCTCCCACACGGGGAAGCCTGGGCCCTGCCCCAGCAGGCTCCCCGACACTTACCCTCCATGCCCAGGGAAGACAGTGCTACCCATAGGAGCCAGTGGAGGTGGCTGGGCTCCTGCAGCGCTGTGGAGGGGCCACCCCTCCTGATGGGGACCTTGGAGACTTCAGACCCTGAGATAAAGGATCAACCCAGGCATCCCGAGTGGAGTCAGCTTCTCCAGCAGGCAAACCTGGCTCACTCATCTCCTGCCTGGGCCCTGCTGTGGCCAAATTTCAGGAGTTTGCTCTTGGTCAGACTCAGGTCAGAGGCCCAGGAGTGGACCCAGGCCTGTCTGACCCCACGTCCTGGGCTTATGTCTGTCATGCTCTTCCCCACCCATGCTCCCCGGGACATGACTGCCTTGTGCCAGGCGGACAGGAGGTGAGCCTAGGCCGCTCCCCACTCATTTACCCACTTCATTCTCTTCTGAACCTTCCTGGCTCCTGTGGCAGCCTCTGTGATGCCTGTCAGGCCTGTGGGTGGCCCTCCCTGCCTCCTGCCGGCTCGGGGCAGCCTCTGGGCCCTTCCTCTCCAGTTGGCGGTCATTCTGAGGTTTTGCCTTCCAGCGAGTCCTTCCCGCCACAGCATCTCAGAGTGGAGGATGCAGAGTATTGCCAGGGACTCAGATGAGAGCTCAGATGACGAGTTCTTCGATGCGCACGGTAGGCAGGCAGCGCCCTGCAGTCCTTGGGGCCTTCCTGGGCGAGGTGGGGAGGGGTCTGAAAGGGCTTAGGGTGTGGGTGTGGACTGATGCGGGTGTTGCCTGTTACTATTCTATATCTGGTCCCTACAGCTGTGCTGTCCCAGGTGGACAGCCTGGTGTTTGGGGCAGTGCATAGAGGATGAGATGAAGTCATCTTGTTCCTTTGAGTCTGGGGTCTCAGGACCTGATATCAGGATATGCTGTGGGCCTGGCAGATGGGGCCTGCACTCTTGAAACCCCAAATAAGGATATGCCATCAGACTACGGCTTTATTCCGTATGTGAATTTATTTCCATGGAAGCATAACTTCTTTTAATTTTCTAATTTTTTGTATTTACCTTATTTTTTCTTGATTAAATTAATACCACATCTAATGTAGGCACTTTAGAAAATGCAATAAGCAGAAAAAGTGAAGTGCCCATTTTCCCACTAGTCCCAAAATAAGCGCATGACCATACAGCAGATGCACCACCTGTGCCAGGAAGAGGCATGCATACAGCGCTCACCTGCTTGGTGCCCCAGCCATTCCTCTCCAGGAAGCTGGAGGGGCCAGCAGGTGTAGGAGTTGGGGGCTTGGGTCCCTCTGCAAGCCAGTGGCTGAGCCAGCCCAAAGTTCACACAGCAGGTCAGAGACTCAGAAAGGGACGGGGGCGAGCCCATAGGCACTCAGCAGACACAGGCAGCACCAGATCTCATGTCACCACTGTGGCTTGGAGGGGCACAGGAACCACATAAGGTGGCATTTTGGTTAACTGGCCAGCTGCCCTCAAGGGAAGGAACCTGGGGAGTCAGTGTCCAGGCAGAAGAAAGGTGCCTGGTTTGGCCCTGGGACTGGAGGACCTGGAATGGTGGCTGGGAACTCCCGAGCTGGCCTCTGCACCAGGGGCCTTGCCCAGGACGGAGGAGGGGCCTCTTGGCGTCCCACCCCTCCCAGGTGGCTCTCTGACCCTGATGAAAGGAAAATACATATTTAACATAGAAAAAGCTGTAAAAGAGACAGCAAAGCAGGAAGTGCCAGGGCAGCAGTGTCCTGGGGAAATGGGCCCAGGAGCCCATCCAGGACTGGAGGAGGGCCGGCGAGTGCCAGAGCCAGACAGTAGCCACGAGCCTGGTGGACCTGGGCAGAAGTTCTCAGAGGAGCAGAAGCAGGCGTCTTGGAGGCAGTGTTCATAGCAGCACTTCTTATGAAGCTGTGCTTTTGTGGAGGGACAGGGAGAGACCTGTTAGAGGATATGAAATTATATCTAGATAGGAGGAATGAGTTCTAGTTCTATGACACTGCAGGATGACTAGAGTTAACAGTAATGTATTGGGCCAGGCGCAGTGGCTCACACCTGTAATCCCAGCACTTTGGGAGGCTGAGGCAGGTGGATCGCTTGAGCCTAGGAGTTTGAGACCAGCCTGGGCAACATGGCGAAACCCTGTCAATACCAAAAATAAAAAAATTTTTTTAAACCACAGTAATATATAGTTTCAAATCACTGGAAGGTGGAAATTGAACATTCCCAACACAAAGAAATGATAAATATTTGACATGATGGATATGCTAATTATCCTAATCTGATCACCATACACTGGTGTATTGAAACATCACTGTGTACCCCATGAATATGTACAATTATGATTATTTGTCAATTTAACAAAACAGGAACTGGGTACAGTGCCTTATGCCTGTTATCCCAACACTTTGGGATTGCTTAAGCCCAGGAGTTCAAGACCAGCTAGGGTAACATAGTGAGAACTCGTCTCTACAAAAATAAAAATAAAAAAATTAGCCAAGTGTCGTGGCGCATGCCTGTAGTTCCAGCTACTCAGGAGGCTGAGATGGGAGGATCACTTGAGCCCAGGAGGTCAAGGCTGCAGTAAGCTATGACAGCCTGGGCATCAAAGCAAGACCCTATCTCAAAAAAAAAAAAAAAAAAATATATATATATATATATAAGAAATTAAAAATGGCGAAGAGAAATAAAGTAAATGTAGCATTTTTTATTTTTATTTATTATTTATTTGTTTTTGAGACGGAGTCTCACTCTGTTGCCCAGGCTGAAGTGCAGTGGTGCAATCTCAGCTCACTGCAATCTCTGCCTCCCAGATTCAAGTGATTTCTCATGCCTCAGCCTCCTGAGTAGCTGGGACTACAGGCACCATGCCTGCCTAATTTTTGTATTTTTAGTAGAGATGGGGTTTTGCCATGTTGGCCAGGCCGGTCTTGAATTCCTGACCTCAGGTGATCCACCTGACTCAGCCTTCCAAAGTGTTGGGATTACAGATGTGAACCACCACCCCCGGCCTAAATGTAGCTTTTTTTTTTTTTTTTTTGAGACAAGAGTTTTGCTCTGTCGCCCAGTCTGGAGTGCAACGGCGCCATCTCAGCTCACTGCAACCTCCGCCACCCAGGTTCAAGTAATTCTCCTGCCTCAGCCTTCTGAGTAGCTGGGACTACAGGCGCGCACCACCACGCCCGGCTAATTTTTGTATTTTTAGTAGAGACGGAGTTTCACCATATTGGTCAGGCTGGTCTTGAACTCCTGACCTCAAGCAGTCCACCTGCCTCAGCCTCCCAGAGTGCTGGGATTACAGGCATGAGCCACCACGTCTGGCCAATATAGCATTTTTTAAAAAAATGGTCAGGAACATCAGCTGATGAGTGGATAAACAAAAGGGGTGTGTCCATGCAATGGACTGTGGTTCAGCCATAAAAAGGAATGAAGCATCTGACACACACTACAACATAGAGGAACCCCAGAAACCCTATGCTGAGTGCAAGAAGCCAGACACAGGACCACATAGTGTATGGTTCCATTTATAGGAAATGTCCATAATAGACAAATCTGTAGAGACAGAAAATTGGTTGGTGGCGGCCAAGGGCCAAGGAAGGCAAGACTGAGGCCTCACTGCTCCCAGGTATGGGGCTCCCATTTAGGGAGGTGAGATGTTCTGGAATTAGATAGTGGTGATGGTTGCACGGCATTGTGAATATACTAAATATCACTTTATAAATGGTGACTTTTCTTATATGAATGTTACCACTATTTTTTGTAATGGTCAGGAAGAAGCCCAAGGTGTGGGGCTGTGTGGCCGTCCTGTTGAGGAAGGGTCAGAGCAGAGCCAAACACAGGGGTACTCAGGGGTGTCCCCACCTCGGGAAGCCAGGCCTCCCCACTGTTCCCAGTCCCACCTGAGTTTCCCTCCTTCCTCTTCAGAGGACCTGTCCGACACAGAGGAAATGTTCCCCAAGGACATCACCAAGTGGAGCTCCAATGACCTCATGGACAAGATCGAGAGCCCAGAGCCGGAAGACACACAAGGTCAGCAGGTCTGGGGGTGCTGCAGAGCCTGGGGAGGGCGGCTGCAGGGCTTCAGCCCCCTCCTTTCTGATCCAGCTCCTGCACAGTGCTGGGCATACATGGGGGTTGGGGACCCCCAAGCTCCCCTCGTCACAGTTGCAGCCTCCGTCCGGTCGGCCAGGTTAGGCTGCCCCTCAGCTCACAGCACGGCTTCTGTGTTGTTGCAGATGGTCTGTACCGCCAGAGTGCCCCTGAGTTCAGGGTGGCCTCCAGCGTGGAGCAGCTGAACATCATAGAGGTGGGTGCCCGAGTGTCAGAGGGACAGGGGCACAGCCACCAAGGGAGGGGCAGGGTGCAGAGGAATAGTCTGAGGGGTTACAGAGGTGGAACTCTGGGCCTGGCAGCCTCACCTCCACGCCTGCCTGGGTACCGTCCGGGGAGAGGCCTGGGCCTCCTTTTTTGCTGCCCTGCTAGGAAGGCGCCTGTCGCCCTCTGTCTCTGAGGTCCCCAAGAACCAGGGACTACAGACAACCCCTGAGAAAGCCTTATCCAAGCTCCACCCATGGGAAAGTAAAATGAGAAACTTGTAAATTCCAGATCAAAAATAAGATCTTCACCTTGTGCCCAGCCTGTCTGCTGTCCCTGAAGATAAAAAGACGAAAAGGGAGGAAGCGACAGTCGTCTAGGCAGAAGTGATGTGGCCGTGGCCGACAAGATGGCCCTGCGGGAGGCAGGCGGAGCTCAGTGTGTCCAATAAAGCTGTCTTGGTAGAGCGCCTGTGTCCGCTTCGGGGGTTCTCTGTGGGAGTTCACGCCCCATCCTCCTCCACCTGCGGGCCGTCAGAGCTGTTTGCACTGGGACAGGAGCCAGGGCTGAGCTGGGCTGTCCCACCATCACCTGCGGTCACCGCACTGCTCTGGCCTCAAGCTACCTAAGGTGGAGGCAGCACCACTTCTGTGGGGAACTTGGGCCCCTGGGGAGTCTGGGGGAGGAGGAGGGACATCCACACAGCCTCCCCTCCTGTGGTTTTCTGCTTTGCGGTCTGACGCTGAGGTGGGCTTTCTAAAAGGGTCATGGAATAAGGGGAGTTGATTTCCAATTGCTGCTTAATGTCTAGATAAGCAAATGGATCCCTTTCCCCACCTGCAGCACACACAGCTCTGACGCCCCCCAGGGGAGGGGCAGAAGGGGCCTGGGGCTCTGGATCTGCCTTGGGGTGTGTGTTCAGAACCCAGCACTGATTCTGGAGCACCACCATCCAAAGCCAAATCCATTTGCTTGCAAGAACCCCCAAACCGGAGCCCCTGCTCCTTGCCTTGCGGAGACACTAGTAGGGGGATGCCTCTACAGCTACAGGGGGCTCAGCCCCCACTAGAGCCCAGGGCAGGGTGAATCCCTGTCTCGGGCTGAGGCAGGATGTCCCCTTGGAGAAAGCAGGCTGAGTGTAGGGAGGCTGTGTTCCAGGGGCCTCTGGGGGTCCCTGGATCATCTCCAGGGCTGAGCCCAGTCAGACAGGCCTATGCAGGATTCTCTCAGCCCCCAGTGCCAAGCCCTTCCCGTCCCCTGGTGACTAAGTACCACTGGATGTCACCTCCCTGTCCTGAAGGCTGGGTAAGACATTTCTTCCATAAGCCCTTCGCCTCACTGGACTGGAAAAAAGCCCTTGTCAAAGCCCAACAGGGCTCATGTTGTTCCCTCCTGCCCTGTGTTCGGGGCAGCTGGTGGCCCCCTCTGCCCTAGGCTGAGTGTGTTTGTGTCCAGGCCAACCAGTGGTGGCTAATCCCCATGTGAGGACAAGTGTCAGTCCTGCCCTGGCCCCTGGGAAGAAGAGAGAAGCCCGTGGCTCCTCCTGGGGTGAGGGCAGCCCAGCCTTCCTCCTCCAGCTCAGCAGCACCCACCAGGCTTCTTGCTGCTCAGTGGCTCCTGGCCCAGCCCATCCATTCCCTTGCCCTTCCTGGTGCCCACTTTTTTTTTTTTTTTTTTTTTTGGAGACAGGGTCTCACTCTGTCACCCAGTTTGCAGTGCAGTGGCGCGATCTCGGCCCACTGCAACTTCTGCCTCCTGGGTACAAACGATTTTCCTGCCTCAGCCTCCCGAGTAGCTGGGATTACAGATGTGCACAACCATGCCTGGCTAATTTTTGTATTTTTGGTAGAGACGGTTTTGCTATGTTGGCCAGGCTGGTTTCAAACTGCTGGCCTCAAGTGATCTGCCTGCCTCAGCCTCCCAAAGTGCTGGGATTACAGGTTTGAGCCACTGTGCCCAGCCACCTCGTGGCCTCTTAAGTCCTGGATCCAGCCCCTGCCCTCCCCACCCACCCAGCCTCTGTGTTGGCACCTGGGTCCTGGTGCTACCCCTACCCCCTGGCCAGTTCAGGGCCAGCTGTCCCCACCACAGGCCCTCTAGATGGCTTTGGCCGCTTGGTCTGTCTCCTCGGGTTCTTGGAGGCAGGACTCTCCCTTCAGCTCCCTTCCCTGCCCCCACACCCCAGACATCATATGGACACAGCAAGTACTCATCAGTGGCCCCTCTCGGGCCCTGGCCCTGCTGCTATCCTCCGGTCACATACCAGAAGCTTGGGGCAGGGGAGGGTGACCTCTGGGGACAGGGCCACAGCCTGGCCTGGCAGGAGAGTGCTGAGTAGTGGCAGAGGCTTCAGGTTCCGGTCCAGCCTGGCACCGACACGCCATGTGATATTAGCCCAGTCCCCCAGCCTGGAGCAGTTCGCAGCCCTTGCACAGGTGTGCAGGTCTAGGGTTTCACCTTGACCTCACAGGCAGGCCTGGCCTGGCAGGAAGGTGGGGTCATTACCTCTTGAAATCTGATCAGCCTCCTCTCTAAGGTGCTGGGGCTCCGTCCCCACCAGGACACCTCTCCTTTTGGAGACCCTGTCTTAGAGGGAGGCCAGGAATGGCAGGGCCTTAGGGTGGGGGCCTGGGGAGAATGACTGGGGGGAGAGCTCGGAGCTGCAGGCAGAGTAGCTGGGGTTGCCGCCCACCCAGGCTGTGGATGCCCTGACCCCAGCCATTCTCAGGTGACCTCTGTAACTTTGAGCTGGTGGTGGCCCTGTCTGCTCAAGCCAAGACAGACACACACAGGGCAGGCAGCCCCCAAGGCCAAGACCAGGCTGAACCTCTCTGCCTCCCCCTAAAGCTGGAAGCCCCAGAAGCCACTGCCTGGGCTCCCTGAAGGAAGCAGAGCTCGTGCTCTCAAAGGAATGGACTCCCTCCCTCCATGTCCTCTGTGCCCCTGGTCAGGGTGGCAGACAGGAGCAGGGCTGCAGGAGGAGGAGTGGACAGGCCCACCTCCCTGCCTCCTCCTGCAGGCTCCAGTCCCTGCAAGGGTCCCAGGGGAGAGGTTGAGGCAGCCAAACCCAAGGCTCCAGGACTGAGTAACCAAAACTGGGGTCCTCAGAGGGAGCAGTTGGGCTGCGTGTGACAGGCACACCCCCACCAAGGGTGACAGAGGGGCCTCAGCAAGGAGCTGGGTTCCCTGGGGAGCTGACACTGTCCCCTAACCCATGCAGGACGAGGTTAGCCAGCCGCTGGCTGCACCGCCCTCCAAGATCCACGTGCTGCTACTGGTGCTGCACGGAGGCACCATCCTGGACACGGGCGCCGGGGACCCCAGCTCCAAGAAGGGCGATGCCAACACCATCGCCAACGTGTTCGACACCGTCATGCGCGTGCACTACCCCAGCGCCCTAGGCCACCTTGCCATCCGCCTGGTGCCCTGCCCGTCTGTCTGCTCTGACGCCTTTGCCCTGGTCTCCAAGTGAGTGGCATCTGCCCTTGACTGCAGCCTCCACCAGTGCACTGTCCTCCTCCCACCCCTGGGCCTCAGGTGGCTCCCCAATTTCAGGACTCCTGCCCCGATGTCCAGACCCACCGGCCAGCCCCTTCTACCTGGAGGTGCCCAAACATATACATGCAGGCTAAGCCTCGAGTCCCAGAAGGGCTGGGCCCATGGCTGAGCCTTCGTTTCCAAACGTGTAATGTGGGGATATTGGCCTGCCTCTGAGACATGGGGTCTTACCCACCCTGGTCCCCCAAGCCTACCCAGGCCCTGGCTGGGAAGGGTCCTAGTGTATGCTGAGTCCATGGCTGAGACTCAGGTCAGGGGAGAGGGGCCCTTTGGGCTGAGCTGGAGCCGCCTGCCCTCTCTTGACTGGCCCCTCTCCCCAGCCTCAGCCCCTACAGCCATGACGAAGGCTGTCTGTCCAGCAGTCAGGACCACATTCCCCTGGCTGCCCTCCCCCTGCTGGCCACCTCCTCCCCCCAGTACCAGGAGGCGGTTGCCACAGTGATTCAGCGAGCCAACCTTGCCTATGGGGACTTCATCAAGTCCCAGGAGGGCATGACCTTCAATGGGCAGGTGAGTCCCGGGGAGGTTGGGGAGGGGAGGAGATGGAAGACCCTGTAGGGCAGGCTGGCCTGAGGGGGAAGGTGACGGCCTCCCCAGCCTATAGTCCAGCGAGTGGGTGAATGGCTCAGGCCTCTGGCCCCTCTCCCTCAAGGTCTGCCTGATTGGGGACTGCGTCGGGGGCATCCTGGCATTTGATGCCCTGTGCTACAGCAACCAGCCGGTGTCTGAGAGTCAGAGCAGCAGCCGCCGGGGCAGCGTGGTCAGCATGCAGGTACCCAAGTGGGGGCCCAGACAGTCCCCAAGGCCTGAAGCCTCCTGCATGCCCCCAGGGTCACTGTCCTGCCTGTTCCTGCACCTGGCCCCAGGCTGTGTCCACCAACCAGAATGCTGGCAGCACTTCCTGAGTCCAACTGGCTTGGACTCTACCCAGTTAAGCTCTGTTCATTCAACAAACATTTTCCAAGCCCCTGAACCCCAGCCCTGCTGTCAGAGCTTACCTCCAGGGCAGGGGCTGTGGAGGGGTTGGGGGTGCAGGTGAGCTGAGGAAGCCCAGCCCATTCTGGCAGAAGTGCCTGGGCCCTGAAAGAGCTGTAGCAGTTTTTCTCACAATCTCTCCCCCCTCACCCCTCCAAAAAAGGATGGGAAGGGCAAAGGTTGGCAGCACAGGTGCCCAGAGGCAGCAGGGCAGGTGCATGGGGGCAGGGGAACAGCTGCTACGTGGCCAAGCCTAGGAATGCGTGTGGTTTCATGAGCCTGAACCAGGGTCTGCACTGTGGGCAGTGGGGTCTGGTTCCTAGGAGGTGGGATGGGCGACCCATCTCTGCTTCCCTGCCTCTGCTGCACAGTGGCAAACAGCCTGCAGACCAGTGAGGTCCAGGGTGGCTGGTGGGTGGGAGGACGGAAGGGAACAGGGGCCCTTCCCTCTGGTTTGGCGAGAGGCCGGCTGGACAGTGGCCGCTGGGCCTGGGGTTATGAGGGAGGAGGCAGCTTCTAGGACACTGGAGAAGGGGTCAGGCCAGCGGCCACCCGGCAGTGAGACTCCACGGGGCCATTCCAGGACAACGACCTGCTGTCCCCGGGCATCCTGGTGAATGCAGCACACTGCTCCAGTGGTGGCGGTGGTGGTGGTGGCAGCAGTGGTGGTGGTGGCAGTAGTGGTGGCTCCAGCCTGGAGAGCAGTAGGCACCTGAGCCGAAGCAACGTCGACATCCCCCGCAGCAACGGCACCGAGGACCCCAAAAGGCAACTGCCCCGCAAGAGGAGCGACTCATCCACCTACGAGCTGGATACCATCCAGCAGCACCAGGCCTTCCTGTCCAGGTGGGCGGGGCTGGGGGCTGGGGCTCGCCTCTGGGTGCTGGAAGAGGCTCCAAGAGGGAGGAACATCCCCCGTGATGGCCAACAGGAGGCCCAGGCTCTCTGCTTGAGGTTCCGCCAGCCTGAGACCTGGGATCCCAGTCTGGGCCCAGGAGAAAGTGGCTTATTGGGTGCCTTGTCTCATATACACCAAGGGCCATCTTGGGCCTGAGGGAGCAATTTGTCTTGAGGGTGAGGGTGGGGAATGGCAGAGTCGGGGGCAGAATGGACCAGGGGCAGGTAGTCCAGCTCAGGGCTGTCCTGAAGCCAGTGGGCCCCCGAGAGAGGTTGGGACCTGCTGCCACCAGCGGTGTCGTGGCAGATGATGGCAGCTGCACCCACATGACAGCTAAGTCTTATTTGGGTCTGCAGCCTCCATGCCAGCGTGCTGAGGACTGAGCCCTGCTCACGCCATTCCAGCAGCTCCACCATGTTGGACGGCACAGGTGCCCTGGGCAGGTTTGACTTTGAGATCACTGACCTCTTCCTCTTCGGGTGCCCGCTGGGGCTGGTCCTGGCCTTGAGGAAGACTGTCATCCCAGCCCTGGATGGTGAGAGCCCAGCAGGGGCAGGATGGGGGGTACATGCACTGGGTGCGGGGGCGGGGGTCTCAGTGGACCCCTGTGACGAGATCATGGCCACGTCCCAGGCCTGTTTCTGCCCTCCTTCCTGTCTTCCCCACCAAGGGTCCCTTGCTATCCTCTGCTCCTGCTTCAGCAGCTCAGTCACTGGCCGTCCATGACACCTGCTGTTTCATTTCATCTCCGGGGTGCCTGTGGGAGCTGAGGCTCAACCCCTAGATGGGAAAGCTGAGGTCCAGGGAGAGAAGGCACCACCCCAGAGTCAGATGGAGACAGACCCAGCCTCCCAGGTCCAAGGTTCTCCCATAGAGAGAGATGCAGAGGCCAGGCATCCCCAAAGCCTCCTGGGTATAGTGGGCTCCCAGCCCTGGAGGGGCCACAGCTGTGCCTGTGCGTCTCTGTCTACCCAGGGAAGGCAGGCCAGCGGCTGGGCGTCATTGGAGCAGCAGTCCCTGCCCTGTACCCTGGGTTCAGCCTGCAAAGCTCCAGGAGCCACACAATCCTGAGAGTAGCAACACGTTACACCCCCAGATGACAGAGGGGGGAAACTGAGGCTCAGAGAGGTTTAGATGCTTGCCAAGTGCTAGGTTAAAAATGCAGACCTGGCCGGGCACGGTGGCTCATACCTGTAATCCCAGCACTTTGGGAGGCCGAGGTGGGCGGATCAGCTGAGGTCGGGAGTTTGAGACCAGCCTGACCAACATGGAGAAACCCTGTCTCTACTAAAATTACAAAATTAGCCGGGTGTGGCGGCACATGCCTGTAATCCCAGCTACTCGGGAGGCTGAGGCAGGAGAATCGCCTGAACGTGGGAGGGCGAAGGTTGCGGTGAGCCAAGATTGTGCCATTGCACTCCAGCCTGGGCAACAAAAGTGAAACTCAGTCTCAAAAAAAAAAGAAAAAAACATGCAGACCTCTGGACTCAGCACCCAAGCCCCTTCCCCTTCCATAAACTGGCGACTTCAGCACTGCCAGGAAGAGAAATGGGTAGCTTTAAGGGGACCCCAACAACCAAGGCAGCCCCATGAAGGGCATCCCTGTGCCCCATCCACTGCAGGCTCTGAATAGCCCCACAGAGTCCCACACAGGTGCATGGAGACTTACGGGCAGTGCCGTTGTGGTCACATTATGTGTCATTGTGAAAAACCAGAACCAACTTAAATGTCCATCTATGTGGAGGGGGCTGGTTAGATAAATTCTGGCACAACCACACAGTGGAGTACCCGCCTCCACTGAAAAAGAGCAAAGAGAAGTTACACGTGCTGACGTGAAAGATGCCAACATTTTTTGTGTTAAGCGGGAGGAAAAGGCAAAGTTCAGAAGGCATAGCATATGTTCCAGTTTATGTCCCTCTAAAAGTGAGATACAGCACTAATAATTAACACAACCTTGCATTCACATGATCTCCTTAATTCCATGACATGGTTGGAACTGCTGCCCCATTTGACAGAAGGGGAAACATTTTCCGATACAGGCAGGGCAGGGCTGCCTTAGCCAGCACTCGGTGGTGCTCCCGCAAGGTGAGCTGGAGCTGCAGGGAGGTCTGGGGTGGAAGGGGTTTCCACCATGTGCCCTTCATCATATGCTCTTCTGTACTGCAAACCACCTTTTACCACAATCATTATAAATTTTGCAATGAAAAAAAATTAGAGGTCAGGTGTGGTGGCTCATGCCTGTAATCCCAGCACTTTGGGAGGCCCAGGTGGGAGGATCACTTGAGTCCAGGAGTTTGAGACCAGCCTGGATAATATAGCAAGACCCCATCTCTACAAAAAATAAAATAAAAAAGCTAGGTGTGGTGGTGCACACCTGTGGTCTCAGCTACTCAGGAGGCTGAGGGAGTAGGATCACTTGAGCACAGGAGACTGAGGCTACAGTGAACCAAGATCACACCACTGCCCTCCAGCCTGGGTGACAGAGCAAGACCCTGTCTCAGACAGAAAAGTGACAATGACCCAAACAGGTCCTAAATGGATAGAGACACACCCGCCGTCTTATCCCTAACAACCCAGTGCCCAGTTCCCAAATTTCCCACCCCTGCCCCTGCTCCTCAGGGCCAGCCCCAGCTCTGCAGCCAACACCCCCACCCCCAGTTTTCCAGCTGCGGCCGGCCTGCCAGCAAGTCTACAACCTCTTCCACCCCGCGGACCCTTCAGCTTCACGCCTGGAGCCGCTGCTGGAACGGCGCTTTCACGCCCTGCCGCCTTTCAGCGTCCCCCGCTACCAACGCTACCCGCTGGGGGACGGCTGCTCCACGCTGCTGGGTGAGAGGCACATTCCGTCCCGCTCCTCTAGGGGAAGGTGGGGTAGGCGTGGCTCCCTGGCTCCTAGGTCCTCCATGCCACGTGGTTCTTCCCCAGGTGAGAGGGACAGCCTTTGCTGAATGCCTCTCGGAGGTGGACAGCTGTTGGGGGTGGGTGGCGGGGGTGGTGCATCCCTCCGCACTGATCCCTGTGAGGCACGAATGATAGTTCCCACCTTTCAGAGGACACAGGTCAGGGCCTTGTTCCAGGGTCCCCAGAGCAGGGAAAGGGCAGAACAAGACCAGACTCCCCTCTCCACAGCTGAGCTTCCATCCCAGCAGAGACAGAGCTAAGGACCCAGCAGGGACCCTCACTGAGTAGGGGGCCTGGTTGGCTGGGTCCCATCATGGCAGGTGGCTGGCCCCGAGACAGGGTGCAGGAGATGGGTTGGGGCAGGGGAGGTCCAGGTAGGCTTGGCCCGACCCCTGCCCCAGCGTGTGTCCCAGCGTCTTGTCATGTCCTGGTCCTCGAGGAGCCCTGAGTCTCTGTGTCGGAGCGTGTCTGGATGGCCCATGCAAGTGTCTGTTCTTGTCCTCTGTTCTCTCCCCGTCTGCCTCCAGTCGAGACCGTGCAGAGAAACCCCGAGCTGGTCCTGGAGGGCGGCCCCCTGGCCCCTCTCCCCCACGGGGACGGCTTCCTGGAAACCAGTATGCCTGTTCCCGCGCCCACCTGGCAAGACGGGCCCCGCCCGGGCTGTGCCGAGTGTGTGTACCCTCCCCTGCTCGTGGTGACGTCTGCTTCGCTGGTTGACCCAGTCCTCAGGGACACCCCCCAACCCATGCCCTCCTTGGCCACTCACAGTTCATGGGACCTGGGTGGTGAGGAACAGAGACTTGGGCGGGACGGCCCTGGGGAGCTGGTGTCAGTGCCTCCTCCCTGCATATTGTGGGCCAGAGGCAGGGCAGACCCAAAGCAAAGGGGCGCAGCAGCTCAGAGACAGCAGAGGCCGTCTCAGGGCCACACAGCAAGTCAGTGACAGTTCCAGGGCTCTGCCAGAAGCAGACTGAGGCTTTGAGCCAGCCGGGCCCACCCCTCACCTGGGGAAGCTTCCGGTCCCAGCGAGGGGTTGGATTCCCCAGGGCCCACTCCTTCACTCTCTGAGGTCACCCAGGCACCTCCTGTACCCCGTCCAGGTGTGGCTTGTCTGGCTGAGCCCCATCCTCCCTGTTCTGTCCTGTCTTCAGCCTGGGCCTGGGTGAGCCTGGCTTGAGCTCCCAGCACCTGCCTTTGTCCCCAAATGCCCATCAGGGGCTGCTGGCTGTGGCCTGTGTGAGGGACGCCCAGGGCTTGCCTCTCTCTGTGCTCTGCATGTGCAGGGCATCCCCAGGAAGCCACCCATGGCACCTGTTGTCAGCGCCCTGCAAACCTGGGTGGAGCCGCTGCTTCTGCTGTGGGCTGTGGGTCAGGTCAGGCCAGGCTGAGCTCCGGAGGCCCTGGAGCCACTGGGGTGCTGGAGATAAGCTGAGGGGTGTGTGTGGGGCAGGAGGGTAACTGAGGTTGAGCCCAGCTGCCACGCCTCCCTGCCCTGTGTCTGTGTCCATTCGTCAGTCCACCCTGCCCCAGCCCTCCTCCTCACCTGCTAAAGCTCTGGGCCCCTCCCTCTCGCGGCCCTGAGCAGGTGGCTCTGGCACAGCTGCTGCCCGGCCTCCAGCTAGGTGCACACTGGACCCTGGCGCACTGGCTCCCCCACTGCTCCGGGGCTGGGCAGGGCCTCTCTTACCTGGCCTCTGGTCCCTGTCCACCTGCAGCGGATGTGCTCCAGACCCACAATGCGGCCTTCCAAGAGCATGCCGCCCCCTCCTCGCCCGGCACTGCCCCTGCCAGTCGTGGCTTTCGCCGAGCCAGTGAGATCAGCATCGCCAGCCAGGTGTCAGGCATGGCTGAGAGCTACACGGCATCAAGCATTGCCCAGAGTGAGTATACCAGGCCCCTCACCCTCCTCACTTAGCCAGGGCCATTGTGCCCACAGGGGACAGCTGCTGGCCATGTCTAGGAGCATTTCTAGCTGATGAAGCTGGGGAGGGATGCTGCTGGCACCTGGTGGGTAGAGGGAGGGAGGCTGCTGGGCACCTGCAGTACCCAGGCCAGCCCCACAGCAGAGACCGGTCAAGTCCAAAGACTCTGCAGTGTCCAGGCTGAGAAGCTTCACCTTCTCAGGATTCTGGAAGAAGGCGCATTAGGAAGGGCCCCGCCTTCCTCATGCTTGGCTCCTGCATGAAGCCTCTTGGTGCTTGAAGCACAGCCCGGGTTCCCTTCTCAGTCCCTGCCAGGTGGCTGCCCCCCGTGCTGGGCCAGGGATTCTCGCAGCTGCGGTCAGCGTGGCCATGCAGGGGCTGAGGCTGGGGTGGGGGTTGCTGGCAGCTGTGTTCATCCGTGAGGAGGGCCAAGGGGCCTGCCCTTGATAGCCCCAGGCCTGGCACTGTCCCAGTGTCCTGCCTGGCCCCTAGTAGACGTGGCAGCGCGGTCGCCCCCTGCGTGGCTGAGCCATCCATTGCTCTTGCTTCTCAGAGGCCCCCGATGCGCTCAGCCATACCCCCAGCGTCAGGCGTCTGTCCCTGCTCGCCCTGCCCCACCCTAGCCCCACCACCCCTGGCCCCCAACCTCCAGCCAGGCAGGCAATCCCCGGCCTGGAGAGGGCCCCTGGCCTCCCTGAGCTGGACATCGGAGAAGGTACCACCCCACACACTTTCCCCTCACTAGGGCTGGGCAGGGCCTCTCTTACCTGGTCACTGCTGCTGAGCACCCCTCACTGCCAGGCTCTGCCCACCTGGACCCCCGCTTCGGCCTAACAGGGAGCTAGGGGCTGGGCTGGGAGGACTTGGCCATCTAGGGAGGAGGTGGGACCTGGTGGCATTGTCTGGTGGGTTGGGGGACTGGGGACCCCACAGAGCTGGAATGAGGCCAGATGAGGACCAAGGAAGCTCTGAGGAAAGCTGTGGGCAGAACCTAGGGAAGCCTGGACCCATAAACCAGGCCCTGCTGCTGGGCGCCTCCTACAGACAGCTCAGGGGGCACTTTACAAGCTTGTCTTGTTCAGGAAGGTTGTCTGCGCCCAGCCCCTAGTGGCAGAGCCAGATGCACCCAGGACCATCCTTCTGGAGGCCCAGGCTTCCCCACCCACACTGCTGTGTCTCAGGGCTCGTGGGGTGGCCCAGGTGTGAGGAGGGAGGCACCCTTGCCCTGGGGATCAGGAATTGTAACCCCACCTCTGTGCCGCCTTTCCCAGCCTTGAGGCCTAGGGGGAAGATAGGAGAACAGGAATGGCCCAGAGAGGGCAGCGATGAGGTTGCCACAGGGCAGAGGGTCACCAGAGTCAGCAAGGGACCACGGACAGCTGGTACCATCCCACAGATCCCGACTGGTCCCCCAGCGCAACCGCAGGAGCCCCTCAGCAGGGCTGGCACTCACCACTGTCATGGGTCTGCATGCTTCTGCCTGTGCTCCCTCCCGCTTGCCTCACTCACCCATCCTGGGAGAAGACTCACTTTAGGCTACAGCTGGTTGGGGGGGTCTGTGCTGGGCTGAGCAGGCCAGAGGGGCCAGGTGACCCTTCGGGGTCCCTGTCTGGGACTATACAGCCCCAGCCCAGTCACGGCCCCTCCTGGCAGTCGCTGCAAAGTGGTGGGGCCAGAAGCGGATCGACTACGCCCTGTACTGCCCTGACGCCCTCACGGCCTTCCCCACGGTGGCTCTGCCTCACCTCTTCCACGCCAGCTACTGGGAGTCAACGGATGTGGTCTCCTTCCTGCTGAGACAGGTACCCGGGGCCTGGGGCCTCCCAGGAGGCCCCTGAGTGACAAGACCCATGACAGGGCCCCATTTCACAGATGAGGGGACAGTGGGTACTCCTCTCCAACCCCATCAGATCACAGAGCTAGCAAGACGAAGGCACCTTTATGCTGGGGTGTATTCAGGCTTTTCAGGACATTGGGATGGAGGGAACATATCTGCACATTCGTCAGGTGAACGAACAGGGATCTGAGGGCTACTGGGCAGACGGTAGTGGGTTGAAGAACGCCCCCTACAAAACACAGCTCCTCTTGCTCCCGGGTACTGGGCCTCCTCCTCCCAGGGCAGGAAGCCCCAGGGTGGCATCTGCCCCACGGCCTGCCCTGTCCCCTCTTCCCAGGTCATGAGGCACGACAACTCCAGCATCTTGGAGCTGGATGGCAAGGAAGTGTCGGTGTTCACCCCCTCAAAGCCAAGGGAGAAGTGGCAGCGCAAGCGGACTCACGTGAAGCTGCGGGTGAGGGTCCCCCAGGCGCCCAGGCCCCCATGCTGTCACCAGCCTCCGTGTCCAGATGAGGAAACTGAGTTGCAGGGAAGCCTGCAGTCTTATGTACCTTCCTGGGCCATGAGGCTGGAGCTGTCAGCCCACTTCACAGACAGGGAAGGCAGCAAGGCTTCCTAGTTTCTCCAAGGCCACGCCATCGTGTCTGATCCAGACTGAGACATGGGCTGCGCAGCTCACAGCTCAAGCCTGCCCCTCAGGCCCACAGAACTTGAGCAGAACACAGGGACCCGGAGTGCCCTCTGACCCCCTGACCTGGGCTTGCTGCTCCCTCCACAGAACGTGACGGCCAACCACCGGATCAATGATGCCCTCGCCAATGAGGACGGCCCCCAGGTTCTGACGGGCAGGTTCATGTATGGGCCCCTGGACATGGTCACCCTGACTGGGGAGAAGGTAAGGACATGGCGGGTAGGGGTAACATGGAGGGACTTTGGGGAGCTCCCTGCTGCCCTCTGGCCAGGGTGCAGGGGGTGGGGAGGCCAGACACAGCCAGCCTGTGACCAGCCTGCTGGGCCCAGGTGGATGTGCACATCATGACCCAGCCGCCCTCGGGCGAGTGGCTCTACCTGGATACGCTGGTGACCAACAACAGTGGGCGTGTCTCCTACACCATCCCTGAGTCGCACCGCCTGGGCGTGGGTGTCTACCCTATCAAGATGGTGGTCAGGTATATGCCTGCCCTGGGAGGGCGGGATAGGCAGGGCGAGGCTCTGGGTGGTTCTGATGAGCACCCCCACTACCTGCCAGGGGAGACCACACGTTTGCCGACAGCTACATCACCGTGCTGCCCAAGGGCACAGAGTTCGTGGTCTTCAGCATCGACGGTTCCTTTGCCGCTAGCGTGTCCATCATGGGCAGCGACCCCAAGGTGCGGGCCGGGGCCGTGGACGTGGTGCGGTGAGTGGTCCGGAGGGGCACAAAGGGGCTGTAGCAAGGTGGGTGGGCTCAGGGGCTCCCGCCAGCCAGGTGGAGGAGGACAGGGGAGCCTCTGTGGAGGACGCCTGGCTCGGGCACTGGGACTTAAGGACCTCAGTTCAGAGCCCGGCACCCCCAATTATTAGCCGTGTCACCTCGGGCAAGCGATGTCACTTCTCAATGTCGGCTTTCAATTCCCGCATCTGGAAAGTGAGGCTGGTAAGCCAGGGACACCGCAGCAGGGGCATCTGCCGCCCGGTGTGAGCACCCGAGGGCCTGCTGCAGCACCGTCATTGTCACCATTGTCGTCGTTACTGTCTGAGCTCAATCAGAGATGTGGTTTCCAATGGCCCAAGTGGGCCCTGGCTGGGCAGGAGACAGGGAGGCCTAGGA
The DNA here is from genome assembly GCF_006542625.1 of Nomascus leucogenys. NCBI lineage: Eukaryota > Metazoa > Chordata > Mammalia > Primates > Hylobatidae > Nomascus > Nomascus leucogenys. The sequence goes on along the minus strand of NC_044390.1, from coordinate 90,152,873 downwards.
GGGAGGAAGGGGTGGCCATGAGACACCCAGGCCTGCCCCTCACCCCCAGGCACTGGCAGGACCTGGGCTACCTCATCATCTACGTGACGGGCCGGCCCGACATGCAGAAGCAGCGGGTGGTGGCGTGGCTGGCCCAGCACAACTTCCCCCATGGCGTGGTGTCCTTCTGTGACGGCCTGGTGCATGACCCGCTGCGGCACAAGGCCAACTTCCTGAAGCTGCTCATCTCCGAGGTGGGGCCTGGGAGGATGGGGCAGGGCAGGGGTGGGGGCAGAGGGATCATGGTGCCTGTGCCCATGCCAGTCTCCCCACAGCTGCACCTGCGCGTGCACGCGGCCTATGGCTCCACCAAGGACGTGGCGGTCTACAGCGCCATCAGCCTGTCCCCCATGCAGATCTACATTGTGGGCCGGCCCACCAAGAAGCTGCAGCAGCAGTGCCAGGTGAGTGGGCGCATTGTGGGGGTGGGTGCAGGCGGGCAGCTCGGGGAGCCCCAGCCTGTGACAGCCCCGCCCTCACTGACCCCGCAGTTCATCACGGACGGCTATGCGGCCCACCTGGCGCAGCTGAAGTACAGCCACCGGGCGCGGCCCGCTCGCAACACAGCCACGCGCATGGCGCTGCGCAAGGGCAGCTTCGGCCTGCCCGGCCAGGGCGACTTCCTGCGCTCCCGGAACCACCTGCTTCGCACCATCTCGGCCCAGCCCAGCGGGCCCAGCCACCGGCACGAGCGGACACAGAGCCAGGCGGATGGCGAGCAGCGGGGCCAGCGCAGCATGAGTGTGGCGGCCGGCTGCTGGGGCCGCGCCATAACTGGCCGCCTGGAGCCGGGGGCGGCCGCGGGCCCCAAGTAGGGCACCGTGAGTGCAGCGCGGGGTCTCCATGGTGCTAGGCCAGGGTGGCCAGCCCCGCCAGGAGGCCTGGCCTGGGCACACGCACAGACGTGGGCCTGGGAGATTGTCCCAGGGCCTTGCGGAGGACACGGGCCGCGCCACACAGTGCTCCCTGCCCTGCCTCATGTCCTCGGGCCTGACGGGTCCGGCTTGTCATGGAAGCTGGCAGGGACCACCAGCCCCAGGATGGCAGAGGGACCAGAACTCCCCATTCAGACTGGCCTGGGAGGCTCTCCCAGACATTTTGCCCTGCGTGGATCTCCAAGTGTCCTGGTGCCAGGTGTGGGCCCAGGCCCAGCCTGCCACCTCCCCATCCACTGGCCACCTTCACTCCCAGGTCCCCTCCCATTTGGTAGCAGCTCCAACAGGGGTCCAGCCTGCATCTTGTTAACTCGAGTTTCTCAACTGTTCAACCTCACTGGTTTTGCACTGATTTTTGAGAGCGGAGACCCATTACCACCTCCTGTGGCTGCAGCCCCGTTGACATGCATGAAACTCAGTACCTGCCGACCCAGGACCTACAACCACACTGAAGGCTCCAGTGCGGCAGAGCCTCGTGCAAGCAGGAGAGAAAGGCCGTATCTTAATTTCTGCACCCCAGACCCCTGCCCACCTGTCTGCCTGCCCCGCCTGGAGCCCAGGCCAGTGTTGTTTCCAGCCTCAGGCCACGGGCTGGACAGGCCTGGCCACCTCTTCAGCTCCCTGCCATCAGTCAAGGCTGCCCACCCACGTTTCTACGCCTTTCTACTTCTCAATCTGATTTCTATGACGTTTTTTTAAATGAGCAATCCTTGGCTGCTTCCTTTTCTTAACTCTTTCAGTACCGAGAGCAGCCCCTCCACACTGAAAACACCCAGCACTGTGACGGAGTCCAGCCTGGTTCTGGGTCCCGTGGGCCCTGCTCCTGCCCACTTAGCGAGGCGTGGGCTCCTTGCCTCACCTGGCCCCGGCAATCCCACTGAATTTCTACTCTGGGGTGGGTGGGGCACACACTTCGGTTTTTTTAATGCCAATTCCGTTTTCATGCCGAATCTAAGAAGCCACAACTTGCTTTGTCAGCTTCAGGGCAGGCAGCCATGACTTCATTTCTCGCCTGAACAAGGACCATGCTGTCCTGCACGCTGGGTCTGACCGTCTGCCCTCTCTCCCCAGCACCAAGCGTGACCTTGGCTGTGGCGCTCAACGGCCAGCTCCGGCGGCCCCCCTGCTGCTCCTCAGCTTTCCCGGAAGTGGGAGAGCCTGCCTGGCCTCGGCCTTTGTCCAGCGACCAGGCTCTGTCCCCGAGAAGCTACGGCTGACCTGGGTCTGATGTTGGGACGCATGGACCGGGCTGGGGAGGTGCACAGTGATGTTAACTTTTTCCCGTGTGTAGATATGTACAGCCAAAGGGTCGTGTAAATGTTCTGCAAAAGTGGGTCTATACAGAGTGAAAGCTATTTATTTTGTGCAGAGAAAAATGTCTGGAGGGATGGAACCTTCAGGGTTTATTCATATTTAAGATGTAGCTTTTTGTTGTTGTTTCAGGCATTATATATAAAGCAACGATTATTTTATGGACCAAGTTTTCATGTAACTGTTGCAGTGAAAGTGCAATATCTGACCCCCCTGCTCCCAGCGGGAAGTTGCCTGGCCCGACAATCACAGCCCCGGTCAGGGGCCCTGTGGCCAGTGCCTCCTCCTCTCTTGGCCCCACCTCATCCTGTCTTGCCTGCTGCCTCGGTGACCAGCCATCCAGAGAAGCACCTGGAAGAGTCTCGGGCCCTCCTGCAATAAAGGCCGGGAGGCCCTGTGGGCAGTGGGCTCAGCCTCTCCCCAGGGGGGCAGCTCCCCTACGGCTCCTCGCTCCCCGCCTGCCTGCCCAGCCGCCAGCCATGCCAAGGACAACAGCAATAGTCCCCTGGGGCTCTCCCAGCGGCCCTCAGCCATAGATGGCAGGGTGGGCAGCCTGCCCCCCATGGGAAGTCTCTTCTGTATCCAGGTCTGCTTTCCACCTCCCTTCAGATTCCTTTTTGGCACATTCTCCTCTTGAGGAAGCACCAGTCTTTCTGAAACTAAGAGAGGGACAGCAATGTCCTTTAAAAATACCAAAAATGTTTACAGAGTTGGGTGCTGAGCTGCAGGGCTCAGGCCTGACCAGTCATAACCAAAGGGTGAGGCAGGCCTTGCTGACTGCCACCCCCCAGGCCTGTTAGAATAGAAGCCTTAGTCCCACTCCCACCACACCCCCAGGCCCCAGACCCCACCACCTGCCTTCTCTTTGATTTCTAAAGAGGGATTCAGCAGAGACCCCCCCACCCCTCCCTGGCTCGGTCTGAGTCCCACTGCCTGCCCCATCACAGCCTTCACGTCTCAGCCCCTCCCATCTGGTCTGTCCGTGTGCCGTCTGTCTCTCTGGGCCATGTGTGAGCCGTGTCCCCACTCTCCCCATCCGTCCCTGCTGTCCCCGCATCATTGGGCCTGAGTGTGCTCTGTATACAACGTCATGTCTGTTACACCAATTAAAGAAGCGGGAAGGCTTCCTTCTGGATCTCTTTACTGCACTGGCGACCGTGGGGCATGGTGGGATGGGGGCATGGAACAGTAATGCTAGTGACACTCACAGTGACGCCAACACATTAGTGCGGGGCTGACTCTGGGCCTAGTCTGCTTTTAGCTCCTTCCTGGGATGGAACTCAGTTTGCCCTCACAGACCCCAGTGAAGCGGGTGCTGTGAGCCTCCCTGCCTCAGAGTGGAAGACACAGCTGGGCAGTGGGAGCCAGGACTCCCACACAGGCCACCCGGCCCCAGCACCTGGCTCTGCACTGTTGTGATCTGTGGAATGAACACGGCAGGGGAAGCCATCTCTCTCCATGCCTGAGTGCATAGCATTTCAGAGCCAGCTCTCTGGGTTTGGGGTTCAGCTGGCATGGGGTCTGGTCCAGGCAGGCTGACCTGAAGATGAGGAGGGCACAGGCGCTGGTGTGGCCTGTGCTCACTACCACCAGAGGACACCCCAGCTTTGCCCGAAAGCTCCTGGAGCCCTTGTTTTTCCCTGGCAGTCATGTAGCATCCTTCCCTCCCCCTCAGTACAAAAAGCCACAGAACAGAGAAAGTCTATCCAGGGGGCCTTTAATAGCTAAGAAATGCTGCTCTTTCAGATGGGGGTGCCAAGCAGGCTGGTGACCCCATCCTCCACCCCCTCTGCCCCTGAGAAGAGGCTGGGCTGGGCCAGAGGCCAATCCACCGGGGAAAGGCCACCAGCACCCATCAGGCTTCCCACTGGCACCCTGAAGCCTGCCCAGGCTGGGCCGCCAGCGCCGTCCACAGGCCTTGGCCAGCTGGGGCCCTCAGGGAAGCAACCCAGCTCGCATCTGGAAGGCCAGGCCGTCCCCTCGGGTGGCTTGCTGGGGAAGAAAGCACACAGGAGGAGGGGTACATCACAAACAGAGCTGGGGGCGGATGGCAGGCAGAGGGGCCACACCCACCTTGTTGATCTCTCTGTGTCGTTCTTTGGTTACGATTTCCTCTAGGACCTCGCCATCTCCCTTAATAAGCCTGGGGGTGGGAGGGTCTCCGTTCAGCAAGGAATAGGCAGGTCCCCTAATGCCAGAGGAGCAGAACCACAAGCAGCCAGCAGAGGGGTCCCAGGGATCCTGCCGCACAGCCTTGAGTGGACAGACCCTGGGGCCTCACCCACTCTCCCTGATGAAGGCAGCGGAGCTGGGCTCTGCCTTGCCAGCCTCAGCCGGGCCAACAACAGCCCTTTGAAGAGCCTCCTCCAGGCCCTTCCAGCCCCTGCAACTACTTAGTCCAAGTGACCGTATTTTTGCCCACATTTGGCCTTTTTCAGGCAGCAGGAACCCCGCCCGGCCCCACTCCTCCCGAGAGCACACATCTTCGGCCAACACTCCCAGACCCTGTGGTGTAAGTCAGGCCAAAGGCTCCCCACCTGGTGCGCCCCGTCTCAGGGTCCACCACCTTGCGGATGATGCTCTGCCGGGCATCCCACTCCTCCTTGGTCATGGGCTTCATGGCCTGGATTCGGGACTTCTGCTCATCCGTCAGGACTAGAAGGGAACACGGAGGTGGTGGCCAGGCCTTGGGAAGGGCCCTTCTCCCTCTCAGGTGCTGGACAGCACAGTACCTGGGCCATCCTCTTCCTCCCCAGCTGATCGGTGCCACTGGTCCAGCGAGGGGCCCGGCAGAGCCTCCATCTGCTGTGCTTCCGCCTTCTCCTTGCCCTTCTTCTTCAGCTTCTTCCTCTTCTTCTTCTTCCTCCTCTTCTTGTCCTTGTACTTCCCCCGCTTCTTCCGGCCATCACTGGAGGAAGAGGAGGAGGACGAGGAGGAAGAAGAGGAGCTAGAAGAACTGGAAGAGGAGGAGGAGGAGCTGGATCGTGGTCTCCTCCGGGCCTTCTGCTTGCTTCTCTCTGTGATGCAGGGAGAAGGTGAGGCTGGAAGGCCAGGAGGGGAAGAGGTAAACCTTTGTCCCCTGCTCTGGCCTGGGGCAGGCACAGACCGTCTACAGGGTGAGTGCTTCCTGAGGGGCTTTCCAGAACAGAGATGGAGCTTCCCAGAGGAGCCCCTTCCCGGCTCCTGCGGCGCCTGGCCCTCACATCTCAGGCCCGGCTGCACAGAGGCATGACTGAGCGTCCCCGACCACTGCTCGCCCCAACTTCCCTGGGAAGTGGCTGCGCCTCCTTTCCCCGATGCCTGTGGTCCTCACCCTCCGCCCCAGAGGCCGTGCTGGCCTTGCGACCTTGGGATGTGGAGGCCGAGCAGTTCCTCGAGGCGTCCTTCCTGCTCTTCTTCTTTCTCTTTTCCGACCCCCGTCCCCGGGACCGGCTGCGACTCCTCGAGCGCTTGCGGGAGCCGACGTGAGCCATGGCGCCGCGGGCTGGCGACGGAGAAGACGCGCTTAGCCGAAGCCCCCAAGGCCGGCCGCGGGCGGGCTCCAAGGGTGGCTCTAGCGGGGCCGGGGCCTCGCGACGCCCAGTACCCGTCACCGTCCTGGGAAAATGAGCGACCCTCACCCACCCCCAACGCTGGGAACCCCGGTTTCTCCGCCGACTCCAGCGGTGCCTATTAAGGGCCCGCCCCCGCCCGGACGCCCCACGCCTGCGCACCCGGCTCCGAGCCCCTGGGAACGGGCCGCCGTCCGCTGCGAGTGGCGTCTGGGGCGCTTTCCCGCGCTCTCCTACCCTCCAGCCCCGCGCCCTTCCCGGCCTCGCCGCCTCAAGGGGGCCCCCGGGGTTGTTCTGTTCCCACCTCGACAGCCCTACGGGCCGGACAGCCCGCCCCGCGCCTTCCCGAGGGGAAGCGGCGGCTAGGAGGCTTCCGGCCGGGGCGCTGCGCGGGAGGCTGTCCGGCTGGGAAGCGCGGCGCCGCTGCCTTTCGTTCTGACGCCCCAGGTTCCGTCTCGGGCGCGCCCACCTCCCGCAGAGGCAAGCAGGGGCGCCGGGGCGAGGCCGTGCCCTGCAGCCTGGCGCCGGCCCTCGAGCTCCGCAGCCCCTCACGCCTGTGTCTGCCGAAGCTGCGCCCGCTTCCAACGCTGCCCTCTCGGCGCACGCCCGCAGCAACCACGCCCCCGGTGCCCTGGGAAGAAGGCGACCCTCGCGCGCGCCGCCCTCCTCCCCGGCTGGTCCTGCCCTCTCCATACGACTGCGAGCTCCCGACTGAGGCGCCCTGGTCTTTCCGACCTGCCCACCCAGTGACTCAGAGGTCGCAAACTCGTGTCCGCAGGGGCCAGAGACACCTTGGCAGCGAGCACGGGTATGAACCCCAGGCTCATCCGGAGGGAAGCCGGGATTCTGCTCCAGCTGATCCGTGCAACGTGGCATGGGGCTGGTGCCCCACCTTCCCAGGAAGACCGAACTCAAGACTGCAATATGGAACCCCCCGACTTTCAAATGTGTAACTCAAAAGCGCGGCTGTGCGCTTCAACCAATCGGGCCCCCAAATTGCAACTCTTCCACAATAATGACAGCGGCAAACACAAAGGGCTCTTGCAAAGCACTTTATATACGTCAGCGCATTTGACTCTCAAAACAGCTCTAGGAGGTAGGTGCTAAATGAGGAAACCAAGGCACCAAAAGGTGAAGGCTCACCTAAAGCCACACAGCTGGAAGTGGCAGAAGCAGAATGGGAACCCGGGCAGCCTGGTTCCCGGCCCTGCCATTCACCCCTCTGCCATCTAGAAGATGCTACCGGTGGCCCACCCAAGTCCACTGGGGGTGATGCCTGCTGCTGAGGGTTCACATCTGTGCTGTCTCTGGAGGCTTCCCTTGGCTACTGCAAGGCACCCTGCCCTGGAGATAAATATCTGGGAAGTTACTCACTCCTCTCTGGCCCCCTCATCCAGGAGCCAGTAACCGATGGTGTGGGCACACTGTGGTACTGTGGGCTCTGCCTGGAGCTCTCCGCAGGGTCGGCTGAGGCTGGACGTCCTCTGAAGCCACCTCCTTGCGCAGCTGCTCCCTCCCCTCCCCTGCTTCCCTGACTCCCTCGCTGACGCCCCATTCCAGACTCTGCTTCCAACAAACCTGAACTAAGGCAGCATGTTTGCCCAGAGAATGACCCAGAAGCTGGCACAGCCTTGAGCCAACAAGTGCAGTAGGCTGTGGGGGTTTTATTTCTGCCCCCAGCCAAAGGCAACGGAGCCCTCACCTGCCTGCCACCCCCACACTGGGCCCAAGCAAGCTCAGGTGAGCGCACACACATCCACCGTGGCGGGCTCCTCTCGGGTGAAGCCATCACCGAAGCCCTCATCATCCACCAGGTCGGGCTCATGGCAGCACATGGGACAGAGGCGGTTGCGCACAGCCGAGGCTCGGAGCCAGACGACAAGGTTCCAACGCTCACCAGTGCCCAAGGGCCGGGCCCCATGCAGCTGGCCGCCACGGTGGAGGACACCCTGGCCCACCACGTGCTCCACCTCCAGGGGCTCCGTCAGGGCTGCGGGTGCCTGCAGATGGCACGACTCAGGCCTGGGCACTCACAGCTGCCCCAGGCCCTGCCGCATGGGTCACACACTCACCTGGAAGAGGCCCCCAAAATACAGGGCGCCCCCTGTGAAGACCTTGCCCAAGGCCACATTGAGGGTGAGCTCGGCATTATCATAGTGGCATCCCAGCTCAAGGTCCTGGCCTGGTGCGTATTTGACCACAAAGGCCCGGTGACTGTCGAGCTGGCCCCCGCCACAGTCAGGGTACAGCAGGGCCATCAGCGGCTGCAGGAAGCGCTCCCGCAGTGGTGTCATCAGCGGCTCGTCCAGCCCGAGCTCGTGCAGCAGCACCTGGGAGGGGATTCCTGGGGTCAGCAAGAAAACTAGGGGGCTGCAACCCTGGGGTTCCACTCCACGGTGATCCCACTATGACCTTCTTTCACAGCCTGGGTAGGCAGCCCATCTGCAGCACCTCCGACACTGCCTCCTGACCCCAGCCACCCCCTCCTCTGCCACCGGCCAGGCCTCACCCACCCCGTAGTTGTTCATGGTGTTGGGCCTCCCCTTAGGCATGTCCGACTGCTCAAAGTGCTCCAGCTCTTCCAGCAGGGCCTGGCAGAAGGGTGCTGTGAACACAGGCACCCGGTAGATGCGCTTCTCCTCTGTGGAAGGAGGGATGGTCTGTGGGCCTGAATGTGGCTGTGGGCCAGCCAGGCCTGGGCTTCAGTCTTCCTGTCTCATCACCTGTGCCATGGGGATGAGGCCTTCGCTTTTCAGGGCTATTGTGATGACTAAAGGAAGCAATATGAGGAGCAGGGGAGGCCGATTCCCATGCCCCCCACTTATACCCGGAACCTTTCCCCAGACTCCACAAGTGTCCACAGGGCTGGCACTGGGAGCTCACATATGGGTCCTGAGGCCCAGAGAGGAGAAGGAAGTAGCCCAGGGACACCCAGCAGGCCAGTGACAGCCAAGCCGGGATCACAGAGCCAACTTCAGGCTCTCTCTGCACCTCCTTTCATCTGATGAGCCACCGAAGTCTGTACCCCAACTCAGAAGTGGCTCTGGGAGCCTCTGTCCCCCAGCAGGAAGGCCAGAAGGGGCTGTTCTTTCTTGCTGAGCCCTGGGGGGGAAGAAGCCAGGCTGAGAATGGAAACCTAAACATTTCTTGGCAGATGCACCAATGCCCAGGGGTGCAGGGCTAGTGTGCCCACGATGGGGCCACCTCACAGCCTGGGCCCTGCCCCAGCCAACAGCCTCAGCACTATCTCAGCTGCCAGGAAGTGGAAGGCAATGAGGAGAGCACCCCCAGGCTGGGAGAAGGGGGATTCATTCCACCCATGACCCCCAAAAAGCACAGGCTCCATGAGGGGAAACTTGTATCTGCCTCCCACAGGAGCCCCTAGCCCAGGCTATCAGTGCCAATAAGAATAGGAAACACTTTCCAAACACTACGTGCGGGCCCTGTGACAGGCACTCTATGCAGATTAACTCACTTGATCATCGTGGTGCCTTAAGAGAGGGGGTTACTGTTGCTCCCATTTTACAGATGAGGAAACTGAATCACAGAGGTTAAACAACACGCAAACCTCCCTTGCCCAGCATTTCCTGCTGGGTTTAGCCAATAAATGAGCCCAGCAGGAAATCCAAAGGGGAGAAGTGGGGCAGTTCTTGCCCTACTTGGAGTCTGGCATGGCTGCAGGCCTCTGCCCAGAGCCACAACTCCAGGTGGTAACTGCTCCCTCCTGTTGCCAGCCCCGGGGGACGGGACTTTGCCATTCCTTACTGGTCCCTTTACCCTGCCCATACCTGTCTCAATGGTCCCTTTAAGATCTTGGATCAGCCCTGTTTGAGTGTGTCAGCTGTCCCACACATGACACAAATACCCACTATTTGCTGGATGAGGGCACGAAGGAAGGGTGAAGGAAAGAATGAAGATACCAGGCTCATGGCAGGTATTGAATGAATGAATGCAGATGTCCTGCTCCTGGCGGGTTGGTCCCACTGACCCTTCCAGCTCCTGCTGGTTTGGTTTTTGGAGGCAAAGTTGGTGGCTGGAGGGACCCCAGCATCCCACACCCAGGTTTCCCAGGCTGCCATTCCCTGGTCCTGCCAGGTCTCAGGGCCAGGACCTCACCCGATACTGTCTCCAGCCGCTGGAGAAGGCCCTTGAGGTCTGCGCCTGGGGACACGCTGTACTCAGCCACTGCCAGAAACTCGGGGGCCAGAGCTGCATCCTGGGGGCAAAACACACCAGCTGTGGGGCAGGCAGCCCCCCCAGCCCTGGATGCTACCTCCTCTTTCCAGTACCGGCCTTCAAGCACTCTGGCTGGCTGGTACCTGCAGTGAGTCGTAGACCTCAGGCCGTGCCGGATGGTAAGAACTCGCGATGAGGGCTTTCCTAGCCGCTGACTCCTGCCCCAGCCGCCGCCGCCGCTCCACCTCCTGCTCAAGCTGCGGTAGCACAGGGCTGTTACCAGGTGGGGCCTCCCATCCTCCTGAGGCCACTGTACAGATGAAGAAACTGAAGCCCAGAACGCCAGACAGGGCCCAGGCTGGAAGCCAAGTCTAGCCTACACTCCTGAATCTATCTGGGTCAACTGCAAGTTCCAGACTGTTAGCTGAAAGGGACTTCTAGAAGCAGACCCGTCCTGTTTCAGGCTGCCCCAACCTGAGCCTGGCTGGGATGAGAACCCCTAGATGTACCTCAACCATCTGGGCCCACATAGGGGAAGGAGACAGTCATGGCCAAGTCCTGTGTTCCAGAGGTTGCTGAGGACTCTCCTGGGAAGCTTCCCACCACTGACTCCAGGGCAAGGAGAAGGAGGGAGCGGGGCAGCAGCCCTGGCAGCAGCCTGTGGGGTATGTGGTAAAGTGTGAGGAGCCCAGGGGCCTGGAAGCCGTGGCTGGGATCGCATCTGCTCCTGCTGTAAAAGCTTGGGCAAGTGATCCCTCTTTAAGCCTCAGCTTCTCAATCCAAAATGAGGGTGGTGCGTGTGCTTATCTCGCAGAGCTGTTAAGAACGGCATGACTAGGCAACTTAGCATTTCCCGTTCTCTCTCCTGGTGCCAAGACCCAGGTGTGGACGGATGAGTGGGGGGCAGGAAGGAGGAAAGTGAGGGCCTAAGTGACCCTTCAGGGATCAGGGACTGAGGCTAGGAGACCCCTCAAGCTGCGGACACAAATCTAACGAGGAGGAGCTGTGCAGGGACAGGGGACTGGTACCTCTGCTAACAGCTGCTGGAAGTCCTTGGCGCCAACACAGCCTCGGCTGCGCAGGATCTGGGAGCAGAAAGAACACTGAACATGACTGTATGACCTGAGGAAGTCCCTCGAATCTCTAAGCCTCAGTTTCCCCTGCTTAAAATGGGGAGAGGAGCCCCGACCTCAAAGGATCATGGAGAGAATGAACTGTGCAACCTTATCAAGCTCAGGACAGGGCTCCGGGCTGGTGTTGCTATGAGGCGGCAAGCTGAGCCCAGCCCTGTCCTAAGCACCCTATATGCGTGTTCATTCCTTCCTCACAACCTCACAGGGAGATACTATTACCCCTTTACGGTGAGAAAACTGAGGCACAAACAGGCCGTCATTCTTGTATTTGAGGATGCGGTGCGCGCCGTGCGCAAAGCAAACGACCCTGGGGACGAACTTCCCTCCTCCACTGCCCCTCTCTGCCCACTGCTCCGTAGGGACGACAGCGGCCACTCACCGGGCCGTAGTCCCGGCGCAGCTGCTGCTCGCCTCGGAAGCGCACGTGCAGCCCATAGCGCGCCACGTACAAGTTCTCGGTGCAGAAGCAGGCGCAGCGGCAGAAGCGCCGCGGAGCCCCCACCGTCGCCATAGTGAAGCGCCCACAGCCCTGCCAGCTTCCGTAGAGACTTCTGGGCACGCCCCCAACCGCGGGAGGCGCGGAACCAGCGGCCAAAGGGCCGCTCTAAGTTCCCAAGGGCGGAAAAGGACGAAGACGCACCTCGCCAGGAAACGGTCTGCGCAGAAAGATGCTCCTGGGCCGGGTTGGGACCGGCGGCCTCCTCGTTCCGCCTCCCAGTTTTCCCACCACGAGGCAGGGACTAATGGCTCCACTTTACAGACAGCTGAACTGGGTCGCGCCTTCACAGGACGGGGAGAGGGAGGGACTCGGAGCCCCAAGGCCTTTGACTTAAACGCCGGCCCCTCTTCTGCTCGGAGCTCGTGGAGAACCAGCCGAGCCCACGGGGAAGGCTGAAGATAGTTTAAAGAGCTCGGAGGTCTGACTAGTTCCCGCTGCTGCTTCAATCATCCAGCCCTGTGCGTTTCAGTTTGGATTTAGCATCTACCCCGGGTCCCTGCCTGGCGCTTCCGGTCCCTCCGCCACAGTCTGTTGGATTACCTCAGATTGTCCCAGTGAGTGTCTCCGCTAAAACGCTCCGTCTCGCATTACTTCCGGTGGCGCTCCCAATGGACGCGGGAGGGCGGGGTCAGGTGTGGGAGGGCGACGGGGCGTGGTCTCACCGCGGCCAACAAATGACAACTCCTGCAGACCGAGCCTCTTCTCTCTCCGGACCTTTGCTCAGGAATCTACCAGCATTAAACCTTTGAGCTAGGTACTATTATATCACCATGTTACAGATGAGGAAACTGAGACCCAGAGAGGCACAGGGACCCGCCGCAGGTCACACATCCAGTAAGGGGCAAATATGGCGTTTGAACCCTACAGCCTGCCCTCTGAGTTCCCCAGTTCACCACCACAGGCCTTCTGGGAGTGGTGGGAGTATGTGGGATTTGGGGTTTTCTCGTGCAGAGCTGCCCGGCCCGAGAAGGTGTTTAACGTTTTACAGTCGTCTTGATTGCCCAGCGATAGTGAGAGGCCCTGCTATCTAGGAAAGGATCCATTTCCCCAGATCAATGTTCATTACCCGCCTAACTGCCCTTTTTCTCTACGAGGCCCAGGGCAGGTCGGCTCCCCAGCCAGCCGCCAGGCAGGCCTGGCACATGCAGCACCCCACCCCACCCTCACCCCCTCTCCCTTTGCAGCAGTTTGCAAGATGAGCGTGTGCTACCTATCAGTTTATTTATTTTTTGAGATGGAGTTTCACCCAGGCTGGAGTGCAGTGGCGCGATCTCGGCTCACTGCAACCTCTGCCTCCCGGATTCAAGCAGTTTTCCTGCCTCAGCCTCCCGAATATTTGGGATTATCGGCACGCGCCACCACGCCCAGCTAATTTTTTTGTTTTTTGTTTGTTTGTTTTGAGAGGGAGTCTTGCTCTGTCGCCCAGGCTGGAGTGCAGTGGCACGATCTCGGCTCACTGCAAGCTCCGCCTCCCAGGTTCACGCCGGTCTCCTGGCTCAGCCTCCCGAGTAGCTGGGACTACAGGCGCCCGCCGCCACGCCCGGCTAATTTTTTGTATTTTTAGTAGAGACGGGGTTTCACCGTGTCAGCCAGGATGGTCTCGATCTCCTGGCCTCGTGGTCCGCCCGCCTCAGCCTCCCAAAGTTTTTGTATTTTTAGTAGAAACGGGATTTCGCCATGTTGGCCAGGCTGGGCTAGAACTGAGACGACCGCGCCCGGCCTGCTTATCGTTTAGATTGGCCCTCTCCATGGACCCTCTCCTCCTTCCAGACACTCTGGGCTCAGTCACCAAAGGGAGCAGCAGCAAGAAAAATATTTACCAGCAAGTACTGAATCAACATGTGCTGCCAGCCAGCACTGACATATATCTTTGTTGACTGCTTAAGGTATTATTATCCCCATTTTACAGATAAGGAAACTGAGGCTCGGTGGGTACAGGAACCTGTCTAGAGTCATAAACCTAGTGAGTAGCAGACCAGAATTAGAACGCTCCGGAATTAGAGTATCTTGATTCCAGAGTGGTATGTATATGTGTATGTGAATATATGTATTTGAATGTGCAATCATATGTGTATGTCTGTATATGTGTATATATACACATACTTTAAAAATTGACATAGAGGCCAGGCGTGGTGGCTCACGCCTGTAATCCTAGCACTTTGGGAGGCTGAGGCCAGCCGATTACCTGAGGTCAGGAGTTCGAGACCAGCCTGGGCAACATGGTGAAACCCGTCTCTACCAAAAATATAACAAAATTATCCAGGCATGGTAGCACACGCCTGTAATCCCAGCTACTTGGGAGGCTGAGGCATGAGAATCGCTTGAACCCAGGAGGCGGAGGCTGCAGTGAGCCGAGATTGCACCACTGCACTCCAGCCTGGGCAACATAGTGAGACTCTGTCTCAGAAAACAAAAACAAAAAAGTCAACATAGAGCACTGGACAAACCCATGTAACCAGTACCCAGATCCCAAACAGAACATTCCAGCCCCCATAGAAGCGCCCCTGTTCTTTTTCTCGACTGCTTTCTATTCCCTTGAGTGAACATTCCACAAGTCATTGGCCCATTCTACAGCTGACAGACATTTGCGCTGTTTCCAGTTTAAAGACGTTATGAATGAGGCCGGGCGTGGTGGCTCACGCCTGTAATCCCAGTACTTTGGGAGGCCGAGGCGGGTGGATCACGAGGTCGGGAGATCGAGACCATCCTGGCTAACACAGGGGAACACCATCTCTACTAAAAATACAAAAAATTAGCGGGGCATTGTGGCAGGTGTCTGTAGTCCCAGCTGCTTGGGAGGCTGAGGCAGGAGAATGGTGTGAACCCGGGAGGCGGAGCTTGCAGTGAGCCGAGATTGCGCCACTGCACTCCAGCCTGAGTGACAGAGCGAGACTCCGTCTCAACAACAACAAAAAAGATATTATGAATGAAGCTGCTATGAACATTCTTTTTATTATGATAATATCTACATAACAAAATTTACCATTTTAACCACTTTTAATAGATTTCCTTTTTTTTTAGATCAGTTTTAGGCTCACAGCAAAATTGAGTAGCAAGTATAGAGTGTTCTCATAACCCCCATTCCCCACAGCACACACAGCCTCCCCCACCATCACCATCCCACACCAGCCAGTACATTTGTTATGGTCAGTGAACCCACACTGACACCTCATTATCATCCAAAGCTGGCAGTTTACATTAGGATTCATATATTCTATAGTTTTTGGCTGGGCGCAGTGGCTTACACCTGTAATCCCAGCACTTTGGGAGGTCGAGGTGGGCAGATTGCTTGAGCTCAGGAGTTTGAGACCAGCCTCGTCAACATGGCAAAATCCCGTCTCTATGAAAAATACGAAAATTAGCTGGGTGTGGTGGTGCACCTATGATCCCAGCTACTCAGCAGGCTGAGGTGGGAGAATCACTTGAACCTGGGACGCAGAGGTTGCATGAGCAGAGGCCATGCTGCTGAACCCCAGCCTGGGTGACAGAATGAGACCTTGTCTCACAAAAAATCATTAAAAATTAAATAAACATATTCTACAGTTTTTTTGTTGTTTTTTTGTTTGTTTGTTTGTTTATTTTTTTGAGACGGAGTCTCACTCTGTTGCCCAGGCTGGACTGCAGTGGCATGATCTCAGCTCACTGCATCTTCCGCCTCCTGGGTTCAAGCAATTTTCCTGCCTCAGCCTCCTGAGTAGCTGGGATTACAGGGGTGTGCCACCACACTCGACTAATTTTTTTTATATTTTTGGTAGAGACAGGGTTTCACCATATTGGCCAGGCTGATCTCGAACTCCTGACCTCAGGTGATCCACCCACCTTGGCCTCTCAAAGTGCTGGGATTACAGGCCTATAGTTTTTGACAAATGTATATGGCATGCATCTACCATTATAGTATCATATGGAGTAGTTTCACCGCCCTAAAAATCCTCTGTGCCCTGCCTACTCACCCCTTCCTTCTCACTAACCCTTGGCAAACACTGATCTTTGTACTGTCTCCACCGTTTTGCCTTTTCCAGAATGTCATATGGTAGGAATCATACAGTATAGAGCTTTTTCAGATTGCTTCCTTCTCTTAGGAATGTGCATTGAAGGTTCCTCCATGCCTTTTCATGGCTTGATAGCTCATTTCATTTTAGCACTGAATAATATTCTATTGTCTGGATGTACCACAGTGTATCCATTCACCTGTTGAACGACATCATAGTTGCTTCCAAGTTTAGGCAATTACGAATAAAGCTTTATTTTATTTTATTTTTTAGTCGACAAATCATTTTACATGTTCATGGGGTACATAGTGTTGTTTGAATACATATAATGCATAGTGATCAGATCAGGGTCATGAGCATATATATCATCTCAAACATCTATCATTTCTTTGTGTTGGAAACAGTCAATAGAATAAAGCTTCCAGGCTGGGTGTGGTGGCTCACACCTGTAATCCCAGCACTTTGGGAGGCCGAGGCAGGTAGATCATCTGAGGTCAGGAGTTCTAGACCAGCCTGGCTAACATGGTGAAACTTCATGTCTACTGAAAATACAAAAATTAGCCAGGTGTGGTGGCATGCGCCTGTAATCCCTGCTACTCGGGAGGCTGAGGCAGGCGAGTCACTGGAGCCTAGGAGGCGGAGGTTGCAGTGAGCCGAGATCACACTACTGCCCTGCAGCCTGGGTGACAGAGCGAGACTCCATCTCAAATAAATAAATAAATTAGCCGGGCATGGTGGCAGGCTTCTGTAATCCCAGCTGATCAGGAGGCTGAGGCAGGAGAATCACTTGACCCCGGGAGGCGGAGGTTGCAGTGAGCTGAGTTCATGCCATTGCACTCCAGCCTGGGAGACAGAGTGAGACTCCATCTTGAAAGTAATAATAATAAAACGTCTATAAACATCTGTGGACAGGTGTTTCTGTAGACGTAAATTTTTACTTCCTCTGGGTAAATATCATGGAGTGTGATTGCTTGATCATGTAGTAAGAGTATAGTTAGTTTTATAAAAAAAACTTGCCGAACTGCCTTCCTCCCTAGCTGTACTGTTTTGCATTCCCAGCAGCAATGAATGAGAGTCCCTGTTGTTCCTCATCGTTGACAGCATTTGGTGTTGTCAGTGTTCCAGATCTCGGCTATTCTAGTGTGTGTGTATTGATATCACATTGCTGTTTTAATTTGCATTTCCTTTATGGCATATGGCATGGAGTGTTTTTTCTTTTTCTTTTTCTTTTTCTTTTTTTTTTTTTTTGAGACAGGATCTCTGTTGCCCAGGCTGGAGTTCAGTGGTATGAACACAGCTCATTGCAGCCTCAACATCCCAGGTTCAAGCAATCCTCCCACCTCGGCCTCCTGAGTAGCTCGGACTACAGGCATGTGCCACCACACCCAGCTAATTTTTTAAATTGTTTGTAGCAACTGGGTCCCACTGTGTTGCCCGGGCTGGGTTCAGGTGATCCTTGGCCACCTTGGCCTCCCAGAGTGCTGGGATTACAGGCATAAGCCACATTGCCTGGCCTTCTTTTTGTAATAATAGCTTTATTGAGATACACTTTACATACCATACAATTCACCAAATTAAAGTGTACAATTCAAGAGTTTTTAGTATATTCACAGAGTTGTGTAACCATCACTACAATCAACTTTTAGAACATTCCTCACCCAAAAAGACACCATATCCATTAGCAGTCACTCACACAATGGTTCTTAGTCCAAGTTTACCAGAGCCAGTCTCTGTGACTAGGCTGGGGTTGCAGTGGGACCACTCAAGCCAGTTGGCTGCCACATGGCAGGGGGCGAGGGTGGAAAGGCAGTGACTGGTGGCCCACTCACCTGTGCCTCACCTGTTTCACCCTCCCCTTGTCACAAGGCTGACAGCCTCCTGCAGTGCACCTGACATTGCAACTTACCTTGCCCGCCTCACCAAGCTCTCATTCTAAGATTGTTTCAAGTGCAAGGAGAGTGGGCCAGATATGTGAAAGGGATGCAGTGGCCAGGATTTGAGAAGCCCATTCTTGGCAGAGGTGACAAGCTATGCAAAGGTACAGAGAGGCCAGGTGCGGTGACTGATGCTTGTAATCCCAGCACCGTGGGAGGCCAAGGTGGGTGGATCACCTGAGGTCAGGAGTTCGAGACCAGCCTGGCCAACATGGCAAAACCCCGTCTCTACTACACGTACAAAAGTCAGCCGGGCATGTTGGTACATGCTTGCAATCACAGCTACTCGGGAGGCTGTGGTGGGAAGATCGCTTGAACCCGGGAGGTGGAGGCTGCAGTGAGCCTGGGTGTCAGAGCAAGACTCCATCTCAAAAAAAAAAAAAAAAAAAAAAAAGGTACAGAGGAATGAGAGACTGGAGAGCTTGCAAACTTGATCGCTGGAAAGCAACATCCATGTGAAGAAATGGCATGTGATGAGGCCGACTTGTTTCTGTCCGCTTCACATTTCTGACAGCCCCTGTTGATTTTTGCTATACTATGCTAATAGTTACTTAAAGGTTCAGTCATCCCATCTCTCCTAAAAATAATCCTTGTTCTCCTTTACTGAAAATTTATCACGTGCCAGGGGCTGCCCTCACCGGCCTTGTCACATTTTACCTTTACCTGATGTAGTCGATATCTTTATTACCCCATTTCTCTGATGAGAAAACAGGCTCAGATAGGCAAAGTCACCTCTTTAAGGTCACACAGCATAAATGACAGAGCCCAGCTCTGAGTGACTCCTGCTTTTTGGACAGTGCATCCAATATATCGTCTTCAAGTACAATTAGATATTTGCCTTTGTTTTTGCACAAATAGTAACATGGTTCAAATTTATTCTCTCCTTGGTTTTTACTCAATACATTTAGGAGGTCATTCCATACATTTATATAACTCTATGTCTTCTTTTTTTTTTTTTCCTGCTACAGAGTATTCTGTTGAACAGGTGTTCTCTAATTATTTGGCCAGTTCCCTATGGAAGGGTATTTAGGTTATTTCCAGACTTTTGCTACTATAGTAACTACCTTTAAGCTAGTACCTTAGCTCCCCTGCACAAGTCTATCTGTAGAGGAAATTCCTTCTGGGTTAAAAAAAAACATGGTGTTGTAAGTTCCGAACGAATTCTCTAAAGAAGCTGTCCCAGCAAGTAGCAGAGGACATTTCCAACTCAGAGAGTGCTCCAAAAAGCCTCTGTTCAGGGCTGGGCACGCATGGCTCAGGACTCTAATCCCAGCACCTTGGGAGGCCAAGGAGGGCAGATCACTTGAGGTCAGGAGTTTGAGACCAGCCTGGCCAACATGGCTAAACCCCATCTCTACTAAAAATACAAAAATTAGCCAGGCGTGGTAGCGGACACCTGTAATCCCACCTGCTTGGGAAGCTGAGGCAGGAGAATCACTTGAAGCTGGGAGGCGGAGGCTGCAGTGAGCTGAGAACTCACCACTGCACTCCATCCTGGAGTCTCTGTCTCAGGAAAAAACAAAGCCTCTGATCGGAGGATCCAGGGATGTGGGCAGTTCTTGCCCCACCTGCTGCCCCTCTGGGCCATAAGCCCACTCCCCCACCCACTTCCCACGGTTCAGGCCACATGGACCCTTTTCTGGTCCTCAAGTGGCCAAGTTTGTTCCTACCTCAGAGCCTTTGAACTTGCAGGCCTTAGCGTAGGATGTTCTTCCCTCCCCGTGGCTAACGCCTTCTCACCTTTCACTTACACAGTTTTATTTATTTTACTGCACCCAGTACCTGAATCGTCTTATGCACTTACTTGCTGATGTTCTGTCCCCTTCACGCCAGGAAGGCTGGGAGTTTTCTGTCTTTTCACACACAGCTGTGTTCCCAGCACCTGGCAGTCACTGAGGACATATCGCTGCCTCCCCTCTCCAATGCCCCGAATCCCTGATCTTGCACTAATTTTGTCCATAAAATGTATTCCCTTCCAATATATCTCATTTGCTTATATATGTTGTCTGACACCCTCACTAGAATGTCAGCTCCAGAAGGGCAAGGATCTTGTTTTGTTAATTGTTTAATTTCAAATGCTTAAAAGGGCATATGGCATGCCATAGGCACTGGATAAATATCTGTTGGGTGAATGAATGAAAGAATGAGTGAATGAATGAGGACCATAACCTACCCTCCTGGACTGGCTCGCTGCCCCTCCAGAGAAAAAGATCAGTTAAAAAGCGGGCCTCCTTCAGGTGAAACCATTTCCGTCCCCTCAGGATGGGCCTGTGGCTCCAGGTGAGGAGCACGCAGTGTGGAGGGCCTGGCTAGCCAGATGTGGGAGGAGTTTGCCACAGGTGAGCAGGTGGCCAGCTTTGGCCCCGCCCCCCAGGAGGCCCCTCCCCACCCGGAGGCTTCGACAGCCCCCTCCCCGGGAGCCCCGCCCGTCCAGGAGAGCCCGGCCACTCCTCCTGAGGCCCCGCCCCTCCGTCACTGAGGCCCCGCCCCTTCCATCAGCCGGTCACAACGCACGCCAGGCTCAGCTCCGACCTTGCAGCGGCGCAGCGCGGGCGGGAGGCGGGGAGGAGCAGCGGGAAGAGCGGAGCGAGCACCGCGTCCGGCGCAGTCTCCAATGAGCAGCGCGGAACCTGCACCCCAGACCCGAGCCTGCTGCGCGCCCCCTCCCACAGCTCACCTGGTGCCAGGTAACAGGTAAGGGCAAGGCACCCTAGACCCCTGGTTTTGGGACCTTTCCAGGCCAGAGTGCCAGGCCAGGCACGGGTTGGGGGGCGTCTGGACCCCCCTACCTCGGTGGGAATAGGCATCTCGGTTGAAGGTGGGAGCCTCCCTGGAGCCCTCCCGGAGCCCGCAGCCGCAGCTCCCAGCCCCCATCCCTGCAGCATCCTTTCCGCGCCCGTAGGGCGAATGTTGCCATTTTTTTTAACCCCCCAGGCGCCGCTGCCTCTTGGAAAATGTGGGAGGTGTAGAAGGATCTCGGGATGGCTGTCGTTCACCCAGGACGGGGCTGGCGCGCCTTCTGAGGGCTCCCACTGTCCATGTCGGGGCTTCCCAGGGATCCTGAGCACCAGGGCTTTGGCAGAAGCCTGGGGATCTGGTCTGTGCCTGCTGACCTGGGCAAAGCCCTTTTCTCAGTCTCCTCAGCAGGCCAATGGGCTGCCGCTGCTCCCCGCCATCCACCCTGGCAGTGAGGCCTGTAGGTTCCCAGGGGAGCCTCTTTTATTTCTGGGCCTCTGGAAAAAAAAAAAAAAAAAAGCCTCCTCCCCCGGCCTGACATTAACTGAGACAGCTTTAAGCTGGGCTGACAGGATCCCCGCCTCTGCCCATTCCCCTTTTCTGCATAGGGCAGGGCCAGGTGACAAGAGGAGGCTTGGAGGGAGGGCACCTCGCACCTCTCTTTGCCTCCCCTAGAGCTGAGAACACCTGAGACAGCTTCTCAAGTCCCAGAGTGAGGCTGGGCCCCACGTGGGCTGCCAGAGGCTCAGCAGGGATGGAATCAGGATGGACCCACGCAGACCCAGCCCGGTACTGCCCCAGAGCCAGGGACCCCCACAGTCACACCCTCCCACCCAGCGGGCCTCCGTCAGCCAGTGCTTTGCTGCGCAGCGAATGGAGTGGGCTTGTCCAGGTCTGGGCACACTCCTGGGTAAAAAGCTCACCATGTCAAGGGTGAACCGAGGCCACTGGGCCACCCAAGTTGTTTGGCCCCTTTTCTTGCAGTCCTTGAATGGCCTGGGCAGAGGCCCCCCAAGTCTCCATCCTGGAAACCCTGGATGCAGGTCTCCATCCTGCCTTCGTCCTTTTTCTGCATGTCACTTAACCTCTTCTGTCTCCCCAGCTGTAAAATGAAGCTGATGACCACAGGGTCCTCCCAGGGAAGGGGGGAGGCCTGGCTGCTTTGGGAGGTGCCAGGCACATAGTAGGGCCCGGTGAAGGGTCTCTGTTGCAGTGTCATAATAACTTTTATCTATTGTCTCCTGGCCCTCTCTGCAAAGGGTCTCTGTTGCAGCGTCATAATAACTGCTATCTATCGTCTTCTGGCCTTCTCTGCAGCTGGTGCCTAGAGATACCCCAACCAATGTCTCCTACCCTGGGAAGAAAAGCCTTTGACAAGACCCCTGGTGGGGACAGGGCCACTTGCTTATCCTGTGCCATTCTTTAATGCGCAGAGTCAGGGCGAACCACCCCGTCTTCCTGGGCCTTGTCCGGTTCTGGGTGGGGCCTGTTCTGGCCACCACCTTGTCCTTGTCCCTCGGGCCAAGCAGGTCACCCATGTGCTCACAATTTGCCCTCCAGCTCCACCTGGCCAAGCCCAGCGTGTCCTCTGAGTCAGGCAGATGGAGAGCAGGGACGGGCCTCTAAGCAGCCTTGGCTGGTGGTCACGCTTCTACCCAGTAGCTTTAAAAATAACGGAATAACTGTTCCCACCGAGGACTGTAACCTGACCCGGGGTTGGATTCCACTCTGCTGGGAGCCTGTGGTAGAAGGACTAGTGCTTGGGGGCAGGGACCCAGGTGCTAGCGCTGCTCTGCCCCAGCCTGCTGGATGACCTGAAACAAGCCTCACCCCCTCCCTCTCTGGGCCTCAGTTTTCCCATCTGCAAAATGTGGCTTTGGTAGTCTGTGATATGGGTGTTTGAAATTTTGTTTATTCTGATGAAGATAAATAGGCTTCTGGAGGCAGGCGGCATGATGGTACCCTGGGCTGTCGGGGGATGGGGAAGGAGTTCCCCCAGAGTCTGGGAGTCAAGTTGGGAGAGTCAGCCAAGCCCCTGGGCTGCTGTCCAGCTTTTGAGTCTCTTGCGGATCTGCCTCCTGTTCCACTTCTGAGCCCCAGCCCCTTTCTGGAGACTGAGGGACCCCATGTGCCCACCATGAGGAGAGCAGCAGCTGAGGCAGCTGGCAGCACCTGGTGCAGCCGGCAGTGGCTTGGCTGGGAGGCCTGGAATGGCACCGGGCCAGGAGCTTCCCTCCCTGGGCTCTGACTGGAGCTCACCCACTCACTCGCTCCCCACGGCCTCTGCATTGCAGCAGACAGAAGCCTGCGTGGGCAGCACAGGCAGGGCTGGGGAGGGAGTCAGGACCTGGGCTGAGGGTGTCCGACCATCCTACCCACTTCCCCTTGCCCTTGACCCTGCTCAGCCCTGACCATCTTTGGAGGGGCAGCTACTGACTAAGCAACTGTCATCTCTGCGATGGGCTTCAGTGTGCCTGGAGGTGTGGGGGTGAAAGCAGGCTTGGGGGTCGTTCTATCCCCCCACTCCATTCCCCCTCTGCATCTCAGACCCCTTCTCAGCATCAGCAGGGGTTGTGCCTACCTCCTGGAGAGGCTGTTTTGAAGGATTGGAGCTTTGGAGTTGAGAGTACAGATTTTGGAACTCGATGGCCAGGGTTCACATCCCAGCTTGGTCACTTCGTAGCTCTGTGACCCAGGGCAGGTCACTTAACCTCTCTGTTCCTCAGTTTTCCTAACTGTAAAATGGGGATAATGATAGGACCTACTTCATAGGGCTCTGGTGAGTGCTGATGCATGTAAGTGCCTGGAGCCAGTGTCAGCTGGCACCAGCTGCTGTCATTGCCAGCAATTAGCCTCAGCAGTTTTATCACCTCTGCCACATGGCCCAGCACTCTGCTGGGGACTCTTTTCTTTAGATGAAGACTTCCCAGTAACATTTTCTTTCACTCTGTCACCCAGGCTGGAGTGCAGTGGCACCATCTTGGCTCACCGCAACCTCTACCTCCCAGTTTCAAGTGATTCTTCTGCCTCAGCCTCCTGAGATGCTGGGATTACAGGCGTGCACCACCATGCTCGGCTAATTTTTGTATTCTTAGTAGAGACGGGATTTTGCCATGTTGCCCAGGCTGGAATCGAACTCGTGAGCTCAAGCTATCTGCCCATCTCGGCCTCCCAAGAGGCCCAGATGGGATTACAGGTGTGAGCCACCACGCCTGGCCCCTGGTAGCATTTTCTATATTGAATATTATCTTAATTTAGGGGTGAAGAACACAGATTCTGGGCTCAGACACCTGTGAGTCCACATCCCAGCTCTGCTATTGAGAAGCTGTGTAATCTTGGGCAAATTCTTCACTTCTCTGGGCCTCAGTTTCTCCATCTGTTAAGTGGGAGGGATGAGAGTGCACATCTCACAAAGTTGCTGTGAGGATTAAATAGGTAGGGCCACCTGGATTTGAAGCACATGGTGCAGGGCAGGGCTCACAGGAAGTGCAATGTTACATCCCTGTCTGCTTGTAGTTATTAGACACCTGCTTTGTGCCAGGCACGCAGTAGACAGGTGGAGAAGCAGATGCTGGGGTCCTGCACTCACTGCCTCAAGTCCTGACTTGGGCCCTTGTTGGCTGAATGTCTGGATCAGGTGATTTTTTTCTGTCTGTGCCACAGTTTCCCCAACTGTAAACGGGAATATGGAAACCCTGGCCTCGTGGGATTGTGTGAGGTTCCAGTCATGCCACAGTGTGAGCAGTTTGGGCACCTGGGCGCCAGAGCTTCGGGGAGAGGATCTCTCTCAGGATGGCCCCTTCCCAGCCATGACACAGTCATCCCCGCTGTCACCTAGCACCTTACCCTGCCTCTTGGGGGATCTAGAGCTCAGCCCATTTTGCAGATATGACAACAAAAGGCCCAGGGGAGGAAGGACTGGAACTGAGACAGGAGGTAGCACCCAGGGACACACCACAGCCCGGTCCTAACCCCACCCTGGACAAGCCCCACTCACAAACTCAGGCCTCCAGGCCTGCTTCCCAGGTGTCCCTGCGGCTCTGGGGGAGTCCTGAGGGACTCAGTGCCGGGAGATTCCTTGGATAAAGCAGACATCAAGATTCAGAAAACCAAAGGGGCCTAGGGCTGGGCACGAGGGCCAACCTGGGCAGGAGGAAAAGATTCTGGAAACTTCCAAGCAGATGCCAAGGTTTCTGGATTGCTGTGTGGCCTGCAAGCCACCCCCACAGCTGTCAAGTTCCCTCTTAGACCAAAACAGTTTATTTGGGGTTGCAGAGATAGAAGACCTGATGTGGGAGGAGAAAAGTGAACAAACATTGATTAAGCACACACTGTATACGGTTGATTACAATCAGCAGCAATTATGCACCAGGCACTCTGCCCAGAACTGACACATTGAACCTCATGCTCACGTTTTGCAAATGAGGAAACAGGTTGAGAGAAATGAGTAGCGGTAGTAAAGACAGAGGCTGTTTATATTAAACTCTGCTTCTCTCAGCTTCATCCTCACTATGGATGCAAAATCCTCCAGATACTTCCCACCCTCTCTGATCTCATGGGGCCTTGCTGCCTTCCCAAGGGGCACTCCTGCCTTGGGGCTCTGGCACTGTTTCACCTGTGCCAAGTGCTTTTCCCCAGATAGCCACTTGGCAGACTTCCGTACCTCTTTCAAGTCTTGCTCGAGTGTTACCTACCCAGCGAGGTCTTCTCTGGCCCCCTATTTAAAATTGATCTCTGGCCTGGCGTGGTGGCTCACGCCTGTGATCCCAGGACTTTGGGATACTGAGGCAGGTGGATCACTTGAGGTCAGGAGTTGAGAACAGCCTGGCCAACATGGTGAAACCCCGCCTCTACTAAAAAAAGTACAGAAAGTTAGCTGGTCATGGTGGTGGGGTACCTGTAGTCCCAGCTACTTGGGGGGCTAAGGCAGGAGAATTGCTTGAACTCGGGAGACAGAGGTTGCTGTGAGCCGAGATC
Source organism: Nomascus leucogenys (assembly GCF_006542625.1). Lineage (NCBI taxonomy): Eukaryota > Metazoa > Chordata > Mammalia > Primates > Hylobatidae > Nomascus > Nomascus leucogenys. The sequence goes on along the minus strand of NC_044390.1, from coordinate 90,127,593 downwards.
GCACCACTGTACTCCAGCCTGGGTGACAGAGCGAGACTCTGTCTCAAAAAAATAAATAAATAAAATAAAATTGATCTCTGTCTTCCCCCACCCCTATCCTATTCACCCTCACCCCATCCTATTCACCCCCCTCTTTTTTCCACCACAACCTTATCTCTTTTTTTAATTAAAAAAAAATTTTTTTTTTAGAGATAGGATCTTGCTGTCACCAAGGCTGGAGTGCAGTGGCATGATCATAGCTCACTGTGGCCTCGAACTCCCAGGCTGAAGCGATCCTCCCGTCTTGGCCTCCCAAGTAGCTTGGACTACAGGACCATGCTACCACACTCAGTTAATTTTTTTTTTTTTTTTTTTTTTTTTTTAAAGACAGTGTCTCACCCTGTTGCCCAGGCTGCTCTCCAACTCCTGGCCTCAAGGGATCCTCCAACCTTGGCCTCACAAGACACACATCATTTCCTTATTATCTTTTTTTTTTTTGAGATGGAGTCTTGCTCTGTCACCCAGCTAAATTTTGTATTTTCAGTAGAGACGAGGGTTTCACCATGTTGGCCAGGCTGGTCTTAAACTCCTGACCTCAAGTGATCCACCTACCTCGGCCTCCCAAAGTGCTGGGATTACAGGCGTGAGACCATTTCCTTATTATCTGTCTCCTGCATGAGTATGTCATCTCCAGAAGAGCAGGGATCTTTGTTGTTTTTGTTCATGACAAAGAATAAAGAACAGCACCTGGCCACAGTGGGCACTCAGTAAGTATCCCTTGAATGAGTGGAATCTTCGTAGTACCCTGGGAAGTTGATATTGCCATTTTACAGATGATAAAACTAAGGCTCAGAGATGTCAAGTGACTTTCTCAAGGTCACACAGCCAGAGAGTGGCAAACCTGAACCCCTTGTGCTGACGTCTGCTGTTGTCCCTACAGGCCTGGCCTCGCCCTGTGGATGATGATGGCCTTGCCCCCGTGAGCTACAACCTGGCCTTCGGCGCCCGCCCACCTCCAACCAGCAGGATGCGGCTGTGGAAGGCGGTGGTGGTGACTTTGGCCTTCATGAGTGTGGACATCTGTGTGACCACGGCCATCTATGTCTTCAGCCACCTGGACCGCAGCCTCCTGGAGGACATCCGCCACTTCAACATCTTTGACTCGGTGCTGGATCTCTGGGCAGCCTGCCTGTACCGCAGCTGCCTGCTGCTGGGGGCCACCATTGGCGTGGCCAAGAACAGTGCGCTGGGGCCTCGGCGGCTACAGGCCTCGTGGCTGGTCATCACCCTCGTGTGCCTCTTTGTGGGCATCTATGCCATGGTGAAGCTGCTGCTCTTCTCAGAGGTGCGCAGGCCCATCCGGGACCCCTGGTTCTGGGCCCTGTTCGTGTGGACGTACATTTCACTCGGCGCATCCTTCCTGCTCTGGTGGCTGCTGTCCACCGTGCGGCCAGGCATCCAGGCCCTGGAGCCAGGGGCAGCCACCGAGGCTGAGGGCTTCCCTGGGAGCAGCCAGCCACCGCCCGAGCAGGCGTCTGGGGCCACGCTGCAGAAGCTGCTCTCCTACACCAAGCCCGACGTGGCCTTCCTCGTGGCCGCCTCCTTCTTCCTCATCGTGGCAGCTCTGGGTAAGTAAGGACCTCGGGGACACGTGGCCACCAGAACATCAAATTAGGTGGATATGACTGCCTTCGATTTTAAAAGATTTTACTTACATGGTTCAGACATCAAATTGGTATGAAAAGGAAAACAGGCCAGGCATGGTGGCTCATATCTATAATCCCAGCACTTTCGGAGGCTGAGGTGGGAAGATCACTTGAGCCCAGCAGTTCAAGACCAGCCTGGGCAACATAGCGAGAACCCATTTCTATTTTATTTTATTTATTTATTTATTTATTTTTTTGAAATGTAGTCTTGCTTTGTCACCTAGGCTGGAGTGCAGTGGCACAATCTCAGGTCACTGCAACCTCTGCCAGCCAGCTTCAAGTGATTCTCCTGCCTCAGCCTCCCAAGTAGCTGGGACTACAGGCATATGCCACCATGTCCAACTAATTTTTGTATTTTTAGTAGAGATGGGCTTTCGCCATGTTGGCCAGGCGGGTCTTGAACTCCTGACCTCAGGTGATCCGCTGGCCTCGGCCTCCCAAAGTGCTGGGATTACAGGCGTGAGCCACGGTGCCTGCCCCATTTCTATTTTATGTAATTTAAAACAAAAAAATAGGCCAGGCGCGGTGACTCACGCCTGTAATCCCAGCACTTTGGGAGGCCAAGGTGGGAAGATTGCCTGAGCCCAGGAATTCAAGACCAGCCTGGGCAACACGACAAGACTCCATCTCAATTTAAAAAAGGAAAAAGTAAAAGATGAGAAGAAAAAGGAAACTATGAGTTCCACTCCTGTTTTTTTCTTTTTAGACAGGGTCTCACTCTGTTGCCCAGGCTGTAGTGCAGTGGCATGATCACAGCTTACGGCAGCTTCAACCTCCCAGGCTCAAGTAATCCCCCCACCTCAGCCTCCAGAATAGCTGGGACTACAGGGGCGTGCACCACACCCAGCTAATTAGAGATAGGATCTCACTATGTTGTCCAGGCTGATCTCGAACTCCTGGGCTCAAGTGATCCTCCCACCTTGGCCTCTCAGAGCACTGGGATTACAGGTGCAAGCCACAATGCCTGGCTGTGTTTCACTTCTAATTCTACCCTGATCATCCTGCCCAGGGCTAACTGCAGGAAAAGGATCCAGAAGCTCCCAGGTGGCCAGGAAAGCACTCTTTCTTACTCAATCCTTGTGCATGTTCCCAGCTTCTCCTTATGCAGCTACAAGCACATCAAAAGAACATGCATCACTCCCCCACCTCTCACCCACATTGTTTTATGTTCTGCTCTTTTCAGTTAGCAGTATGTTCTGGAATTTTCCCAACCAGTACCTCATTGTTTTATTTGGCTGCATAATATTCCATTGTGCGGCTATACCATAGATTATTTAATTGGTCTCCCATCATTTGACTCTTGGGTTATTTTGAGCCTTTTCCTCTGAACATGAATAATTTTTTTTTTTTTTTTTTTTTTTTTGAGATAGAGTCTTGCTGTGTCACCCGGGCTGGAATGCAGTGGTGCGATCTTGGCTCACCACAACCACCATCTCCTGGGTTCAAGCGATTCTCCTGCCTCAGCCTCCCAAGCAGCTGGGATTACAGGCATGAGCCACTGCGCCCGACCTGCATGTGAATAATTCTGTTCATACACATTTCATATGAATGTGGATGGATCTGTAGAATAAATTCCTGGAACTGGGATCATCAGAGAATAGACTAGAAAACATCAGAGTGGGCAGGCATGGTGGCTCACGCCTGTAATCTCAGCACTTTGGGAGGCCAAGGCAGGCAGATCACACACACACACACACAAAAAGATTTTAATATTTTAGTTGTGTGTGCCTACGTGCAGGTGTGGCCTGGTTTGTGATGTGAAATGTATTTGTGCCTGCGAGTCTGGTCCAAACAGTTTGAAGGCACCACTCAGCAACATGGGTAGGAAGGTGGCACTGCATGGTTGGAGCTCCACAGGTTCTGGGGGCAACGAGGCGTGGGCACAAATCCCTGTCCTGCTCCCTACCCAGCTGCATGGCCCTGCGCGAGTTCTCCAGCCTTTCTGAGCCTCACTTCCTCCCTCTGTGCAACGAGGATTGTTAGAGTCCTTATTTCCTGACATTTTAGATGCTGAAAAAAATGGGAGAGCTGGGTGCAGTGGCTCATGTCTAATCCCAGCACTTTGGGAGGCCAAGGCTACAGGATCACTTGAGCCCAGGAGTTTGAGACCACTCTGGGCAACATAGCAGGACCCTGTCTCTAAAAAAAAATGTTTTTTTAATTAGCTGGGCATGGTGGTACTTGCCTATAGTCCCAGCTACTCAGGAGGCTAAGGTGGGAGGATCCCTTGAGCTCAGGATTTTGAGTTGTAGTGAGCCATGATGACGCCACTGCACTCCAGCCTGGGCAACAGAGCAAGACCAGTCTCTACAAAAAAAAAAAAAAAAAAAATAGAAGGACTAAGTACAGAGCTTGGCTTGTCATGGTAAGTGCTCAGGGTTGTTAGCTATTATGAGTTTTAAAAATTTAAAGCCAGGCGCGGTGGCTCACGCCTGTAATCCCAACACTTTGGGAGGCTGAGGCGGGCGGATCATTTGAGGTCAGGAGTTTGAGACCAGCCTGGCCAACATGGTGAAACCCCGTTTCTGCTAAAAGATATATAAATATTAGCCAGGCACGGTGGCTCATGCCTATAATCCCAGCACTTTGGGAGGCCGAGGCAAGTGCATCACTTGAGGTCAGGAGTTCGAGACCAGCCTGGCAACATGGTGAAACCCCATCTCTACTAAAAATATAAAACTGAGCCAGATGTGTTGGCATACGCCTGTAATTCCAGCTATTTGGGAGGCTGAGGCAGGAGAATCGCTTGAACCTGGGAGGCAGAGGTTGCAGTGAGCCAAGCTCACACAACTGCACTCCAGCCTGGGTGACAAAGTAAGACTCTGTCTCAAAAAACGTAAATAAATAATAAAATAAAAATGTTAACTGACAGAGACAGACCCTGGAGAGGTGACAATGCAATAACAATGCCAGAATGTTCTGAGACGGGACAGGCAAACCCAGAGCTGGCCCTGACTCTGCAGCCCTGTCCTCCTATGATCCACCTCTGCCCTCTCAGTCCCATCCCCTCAACAGCTGTGTGAGATTAGGCAAGTTATTTAACCCCTCTAAGTCTTAGCCTCCTCTTCTGTGACATGAGCATAGTCGTACCCCCACAATGGGGTTGGAAGGGTCAGTGAATCCACATAGGTGAGACACCTTGGACAGCTCCTGGCACATAGACACCTCCCAGTAATAGTAGCAGCTGTGAGGACTGGGATGACCCCTTCCCATTCAACCAGGCAGTTTCTCCTGCTCATGCTGGGCAGCCCAAAAGTCCCCTCCTTAGGAAGCCACCTTAGATTCTGCCAACTGTGGCAACTTTGTCTGCACGTCAGTTATAGCTTTTGACATAAAAATCATGCATTCAGGCCAGGCACGGTGGCTCACACCTATAATCCCAGCACTCTGGGGAGCTGAGGCCTGCAGATCACCTGAGGTTAGAAGTTCGAGACTAGCCTGGACAATATGGCAAAACCTCGTCTCTACTAAAACTACAAAAATTAGCTGGGCATGGTGGCAGCCGCCTGTAATCCCAGCTACTCAGAAGGCTGATGCAGGAGGATCTCTTGAACCCAGGAGGTGGAGGCTGCAGTGAGCTGAGATTGTGCCACAGCACTCCAGCCTAGGCAACAAAGTGAGACTCCATCTCAAAAAAAACAAAAAAACAAAAAACTATGCATTTATGCTGGGCACAGTGGCTCATGCTTATAAGCCCAGTACTTTGGGAGTCTGAGGCAGGAGGATCACTTGAGGCCAGGAGTTCAAGACCAGTCTGGCCAACATAGCAAGACCCTGTTATGCATTCACCCTTCTGCCTCCCGTCCCAGGTCCTGAGCCCCTCAGGGGCAGGGGCCAGGTCTGACTTACCCTGGATCCCAGTAGCTGGCACAGAGACGGGCTCACTGAATGAATAAATGAACAAAAGTATGAATGACTGTCATGCCTGTGCAGACAGATGGCGCCCCATGCCATGACCTTGTTTACCCCACCTGCTGGGGCCCTGGCGTCAGCTGCTGTGTGGTCGGGGAATGCAGACATCCTTAAATACTGCTGAGCAGATTTTCCCAGCTTGCAGGATTGCATCAAGAGTCAGGGCGCAGACTCGAGGCTCAGGCCCCCGACTATATTGATAACTTTAGGCAAGTTATTAACCTGGCCAGCGCTCACTTGACCATTCTGAAGTGAGGGCTTTGTTGGGGTACTGTGAGAAAGAAGTGAGAGGAAGCTTGGTGCTAGCACAAGTAAATAATCAGTGTTAGGGCCAGGTACAATGGCATGTACCTGTGATCACAGCTACTTGGGTGGCCAAGGAGGGAGGGTTGCTTTGGCTCAGGAGTTTGAGACCAACCTGGGCAACATAGCAAGACCCCATCTCAAAAAAAAAAAACAATTAGGTACTGTGATTTTTAATAATTATTTTTCAATCAACAGGCATTCAGCAGTGCCCAGCTTTTCTGTACCCTCAGAATCTTAAAACAAACAAACTAAAACAAAAAACAAAAAACCACCCATTGGGAAATGTTAGTTTTAGGGTTGAGTATCTCTTATTAAATTAAGGTTCTTTAGAGGTCAAGTGCGTGGCTTACACCTATAATCTCAGCACTTTGGAAGGCTGAGGTGGGCAGATCACTTGAGGTCAGGAGTTCAAGACTAGCTTGGCCAACATGGCAAAACCCTGTCTCTACTAAAAATACAAAAATTAGCCGGGCGTGGTGGCACACGCCTGTAATCCCAGCTGCTCAGAAGGCTGAGGCGGGAGAATTGCTTGAACCTGGGAGGTGGAGGTTGCAGTGAGCTGATATCGTGCCATTGCACTCCAGCCTGGGTGACAGAACGAGACTCTGTCTCAAAAAATAAAAAATAGGCCGGGCACGGTGGCTCACACCTGTAATCCCAGCACTTTGGGAGGCCAAGTGGGGCAGATCACCTGAGGTCAGGAGTTCAAGACCAGCCTGACCAACATGGAGAAACCCCATCTCTACTAAAAATACAAAATTAGCCAGGTGTGGTGGCGCATGCCTGTAATCCCAGCTACTCGGGAGGCTGAGGCAGGAGAATCGCTTGAACCCGGGAGGCAGAGGTTGCTGTGAGTCAGAGATCGTGCCATTGCACCCCAGCCTGGGCAACAAGAGTGAAACTCCGTCTCAAAAAAATACATAAAAAACAAATGGAGTCCTTTTTTTTTTTTTTTTTTTTTTTGAGGCAGAGCCTCCCTCTGTAACCCAGGCTGGATGGAGTACAGTGGAGTGATCACAGCTCACTGCAGCCTTGACCTCTCCAGCTCAAATGATCCTCCCACCTCGGCCTCCCAAAGTGCTGGGATTGCAGGTGTGAGCTACCTTCTGTAGCCTAAGATTCTTTAATATGGATTTCGTGGCAAACCAAATGTATAAACTTGGGCAAGTGACTTAATCTCTCTGAGCCTCAATTTCCTCTTCTGTGGAAAGAATACATTTCCACAAATGGAAGGAATAATTGTACCAAACCTATAGGATTACTGGGTGGCCTTTGAGACTTAAGAAGGTAGGGGCGCAGATATCTGGGGTAAGTGGCTGGGTGCGGTGACTCACACCTGTAATCCCAGCATTTTGGGAGGCCAAGGCGGGCAAATCACTTGAGGTCAAGAGTTCGAGACCAGCCTGGGCAACATGGTGAAACCCTGTCTCTAATAAAAATATAAAATTTAGGCCAGGCGCGATGGCTCATGCCTGTAATCCCGGCACTTTGGGAGGCCAAGGCGGGTGGATCCCGAGGTCAGGAGTTCAAGATCAGCCGGGCCGACATTGTGAAACCCCATCTCTACTAAAAATACAAAAATTAGCCAGGCGCAATGGCAGGCGTCTGTAATCTCAGCTACTCGGGAGGCTGAGGCAGGAGAATCACTTGAACCTGGGTGGCAGAGGTCGCAGCGAGCCAAAATCGTGCCAATACACTCCAGTCTGGGCGGCGGAGTGAGACTGCATCTCAAAATATATATATACATATATAAAATTTAGCCGGGTGTGATGGCAGTCGCCTGTAATCCCAGCTACTTGGGAGGCTGAGGCATGAGAATCACTTGAACCCAGGAAGTGGAGTTTGCAGTGAGCTGAGATTGTGCCACTGCACTCCAGCCTGGGTAACAGACTGAGACTCCATCTCAAAAAAAAAAAAAACAACGTATGTGGTAAGAGCACTCTAGGCAGAAGGACCAGCCCATGCAAAGGTCCTGAGGCAGGAAGGTGCCCAGTTGTTCAAGAGCAGACACCAGTTAGCTGGAGCAGAGGGAGTGAGATGGGGTGGGGAGAAGACAAAGGTCTATGCTAGGGGCTCAATCATGCAGGTCCTTGTGGGCTGTTGTAAAGACTTTGGCTTTTACCATCTCACTGGATGAGAAGAGGGATTTGGACTGTTTTGAGCCAAGGAGCAACAAGATCTGAGTGAGTTCCAACAGGATCCTGCCATCTGCTGTGTGGACAGGCTGATGTGAACAAAGTTGAGAGCAGGCTACTGAGATAGTCCCAGTGAGGTTAATGACTTGGACCAGGGTTGGGGCAGTAGAGGCAGTGAAAGTGGTCGGGTTCTGGAAATGGTCTGAGTATTTGCTGATGCATTGGAGAGTTTCACGTAATTCTTGTGCAGATTCAGCAAGAGAGTTTGCCAGCATGCTTTGCACAGCCCCTGGTACCCAGTAAGGCGATTATTAGCATTGGTGCTTGCTGGAATCAAATATTACAGAATATTCTGTCACATCTCACCGTTGCCCTCTTCTTTACTGTGGGTAAACTGAGGCAGAAACTCAGGCTGGGTGGAACTCCGCAGTCTCGGCTGGAGACCTCGTCTGGCCAAGGACGGTGGGGACACAGGCCCTCTAGGCTGCCACCTCATGGTCCCAGCAGAGGGCACCAGAACTGCACAGAAAGTCTCGCTACCCAAGTGTCTGAGCCAGGCCAGACGGTGCTAGCCAGACCTGCCAGGGGTTCATTCACTGACCTTTATTGAGCACCTACTGTATGCCCAGCCCCAAACCTGGCTCTGCTCATGGAAATAACTTCAGTGGAAACAGGTCCTGGGATGAACAAGGGCCTGGCCAGGTGACGCCACTATTTCCATAAGAGGAGAGTGGACATTCCAGATTATTGTCAGAGGAGTCTCATTTCTGCTGCTATAGCTAAATACCACAGACTGGGTCATTTAGAAACAATAGAAACTGATTTCTCACTGTTCTGGAGGCTGGGAAGTCCCAGATCAAGGTGCCAGCAGGTTTGGTGTCATGAGGGCCACTCTCTGCTTCCAAGATGGTCCCTCCTTGCTGTGTCCTCTGGAGGGGAAGACTGCTGTATCCTCACGCTGCACAAGGTGGAAGGGCGAGAGACGGCAAACCAGGCTTACAAGCCCTTTGAAAAGGGCCCTCATCCCATCCTGGAGAGCTCTGCCCTTGTGACTTAATCACCACCACACTGGCGATTATGTTTCAATATGTAAATTTTGGGAGATGCATTCAGACCACAGCAGGAAGGGAAAAGAAAGAGCCCCCAGATTGGAAGCCAGTTTAGGTTTGAGTCCCAGCCTTTCCCCTTGCTGTGTGACCTGGAGTAAATTTCTCAGCCTCTCTGAGTCTCCCATTCCACCCCAGGATTGTTGTGAAAACACAGTGAGGCAAGTGGGTAAGAAAGCACCCAGCAAGGTGTCAAGTGCCCCACCAGGAGGGGTGGGGTGGCAATTTCCAGCATTGCTTGGAACCAGAATAGCAACATCTTCTGAGGTTCCAGAATTTGGACTCTGAACCCAGTGAAAAGAATGAAATCAACTTTGGCGTCAATCAGCCACTGATTGCCATGTGGCCTGGGCGAGTCACCTCATTCAACTTCACTTTTGGCCGAGCGCTGTGACTCAGGCCTGTAACCCCAGCACTTTGGGAAGCTGAGGTGGGTGGATCGCTTGAGCCCAGGAGTTAGAGACCAGCCTGGGCAACCTAGCGAAACCTCATCTCTACAAAAAAATACAAAAAATTAGCTAGGCCTGGTGGCGTGTGCCTGTAGTCCCGGCTACTCAGGAGTCTGAGGTGGGAGGATCCACTGAGCCCAGGAGGTTGAGGCTGCACTCCAGCCTCGGCGACAGGAGCGAAACCCTGTCTCAAAAAGTTAAAAAAAAAAAAAGGAAAATATTTTACAAAAATAAAAAGAAAAACAAATTAAATTAATTTTTCTCATTTGTAAAATGGGGGTGATTCCAGAGCCTGCTCCAAAGGGAATGAAACAAAGGTCAGGAGCGCTGGCTCATACCTATAATCTCAGTACTTTGGGAGGCCAAGGTAGGAGGATTGCTTCAACCCAGGAGGTTGAGACCAGCTTGGGCAACATAGTGAGACCCCTGTCTCTACAAAAAAAAAAAATTAGCCTGGCATGATGGCACAGGCCTGTGTTCCCTACTCAGGAGGCTGAGACAGGAGGATCGCCTGAGCCCAGGAGTTTGATGCTGCAGTGAGCTATGATTACACCACTGCACTCCAGCCTGGGGGACACAGCGAGACCCTGTCTCAAAAAAACAAGAGAATGAAGCATCCCACAGGAGCCCTGGCTCGATGCCTGGTAGCCACTATAAATAAATAAGAACCAGCAGGCTGTGTGGATGCAAGGCCCAGTGCTTCCCTGTTCTCTGAGGAGGGGGGCATGAAGCACCCTGGGGCCCCACGATGGGCAGCAAGAGTTTGCCGAGGGAGGAAAGCCCACCAGTGGAGCGGGCAGAGGGGTTGGTGTGTGGACTTCTGGAGCCTCAGGAGGAAGGGTGTGGGTTCCCCTGGCTGCAGACGTCCCTGAGGCTGCCCTGCCTCCCCCAGGAGAGACCTTCCTGCCCTACTACACGGGCCGCGCCATTGATGGCATCGTCATCCAGAAAAGCATGGATCAGTTCAGCACGGCTGTCATCATCGTGTGCCTGCTGGCCATTGGCAGGTAGCCGGCTCAACCCCCACGACCTGCCCCGCACACCCCGGCCTGCACCAGGGAGGGAAGGGAGGGCCTGTCCCTAAGGAAGACAGGGACCAGGGAGGCCCTGGAAATGCCCCTGGTGGGCCTGTCCCTCAGCTGGTCACCCTGGGAACCGGCTTCCACACTGTCTTAGAGCACCCTAGAACCACACCCTCTGGTCCCTGAAAAGGGCTTCAGTCCTCAGGGTTCCCCGCTCACCCTCCCTGGCTGTTATCCAAGTAGGAATCTGGTCCCAAACAGAACCGGCTTTGTCTGAGCTGTTCTGGAAGGGAGAGGGTCTGGCTGGCACATTTGGGTCTTTTGCCCCACTACTGTCCCCTTTGCCCTCACCTTGGGGGGGGGCTTCCGCTGGGAATGAGGGGGACCCCGCAGGGGTGCCAGCCCTGGAGCGGGGCTGCGGTGGGGCTCCCAGGCCTGCCGGCAGCGGGAGGGGGCAGCCGGGTGTGGTCACTGGTCTGGAAGGACGTCGTGCTATAACATCTCTTATCTGCAATTAGCTCATTTGCCGCAGGTATTCGGGGCGGCATTTTTACCCTCATATTTGCCAGACTGAACATTCGCCTTCGAAACTGTCTCTTCCGCTCACTGGTGTCCCAGGAGACAAGCTTCTTTGATGAGAATCGCACAGGTTGGTCCTCCCAGTGCCCTAGGTGTCCTGGGGGCTGGGCCCCACCCCTGTGGGCTTGCCTGGCACTGAGGAATGAAATGGGCGTGTGGGTGGTCTCGGCCCTCTGTCTTCTCCTCCTGCTGTTAGTTCAGGCTGGGAACACCCTGGGCTTGGCCTGTGTCCTGGGAGCTGGCTTGCTCACTGAGGTTTTGGTGTGGGCTGCGGCCTCTGTGGGGCCCTGGCCAGGCCACCCGAGGTCCCCGCAGGGGCCAAGGCCTTGCTTTCCATTGCTCCATGGAAACCACCAGGGCCAGGACTACCCACGCCTGTGGCCGGCAGAGACCCCGCTCCCATGGGGGTCAGCGGGTGAGGGCCAGGGACCACAACAGGAAAGACGATAGAATATCCACCAAGATCCAAGCTCTGAGAGACACCAGCCTGGGTCCAAGCCCTGGTTCCTCCACTCGCGAACTTCACCTCTCTAAGCCTCTGTTTTCTTGTCTGTAAAATGGGAACACGGATAGTAGCCACCCCATGGGGTCCTTACAAAGCTCTTAGCACAGTGTCCAACTTAGGTAAGAAGTGTCTGCGCTTTTCTGCCCGCCACCAGCCAGGTTGTTATTTCTCTAGAAGGGAAGAGGAGTTACCCCCTCTGCCAGTGACAGGGAGGAGACATGGGTTTGAAGTCTGGCTCAGCCACGGACAGGCCATGTGACTCTGTGGGGGCCTTCCTGTTCTGAGCCCCAGCCTCCTCCGCTGTACAGCGGGATGTCGTGAAGCCTAAGCAAGATGCTGGTGACTGGGATTGGCTCAGAGTAGCCCTCGAGGGGTATCTGCTCTTCTCTCCCACCCCCCAACCCCGCCCACAGGTAGGGAGGCCCAGCTTCCCAGTGTCTGTCTCAGAGGCCCCTTAGCATCCCCCACTGCCACCCCCAAGGCCCGGGTTGCTGTGGTGAGAGCTGAGCCGCATGTGTTCCAGGGGACCTCATCTCCCGCCTGACCTCGGACACCACCATGGTCAGTGACCTGGTCTCCCAGAACATCAATGTCTTCCTGCGGAACACGGTCAAGGTCACGGGCGTGGTGGTCTTCATGTTCAGCCTCTCATGGCAGCTCTCCTTGGTCACCTTCATGGGTTTCCCCATCATCATGATGGTGTCCAACATCTACGGCAAGTACTACAAGGTAGGCCTGCCCCGTCTCTGCTGGGGACCATGCACCCTGGCAGCCCCCAAACATCCCCTTAGGAGGGGCTCAGGGGGCCACTAAGGGCTAGTGAAGGACTGGTCTTGAGGCTGTGTTTGCATTCATTCATTCATTTCTTCATTCATTCAATAAATAATTACTGACCAACTGCTATGTCCCAGGCACTGGGATACATCAGTGAGAAAGACAAGGCCCCTGCCTTCCTGGAACTTGTATTCTAGTGTCAGAGACGGATACTAGGTACCAACAGCACAAAGAATGAGAATCCACAATACAGTAAAAGATGGTCAGTGCTAAGGAGAAACACGAAGTGAGCAGAGGGATTGGGAGCATTGGGTGTAGTTGCAATTTTAAATTGGATTGCTAGCTGGGCCCGGTGGCTCATGCCTGTAATCCCAGAACTTTGGGAGACACAGGCAGGAGGACCACTTGAGCCTAGGAGTTCGAGACAAGATTGGACAATATAGCAAGACCCCATCTCTACAAAAAAAGATTTTTTTAAATTAGCTGGGCTTGGTGGCGCATGCCTGTGGTCCCAGCTACCTGGGAGGCTGAGGTGGAGGATCGCCTGAGCCCAGGAGGTCGAGGCTGTAGTGAGCTATGATCGTGCCACTGTACTCTAGCCTGGGTGACACAGCAAGACCCTGTCTCCAAAATGAATGAATAAATACAAGTTAAATAGGTCTTGCTGAGAAGGGGACATCTGAACAAGGGTCTGAAGGAGGCGGGCGTCTTGGGAGGTGTGTGCTGAGCAGAGGGCACAGCCAGTGAAAAGGCCCTGGGTTGGGACGTGCCTGGTGTGTATGTGGGGGTGGTGCAGGCCGGCCGTGATGCATGGGCAGGCTGCTGTCCCCTCTGGCCACCCCACGGCACTGCTTCTGCTTAGGAGCTAGTCCCATGAGCCAGGTTTGACCTTACCCTCCTCCTGCTTCCCAAATGGGCGGGTGCCTCCGAGCCCTAAGGGACAGACAGGCTAGGTTCAGACAGGCAGGGCTGTGACCCTGTGACAGGTACAGGCAACCCCCTCAGAGTCACCCAGGCCCACGCAGGGTACTTCTGAGCAGGGGCTTGGATGCATGACAGCCTCCAGGTGGTGCCGGGTAAGTCACTGTCGCAGCTCCACTGGAGCCTTTGGTGTTGGTGACCTGAGACCAGGGTAGCAAAAGAAGCCGTCTCCCACCCAGCCCCCGGTGAGGCCACTCCCCACAGCCTTCTCCAGCCACACAGGTGGGACCTCTTCCCGAAGTTCCTGGTCACGAGCCTCCCCGCTGTCCTCACTGAGATGAGAAAGTAAATCTATTCTTTAGAGTCTGAGCCATTTCCAGCACGCTGCTCCCCACCCCTTGCTTCCGGCCTTCCCACCAGCCCCTGGGACGGAGCAGGAAACCCTGGAGCTTCCCCTCAGCCCCCACCTCTGTGTGCGCTGCAGACCCTGCCTTTAGTTCAGCTAAGGGAGGCCTCAGGAAGGCCCTATTTGGGTTTTCCACCCCATGCCTGAATGTGTTGTGTGTAGCCAGCGAGTCATCTCCACAAGCCACACACACCGCCCGTGGCCAAACATGACTCAAGCACCCTGCATGCTTCCTGCAGCTGGGGCGTGACACATGGTCATGGGACATGCCAGTGCATGCTCCTGTCCTGGCCTCTCGGGCAGCCTTCCTGGCTGACTTGAGGATCAGCATAGTGACTCCTGCAAAGTGTGAACGGCTCCACCCAGGGGCCTCTTCCAGGACTCTGGTGAACAGCAGCCTGATGGCCACACACTTGGGACCACTTTTCAGCTCTGCCTGTGGTGACATGCACATGGCGTGGGCAGATTTCACAACCCACAGCCCCTACCACCATGTAGAACTTGGCTGGGAGTTCTGGAATCTCTTTGTCAACCCTCAGGCTCTAACATAATTTATGTTGATGATGTAAATGGTGCCCCTTTAATAGTTGGTGTTTCTTATATAGTGTACAACCTGAACAACTGTCCAGACATCTCCTGCTCTTCCAGCACAGGGTCAGGTGTTGAGGCCCCTTTTCTGAAAGGATTACCAAAAACTGTCCAGTCATGAATAGCCTCTTTTGAATACTGGGGATGACTTATTGATCAGTACCCCCCATCCTTCAGGAGCTGAAACCATCACCCCAAAAGCCTCTCTGGAGTTCACTATCTGAGTGTGTCAAATTGAGCCAGAAGGAGATGGGGGAGAAAGGGCTAGATCTTGTCTTTTTGTCCCAGGAACCTCTTACATATAGCTGGTGCCAGCGACGGGTGGAAAAACCCAGAGAGGCCTGGGGGCTCCAGTACATAGTGAGGCTGTTTTGGGGTCTTCTTCTTGTCTGCCTCGTGTCCATAGAGGCTCTCCAAAGAGGTCCAGAATGCCCTGGCCAGAGCGAGCAACACGGCCGAGGAGACCATCAGTGCCATGAAGACTGTCCGGAGCTTCGCCAATGAGGAAGAGGAGGCAGAGGTGTACCTGCGGAAGCTGCAGCAGGTGTACAAGCTGAACAGGAAGGAGGCGGCTGCCTACATGTACTACGTCTGGGGCAGCGGGGTATGTGCCCCTGGCCAGGCAGCTCTGGCTGTGGAGGGATGGGATGCAAAGATGGGGGAAGCCCTCGATCTAGGACATCAGCCCTGCATGTTGGCATCAAGCTGGTGGAGAATCTTTCTTTCTTTTTTTTTTTTGAGACAGAGCCTCACTCTGTCACCCAGGCTGGAGTGCAGTGGCACCATCTCAGCTCACTGCAACCTCCACCTCCTGGGTTCAAGCAATTCTCCTGCCTCAGCCTCCTGCATAGCTGGGACCACAGGCGCCCGCCACCATGCCTGGCTAATTTTTGTATTTTTGGTAGAGACAGGGTTTCACTATGTTGGCCAGGCTGGTCTCGAACTCCTGAGCTCAGGTGATCCACCCACATCAGCCTCCCAAAGTGCTGGGATTACAGGCGTGAGCCACCGCGCCCGGCTGAGAATCTTTCCCGGAAGCAAGGCTGCCCCTCTCTCCCGCTCACCTGGCGTGGGGTGGCAGGGTGGGAGCTTTCTTTTCCCAGCTGGGGAAACATCCTTGCTGACGTGGGGAGTCAGCAGGTCCCTAGGCCTCTTTCGGGCAGGTCTCCTGTCACAGCCACACACACTCCCGACAGTGTCTGGCACACTCCCGGGAGTGAGTCACAGCCCCTCCTTGGAGGATGGGGAGCACTTGGATCATGTCACTGTTGCACTGGCCACACATGGGAGGTGGGCAGGTCAGGGCATAGCTGCAGAGGAATGAGGAGGGTTTGGAGTGAGAGGGAGGAGGGAGCTGGTGGTCTACAGGGGAGCCAGGGGCCAGAGGATATCTGGGACTTCCTGGTGCTGCCACCTCCCCAAAGTACCAGCCAAGGAGGAGAGGAGGGGCTAAGGGCCAGCTCAGCTGGCTGATCCTCTTAGCAATCTGTCCGCTGGCAGGGGGATCCTTTGCAGCTTCCACCAAGGCACAGTGGCCCAGACAGCAGCCTAGTTCTGGCTGGGCATGAGGAGGACAGATGGAGTCCCTGACTGGGGTGTGGGCTGCCATGGGTACTCAGACTCCACTCCCTTCCCAGATGCCCCCCAGGTACAGGAGGAAGGCATGGGCACCCCCATCACAGCCCCTTCTTCACAGAACCCCTCTGGGGGAGGAAACAGAGAGCTCGCTGTGTGACCTTAGCCAGGGCACTTGCCCTCTCTGAGTCATGCTCTTCCCCATAAGGAGGACAAATAGTTCCCACGTGGCCAAGCTGAGGAGCCTGGGGGTGGCATGTGTGTGCCAGGGCCTCTCAAAGAAAGCCTTGTTCTGTGGCCAAGCCCACAGCCTGCTCCAGCTGGAGGCCTCTGTAGGGAAATGCTTGGGGCAGGGGAAGGCATGAGTGACAAGCCTTGGAAGACACCCCTGCCAACGGCTGGCATTTCAGTTTGTGGCTGGGTCTGCCCTCACCTCCCCTTGTAGCCTGGGATGGGGCAGGGAATGGGGGATGGTGGGGGATCTAAGGTCCCCCCGACCCACATCCCCTCTCCCTCTGCCCCAGCTCACACTGCTGGTGGTCCAGGTCAGCATCCTCTACTACGGGGGCCACCTTGTCATCTCGGGCCAGATGACCAGCGGCAACCTCATCGCCTTCATCATCTACGAGTTTGTCCTGGGAGATTGTATGGAGGTGAGAGGCCAGTGTGTCCGGGGATCCAGAGAGAAGGGAGGGGTTTGGGGAAGAGGGATCTTAATGGGGTGGGGGGGCTTCAGGGACTCTGACAATGTGGTATTTCTCTCTAAGGTAAGTAGGGGAAACAGCATGATCATATCAAGAATGATAATACTAGGCAGGGCATGGTGGCTCACGTCTATAATCCCAGAACTTTGGGAGGCAGAGGCGGGTGGATCACTTGAGGTCAGGAGTTCGAGACCAGCCTGGCCAACGTGGTGAAACCCCATCTCTACTGAAAACACAAAAATTAGCCAAGCGTGTTGGTGGGTACCTGTAATCCCAGCTACTTGAGAGAAGAATTGCTTGAACCCTGGAGGCAGAGGTTGCAGTGAGCTGAGATCGCACCACTGCACTCTGGGCGAGACTCCGTCTCAATAAATAAATAGGCAAGTCGAGTATGGTGGCATGTGCCTGTAGTCCCAGGTCCTCAGGAGGCTGAGGCAGGAGAATCGCTTGAACCCGGGAGGCAGAGGTTGCAGTGAGCCAAGATCGCGCCACTGCACTCCAGCCTGGGCGACCAAAGCGAAACTCCATCTCAAAAAAAAACAAAAGAAACAAAGAATGATAATACTACCAACAAGTGACAGCAACACCCTTTAGGGACAGAGGTGATTTCAGGAAATGGTCTTAACAGCTCTGTGAGAAGTTGAAGTGATGTGGAAATTCCCATTTCTCAGAAAAGAAAACTGAACCCAAGCAGTGAAGTGACTTGCCCACCACATTTGCTCGGGAACGGGCTCAGCGCCAGCCGGGTCTGACTTCCTCCCAGCCTACTTCCAGTGTAGCGCCTCGGAAATGCAAGGGTGTTTTAGATTGTCTTGATTTTGGTTTCCGCACAAGCAGATCCTGAGACAGAATTGGAGTGCAACAGATTTGTTTGGGAGGTGATCTCAGGAAACGGGGGTGGGAGTGGAAAGTGAGACGTGGAAGGAAGGAAGTCAGCAGAGTGAGTGGTGGAGCCAGTTACCAGTGTGGGCAACTGAGGTGGGATCCTTCTAGCGGACAGGGTAGGATACCAGCGCCAGAGTCATCCCATCTGAGGGCCAGGGAGCTGGGGTGTTTACACCCAAGCTGCCATCAGTCATTGCTCAAGGTCAGCCTGGAGTGAGGGTGTTAATTCTCTTGTCTGCCCCACTCCCACAAAAAAGCCCGCATTCCGCAGGCAGTAAGAGGTTGGGCCTTTGTGTGCTGCGCTGATAAGGCTCAAGGATGTTGTTGGGGTGTTCCTAGCATCTGCTACTCAGGCCATTGCATCTGCTGGAGAATCACACCTGCCGTATTATTTGACTCGGCAGTAACTCTGCCCCTAGGAATCCATGCTTCAAGAGTACTCACAGCAGTGGGCGAAGATGTATGTCCCGAGATGTTCAGTGCAGTGTTGTTTGTTTATTATTATTACTATTTGAGACAGAGTCTCACATTGTCACCCAGGCTGGGGTGCAGTGCTGTGATCATGACTCACTGCAGCCTTGACCTCCTGGACTCAAGTGATATTCCTACCTTAGCTACTTGAGTAGCTGGGGTTACAGTCACATGCCACCACACCCAGCTAATTTTTTTCTTTTTAATTTTTTTTTTTTTTGAGACAGAGTCTTGCTCTGCCTCCCAGGCTAGAGTACAGTGGTGCAATCTTGGCTCACTGCAACCTCTGCCTCCCGGGTTCAAGCTATTCTCCTGCCTCATCCTCCCCAGTAGCTGGGACTATAGGCACGCACCACCATGCCTGGCTAATTTTTGTACTTTTAGTAGAGAGGGGGTTTCACCATGTTGGCCAGGCTGGTCTGGAACTTCTGACCTCAAATGATCCGCCTGCCTCGGCCTCCCAAAGTGCTGGGATTACAGGTGTGAGCCACTATGCCCAGCCAGCTCTGGGGTTTTGAGTGTTTACTACCAGCTGTTGCTGTTGTCTTCACAGTAACAGGACACAGATGCTGATATCACCGCCTTATCACCAATGAGGACATTCAGCACCTAAGAGCCTGAACTCAGGAGACAGATGGGCCTGGATTCAAATCCTGGCTCTGCCACTTCTAGGCTATGTGACCTGGGCCAAGTTACTTGAGCCCTCTGTGCCTGAGTTTCCTCATCAGTAAAAAAGGAGATAATGTTGGAACCTACCTCCTAACATACAGAGCATGCTCGGCCGGGCACAGCGGGCCACACCTGTAATCCCAGCACTTTGGGAGGCTGAGGCAGGCGGATTCCTTGAGCTCAGAAGTTCCAGACCAGCCTGGGCAACAGGGTGCAACCCGTTTCTACTGAAAATACAAAAAATTAACCGGGCGTAGTGGTGGCTCATGCCTGTGGTCCCAGCTATTCGGGAGGCTGAGGTTGGAGAATTGCTTGAACTCGGGAGGCAGAAGTTGCAGTGAGCAGGATCACACCACTGCACTCCAGCCTGGGTGACAGAGTGAGACCCTCCTCTCAAAAACAATAAATAAAAAGAGAATACTTAAGAAAATGGGCCGTTATTATGATTTACATTCATATTCTATGTATTTTTACCCAAGGCGAACATATTTATTTATAGTACACATTTTGAAAACTGAAATCAAGCCAGATCTGTTGACTCACGCCTGTAATCTCAGCACTTTGGGAGGGTGAGGTGGGCGGATCACTTAAGGTCAGGAGTTTGGGACCAGCCTGGCCAACATGGTGAAACCCTGTCTCTACTAAAAATACAAATATTAGCTGGGTGTGGTGGCGAGTACCTGTAATCCCAGCTACTCTGGAGGCTGAGGCAGGAGAATCACTTGACTTGGGAGGCGGAGGGTGCAGTGAGCCAAGATTACACCAATGCACTCCAGCTTGGGCGACAGAGGGAGACTCTATCTTAAAAAAAAAAAAAAAAAAAAACAGCTATGCTATGGCAATTGAAAGACCAAGGCTGGATTCCCACCGTGCCACACCCCTGCCGGTTCCTTCAATTCCATCTGCTCCTGTGGGGATGATGGCACCCACTCAGCTGGATGGCCGGGAGAGTGCTGGTGATGCTGCTGTCCTCACCTCCCCTTACTGTCGTTATCTAATGCACCAGTGGGTGGTCAGGTGGCCTCCTGCACCTCCCCGCCAGAACTCCTTGCTTTCTCTGTACCTGCCTCATCTCTCTAGTAACAGGGGTGGGTCCCAGGAGTCGGGTATCGGTGGGACAGGAACGCGTGTCTCCTCTCCCCAGTCCGTGGGCTCCGTCTACAGTGGCCTGATGCAGGGAGTGGGGGCTGCTGAGAAGGTGTTCGAGTTCATCGACCGGCAGCCGACCATGGTGCACGATGGCAGCTTGGCCCCCGACCACCTGGAGGGCCGGGTGGACTTTGAGAACGTGACCTTCACCTACCGCACTCGGCCCCACACCCAGGTCCTGCAGGTGAGGGCACGGCCTGAGGCCTGCCGGAATCAGTCTTTCCATCACCCCATTTCTCGTGCACCTCCTATACACCAGGCTGTGGCAGGGCAGCTGGGAATATGTCAGGCAAGATCCTTGCCCTCCAGGAGTTTTGGGCTCCAGTTGGGGAAGACAGATACTTAACAGAATGATTCCAGATAATAAGTGCTACAAAGAAAACGGATCAGGGTGCTGTGGTAGGGATGGTCCATGGGAATGGTGGTAACAGTCAAGAAGGGGTTCTTGGAGGAGGTGACATTTGAAGTGAGACCTCACCGGGGGGCTCCCTGCAGAGAGAACATTCCAGACAGAGGAAACAGCAAATCTCAAGGTGCTTCCAAGTCCTAGTGTCTTGGAACGTTTAGGGGCCAGCAGTGCCCAAGCGAGGGAGAGGCACATGGGGTGGGCTGGGAAGGGCACCCACCTATGTTCAAGGCCAGGGCATCCAGTCCTGGACGTGAGCCAATAACCCCGCACTGTGCCTGTGTGTTCTTTGCAGAATGTCTCCTTCAGCCTGTCCCCCGGCAAGGTGACGGCCCTGGTGGGGCCCTCGGGCAGTGGGAAGAGCTCCTGCGTCAACATCCTGGAGAACTTCTACCCCCTGGAAGGGGGCCGGGTGCTGCTGGACGGCAAGCCCATCAGCGCCTACGACCACAAGTACTTGCACCGTGTGGTATGTGGATGGGCCTGGGCCACACTCCTTCGCCCTTTCTGCATCTAACCGTCTTTCTTGTGAGCTGTAACAGGTGCGGAAGAGGGCACTAGAGATAAATGGACAGTTCAAAGAATTATCACCAATTACAATGCCCTCCTAGAGAAACAGAACATTCTTGTCTGGACGCGGTGGCTCACTCCTGTAATCCCAGCATTTTGGGAAGCTGAGGCTGGAGGATCCCTTGAGGCCAGCCTGGACAACATAATGAGACTCCGTCTCTATTAAAAAAGAAAAAAAGGGCAGATGTGATGGCCCACACCTGTAATCCCAGCACTTTGGGAGGCCGAGGCGGGTGGATTGCTTGAGCTCAGGAGTTCAAGACGAGCCTGGCCAACATGGCGAAACCCCATCTCTACTAAAAATACAAAAATTAGCCGGGTGTGGTGGCGCATGCCTGTAATCTCAGCTCCTCAAGAGGCTGAGGCACGAGAATCACTTGAACCCAGGAGGTAGAGGTTGCAGTGAGCCGAGATTGGGCCACTGCACTGCAGCCTGGGCAACAGAATGAGACTCTGTCTCAAGAAAAAAAAAGAAATAGAACATTCTGGCACTCCAGAAGTCTCCTCCCCCCCGCCATGTGTCCCTTCTCTTTCCCCAAGAAGTAATGTCTTGACTTTCAGAGTCTTCATGTTCTTGCTTTTCATTGGTTCTGACATCTCTCTGCGCACCGCTGAACAGCAGAGCTCTGTGCTGCCTGCTCGGAACTTCATCTGGGTAGAATCGTGACTGGTGTGTGGATTAGTTTGTGTCTTGTGTCTCCCACTCGACATTGTGAGTCATCCAGGTTGAGGCTGGGGACAGAGTTCATTCATTTTCATTGCTGGGTGATAACCCACTGTACAAATGTTTATCACAATTATTTATGCATTCTGGATATTTGGGTTGTTTCCCTTTATTTATTTATTTTTTTTTTTTGAGATGGAGTCTTGCTCTGTTGCCCAAGCTGGAGTTCAGTGGTGCGATCTCAGCTCACTGCAGCCTCCACCTCCTGGGTTCAAGCTATTCTCCTATCTCAGCCTCCCTAGTAGCTGGGATTACAGGACTGTGCCACCATGCCCGACTAATTTTTGTATTTTTAGTACAGACAGGGTTTCACCGTGTTGCCCAGGCTGGTCTCGAACACTTGACCTCAGGTGATCAGCCTGCCTTGGCCTCCCAAAGTATTAGGTTTATAGGCGTGAGCCACCGTGCCTCGCTGGGTTGTTTCCCTTTATATTTTATTTTGTTTATTTATTTTTATTTATTTTTTTTTTTGGAGACAGAGTCTCGCTCTGTTGCCCAGGCTGGAGTGCAGTGGAATGATCTCGGCTCACTGCAAGCTCCACCTGACGGGTTCACGCCATTCTCCTGCCTCAGTCTCCCGAGTAGCTGGGACTACAGATGCCCACCACAACGCCTGGCTAATTTTTTGTATTTTTAGTAGAGACGGCATTTCACCATGTTAGCCAGGATGGTCTCGATCTCCTGACCTCGTGATCCACCTGCTTCGGCCTCCCAAAGTGCTGGGATTACAGGCATGAGCCACTGCACCCGGCCTATTTTTATTTTTTTGAGACAGGGTCTCAGGCTGGAGTGCAGTGGCACAGTCACAACTTACTGCAGCCTCAGAGTCCTGTGCTCAAGTCATCCTCCCACCTCCGCCTCCCAAGTAGCTGGAACTGCAGGCACATGCCACTATGCCCAGCTAATTTTATTTTTTTGTAGACATGTGTTCTCACCATGTTGCCCAGGCTGATCTCAGACACCTGGCCTCAAGTGATCCTCCTGCCTCAGCCTCCCAAAGTGCAGGGATGACAGGTGTGAGCCTCTGCCCCCGGCCTGTTTTTCAGTTTTGTTTTGTTTTGTTTTACCATTACCAAAAATACCAGTGTGGGATGTGGATAATTTTGTCTATGTTTTCTGGTGTACATGAGTATGTCCTCCCAAGGTATAATCCTAAGAGTAGAAAGCTTGGTGATAGTGGATGTACATCCCCAACTGCAGTAGTTTCTGTCACAACAGCTATCCCCAGGTGGTTATACCAATTTACATTTTACAATTTACATTCTACAAGCAGTGAAGGAGTTTCAGCTGTTCCACATTTAGGTCATCTCCAGTACTCAAAATAGGCTATTCATGACTGGACAGTTTTTAGTAATCCTTTCAGAAAAAGAACTGTAACACCTGTCCCTGTGCTGGCCTAAGAGCAGGGATGCCCTGGATGGTTGCTCAGGTTGTGCACTGTCCAAGAAATATAAACTGCTAAGAGAGCACCATTTACATCATCAACATAAGTTATGTGAAAGCCTGAGTGTTGGCACAGAGATTCCAGAACTCCTAGCCAAGTTCTAGATGGTGGCGAGGGCCATGGGTTGTGAAATCTGCCCACACCATGTGCATGTAACCAGAGGTAGATTGTTGTGAAATGGTGCCAAGTGGGGGGCCACCAGGCTGCTGCTCACCAGTTTTAGAAGAGGCCCCTGGGCAGAGCTGTTCACACTTTGCAGTAGGTACCACGCTTTGATTCTCAGACACCTAACATTGTCAGTCCTGAATTTTTGCTAACTGGTGAGAATGTAGTGGTAGCTTATTGTGGTCTTTTGCGTTTTCCTGATGACTGAAGATATTAAACACCTTTTCATATATTTATTGGCCATTTGGTTTTCTTTTTCATGAATAGCCTCTCTTAATTATTTATTTATGTACTTTTTCTTTTCTTTTTTTTTTTTTTAAGATGGAGTCTCACTCTGTCGCACAGGCTAGAGTGCTGTGGCATGATCTCGGCTCACTGCAACCTCTTCCTTCTGGGTTCAAGCAATTCTCCTGCCTCAGCCTCCCGAGTAGCTGGGACTACAGGCACATACCATCACACCTGGCTAATTTTTTGTAGTTTTAATAGAGACAAGGTTTCACCATGTTGGCCAGGCTGGTCTCGAACTCCTGACCTCAAGTGATCCACCCACCTCAGCCTCCCAAAATGCTGGGAGTGAGCCGTGGCGCCTGGCCTATTTATGTACTTTTTGTTTGAGATAGAATCTCACTCTGTCACCCAGGCTGGAATGTGATGGTGTGATCATGGTTCACTGCAGCCATGACCTCCTGGGCTCAAGCAATCCTCCCACATCAGCCTCTTGAGGGACTGTAGGTGCACACCACCACATCTGGTCAAATTTTTTTTTTTTTTCGAGACGGAGTTTTGCTCTTGTTGCCCAGGCTGGAGTACAATGGTGCAATCTCGGCTCACCACATCCTCCGCCTTGAGGGTTCAAGCGATTCTCCTGCCTCATCCTCCCGAGCAGCTGGGATTACAGGCATGCGCCACCACACCTGGCTAATTTTGTATTTTTAGTAGAGACGGGGTTTCTCCATGTTGGTCAGGCTGGTCTCAAACACTTGACCTCAGGTGATCCGCCCACCTCGGCCTCCCAAAGTGCTAGGCTTACAGGCATGAGCCACCATGTACACTTGGCCAATTTTTAAATTATTTTGTAGAGACGGGTTCTCACTGTGTTGCTCAGGCTGATCTCAAACTCCTGGGCTCAAGCCATCCTCCCACCTTAGCCTCCCAAAGTGCTGGGGTTACAGGTGTGAACCACCATTCCCGGCCTCTATCTTTAAATTTAAAATGTTAATTTCTATAAACATTTTAAAACAATAAATTTTAAAACAAATTTAAAACAATAAAATGTTACAAGCTAATCATATTCTCATAGTTGTAATGAATCTTGTAACTAAGACATGAATGT
The DNA here is from genome assembly GCF_006542625.1 of Nomascus leucogenys. Classification (NCBI taxonomy): domain Eukaryota; kingdom Metazoa; phylum Chordata; class Mammalia; order Primates; family Hylobatidae; genus Nomascus; species Nomascus leucogenys. The sequence continues at coordinate 90,103,110 of NC_044390.1, read as the reverse complement.
CCCCCTCCACCTTACCTTTTGAATTCCACCACGTGGAGGTAGCCAGTGTTAACAGTTTAGTAAACATCCTTTTCAACGTGTTTCCTATCTTTATAGAAATATATCAATATATGAAGGTACATGTTTATAATTTTTTTAAACAAGAATAGAATCATGCTATGTATATGTATCTATTGCAATTCAGTTTTAAGGGTGCACTGTCACTATTTAACCAATCCCCATTTATGGACACCTAGATTGTTTCCATTTTAATTTAATTAATTAACTAACTTTTGCTACTTATGGTGTTGCAATGATATCTTCCATACTATATATTTTTTTCATTTTGTAGATATGGGATCTTGCTGTGTTTCCCAGGCTGGTCTTGAACTCCTAGACTAAAGCAATTCTCCTGCCTCTGCCTCCCTAAGTGCTGGGATTACAGGCATGAGCCACCAGGCCTGGCCATACTATTATTTTTGTAGGCCCAGATTCCTGAAACTGTAATCTAGAGAGGATAGCTCCTTTAAATTGTTCTCTTAGAAGGGAGGGGACCACCGCCAGGGCAGTCTGTGTGACCTGGAGCCCTGCTGTGGCCTCTTGCTTCCTGAGATGGGCAGACTCATTCACAGCAACATTCTATATTCATTCTATCCCTCTTTCTTTTTTTCCAGGACAGGGATGGCCAGTGAGCTTTCTCTCCGAGGTCAGGGAACTTGGCTTATCCCAGAGCAGCAAATGTAAAAGGCCCCAGTTTGCTGATTAGGGGAGGCTGAGGGCTTGTGGGTACAGGCGGGAATCGCTGTTGGGGAAGAAGAGAGGCAGTTCAGTGCAGTCACTGGGCCCCGATCAGGTTTCAGGCCTGAGACTGCTGACGTCTCCAGGCCCCAGGCAGCAAGGCTGCTGGGGACAGCTGGATGAACACATTCCTGGCCTCTCATGCCCCATGCTCCCTCCTCCCCAGATCTCCCTGGTGAGCCAGGAGCCCGTGCTGTTCGCCCGCTCCATCACAGACAACATCTCCTATGGCCTGCCCACTGTGCCCTTCGAGATGGTGGTGGAGGCCGCGCAGAAGGCCAACGCCCACGGCTTCATCATGGAACTCCAGGACGGCTACAGCACAGGTGCGGAGCCGGGGGTGGCCCCTCTCCTGGGCCCACAGGGTCACCCTCAGGGACATAGCCCTCTGAGTTAAGCACTGCCCTCTGCCACTTGCTCTTTTTTTGTAGAGATGGGGTCCGGCTACGTTACCCAGGCTAGACTCGAACCTCCTGGGCTCAAGCAATCTTCCTGCAATCCCCAAAGTGCTGGGATTCCAGGCATGAGCCACTGTGCTCCGACTCAGCAAAGTATTTATTAAGTAAATTATTATAGAAGCCCATACACTGGAATATTATGCTGCTGGGAAAAAGAGGAAGTAGAAGGAGAAGGAGGTGGAGGCAGAGGAGGAGGCAGCTCTCCATATATCAGTATGGAAAGGTCACTGAGATATGATGCTAAGCGAGAACAGCCAGGTGCAGAGTATAAGGAGCTGGTTTTTTTCCTATTAAAGGATTGGGGAGATAAAAATAATATGTTCATATTTGCATAAAGAAACTAGAGACGGACATGTAAGCAACTAATGAAAGACTTTTTGGTGGGAGCAGGAGGGAACTGAAGAAAGGACTTAATCTTTTCATTATTTATAGTTTTATGTATTTTTAGATTTTATTTTCTTTTTTTTTTTTTGAGGCAGGGGCTTGCTCTGTCACCCAGGTGGGAGGGCAGCAGTGTGATCACGGCTCATGGCAGCCTCAACCTCTTGGGCTCAGGCTATCCTCCTGCCCCATTTTTTATTTTTGTTGTAGAGATGGGGTCTTGCTATGTTTCCCAGGCTGGTCTCAAATTCCTGGGCTCATGCAATTCTCCTGCCTCCCAAAGTGCTGTGATTACAGGCATGAGCCATTGTACCCAGCCTATATTTTTAGATTTTTGAACCACACGAATAGCCCCTTTTCAGTAATTAAATATATACAATGTATAGGGAGGGTTGGGGAGATGTTGATCAAAAGATAAAAATTTTCCCTTAGGAATAAGGTCAAGAGACCTGTTGACTATAGTTTTTTGTTTGTTTGTTTTTTAATTGAGACAGTCTCACTCTGTCACCCAGGCTGGAAAACAGTGGAGCAATCTTGCCTCACTGCAACCTCCGTCTCCCAGGTTCAAGCGATTCTCCTGCCTCGGCCTCCTGAGTAGCTGGGATTACAAGTGCCCACCACTGCACCTCACTAATTTTTTTTTGTATTATTAGTAGAGATGGGGTTTCACTATTTTGGCCCAGCTGGTCTCGAACTCCTGACCTCAGGTGATCCGCCTGCCTTGGCCTCCCAAAGTGGTGGGATTTCAGGTGTGAGCCACCGTGCCTGGCCAGCTATAGTTAATAACAGTGTACTGTGTACTTGAAAATAGGTAAGAGAGTAGATTTTAAGTGTTCTCTCTAAAAAAAAAAAAGTGATAAATATGTGAGATAATGTATATGTTAACTGGCTTGATTTAGCTATTCCACAGTGTATATGTATTTCAAAGCATCACATTGTACACCATTAAATATGAACTATTTTTACTTGTCAATTTAAAAGAATTTTTAAATAAAAATATACTAAGTATACTAATTTTAAAAAAAATTACCTCAATACGAACTTAAGTAGTTCTAGTAATTAATTGATAAATATATATTATTTTAGAATAATGTTTTGGAACTAAATAGAGGTGGTGGTTGTGCAACATTGTGAATGCACTAAATGCCACTGGATTATTCACTTTTTTTTTTTTTGAAACAGAGTCTCGCTTTGTTGCCCAGGCTGGAGTGCAGTGGCGCAATCTCGGATCATGGCAACCTCTGCCTCCCGGGTGCAAGTGATTCTCTTGCCTCAGCCTCCCGAGTAGCTGGGATTACAGGCATGTGCCACCACACCCGGCTAATTTTGTGTATTTTTAGTTGAGACAGGGTCTCACCGTGTTAGCCAGGATGGTCTCAATCTCCTGACCTCGTGATCCGCCCGCCTCGACCTCCCAAAGTGCTGGGAGCCACTGCACTCAGCCCGGATTATTCACTTTACAATGGTTATGTTTATGTTATGTCAGTTTCATCTCAGTGAAAGAAAAATGAAATAATAAAGAGCTGGTGGCATGGCCAGGTGCAATGGCTCACGTCTGTAATCCCAGCACTTTGGAGGCCAAGGCAAGAGGATCACTTGAGGCCAGGAGTTTGAGAACAGCTTGGGCAATGTAGTGAGACCCCACCTCTACAGAAAAATATTTTAAGTTAGCCAGGTATGGTGGCATGCACCTGTAGTCTCAGTTACTCAGAAGGCTGAGGCTGGAGGATCGCTTGAATCCAGAAGTTTGAGGCTACAGTAAGCAATGATTGCACTACTGCACTCTAGCGTGGGTGAGAGAGTGAGACCCTGTCTCTAAAATAATAATAATTGATTGACTCAATTTCCTATTGATGGACATTTGAGTCTATTTGTTTTTATTTTTTGCAAACAACACTGTGGGTCACAAGTGACCTGTGTCTATATTGTTCTGCATGGGAGGAAGTTGGTCCATGGGGAAAATTGGTCCAGGTGGGCTTGCTGGGCCACAGGCCGCACATCTGTGGTGAACACACACAACCTTTGCACTGCACAGACTCATAGACCCAGGGTTATTGCTGCAGCTCTTCAAGCCATGGGGCTCGCTCCAACTCCCCTTCTCCAGGAGGACGGGTGAGGGCCTGTCTCCCTGCAGCCTCACTTGCACTGTGTGCTATCAGATGTTTGGGTTTCTGCCAAAGGAATGGGTGAAAATTGGTAACTTGCTATCAAGTCGCATGTAGGCTTAATCTGCATGCCCCTTATGAGTTGGGTGGGGGGAGCATCATTTCATGACCTTTCAAGCTGTGGGTTCCAGCCCGCCCTTTCCACAGCTGCAGGGCAGGGCCCCTCACTCTTCCCCGGGGCTGCCCGGCCTCACCCATTGCTAAATTGTCTCTGTGCCTCCACCATACAGAGACAGGGGAGAAGGGCGCCCAGCTGTCAGGTGGCCAGAAGCAGCGGGTGGCCATGGCCCGGGCTCTGGTGCGGAACCCCCCAGTCCTCATCCTGGATGAAGCCACCAGCGCTTTGGATGCCGAGAGCGAGTATCTGGTGAGTCACAGGGTGGCAGGCAATGCGGGGGCAGGAGCAGCTCCAGGCGGCCAGAGCCCCCATTGCCCAGCAGATGGGTGCTGAGAAGAGACGGGCCCCAGGATCTCAGCCCAGTCAGCCTTCTGGGCTGGTGAATTCCTGGTGTTGAGAGTGGGGAGCCAGGAGCCACTCTGGACCCAGCCTCCAGGCTCCAGGCAGAGCTGTATGGTGTGGGGCAAGAGAAGGCATCAGAATGGGGAGACCTGGGTCATGAGCGGTGGCTCACACCTGTAATCCCAGCACTTTGGGAGGCAGAAGCAGGTGGATCACCTGAGGTCAGGAGTTGGAGACCAGCCTGGCCAACATGGTGAAACCCCATCTCTACTAGAAATACAAAAACTAGCCAGGCGTGGTAGCACATGCCTGTAATCCCAGCTACTTGGGAGGCTGAGGCAGGAGAATTGCTTGAACCTGGGAGGTGGAGGTTGCAGTCAGCTGAGATCGTGCCACTGCACTCCAGCCTGGGTGACAGAGCCAGACTCCATTTGGCTCAAACAAACAGATAAAAACAAAACAAAACAGGCCCAGTATGATGGTTCATGCCTGTAATCCCAGCACTTTGGGAGGCCAAGGCAGGCGGATCACTTGAGGTCCGGAGTTCAAGACCAGCCTGGTCAATATGGTGAAACCCTGTCTCTACTAAAAATACAAAAATTAGCTGGGCATGGTGGTGCATGCTTGTAACCCCAGCTACTCGGGAGGCTGAGGCAGGAGACTCACTTGAACTCAGGAGATGGAGGTTGCAGTGAGCTGAGATTGTGCCACTGCACTCTAGCCTGGGCGACAGAATGAGACTCCATCTACAAAAAAAAAAAAAAAAAAAAAAAAGCCTGCGCGCAGTGGTTCATGCCTATAATCCCAGCACTTTGGGAGGCCAAGGCGGGTGGATCACCTGAGGTCAGGAGTTCAAGACCAGCCGGGCCAACATGGTGAAACTCCGTTTCTACTAAAGATACAAAAGTCAGCCAGGTATGGTGGCAGGTGCCTGTAATCCTAGCTACTTGGGAGGCTGAGGCAGGAGAATAGCTTGAACCTGGGAAGCAGAGGTTGCAGTGAGCCGAGATTGCACCACTGCACTCCAGCCTTGGCAACAGAGCGAGACTCCATCTCAAAAAACAAACAAAAACAAAAAAACAGAATGGGGATACCTGGACTAGCAGCTCCGTCCTACAGTTTATAACTGTGTAACCTCAAGCTAGTGCTTCCCCTCTGAGTTTCATTCTCACTGGTCAGGTGGGCCCAGTCATGTATTTGCAGATGGCTAGCAACCTCAGTCTATGCGGATTGATTCACTTATTACACAGAGAGTTACTGAGCTCTTCTCAGGCACCAGGCACCATTCTGGGGTTATCGTGGTGGGCTGACCAGACAAAGACCCTTGTCCCCATGGTGTTTCCATTCCAGTGGGGAAGGCAGATAAGAAACAAGGAAGGCCAGGCGTGGTGGCTCACGCCTGTAATCCCAACACTTTAGGAGGCCGAGGCCGGCGGATCATGAGGTCAGGTGTTTGAGACCAGTCTGGCCAACATGGTGAAACCCTGTCTCTACTAAAAATACAAAAATTAGCTGGGTGTGGTGGCGGGTACCTGTAATCCCAGCTACTTGGGAGGCTGAGGCAGGAGAATGGCTTGAACCCAGGAGGCGGAGTTTGCAGTGAGCCAAGATCGCGTGACTGCACTCCAGTCTGGACAACAGAGCAAGACTCCATCTCAAAAAAAAAAAACAAAAAAAAACAAGGAAACAAGCATGCGTTCACCCCGTGGCCTGTGCTACAAAGCAAATGAAACAGTCTTGGGACACCAGGAGATTGGGAGGGGTCACCGTTGTCAAAGGTAAACACAGCTGGGCGCTAGCAAAAGCCATAAAAGAGATTTTATGCAGTAACTCCTGACAGTGGGGAAGGAGCCGTGTTCCATCCCAGTTTGGTGGTGACGGGCATTTTAAAGGGAGAATGAGGGGATAGGGAGGGGAGCAGGCAGAGGCCCCCATGAAAACTAAAAGCAAGCCCAGTGGACAGCCAAGAGGCTACCTGTGTCTAGCTGTCCATTTCAAGGGAATGGCTTTCAGGTCCTTAAGAGAGACACTTCTGAGATGCAAGAGATCACATACACATCTCAGAGGGACAGAGGAAGGAGTCACAGTTGTAAGCCTTTTTAGTAAACACTCCAAGAAAAAGAGGTTGGGGCCAGTCAGCAGGTGTTGACTAAAACACAGCAAATTCTCCTGGCCAAGCTGAGCTTTCTCACACAGGCACTTGAATGGGGGCTGTGGTCATCCCAGGGATATGGCTTTCTGCTGCTAGAAGCCATGCTAGAGTTTGGTTACTTAGCACAGCGGTTTGGATGGTGTCACCATGTGCCAAGAGTTCTGTGGTTCTCACCATTAGAACCAAGGCCATCAGGTGCCATCTGAGCTGAGACATGAAAGAAAAGAAGCCAGTGGTGGAGAGTTCTGGAGGTAAGAACGTGCCAGGAGGAAGGGTCAGCAGGTGCCAAGGCCCGGAGTGGAGAATGAGCTTGGCAAGTTCAAAGCCAAAAGGTCAGTGTGGCTGGTGGGTGGGGATTGAATGGAGAGGGGTAAGGACAAAGTTGCAGGGAGGCAAACTCCTTGGCTTCTAGTACGGAGTTTGGATTGTTTGTAAAAATTAATAGGCTTTATTTTTGTTGTTGTTGGTTTTTGTTTGTTTTGAGACAAGGCCTTGCTCTGTCACCCAGGCTGGCACGCAGTGGCACAATCACAGTTCTCCCGGGCTCAAGCGATCCTCCAACCTCCTAGCCTCCTGAGTAGCTGGGACTACAGCTGCATGCCACCACACACAGCTAATTTTTTATATTTTTTGTAGAGACGGGGTTTCGCCATGTTGCCCAGGCTGGTCTCAAACTCCTGAGCTCAAGGGATCCACCTGCCTCGGCCTACCAAAGTGCTGGGATTACAGGTGTGAGCCACTGCTTCCAGTGGCTTTATTTTTTAAAGCGGTTTTAGGTTTAAAGAAAATTAAACGGAGGCTGGGTGTGGTGGCTCACACCTATAATCCTGGCACTTTAGGAGGCCAATGCGGGAGGATGGCTTGAGGCCAGGAGTTCAAGACGAGCCTAGGAAACATAGTGGGACATCCGTCTCTACAAAAAAATACAAAAATTAGCTGGGCACGATGGTGCATGCCTGTGGTCCCAGCTACTTGGAAGGCTGAGGCAGGAGGATTCCTTGAGGCCAGGAGGTTGAGGATACAGTGAGCTGTGATCACTCCACTGCACTCTAGCCTGGGCCACAGAGCAAGACCCTGTCTCAAAAAGAAAAGAAAAAGGAGGGAGGCTGGTCACTTGAGGTCAGGAGTTCGAGACCAGCTTGGCCAACATAGTGAAACCCCACCTCTACTAAAAATACAAAACAAAATTAGCTGGGCATGATGGCATGCACCTGTAATCCCCCAGCTACTTGGGAAGCTGAGGCATGAGAATTGATTGAACCCACGAGGCAGAGGTTGCAGTGAGCTGAGATCGCACCACTGCACTCCAGCCTGGGTGACAGCAAGACTTAGTCAAAAAAAAAAAAAAAAGGAGGGGGAAGGGAGGGACCAGAAGACTGGAGGGCCAGGGTAGGGCTGATCCCCCATTCATCAGGTGCCTCGCTGTGTCTGGCCCTGAGCTGTCTCCGTTTAAGAAAAACCAAGGAAGCTGGCCATCCTTTGTGAACTGAGCCTCAGAGAGGTTAAGCATCAGCCCATAGGTGGTGGCATGGAGCACGGTTGCGGGTGGGGCGTCCGTGCCATGCAAGCCAGGCCCCTACTGTCCCCGCAGATCCAGCAGGCCATCCACGGCAACCTGCAGAAGCACACGGTACTCATCATCGCGCACCGGCTGAGCACTGTGGAGCACGCGCACCTCATTGTGGTGCTGGACAAGGGCCGTGTAGTGCAGCAGGGCACCCACCAGCAGCTGCTGGCCCAGGGCGGCCTCTACGCCAAGCTGGTGCAGCGGCAGATGCTGGGGCTTGAGCCCGCCGTGGACTTCACAGCTGGCCACAAGGAGCCTGCAGCCAACGGCAGTCACAAGGCCTGATGGGGGGCCCCTGCTTCTCCCAGTGGGGCAGAGGCCCCGGTGCCTGCCTGGCAGACGTGCCCACGGAGGCCCCCGGTGGTCCCCCGCTGCCCTCCGAGCCCAGGCCTGCAGCACTGGACGACGACCTGCCATGTCCCATGGATCACCGCTTCCTGCATCTTGCCCCTGGTCCCTGCCCCATTCCCAGGGCACTCCCTACCCCTGCTGCCCTGAGCCAATGCCTTCACGGACCTCCCCAGCCTCCTAAGCAAAGGTAGAGCTGCCTTTTTAAACCTAGATCTTACCAGGGTTTTTACTGTTTAGTTTGAGGCACCCCAGTCAACTCCTAGATTTCAAAACCCTTTTTCTAATTGGGAGTAATGGCGGGCACTTTCACCAAGATGTTCTAGAAACTTCTGAGCCAGGAGTGAATGGCCCTTCCTTAGTAGCCTGGGGGATGTCAAGAGACTAGGCCTCTCCCCTTTACCCCTCCAGAGAAGGGGCTTCCCTGTCCCGGAGGGAGACACGGGGAACGGGATTTTCCGTCTCTCCCTCTTGCCAGCTCTGTGAGTCTGGCCAGGGCAGGTGGGGAGCGTGGAGGGCATCTGTCTGCCATCGCCCGCTGCCAATCTAAGCCAGTCTCACTGTGAACCACACGAAACCTCAACTGGGGGAGTGAGGGGCTGGCCAGGTCTGGAGGGGCCTCAGGGGTGCCCCCAGCCCGGCACCCAGCGCTTTCGCCCCTCGTCCACCCACCCCTGGCTGGCAGCCTCCCTCCCCACACCCGCCCTTGTGCTCTGCTGTCTGGAGGCCACGTGGATGTTTATGAGATGCGTTCTCTTCTCTCTTTGGTGGATGGGATGGTGGCAAAGCCCAGGGTCTGGCTTTGCCAGAGGTTGCAACATGTTGGGAGAACCCGGTCAATAAAGTGTACTACCTCTTACCCCTAACCTGACTTCTACTTGGGCCAACTGCCTCATCGCCCAGTTAGGTTTCTCCACCAGACCACGGCTCTCCTCTGAGCCCTCTCTGGTGGAGTTGCAGAGAGACTTTGGGTGGTCCAGGGCCTCCCCCTGTGTCTGGGAGCCCCATCTGCACTCCTCCCATCCCAGGGTCTCTGGTGTAGGCATTCCTGTCTGCCTGTCTCCACGGGGATTGCACGGGGGATAGAGACGTTGCCTTGAAATCCCTGAGGCCTCTGCGCTTCCTGGGACAGCTGAACTGAGGCCCAACAAATGCCACCTGTTCTTTTCCATTGGGGCTCAGGCACCCAACACCCACCCCAATCCATGCAGCAGAGAAATATTACCCAGCAGGACAGCTCAATCAGCAGGGAGGTTTGGGCCTGGACACAGGAAGACCCCTGAGGTGGTTATTCTTACTTGCTGAATTGTGAAGAAGTCTGGGGTCCCAGGAGGAGGGCCCTGTGCCAACTGGTAGAGTAGTATTTCAATTTTTTTTTTTTTTTTTGAGACAGAGCCTTGCTCTGTCACCCAGGCTGGAGTGCAGTGGCACAGTCTTGGCTTACTACAATCTCCACCTCCCAAGTTCAAGCGATTCTCCTGCCTCAGCCTCCTGAGTAACTGGGACTACAGGCACCCACCACCACACCCGGCTCATTTTTGTATTTTTAGTAAAGATGGGTTCACTGTGTTGGCCAGGCTGGTTTCAAACTAATGACCTCAGATGGCCTGCCCACCTTGGCCTCCCAAAGTGCTGGGATTATAGGCGTGAGCCACTGCCCCCGGCCAGCCTTGTCTTTCTCTTATAAAAGCACTTGTCATTGGATTTAGAAGCCACCTAGATAATCCAGGCTGATCTCATCTAGTGGTCCTTTGCATCTGCAAAGACCCTTTTTTCCAAATATGGTCACTTCACAGGTTCAGGGGTTTGACAAGGGAAGCTTTTGGGGGCCACCACTCAGCCTGCTACAGAGGGGAACTTGCAACCTTGGTTGAAGTTAACCTCAGGACTTCCTTTTTGATTTTAGGAAGCAGAGGGAGTTAAGTTTTCAGAGACTTAGCATATCTTCAGATGTTTCCAGAGAAGTTGGAAATTCCAATTTTCATGTGAGATCAGCTGTCTTTTATGTATTGGCTCAAATTACTTTGACAAAACCGAGGACCAACAAAGCACATGTGTAGAGGTGGTCTCCAGCCTGTGAGTGTCTAGTTTGCAGCGTTAGTGTTGGACATTCCTGTTCTGCAAAGTCCCTCCCAAGGGGCTTCCTGGCGCCAGCCCAGCCCCGTTCCAGTCTAAGCTCCTCTCCCATCAGCTTGTCTCTTCTCATCTCTGCACTTTCAGGCTGAGAATTCCAGATTCTTCTCCCTCTCCTATGGAGTTAGCCCCAGCGCCTTGATTTGTAAACCCACACCCAAAAGTATGCCATAGGCAGACAAAAGAACCTTCCAGAGACCGAACTAGCTTCTCTTTAGGAGGTACATAGGAGTTTTAAAAAAGTAATGTTTAGGCCAGATGTAGTGGCTCATGCCTGTAATCCCAGCACTTTGGGAGGCCAAGGTGGGTGGATCACGAGGTCAGGAGTTCAAGACCAGCCTGGCCAACATGGTAAAACCCTGTCTCTACTAAAAATACAAAAATTAGCCGGGCATGGTGGCACACTTCTGTAGTCCCAGCTACTCGGGAGGCTGAGGCAGGAGAATTGCTTGAATCCGGGAGGCAGAGGTTTCAGTGAGCCGAGATCACGTCACTGCACTCTAGCCTGGGTGACAGAGCGAGACTGTCTCAAAAAAAAAAAAAGCTTAATTTTGAAATAGTTTTAGATTTACAGAAAAGTCACAAAACAATACAGAAAGTTCCCTTATGCCCCACCCCTCACTGTTTCCTCTTCTCTTAAAATCTCATAGTACTGGAGTACATTTGTCACAACTAGGAAACCAACACAGCATGTCACTATCAGTGAAACTGCAAGCTGTATTTGTGTGTCACTAGTTTTCTCACTGGTGTCCTCCTTCTGTTCCAGGGTCCCACATTACATTTAAGATAGGAGTGTTTTTGTTTGTTTGTTTGTTTGTTTGTTTTTAAAGACAGGTTCTTGCTCTATTGCCCAGACTGGAGTGCAGAGGTGCTATCACGGCTCACTGTAGCCTCAACCTTCTGGGCTCAAGTGATCCTCCCACCTCAGCCTTCAGAGTAGCTGGGGCTACAGGTGCACATCACCATGCCCAGCTAATTTTTTCATTTTTTCTTTTTCTTTTTTTTTTTTTTTTTTTTTTTTTTGTAGAGACAGGCCTTGCTTTGTTGAACAGGCTGGTCTCGAACCCTGGCCTCAAGCAATCCTCCCACCTTGGCCTCCCAAAGTGTTGAGCTTATAGGCATGAGCCACCACGCCCGGCCAGAGGTATCATGTTTTCTTTCATTTGTTTTATTTTGGCGGGGTTTTTTGTTTTAGTTTTTGAGACAGGATCTCTCTCTGTCATCCAGGCTGGAGTGCAGTGGCACGATCTTAGCTCACTGCAACCTCTGCCTCCCTGGTTCAAGCGATTCTCCTGCCTCAGTCTTTTGAGTAGCTGGGACTACAGGCGCCTGCCACCACACCCAGCTAATTTTTTTGTGTTTTTAGCAGAGACAGCGTTTCACCATCTTGGTCAGGCTGGTCTTGAACTCCTGGCTTCAAGTAATACACCTGCCTCAGCCTCCCAAAGTGCTGAGATTATAGGCGTGAGCCACTGCGCCCAGCCTAATGTTTTTAAAATTGTTTTTATTGCAGCAACATGCAGATAATATAAAACTTATCATTAGTGACATCTAGTACACTTATAATATTGTGTAACCATCATCATTATCTAATTCCAGGACATTTTCATCACCCTAACAGAAAACCCTATACCCATTAACAGTCACTCCCCAGTTCTTCCTCCACACAGACCCCGGCTGCCAGCATTCTAAAATCTGGCTCTGCAGATTGGCCCCTCTGGCCTTTTCATGTACATGGAACCCTATACTATGTGGCCTTTCGTGTCTGGCTTCTCTCATCATGTGTACAAGGTCCAACCATGTTGTGGCATGAATCAGCACTTTATTCCTTTTTATGGCTGAATAATATCCTATTATATGGCTATGCCCCATTTTGTTTATCCATTCATCCGCTGATAGATATTTGGGCTGTTTCCACCTTTGGGCTATTGTGAATAGTACTGCTATTAGTGCTGCTAATGGTGGGAACATTCATGTTTTGTTGTTGTTGTTTTTTGAGACGGAGTCTCGCTCTGTCGCCCAGGCTGGAATGCAGTAGCGCAATCTCGGCTCACTGCAAGCTCCGCCTCCAGAGTTCATGCCATTCTCCTGCCTCAGCCTCCAGAGTAGCTGGGACTACAGGCACCCGCCACCACGCCCAGCTAATTTTTTGCGTTTTTAATAGAGACGGGGTTTCACTGTGTTAGCCAGGATGGTCTCGATCTCTTGACCTCGTGATCCACCTACCTCGGCCTCCCAAAGTGCTAGGATTATAGGCGTGAGCCACGGCGCCCAGCCCAACATTCATGTTTTTTTGTGGGAGTTTGCTTTAGCCTCTCTTGGGTAGATGCCTGGGAGTGGAATTGCTGGGTCCCATGAGAACTCTACGCTCAACATTTTGAGGAACTGCCAGACTGTGTTCCACAGCGGCTGCAGCATTTTGCATTCCCACCAGCAATCCATGAGGGTTGCAATTTCCCCACATCCTCACCAACACTTGTTATTTCCTGGTTTTGTTTTTGTTTTTAATTATCACCATTCAGGGCCAGGAACAGTGGCTCACACCTGTAATCCCAGCACTTTGGGAGTCTGAGGCAGGCAGATTGCTTGAGCCCAGGAGTTCAAGACCAGCCTGGGCAACATGGTGAAACCTCGTCTCTACTAAAAAATCCAAAAACTGGCCAGGCGCGGTGGCTCACGCCTGTAATCCCAGCACTTTGGGAGGCCGAGGTGGGCGGATCACGAGGTCAGGAGATCGAGACCATCCTGGCTAACACGGTGAAACCCTGTCTCTACTAAAAATACAAAAAATTAGCCGGGCGAGGTGGCAGGCGCCTGTAGTCCCAGCTACGCGGGAGGCTGAGGCAGGAGAATGGCGTGAACCCCGGGGGGCAGAGCCTGCAGTGAGCCGAGATCGCGCCACTGCACTCCAGCCTGGGTGAAAGAGCGAGACTCCGTCTCAAAAAAAAAAAAATCAAAAAAAAAAAAAAATCCAAAAACTACTAGCTGGGCATGGTGGCACACACCTGTGGTCTCAGCTGTTCATGAGGCTGAAGTGGGAGGATTGCTTGAACTCGGGAGGTGGAGGTTGTGGTGAGCTGATATCATGCCACTGCACTCCAGCCTGGGTGACAGAGTGAGACTCTGTCTCAAAAACAAACAATGTAAAATTGTCACCATCCTGGTGGGTGTGGAGAGTTATGACTTTTAAAGCTGACTTTTTTCTGTTACAATTAATTTAGCAAATGTCACTGTCCTCCTTCTGTCCCACACAGTGTGCTGGGTAAACCAGGAGAAAGTAATTGCAGTCGAGGGCTTTGGGGACAGCACAGTTGGCCAGAGAGACAGACGAGGAAACACGCAGGGATGAGAGAGAATGAAGAGGAGCACGGCGCCCCAGGGCTGGCTTAGTCCTGGCGCCAGGACTTAGTTTACTCTGTCATTGTTTCTTTCCCACATTAGATTTTGTCTTGGTCACTGCTGTATTCCCCAGTGCCTAGAACAGCAGCTGACACATAGTATGTGCTCAGTAAACAGCCATTAAAGAAATGTTTGAGCTGAGCATAGAGGCCCATGCCTGTAATTCCAGCTACTCAAGAGGCTTAGGTGGGAGGATCGCTTGAGTCCACGAGTTTGAGGCTGCCATGAGCTATGATCGTGCCACTGCACTGCAGCCTGGGCCACAGAGCATGACCTTGTCTCTACAAAACTTGAAAACGAAAGGAATGATTGAACTCTTGGACACACCGTAACATAGTGTGAAAACAATGAACACAGTCCAATCACCTCATTTAACAGACAGGGAAACTGAGGCCCAGAGAAAAGAAATGACTGCAGGGTTATAAATGTATTTAGCGGAATGGCCAAGGCTGGAACCCAGGTCCCCACACTCCCTGCTGCTGCCTTCGTCTGGAGAGTGTATTTCAGTTTCCAACTTGCCAGGGCTAAAGACGACGCCGATCCCAAGAAGACGGCAGACTCAGCCCAAGTCAATGGCTGAGGCAGCTGCTGAGCCATGAGAGGTCTCTGAAGTGCCTTGGGGTCCTAGGAGCCCACAGGGACCCTGGTGATGACTTCAGGGTGAAGATGTGCACAAAGAACCTTGCGAGGCAGAGCCCCTTCCCCATGTCCCCTGCTGTCTGCTGCAGCTCCCCTGTGGACTGGACTGGTCTGTGTCAACCTCGTCCTGTGTCGGCAGGTTCAAAAGCCGTGCCTGAGAAAACGGAAACAGCACAGAGGAGGGTTAAGCCCAATGGCCCTGGCTCTTCAGGGTTTTGTTCCAGAACTTTTGGGATCATAAATCTCTTTGGAAATTTGATGAAAAGTCTAGAAACTCTCCCCAGAAAAATACCCATACACATAAAGCATTGTATGCAACTTGTGGGAAATGTGTGGTATTTTACAATTCCTCTGTCAGGGGGCCCTGAGTTAAGGACCGTTGCTCCACTGGGATTAACAATTAAGAATTTAAGAATTAGCCAATAAGAAGTATTGGTGTGGCCGGGCGCCGTGGCTCACGTCTGTAATCCCAGCACTTTGGGAGGCCAAGGCAAGTGGAACACTTGAGGCCAGGAGTTCGAGACCACCTTGGCCAGCATGGCAAAACCCATCTCTACCAAAAGTACAAAAATTAGCCGGGCCTGGTGGCACATGCCTGTAGTCCCAGCTACTCGGGAGGCTGAGGCAGGAGAATCACTTGAACCCGGGAGGCGGAGGTTGCAGTGAGCCGAGATAGTGCCACTGCACTCCAGCCTGGGCAACAGAGTGAGACTCCATCTAAAAAAAATGAAGTCCGTATTTCCAAAAAAAAAAAAAAAGACTCAGAGCAAAGAGAGGAAATCGTTAGCAATGGCTAGTCCTGAGCTGAGCAGTGGGTACCATGTGTTTGTTATATTGTTCTATGTACATTTTTGAATACTAGAATTTTCTTCAGGGGTAGGGGAGGGAACACTAAACAAACTAAACAAACCCTGGCATGATAAGTGCTGCTGTGTCCCAGGAAGACTTCCTGGGCGAAATAGAAAGCAGCTGTTCTGACTTCTGTTGACCGAAAATAGCAGTCGTTAAGCCACCCAACAGCAAGCCAGTGCATCCGGCTGAGAACCTGGCCCAGACCTGAGCGGCCGGCCGGGCGTCTCCACCTCCTGCCTCCCTAGCCGCCTCTATTCAATGAGCCCAGCCTGAAACAGGGGCCTGGCATTCTAGACAATTCCACAGAGAAGAAACTCTGGAACCCAGCACTGACACAGCCATTACTGCTGACCATTTGTTTCTGGCCCCAGGTAAGGAAGCTGTTATCATTTCAAATAATACAGAACATTTTTTAATTTTTTGTTTTGGCAGAGGGAGCTCAGAAGGAGGTTAATTCTTTAATGTTTGCTTTTTGTTTTGTTTTGAGACGGAGTCTCTGTCTCCCAGGGTAGAGTGCGGTGGCGCAATCTCCGCTCGCTGCAAACACCGCCTCCCATGTTCAAGCGATTCTCCTGCCCTGGCCTCCCGAGTAGCTGGGATTACAGGCATGTGCCACCACACCCAGATGATTTTTGTATTTTTAATAGAGATGGGGTTTCATCATGTTGGCCAGGCTGGTCTCAAACTCCTGACATCAGGTGATCCACCTGCCTCGCTCTCCCAAAGTGCTGGGATTACAGGCGTGAGCCACTGTCCTCAGCCAATGTTTGCTTTTTAAATTGTGGTAAAATACACATAACATAACGTTAACCATTGCATTTGTTTATTATTGTTATTTTTTAGAGACAGGGTCTTGCTCTGTTGCCTAGCCCGGAGTGCAGTGGTGCCATCATAGCTCACTTCAGCCTTGAACTTCTGGGCTCAACTGATCCTTCTGCCTCAGGCTCCTAAATAGCTGGGACTACAGGCCTGTGCCACCATGCCTGGCTAATTTTTAGATTTTCTGCGGAGACAGGGTTGTCGTTATGTTGCCCAGGCTGGTCTTACGCTCCTAGTTTCAAGCGATCCTTCTGCCTCGGCCTCCCAAAGTGCTGGGATTACAGGTGTGCCCCATCATGCCCAGCCAACCATTTTAAATTGCATGATCCAGAGGCATTAAGCAGACTCCCAATGTTTCCTTTGACGTTTAGCAAGCATATTTATTATCTCCTTAGATCTGAACGACTAGCCTGCAGATATCACAACCAAGATGGATTGATGATGATGATGATGATAACTATTCAGGTATAAAACATTTTCAGTGCAGCAAACACGAGTCTATGTACTTTATGTGATTATTTTTTATTTTTTATTTTTTTGAGACGGAGTCTCACTCTGTCACCCAGGCTGGAGTGCAGTGGCGTGATCTCGGCTCACTGCAATCTCCGCCTCCCAGGTTCACGCCATTCTCTTGCCTCAGCCTCCTGAGTAGCTGGGACTACAGGCGCCTACTACCACACCCGGCTAATTTTTTTGTATTTTTAGTACAGACGAGGTTTCACTGTGTTAGCCAGGATGGTCTCCATCTCCTGACCTCATGATCCGCCCGCCTCGGCCTCCCAAGTGATTTTTTTTTTTAAGACAGGGGTCTCACTCTGTTGCCCAGGCTGGAGTGCAGTGGTACGATCTCACCTCACTGCAACATCTGCCTCCCAGACTCCAGTGAGCCTCCCACCTCACCCTCCCAAGTAGCTGGGACTACAGGCATGTGCCACCATGCCTGGCTAATTTTTTTTTTTCTTTCTTGTAGAAACGGGGTTTCACCATGTCACCCAGGCTGGTCTCAAACTCCTGACCTCAAGTGATCCTCCCACCTTGGCCTCCCAAAGTACTGGGATTACAGGTGTGAGCCACTGTGCCCGGCCCACTTTATGTGACTTTAATGCCTTTAATCCTCACAACAAGTCTATGAAGCAGCTACTACAGTTAATGCAGTTTTTTCAAAAAAGAAAAACGAGGTTAAGTAACCTGCAAAAATTAAGTGGCACAGCACTAGGAACTGAACACAGGCAGCCTGAACCCTGACCGGAGCCCTTTCCCTAGACTGGGGACAGGTTTATATGCTTATCTAATCTCCACCCAAATTATTTTCCACCTTTGCCTTTTTTTTTTTTTTTCCTTTGCAGTTGTCACTGAGGGCTGCCTGTTGCACCTCAGGAGCTGGGGATAGTAAAGGAGACACCTGTGCTGAGTCACTAACAGGAAACGGCTGAGAAAGAAGCATCGCCAATGGTTTCTCTTTCCTGGTTTTTATTCTTTGCTCAGAGAGGAGGAAGTTGACCATTTAAACAGGTGAGTTGGCTGGGCATGGTGGCTCACACCTGTAATCCCAGCACTTTGGGAGGCCGAGGCAGGCGGACCACTTGAGGTCAGGAGTTTGAGACAGCCTGGTCAACATGGTGAAAACTCATCTTTACTAAAAATACAAAAATTAGCCAGGTGTGGTGGGGAGGCTGAGGCAAGAGAATCACTTGAACCCAGGAGGCAGAGGTTGCAGTGAGCCGAGATTGTGCCTCTGAACTCCAGCCTGGACGACAGAGTGAGACTCCATCTAAAATAAATAAATAAATAAATAAATAAACAAACAAACAAACAGATGAGTCACCCAGGGGGAGGTCCTAACAACGACCTAAGGTGACAGTGACAGTGCCTCACATTGTTACATCTCTTTACCTTTGACTACCTGAGATCAGTCATTCAGCAAGCATTTGTTGAGAACCTCCGTCTACCAGGCACTGTGCTAGGCTGTGGGTCACAGTGGAGACTAGGAGGTCTGAGATCACCTACATCCTACTGGGTAATAAACCCCAGCTGGTGAAAAGATGGCGGCAGACAAGAGAGTGATTTGGGAGAGGGGCACTGTTTGAGCTGGGGTGGTCTGGGGAGGTGATATGGGAGCTGAGCCCTGAATGACAAGGAGGTGCCAGCTTTGGGTATCTAGAGGAAAGAATGTTCCCAACCACAGTCTGGCACTTCCTCAAAAAGCTGAATGTGGACCTGGGCGCAGTGGCTCACAGGTGTAATCCCAGCACTTTGGGAGGCTGAGGCGGGAGGATTGCTTAAAGCCGGGAGTTTGAGAACAGCCTGGGCAACATAGTGGGACCCCATCGTTACAAAAATTAAAAAATCAGCCAGGCGTGGTAGTGCACACCGGTGGTCCCAGCTACTTGTGCGGCTGAGGCAGGAGGATCCTTTGAGCTCAAGGAGGTTGAGGCTGCAACGAACCTTGATGGTGCCACTGCACTCCAGCCTGGATGACAGAGTGACACCTCGTCTCTAAAAATAATAAAATAAAGCCAAAAAGTACAAACAATCCAATGTATGAATGGATAAACAAACTGCAAACCGTGGCATGCGCATACTGTGGGGTATGATTCAGCTGTAGAAAGGAATGAACTACTGGTACATGCTATAACATAGATGGTCCTTGGAAGCATTATGCAAATGAAAGATGCCAGGCAGGGAAGGTCACCTATGGTATGATTCTTTTTATATGATATATTCCGAAGAAGCAAATCTATAGGGATAGAAAGCAGATTAGAGGTTACCAGGGCATGGGGAGGGAGGAATGGGGAGTGACTGCTTGCTGGATACAA
This sequence comes from Nomascus leucogenys, assembly GCF_006542625.1. Lineage (NCBI taxonomy): Eukaryota > Metazoa > Chordata > Mammalia > Primates > Hylobatidae > Nomascus > Nomascus leucogenys. Next base: position 90,084,144 of record NC_044390.1, on the reverse strand, counting down.
GGTGTTTTTTACGGGGTGATGAGAAAGTTTGGAGGCCAAGGTGGGCAGATCACGACGTCAGGAGATCGAGACCATCCTGGCTAACACGGTGAAACCCCGTCTCTACTAAAAAAACAAAAAATTAGCCGGGCGTGGTGGTGGGTGCCTGTAGTCCCAGCTACTCAGGAGGCTGAGGCAGGAGAATGGCGTGAACACGGGTGGAGCTTGCAGTGAGCCGAGATTGCGCCACTGCACTCCAGCCTGGGCGACAGAGTAAGACTCCGTCTCAAAAAAAAAAAAAAAAAATTCTGACATAGCTGATTCCATCTTGCCTCTAACCTCCAAGCTGTCCTTGTTCATTCCTGAGCATAGGCCAAGCTAACTTTGGGAGGAATTTAGTTTATAGTTTAATCTTAAAACAAGGATGAAAATAGCCCTTCCCAAAACAATCCTTTCCTTGCTTGGAGATCAAAACTGCCCTTGTAAAACTAGCAAATTAGCCACAAGGGTAGAAATCATGACTCAGAGCCAGGCACCATGGCTCATGCCTGTAATCCCAGCACTTTGGGAGGCTGAGGCAAGTGGATCACTTGAGGTTGGGAGTTTGAGACCAGCCTGGCCAATATGGTGAAACCGCGTCTCTACTAAAAATACAAAAATTAGCCAGGTGTGGTGATGTGCACCTGTAATCCCAGTTACTCAGGAGGCTGAGACACAAGAATCACTTGAACCCAGGAGGTGGAGGTTGCAGTGAGCAGAGATCGCGTCAGTGCACTCTGGCCTGGGCGATAGAGCAAGACCCTATATATATAAAAAAAAAGAAATTATGGTTCAGGAATTGTGTAGCCAGAAGTCACAAGATTCATAACCTCCCCAGTTGCTCCTAGAGATGACATCACTATCATCAAGCCTAAGATTGGTGTTTGAGATGTTTCTTTTTAATCAACGTTGACCAGGTTGGCCTCGAACATGTAGCCTCGCCTCCCCGAGTGCCGGGGCAACCGGCCTGAGCCACAGCTGCTCCCTCGAGGTGTTTCTTAGACCCTACATTCTGATGGACCAATTGGCGCCACCCAGACTGGTAAACTGGCTCAACTGGTCTTGTGATCCCACCCAGGAGCTGAGGATGACAAGAAGACAGCTTCAACCTCCTGTGATTTCATTCCTGACCCAACCAATCAGCATTCCCGTTTCCTTAGCCCTCTACCCACCATATTATACTTAAAAAACCCTAGTCTCCAAATTTTGGGGGAGACTGATTTGAATAGTAAACTCCCATCTTCCACTTGATTGGCAGTGTGTTTAGTAAACATTTTCTCTACGGCAATACCACTGTCTTGGTAAATCAGCTCTGTCTGAGCAAGGGGCAAGAAAACCCCGTCGCGTAATTGCAATCCCACATTACATTACATTTATTTATTTATTTTTGAGACAGGGTCCCATTCTGTCACCCAGGCTGAAGTGCGGTGGCACCATCTCAGCTCACTGCAACCTCCACCTCCCAGGTTCAAGCGATTCTCCTGCTTCAGCCTCCCGAGTAGCCAGGATTACAGGTGCACACCACCATGCCTGGCTAATTTTTGTATTTTTGGTAGAGATGGGGTTTCACTGTGTTGGCCAGGCTGGTCTTGAACTCCTGGCCTCAGGTGATCTGCCCGCCTCGGCCTCCCAGAGTGCTGGACTGACAGGCGCCCGGCCCCACATTACATTTAGTGGTCATGTCTCCTTAGTTTCCTCCTGGCTGTGACAGTTTCTCTGACACTTTTTGTTTTGATGACCTTGACTGTTTTGAGCAGCACTGGTCAGGGATTTTGTAGGTTGTCCTCTGCTGGGATTTGTTTGATATTTTTCTCATGATTAGACATGGTGATGGGTTTTGGGGAGGATGCCATTTTCATCAAATCCTATCAAACGCACACACAATCATTATGACCTGTCACTGTTGATGTTGACCTTGATCACCGCTGAGGTCATTCATGTTGATCAGGTTTCTCTACTGTGAAGTCACTCTTCCCCCTTTCCAGACTGTGTCCCTTGCTTTTTTTTTTTTTTTTTGAGGCAGAGTCTCATTCTGTTGCCAAGGCTGAAGTGCAATGGCTGATGCTGGCTCGCTGCAACCTCTGCCTCCTGGGTTCAAACCATTCTCCTGCCTCAGCCTCCCAAGTAACTGGGACTACAGGCATGCACCACCAGACCTAGCTATTTTTGTATTTTTAGTAGAGACGGGGTTTCACCACGTTGGCCAGGCTGGTCTCGAACTCCTGACTTCAGGTGATCCGCCCAGCTTGGCCTCCCAAAGTGCTGGGATTACAGGCATGAGCCACTGCGCCTGGCCCAGACTGTGTCCTTTGGAAGAAAGTAGCTGTGTACCATCCATACCTGAAGCATGAGGAGTCATGGAGACCTTTAAAATGATAGATCAGTTCCTCTCACTTCTCTGATTCAAACCCTCTGACAACTTTTCCCTGCCCTAAGAGTAAAGCTGACCTCCCAGGTCGTGGTGGCCTGGCCCTACTCCCACCCCTAGCCTGGTCTCCTGCCACTTCCTCCTCATCACCCACCATACTCCAGCCACAATGGCTTGCTTGCCTGCCTGCCCTCCCTCCCTCTTGTTTTCTTTTCTTTTACTTTCTTTTCCCTCCCCCCTCCCTCTCTCTCTCTCTTTTTTTGACGGAGTTTCGCTCTTGTCGCCCAGGCACCATCTCGGCTCACTGCAACCTCCACCTCCCGGGTTCAAGTGATTCTCCTGCCTCAGCTTCCCGAGTAGCTGGGATTATAGGCATGTGCCACCACACCCGGCCAATTTTTGTATTTTCGGTAGAGACGGAGTTTTACCATGTTGGCCAGGCTGGTCTCAAACTCCTGACCTCAGGCAATCTGCCCGCCTCGGCCTCCCAAAGCTGAGATTACAGGCATGAGCCACTGCGCCTGGCCACACTGACCTTCTTTCCTTACGTCAAACATGCCAACCTTGTCCCCACCTCTGGGCCTGTGCATAGCTCTTCCCTCTGCCTGGAACCCCCTCCCCTAATATTCTCATGGCCAGCTCCCTGTCATCATCCAGGTCTCTCTCTACCCAAATGTCTCCGCTCCTGGGGGAAATCCTGAACCCCTTAGGAGTGTTCACCATTTTGGTTTTTTCTGAGACAGAGTCTTGCTCTGTCCCCTAGTCTGGACTGCAGTGGTCCATCTCGGCTCACTGCAACTTCTGCCTCCCGGCTTCAAGGGATTCTCCTGCCTCAGCCTCTGGCGTAGCTGGGACTACAGACACCCACCACCATGCCTGGATAATTTTTATATTTTCAGTAGAGATGGGGTTTTACCATGTTGGCCAGGCTGATCTCAAACTCCTGGGCTCACATGATCCTCCTGCCTTGGCCTCCCAAAGTGCTGTGATTACAGGCATGAGCCACCATGCCCAGTCCACTCTTGTCTTCTAAACTCCACCTTTGTGACTGCTCCTTGGTAATTTGGCATCAACCGTGGTAGGAGTTTTTACACCACGGGAAGTGGTGAGTACTACAAATTAATACTCTTTCCCAGGTAGTCTTTTGTACTTTTTAATTTATTCTAATTTTTTAAATCTTATAATAGAGACAGGGTCTTGCTATGTTGGGCAGGCTGGTCTCGAACTTCTGACCTCAAGTGATCCACCCGCCTCACCCTCCCAAAGTGCTGGGATTACAGGCATGAGCCACCACACCCGGCCCAGATTCTTTTTCTTCCCCCAGGAAAAAAAAAGGCCTTCTTCGGCCAGGCACGGTGGCTCATGCCTGTTATCCCAGCACTTTGGGAGGCTCAGGCGGGCGGATTACCTGAGGTCAGGAGTTTGAGACCAGCCTGGCCAACATGGTGAAACCCCGTCTCTACTAAAAATACAAAAACTAGCTGTGCTTGATGGCACACACCTGTAATCCCAGCTACTCGGGAGGCGGAGGCAGGAGAATTGCTTGAACCTGGGAGTCGGAGGTTGCAGAGAGCCGAGATCATGCCACTGCACTCCAACCTGGCCGACAGAGCAAGATTCTGTCTCAAAAAAAAAAAAAAAAAAAAAAAAAAAAAGGCCTTCTGATTACTTCATTTTCTGAATCCCCCTGGAATAAGCCATTCTCATTCACGGTGTTGGCGAACTTCCTATGACCCCTCTCAAGTTGGTTGCTGGACTAGGTGCTTTTTGAGCCTTGGTTCTGCCTCTGCTTTACATAGAACATACACAAGTCACTTAGCCTTGTTATGTACAAAATATCTATGTCATGAATATACTGAGAGAAATAAAGGTGAAAGCATTCATGAAAATAAATACCTGGGAAGTACCTTTTCCCAAGTATTTCCAGGTAGCTATTTGCTAAACATTTATTTGGATAACCACTGAGGGATATTGCTGACCCCAAACTCAGGGGACAGTAAAGAAGTTTTCCTTGAGGCTGGGCGTGGTGGCTCATGCCTGTAATCCCAGCACTTCGGGAGGCCGAGGTGGGTGGATCACCTGAGGTTAAGAGTTTGAGAACAGCCTGACCAACATGCAGAAACCCCATCTCTACCAAAAATACAAAATTAGCTGCGCGTGGTGCCACATGCCTGTAATCCCAGCTATTTGGGAGGCTGAGGCAGGCGAATCGCTTGAACCCAAGAGGCGGAGGTTGCGGTGAGCCGAGATCGCGCCATTGCACTCCAGCCTGGGCAACAAGAGCGAAACTCCATCTCAAAAAAAAAAAAAGAAGAAGTTTTCCTTGACGCTGCACAAACCAGAAAAAGGAAAAGGAAGAGGGAGAATAAATAATTCCTGGAAGATTGTTGCCACCGGCCTGCCTGCCCATGGATACAAATCAGCTGGAGGCACAGGGAACTGAAGCTGGGAACTCGATCTGAGGTCACCCTGACTGGCGGTGCCCAGGAGTGCGGCAGAAGCAGGTGCATGTCTTCTCCAGAGGAGCGCTCCTTCCTTCTAGGCCTCAGAGAATTCCCCACAAATAACTTTTCCAGGGCAATAATCAACACACATGGCCCATAGGGAAACAAGGCCATGTGAACAGGAACCAGAAGAAACAGGCAGCAGAAGCAGACTCACACAGACCTCAGACGCTGAAATTATCCAACACAGATTCTAAAACAGTTATGCTCAACGGTTTAAAAAAGTAATCATCAGGGCTGGTGCAGAGGTTCATGCCTGTAATCCCAGTCCTTTAGGAGGCCGAGGCAGAAGGATTGCTTGAGGCCCAGGAGTTCAAGAACAGCCGGGGGGTGGCCGGGCGCGGTGGCTCACACCTGTAATCCCAGCACTTTGGGAGGCCGAGGTGGGCAGATCACGAGGTCAGGGGATTGAGACCATCCTGGCTAACACAGTGAAACCCCGTCTCTACCAAAAATACAAAAAATTAGCCAGGCGAGGTGGCGGGCGCCTGTAGTCCCAGCTACTCGGGAGGCTGAGGCAGGAGAATGGCGTGAACCCCGGGGGGTGGAGCCTGCAGTGAGCTGAGATTGCACCACTGCACTCCAGCCTGGGCGACAGCGAGACTCTGTCTCAAAAAAAAAAAAAAAAAAAGAACAGCTGGGGCAACATGGCAAGACTCTCATACTACAAAAGATTTTTTTAAAAAATTAACTGGGCATGGTGGCATGTACCTGCAGTCCCAGTTAGGAGGCTGTGGCAGGAGGATCCCTTGAGCCCAAGATTTCCAGGGTAAGTGGCTATGATTGTACCACTGTCCTGTAGCCTGGTGACAGAGAGGCCCTGTCTCTAGAAAACAACAACAACAAAATCATCAAGCTTGAAAGCATTTACAGGGAATATAGGGCTATAAAAAATAACATAACAGATTTCTTTTTTTTTCTTTTTTTTTCTTTTTCTCTCTTTTTTTTTTTTTTTTTTTTTTGAGAGGGAGTCTCATTCTGTTCCCCAGGCTGGAGTGCAGTGGCTCGATCTCAGCTCACTGCAACCTCCGCCTCCTGGGTTCAAGTGATTCTCCTGCCTCAGCCTCCCGAGTAGCTGGGATTATGGGCACGCACCACCATGGCTGGTTAATTTTTTTTGTATTTTAGTAGAGACAGGGTTTCACCATGCTGGCCAGGCTTGTCTCGAACTCCTGGGCTCAAGCGATCAGCCCTCCTTGGCCTCCGAAAGTGCTGGGATTACAGGTGTGAGCCACTGTGCCCAGACATAACATATTTCAAAAAGAACAAAGTGGAACTTTTAGAAACTTAAAAAATAAATAAGGAATGAACTCAATTATTGTATGTGACAGAAGATTGTTCATGGTGGAAGAATTAGTGAGATATCAGAAGTTATGGCTGGGCAGTGGCTCACGCCTGTAATCCCACCACTTTGGGAGGCTAAGGAGGGCTGATCACTTGAGCCCAGGAGTTCGAGACAAGCCTGGCCAACATGGTGAAACCCCATCTCTACTAACTAAAATACAACAACAAGAAAAAAAATTAGCCAGGCGTGGTGGTGTATGCCTGTGACCCCAGCTACTCGGAGGCTGAAGCAGGAGAATCGCTTAAACCTAGGAGGTAAAGGTTGCAGTGAGCCAAGATGGTGCCACTGCACTCCAGCCTGGGTGACAGAATGAGACCCTGTCTCAGAAAAAAAACAGAAGTTATCCAGAATGTAACACAGTGAGACAAAAAGAAAATACCAAAGGGAGAAGAGGAGAGTTGGAAGGTTCTTTGAGAAATGTTGTCATACATTTGTTTGGAGTTGCAGACAGAGAGAAGAGAGTGTGGCATGAGAACTCTCTGATCACTAATGGCTGAGAATGGTCCAGAACCGACGAAAGACAACCTGCAGGTTTGAGGAGGCCAATATTTGCTGAATGAATGAATGAATAAGTGGGGGCAGATGCCTGGATCAGCATGCCTGCCACCTCCCTTCCCCTCACATGGGGGCTGCCATGGCCCGAGAGCCCCGTCCTTGCCCTCCCAGGCTCTACACAGTGGAAGCCCATCCATGCCATCGAAAGCCCGTCTGCCTGCTGCCAGCCCTTCCTGCCAGATGTCCTTCACCCACTGTTCAGCCTTTGTTGTCTTGCCCCCACCTCCCTAGTTATCTGCGTGGTTTAAAATAGACAGGCCAGGGGAGGAATGTTGCCCAGCTACTCAGTGGCAACAAGCCTGCGACCTCAGACAGCTTCCAAAACGTGCCCCTCAGGGAAGAGGAATATGTCAACCTGGTTAGCGGTCTTCTCTCCTGGAACAAAAGGAAACATTTCAAATTCAGAAAAACAATCCAAACACCCTTCCAACTGAGAGGGTAGGAGGGAAGAGGGTTAGAAAGGGTGCCTGGTCGTCTGGGAAGTGAGGAGTGCGTCTGCCCAGCCGCCCCGTCTGGGAAGTGAGGGGCGCCTCTGCCCGGCCGCCACGTCTGGGAAGAAGTGAGGAGCGCGTCTGCCCGGCCGCCCTGTCTGGGAAGAAGTGAGGAGCGTCTCTGCCCGGCCGCCCCGTCTGGGAAGTGAGGAGCGCCTCTGCCCGGCTGCCCCGTCTGGGATGTGGGGAGCGCCTCTGCCCGACCGCCCCGTCTGGGAGGTCTACCACGGAGGCCAGAAGCAATGTGGGGGCTGGACGTGGTGGCTCACGCCTGTGGTCCCAGCACTCTGGGGGGCTGAGGCGGGTTAATCACTTCAGGCTAGGAGTTCGAGACCAGTCTGGCCAACATGGCAAAACATATGAAAAATACAACAGACCAACCAACCAACCCAGCGACAACAAAACAGGTCTACCTTGGAGTCATACTCTAATTTTTTCTATTTTCCTCCCTTTCTGATCCTTTATCCCACTTTCTTTTTCTTCCTCTTCCTTCTCCTTCTTCTTTGTCAAATAGAGGATTGAGTTATCATTGATCCATATAAAGTCCCTCTCTCATTTATTTTCTTTAATTCCCACTCCCCATTTCTATTCCCCGTCTTCCCATGTGCAACCTTCCTAATATGTTTGATACACATCTTTTTGTTTGTATGTATTTTTAGAAAATGTTTATTGTTTTGTGTGCAAAAAAAATTAATAATAAAAGAAAGGGTGCCTGGTGTTTTCATTTCATCTGTTGAGCCCCAACCAGGCTTCAGGGCAACCACACACCACTAACCAGCTGCCAAGGCCTGGCTTATCAAGGTGGCATGATCTGCCATATGCATGTTTTTCTGTCAGTATAAAGCCTTGTTTTTGTAGTGGAGTGGAGATAGGAATTAGTCCCATTTTTCAGATGGGAAAATTGAGGTCCCAGAAGCAAAGCACTGTCGTTGACTCCTCCTCTTAATGACCACAACCCAAGTTATTTGGACTAGGTCATTTTCTTCTTGTTTTTTTGAGATAGGGTCTTGCTCTGTCACCCAGGTTGGAGTGCAGTGGTGCAATCTTGTCTCACTGCAAACTCCGCTTCCCAGGCTCAAGTGATCCTCCCATCTCAGCCTCCTGAGTAGCTGGGATTACAGGCGCAAGCCACCATGCCTGGCTAACTTTTTTTGTATTTGTAGTAGAGACGGAGTCTCATCACATTGCCCAGGCTGAAACAATTGGATTTTATTCTTGTAATAAAATCCAATTGTGTCACTATAATGAAAACTGTATATGATCTGGTTTTATTACCTGAAATTATCTTGGTTATATAACTTATTTACTTAATCAGCATCTATTTGCTCTTCAGAGGAATATAAACTTCATGGGTGCAAAGGTGTTGCCTGTTTGGTTCACTGCTGTATTCTCAGCGTTTACAGCTCAAAGCCATCTGCCTACCTTGGCCTCCCAAAGTGCTGGGATTACAGGTGTGAGCCATCACGCCCAGCCCTAGGTAGTTTCTTCTTGTCAAAACTGCATATCAGGCCAGGCGCAGTGACTCACACCTGTAATCTCAGCACTTTGGGAGACCAAGGCGAGGCAGGAGGATCACTTGAGTTTATAGTGAGCTATGACGATGCCACTGCTCTCCAGCCTGGGCAACAGAGCCAGACCCTGTTTCTAAAAAAAGAAAGAAACTGTACATCATCACCTACCACCACGTATCAAGTTCCTTTTGTAAGCCTGGGCAACATAACAAGACCCCATTTCTACAAAAAATTTTTAAATATTAGCCAGGTGTGGTGGCACGTTCCTGTGGCTTCAGCTAATTGGGAGGCTGAGGTGGGAGAGTTGCTTCAGCCCAGGAAGTTGAGGCTGCAGTGAGCTGTGATCTCACCACTGCACTCCAGCCTGTGCGACAGTGTGAGACCCTGTCTCAGAAAAAAAAAAAAAAAAAAGTTCCTATTTACACAAATTGTGCTCTCAGATTCTGTAGAGAAGACTGGTTTTCCTGACCCTCAAGTTTACAGCTAATTGGCAGAGACAGGTCAAATGCAGGTGGCAAAGGTTTCAGGCAGCTTATAAAAAAGAATACAAATGATAGATAGCAAATGATGGTCCAATGGTGGGGGAGTGGCACCGTTATCACAAGCAACGCTGGCCTTCCACGATCCCTTCCCCACGAACAGCCAAAGGGGTCTTTAAAAAAAAAAAAAGGCTTTATTGAGATATAGAGGGACCTGAAATTGTGAATTGTCATTTCCCTGCTTAAAACTCTTCACTGGGCCGGGCAGTGGCTCACGCCTGTAATCCCAGCACTTTGGGAGGCTGAGGCGGGCGGATCATGAGGTCAAGAGATTGAAACCATCCTGGCCAAAATGGTGAAACCCTGTCTCTACTAAAAAAAAAAAAAAAAATACAGGCCAGGCGCAGGGGCTCATGCCTATAATCCCAGCACTTTGGGAGGCCAAGGCAGGCGGATCACGAGGTCAGGATTTCGAGACCAGCCTGGCCAACATGGTGAAACCCTGTCTCTACTAAAAATACAAAAAATTAGCTGGGCATGGTGGCTCATGCCTCTAATCCCAGCTACTCGGGAGGCTGAGGCAGGAGACTCAGTTGAACCCGGGAGGCGGAGGTTGCAGTGAGTGGAGATTGCGCCACTGCACTCCAGCCTGGGTGACAGTGTGAGACTCCGTCTCAAGACAAACAAACAAAAAAACACAAAAATTAGCTGGGCGTGGTGGCACCTGCCTGTAGTCCCAGCTCCTCAGGAGGCTGGGGCAGGAGAATCACTTGAACCTGGGAGGCAGAGACTGCAGTGAGCCAAGATCCCGCCATTGCACTCCAGCCTGGGCACAGAGCCAGACTCTGTCTCAAAAAAAAAAAAAAAAAAAAAAAATACAAAACCAAAAAAAACCTCTCCATTGGCCGGGTGCCATGACTCATGCCTGTAATCCCAGCACTTGGGAGGCCAAGTCAGGCAGATGACGTGAGGTCAGCCTGGCCAACATGGCGAAACCCCGTCTCTACTAAAAATACAAAAATTAGCCAGGCATGGTGTTGGGCACCTGTAATCCCAGCTACTCAAGAGACTGAGGCAGGAGAATCACTTGAACCCAGGAGGTGGAGGATGCAGTGAGCCGAGGTTGCGCCATTGCACTCCAGCCTGGGCCACAGAGTGAGACTCCGTCCCAAAAAACCAAAACAAACAAAACCCCTCTCCATTGTTTCCTACTGTTCTCATAATAAAATCCAATTGTGTCACTATAATAAAAAAGGCTGTATATGATCTGGTTGTATTATTACCTGAAATTATCCTAGTTATATAACTAGTTTATGTGATTGGCATCTGTTTTCTCTTTATTGGAATGTAAACTTCATGGGGGTAAAGGTGTTGCTTGTTTGGTTCACTGCTGTATTCTCGGTGTTTAGAACGTGACTAGGTTATAGTAGATGCTCAATAAATTTATGAAAGATGAATAAATGAAAGCATGCAGGTGAGATTTTTTGAAAGAGGGAGGCTTAAACGATGATATGGAGCTGACATAGTATTTCTTAGAGTACGTATTCTTTTTTTTTTTTTTTTTTAGGACAGAGTCTTGCTCTGTTGCCCAGGCTGGAGTGCTATGGCTCAATCTCGGCTCCCTGCAAGCTCCGCCTCCCGGGTTCACGCTGTTCTCCTGCCCCAGCCTCCCGAGTAGCTGGGACTACAGGTGCCTGCCATCACGCCCTGCTAATTTTTGTATTTTTGGTAGAGACGGGGTTTCACCGTGTTAGCTAGGATGGTCTCAATCTCCTGACCTCGTGATCCGCCTGCCTCGGCCTCCCAAATGCTGGGATTACAGGCGTGAGCCACCGTGCCCGGTCCCAAGTATGTATTCTTTAGTGGTGAAAAATGCTGTATCACTTTATGTGATCCTTGAAACACTGTAGACATACATATTATTAATCCCCATTTTATAGATAAGGAAATTGAGGCAGGCACGTTAGAGGATTTGCACAAGTCCTTGTGGGCACTTTATTTTATTTATTTATTTATTTTTTGAGACAGAGTCTAGCTTTGTCACTCAGGCTGGAATGCGGTGGCATGAACTTGGCTCACTGCAACCTCTGCCTCTCCGGTTCAAGCGATTCTCCTGCCTCAGCTTCTCGAGTAACTGGGATTACAGGTGTCTGCCACCATGCCCAGCTAATTTTTGTATATATATATTTTATATTATACTTTAAGTTCTGGGGTACATGTGCAGAACGTGCAGGTTTGTTACATAGGTATACACGTGCCATGGTGGTTTGCTGCACCCATCAACCCATCATCTACATTAGGTATTTCTCCTAACGCTATCCCTCCCTTAGCCCCCAACCCCCTGACAGGCCCCGGTGTGTGATATGCCCCTCTTGGTGTCCATGTGTTCTCATTGTTCAACTCCCACTTATGAGTGAGAACATGCGGTGTTTGGTTTTCTGTTCTTGTGTCAGTTTGCTGAGAATGATGGTTTCCAGCTTCATCCATGTCCCTGTAAAGGACATGAACTTATCCTTTTTTATGGCTGCATAGTATTCCATGGCATAATTTTTGTAGTTTTAGTATAGACGAGGTTTCACTGTGTTGGCCAGGCTGGTCTTGAACTCCTGACCTTGTGATCTGCCCGCCTCAGCCTCCCAAACCTAAGCCACCACGCCGAGTCCCTCATGGGCACTTTAAAAATACAGCAGAGGCTGGGCATGGTTGCTCATGCCTGTAATCCCAGCACTTTGGGAGGCCAAGGTGGGTGGATCACCTGAGGTCAGGAGTTTGAGACAAGCCTGGCCAACATGGTGAAACTCTGTCTCTACTAAAAATACAAAATTAGGCCTGGCGCAGTGGCTCACACCTGTAATCCTAGCACTTTGGGAGGCCAAGGAGGGCAGACTGCTGGAGTTCAAGAGTTCAAGAGCAGCCTGGGCAACACGGTGAAAACCTTGTCTCTGCTAAAATACAAAAGAAATTAGCCGGGCATGGCAGAGTGTGCCTGTAGTCCCAGTTACTCGGGAGGATGAGGCAGGAGAATTGCTTGAACCCAGGAGGCGGAGGTTGCAGTAAGCCGAGATTGCGCCACTGCATTCCAGCCTGGGCGACAGAGCAAGACTCTGTCTGTAGTTAAAAAAAAAAAAAAAATAGCTGGGTGTGGTGGCACATGCCTGTAATCCCAGCTACTTGGGAGGTGGAGGCAGAAGAATCGCTTGAACCTGGGAGGTGGAAGTTGCAGTGAGCCGAGATTGAGTCACACTACACTCTAGCCTGGGCAACGAGAGCGAAACTCCATCTCAAAAAAAACAAAAAAACAAAAACAAAACAAAAACACACACAAAAAAAAAAACAGCAAGGGCCAGATGCGGTGGCTCACACCTGTAATCCCAGCACTTTGGGAGGCTGAGGAGAACAGATCACTTGAGGTCAGGAGTTCGAGACCAGCCTGGCCAACATGGCGAAACCTGTCTCTACTAAAAATACAAAAATTAGCTGGGTGTGGTGGTGCATACCTGTAATCCCAGCTACTCAGGAGGCTGAGGCAGGAGAATTGCTTGAACCCAGAAGGTGGAGGTTGCAGTGAGCCAAGATCTGCCACTGCACTCCAGCCTGGGTGACAGAGCAAGACTGTGTCTCAAAAATAAATAAATAATAATGGTTAGAATGATAAACTTTATGTATATTGTACCACAATAAGAAGTAATTTTTTAAAAGTGGTAGCTGAACTAGTTTTATGTGTATTAATAGAGATGGATTTCAAAACAGAGACAGAAGCATGTTACAGAATAGGATGCCATATTTTTTAACAAAAATACTACCCAAAACAACACCAAATAAATCTGTTGTGCATTCATATGTATATATGTTAAAGAATAAAAATGGTCTGGAAAAATTCACACCAAGGAGTGTTAACAGTGGTCGCCGCTGGGGAGAAAGGATGAATAGTTAGGTGGCCAAGGAGAACTTAGTTTCTTTGTCCTAATTTATTTATTTGTAAAGGAGGATGGCGTGGAAGACTAAATAATAATTCCCCAATTACACCCACATCCTCATGCCCTGCCAGCGTTGTTTTGTGTGGTACAAAGTCTTTGCAGGTCTGATTAAGCGAAGGGCCTTGCGGTGGGGAGTGGCGCCTGGGCTATCCAGGTGAGTCCAGTGTCATCACAAAAGCCTTCTTAAGAGGGAGGCAGGAGCATCAGGGTCAGAGGAGGCGATCTGAAAACAGGCAGAGATTGACCGAGGCCCCTAGAGGCTGGGAGAAAAGCAAGGAAGCTGATTCTCCCCTCTGAGTTTCCAGAAAGAACCAGGGCTGCCAACACCTTGCCTTTAGGACTTCGTGATTTTGGACATCTGACCTGCAGAACTGTAAGAGAAGAAATGAGTGTTGCTTAAGCCACTAAGTTAGTTGTCGTTTGTCACAGCATAGGAAATGAATACAGGATTCATAGCTTCCCTGTACAGTTAAACATTATGCAGTTATATAAATAGAAAGGCTCGGGAGGAGGGAGTAGATTTTGAGTGCATCAGATAAGGCACCCCCTCTTGAAAGAAGAGCGTAAACTAGGTGGGTTTCTGTAGCACTGACGTTGAGGGCAACAGGTCCAGGAGGTGAAGAGGTCGGAGTGACTGAGGTGGGAGCTGACGTAAGATCATTAGCATATGCAGAATCACCTCGAGAAGGACCACAAGGTAAGAGCAGAATAAACTGGTATCTTCACACATTTTCTGCATAAGATGAGACATGCAAAATTTCACAGTGATTAGAATGTTCCAGATTTAGTGCCTGGATTAACACCTTCTGCCGAGAAGAATCTTCACTTGAAAAAAAAAGAAGAAAACACCCTGCATGGAATTCAAAGGAAAAAAAAAACAACACCAACATTATTTTCAGCACTACTAGGGGAAAGGCAAATTCAGGCAACACCTGTTGAACAGGTTTCAAGAGGTTTTGGAACCAGCTATGGGTCAGCTAATGTCGCTAAGGAGTTATATTGATTTGTCCTTAGCTATATGATTGCAGAGTGACACGTTCCATATAAGTAGAGTGTGATCTCTCTTGCTTTAAAAAAAAAAGTGGTGGGAGGGTGGATATGAATATAGTTGCTTGAATAAGCATTGAAAAAACTTCTGGAAGGAAACACAAATTGTTAATGGTTTTTGTTTGACCCCCTTATCTACTGTTTGAATTTTATTTTATGCCATTTTATTATTACTTTTGAGACAGGGTCTTGCTCTGTCTCCCAGGCTGGAGAGCAGCGGCACGATTATAGCTCACTGCAGCCTCCAAATCCTGGGCTCAAGCAATCCTCCTGACTCAGCCTCCTAAGTAGCTGGGACTACAAGCATGTGCCACTATGCCCAGGTAATTTTTTTTTTTTTTGAGACAGAGTCTCACTTCGTTGCCCAGGCTGGAGTACAGTGGCACGATCACTGCTCACTGCAGCCTCGACTTCCTGGGCTCAGGTGATCCTCCCATCTAGTCTTCCAAGTGCTGGAATTACAGGCATGCACCACTACGCCCAGCTAATTTTTGTGTTTTTAGTAGAGACAGGGTTTTTCCATGTTGCCCAGGCTGATCTTGAACTCCTGGGCTCGAGATCCTCCCACCTTGGCCTCCCAAAGTGCCAAGATCACACCACTGCAGCCAAGATCTACCTCCCGGGTTCAAGAGATTCTTGTGCCTCAGCCTTCCGAGTAGCTGGGATCACAGGTGCACACCACCATGCCTAGCTAATTTTTATATTTTTAGTAGAGATGGGGTTTCACTATGTTGGCCTGGCTGCTATTTTTTTTTCTTTTTGAAAGATGGGGTCTTGCTATGTTGCCCAGGCTGGTCTGGAACTCCTGACCTCAAGGATCCTCCTGCCTCAGCCTCCCAAAGTGTTGGGATTACAGGCGTGACCACTGTGCCCAGCCAAGGATCTTTTTAATTTTTTTAAATTAAAAAGAAGTCTTGGCATGGTGGCTCACGCCTGTAATCCCAGCACTTTGGGAGGCTGAGGCAGGAGGATCCTTGAGGTCAGGAGTTCCAGACCAGCCTGGGCAACACAGCAAGACCCCGTCTTTCAAAAAGAAAAAAAAATAGCAGGGCATAGGGGTGTGTGCCTGTGGTCCCAGCTACTCAGGAGGCTGAGGTGGGAGGATCACTTGAGCCCAGGAGCTTGAGGCTTAAGCAGTGAGCCAAGATAGTGCTGCTGCACTCCAGCTTGGGCAACAGAGAAAGACTCTGTCAAAAAACAACAACAAAAAAAGTGATTCAATTTCTAGGAAATTATCCTACATATAGGCTTAAGATGTACACAAAGATTATGTACACAATAGTGTTTTTCACAGCTTATTGTATAGACAAAGAAATCTAAATGCCACAGTAAGTCAGGTATGGTGGCACATACCTGTAGTCTCAACTACTCAGGAGGCTGAGTAGGGAGGATTGCTTCAGGCCAGGAGTTTGAGGCTGCATTGAGCTATGATCTCATCACTGCACTCCAGCCTGGGCTATAACATGAGACCCTGTCTCATAACTAAATGCATCCATGCATGCCACAGTGTCTACTCTGGAATACTATACAGTAGTTAAAAAGAATGTAGTATAGCTGAAAGTACAGTACCGAAATGCCATTTGTAGAGTAGTAAGATCTTCTATTAAATGAAAAGTTAACTTATGTACATGTTTATCTTTTTTGAGATGGAGTCTTGCTTTGTCACCCAGGCTGGAGTGCAATGGCGCAATCTCGACTCACTGCAACCTCCGCCTCTCTGGTTCAAGTGATTCTCCTGTCTCAGCCTCCCGAGTAGCTGGGATTACAGGTGCCCGCCACCACGCCCAGCTAATTTTTTGTATTTTTAGTAGAGACGGGATTTCGCCATGTTAGCCAGGCTGGTCTCGATCTCCTGACCTCGTGATCCACCCGCCTCAGCCTCCCAAAGTGCTGGGATTACAGGCGTGAGCCACCGTGCCCAGTCCATACATGTTTATCTTTTAAAAAATTCTAGAACCAGAAACAAAACTGATCATTGGGGCTACCTCTGGGATATGGGTTCAATAGGGTTTGTTGTTAACATTTCAGTTTACACACTTCTCACAGTTTAGACAGTTTTTACGGTAAACGTTATTTTTAAGTATTTGGATGTTAATTTGTATATTTTATTATAAATATTTCAAATTTATCAAAAGGAATAGATAATAATATAATAAGCCCATGACTCAGTTAAGAAATTCAAGGTGCAAATTACTTTTGTAACTAAAGAAGCAAGCAAACAAAAACCTATAAAGGTTTCCTTAAAAAAAAAAAAAAAAAAAAAGCCACCTTGAGAGGGTTTCAGTTTCTAGTTTCTCTCTAGAGAATTTGCAAACCCAATGCCTGGAAATCCTGTCTCTGTACTTTTACCTCTGTGTAAACCAACTCAAGTGTTATAACCACTTCGATGTAAGGTTTTTCAACGTTGTCAGGGTTCGAAGTGAATGTTAGAGCTGAGTTAATTTCTTGGTGGATGAACGTAATCTTGAAACTGTCAGGCTTATCACAGTGCATATAAGCAGGGAACAGTCTGTTGCCTCTGTGGTTTATCTGCAGTGTCAAGACAAATCAGGCAAAAAAATGCCGCAGGGCCACTTTCTGAAGGCTATTTTAGTGAGGAAAGCAAGGTTCTGGGACTTGAAAACAGTTGGGGTCCTCTCTAGGGGTGACCAGAGAAATCATTCATAAGGGAAGCAAAAATTAAGTGGTCTTGCAATTGTTCTCCCTGGCTGGGTTGATCAACACAAGAGGTAAAAATAGCTTTATTGCCTCTTTTTAAATATGAAATAATGATGCAAAACAGAAGCATTTTTGTTGAGAGATAAAAAAAAAGAGCAAGATTAAGACCCCCATCTTCCTCTAAGTAAATAGTAAGAAAAGTGAATTTTCAGTAACACTGCAGCAGGGAGTTTAGTGAAAATCAGGCTGTGAAAATCTGCCCTGCTCTGTTTCATGGCATATCACCTAATACATTTTTATTTATTGTGGGTTGGTGCAGCACAAAAGTTTGGGTTTTCGGGATTTTATTATTTTTGTTGGTGACCATTTTGGTTTTGCCAGTGACATTTAATAAACTCTTTTCTGTTTTTCTTGAGGTTGTGAGCAGCTACATTTACATTAGTTATATTAGTTTTCTTCTTTTAGTTAAAAAAAAAAATACAAAAATCCTTGGCCGGGTGTGGTGGCTCACTCCTGTAATCTCAGCACTTTGGGAGGCCGAGGTGGGTGGATCACCTGAGATCAGGAGTTCGAGACCAGCCTGGCCAACATGTTGAAACTCCGTCTCTACTAAAGATATAAAAATTAGCTGGGCGTGGTGGCATGTGCCTGTAATCCCAGCTACTCAGGAGGCTGAGGCATGAGAATCACTTGATCCTGGGAGGCGGAGGTTGCAGTGAGCTGAGATCGTGCCACTGCACTCTAGCCTGGGAGGCAAAGCGAAACTCTGTCTCAAAAAAACAAAAACAAAAACAAAAAAAACTTCAATCCACAAGCATTGTTGTAACCTTAAAAAAAAATTACTAACTTCTCCACTAACAACTTAAATACTTTGTTACTCTCGAGTCTTTGTCCTATAGAAATATAGCTTGTTCATTATAATCAGTCTGTATACACATTATACATGTGATACACACACATACACACAGAGAATGAGAGAGAGAGAGAGAGAGAGAGAAAGAGACAGGGTCTTAATCTCTTGGCCAGGCTGGAGTGCAGTGGTGCGACCACAGCTCATTGCCGCCTCAACCTCCTGGACCTCACCAATCCTCCCACCTCAGCCTCCCAAGTAGCTGGGACCACAGGCATGCATCACCATGCCGGGCTATTTTTTTTTATTTTATTTTATATTTGTAGAGACAGAGTCTCCCTCGCATGCCCACGATGGCCTTGAACTCCTGTACTCAAGGGATCATCCCACCCCAGGCTTCTAAACTGCTGGGATTATAGGTGTGAGCCACCATGCCCAGCCTACATTTATATTTTGCCTTTGTACCTTAACTGATGTTGGTTTTTCCACGTAGCTTCATAGTCTTTGCGTATCTTATTTTAATGGCTGAAAATATACCATTGATCAGATTTACTACAATTTACTTAACCATTCCCATACTGTTGGACATTTAAGTTCTCATAATAATGGTCATTTATTCACCCTCCCCTCCTGTGACCATTCTATAGACCTCCGTCTTCCAGGTTGAAGTGACTCTCCTGCCTCAGCCTCCCAAGTAGCTGGGACTACAGGCATGAGCCACCACACCTGGCTAATTCTTTTTTTTTTTTTTTTTTGAGGTGGAGTCTCGCTCTGTCGCCCAGGCTGGAGTGCAGTGGCGCGATCTCCGCTCACTGCAAGCTCCGCCTCCCGGGTTCACGCCATTCTCCTGCCTCAGCCTCTCCGAGTAGCTGGGACTACAGGCGCCCGCCACCACGCCCGGCTAATTTTTTTTGTATTTTTAGTAGAGACGGGGTTTCACTGTGGTCTCGATCTCCTGACCTCGTGATTCGCCCGCCTCGGCCTCCCAAAGTGCTGGGATTACAAGCGTGAGCCACCACGCCCGGCCGCTAATTCTTGTATTTTCGGTAGAGATGGGGTTTCATTACGTTGGCCAGGCTGGTCTCGAACTCTTGACCTCAAGCGATCCACCCGCCTTGGCCTACCAAAGTGCTGGGATTACAGGTGTAAGACACCGGGCCTGGCCCCCTACCTTTATAACACACCAAAATAACATCAACCCTAAATATAATTTTAAAAATACTATTCTATATTTGTATATCTTCTCTTGCTCTCCAAAGCAGAGACTGTAAAAGGATTTCTTTTTTCTGGATGACTAGTATGTAGGTCATTTTGGACACGTAGGTATCAGTACATGACAGTGACATGGTGGTGACATCAGGCTGTGAGTCCCCAGAGAAGCATGGCTATTCCACCTGACACCTGGGGGAATAATTCCTCTAGTGCACACACATAGTTTTGTAGCTATCTGTGCTATGCTATGGACACCTTCTTATTAATACATTTTCTCCCAGCGTCTCAAACTGGAAATTATTTCTGGATAAATCTACGAATGGGAGAGAAAGAATTCTAACCCCAAGGCTAGAAGATTTTTAGGTTCAACTATGCAAAGGTTGTGTGCGTGTGTGTGTGTGTGTGTGTGTGTGTGTGTGTGTGTGTGTGTGTGTTTTAAGTATGCTTGCCAAACAATTCCCAATATTGTGTAACAGGAGATTCATTGCTCAGATGGCAACAATGCTCCCATTGAGAGTGAAGCTCTGGCACATGCATACATTGCCCTTGATTCACCAGAGCAAAATCTTAGTTAACCCACAAGCATTACAAGCAGACGTAGGTGCATAAACAAACCCAAATATCAGCCAACCGATAAAAGGAAAAAGACATGCAAATCTATCCATGCATTAAATTGACAGGTTTGACACTGATGTGAGGAAGCTTTGACATTTTCTTTTCTTCTCTCAACCCCCTTTAAGAGTGACAAGAAGTTTTTAGAGTATCAGAAAACAAGATGATTTTGTGGTTTGCTCTAACAAAGGAAGTGGTGTATGACTCCAATAGGTTGGTGGCAGATAGCAGGTATGAGAAGAGTTATAAAAGGACTGGGCAAGGGTGGCAAGTGAGCCTTGTTTAAACTTAGTACCTTTAGAGGTCACTGTATATGGGTATGCCATTCTGAAGCCAGTTTCGTTCCTGGGGTATGTACTTGGTTAAATCACATCATCCCTCTAGATTCTGGAGAGCTCTGACCCCTACCTTATTCTCACCTTCTGTGGGGACCATGAGAAATTCCTGGACATCTTAAGCCTCATAGAGAGGATTTCCTGGAAATAGAGCTACTATTCTCAATTTAACAGGTCTATTCTTCTCCTGGAGGGAAATGGAAAAAAGAAATGCCAGCTTCCTACATCTCCTTCCCGCTTGTGTCCTTTCCTCCTTAGAGCCATCTTTCTTCACCAAGTATAACAAGTTAGAAGGAAGAAAACTACTGAGTGTCCTTTTGAGCTCAATAAAACCTTTAGCTTGGCCGGGTACAGTGGCTCATGCCTGTAATCCCAGCACTTTGGGAGGCCGAGGTGGGCGGATCACGAGGTCAGAAGATTGAGACCATCCTGGCTAACACTGTGAAACACTGTCACTACTAAAAATACAAAAAATTAGCCGGGCGGGGTGGCGAGTGCCTGTAGTCCCAGCTACTTGGGAGGCTGAGGCAGGAGAACAGCGTGAACCTGGAAGGCAGAGCTTGCAGTGAGCTGAGATTACGCCACTGCACTCCAGCCTGGACGACAGAGCAAGACTCTGTCTCAAAAAATAAAAAAAGCAATAGTTCCTCTAACTTTCATCATTTTTCTGCAAACACGAGCCCTTAGTACAACGGGCTGGAAGAAGAGAAGAGGTCGGCAGAGCCCAGCCTAACGTATGGATGGAGAACACAGACCTTATGTTTTACCCATGGAGTTGCAGAAGCATCAGCTTCATACACAAAGCCCCTAAGTCTGCCGATAAGCATTTGCTGAATGCCTCGACTGTGTTCAGAGCTGAGTTATGCGACGAGGTCAGTGTGTTATGATGCCAGCGTGGTGGACGCCAGACTGGGAGCCAGGAGAGCTGCCAATTACTTGATTTTCAGAAACAAAGCAAAAGCCCAAAAAACTTCCCCCTCCCAGGGCTTCAGTTTCCTTATGTGTAAAATTAGGGGGCTGTCATTAACCTCAGCCTTAGGTTTCTTCTAACTAGAACTATGACAGATTCCAAAGTAGGATAATGAGTTCCCAGGCTCCTGGATCTTAAGAGGCTTCCCGGTAGCTGGGAGACTGAGAGTGACTGCACCCTAAATCGTGTTGTTTCTGAAGGAGCACAGGTTGGCCCATCTGGATGTCTGGGCACCTTCCTCTGAGGTGATGCAAAGGGGCCACTCAATGGGTCCTTGCTCAAAATGCTCCAGCCTTACTGGCCTTCTTCCCATTCCTGAATGCACCAAGTTAGTCCTGTCTCAGGGCCTTTGCACGTGCTGGTTTTGCTGCCTTGAGCTTCCTACAGGAATGGTGGCTGATTCCTCCCCTTTCATCCTTCACATTTCCTTAGACGCCACCTTCTCTGAAAGTGCCATCTCTTACTACCCTAAAGGTCTTTTTATTCTCTTATTTCAGTGTCCATTCCCTTGTGATCTCCTAATTATTTTACTTATTTCTTGTTTTGTTTGCGTCCTCTTTCATTCTGTTAGCTCCATGTAAGCAGGGGTCCGTTTTGCTTTATTCAGAACTGTATACTCAATGCCCAGTACAGAGTAGGTCTCAAAACATATTTGTTAAATGAATGACGTGGCAGCTCCACAATTCCAAGGAACCAGTGACACCTAATGTTGTTTCCCCATGAAGTCTCCGTCTTTTGGCTTCCGTGCATCGGGCTGGGCTCACAGGCTGCAGTAACTTCCTTCCCACTGCCTGTTTTCCTTGGATCGCGGTCTCTCTCTTCCTGGAGGAAAAAGGCTCTTATGACCTCATGGCGCACTCTCCCGAGCCGCAGTGACGTCATTAATGCGCTCACGCGTCACAGCCCAATCATGGTGTCCTTCCCCTCCCTTTAGAAGTCCCGACTGTCCCTGATACATTCCACTTCACGCGAGCCGCGACACTTACGTCACGTCCGCCCGCCCGCACGGTGATGACGTCACGACCCAGGGCTGGCGTCACGTGCCCCCCCGCGGGGGGCGGCCCTTGAGGGCGGTGCTTCCGGTCGGCGGAGCCTGGTGGCCGCAGCGGCGGTGGCGACGACGGCCGAGACGTGGGGATGGCGGGCGCCGGGAGCGAAGCCCGGTTCGCCGGGCTGTCGCTGGTGCAGCTCAACGAGCTGCTGGAGGACGAGGGCCAGCTGACGGAGATGGTGCAGAAGATGGAGGAGGTGAGCCGAGCTGGGCTTAAGGCGGCGGCTGTGGGGCCTCGAGCAGCGTTCGCTCCTCGAACGGTGGCCGGAGGCGGAGGCGACCGCGGCGCCTCTGGTCGTGTTGAGGGAACTGGGCTAGAAATGGGGGCGCTTGGGGCGGGGTTCGGGAGCCAGGGAACCGCGACTGGTGCTTAGGCAGGAATAGGGGGCCTGAGAGAGGGTTTGAGGGACTGAGGGGACCGAGACTAGGGCGGAGGCGGGAAAAAGGGTCCTGAGACGGGGCTTGGGGAGCCGATTGGGGGTCCTGAGACAAGGTTTTGCGGGGCTGGGGACTTAAGGCTGGGTCTGAAGTGAAGATTAGGGAGCCTGGAATGGGAATTTGGGGATTAGAGTGCTATCGTTGGGTCCAGGCGGAAGAGGACGGAACTAGGGGGATCTGAGATTGGTTTGTCCGGAGGAGAGGGGAGAGTAATAAGGGCTGAATCGGAGGCGAGGATTAGGGGTGACTGAGGGGGACCAAGAGCTAGATCTGGTAGGGGTTGGGGGATTTCCTTTGAGAGGAAAGGTTGGGGGCATCCAGGGGGACTGAGGCAGCTATAGGGGATCAGAGCAGGTTTTGGGGGACTGAGTGGACTATCCAAATAGGACTCTTAGGAGAGGATTGAGGGTTTCAAGATGGATTCGGGAGGCTGAGGGTCTGTAGCCGAGTCTATGAGGTGGTTCTGAGGCTCTTTAAGGGTTGGGTGAGGGTCTCCAGGGTTTGGAGGCAGGAGTCCATGGTCATACCATAGCCAGGGGAAGGTTTGAAGGTTCCATGTATCTAAGGGGTCCCAAGAGTGCCCCTGGAGTCTGACTTCTTTTGAAGTGGCCCAAGCAGAGTTACGGGAGTTCGTGGATAGGCCTAAGGGTGGCGACAGGATACGTCTTTCTGTAAGGGTTGCCCCCTCCACCGAGGAAGGGAAGGTGGGAAATTTCGTGTGGCTGGCTTTGTACCACTGTGTCTCACGTGTCTGGGACCAAGGAAGTTTCCTGGAGCTGTTTCAGGAAGAAGATAAAATGGGGGTTTGGGGCTGGCTGCCAACCCTCACCTCTGAGAGTCAAGCCTTGCCCAGCCCCCGAAAGGCATGTGCCAGCTCCTGTTTCTGGTTATCTTCCTTCATACCTTGAGGTGTGGTTTGCTCTCGGGTAACTGACTTCATCCTTGCAGATTTGCAGTGCGTGCTCCCTTTCTCTCAACCCATTTGGACTCATTCTCGGAAAGTCTGATCTTATGGGTCTGGTTCTCCTTCCAGGCAGGTGGGCCCAGGCTAATCCCAGCTCTTCCTGGCCCACCTACCACTCCTTTATGTCTCTGAAGTCTGAGCCTTCCCACGCCTACAGTGCTGAGCCTCTCACCCAGGAGCCCGTGTGGGGGCTTTTGGCTTTCTTTCCGAAGAGGGATTGTTTAGCACCAAGCCAGTCCCCTTAAAAGAGAGCTTGTATGGAGGTTGCACATTCAAAATCCCTGGAAAACCCTCAACAGATCATTGTCCGGAGCTACAGAGAGGCCACTGTAGTAAGATGCTATCAGTCTTTCCATTAATACACCCCTTGTATTCATGGGCTTTGTAACTTGGCACGTAATAACGTTGCTCCAAGATACAGTTTACCCCGTTTATGGTCTCCATGTGGCACCTTCCATTTTGGAGAATAAGAAGTGACAAAATCCATCTTTCTTAGCTGAATGAGTTTCATGTCTCCAAAGAAAAAATCTTTGCTTAGTTTCTCTGCTTTTCAGTTGCTGGGAGACCTTTTGTTGATTGTCAGCAGGGTTTTTCTGGTTTAATAATAAAATGATAGGTATATTTTTCTAATGTGTAACACTGCCTACAAGTTATTTTGGTATATGTGACTATTCTGTTGCAGTAAGAACTGAGTACTGTAGCTTTGTTGGTGGAACATTAATAGAAATAAACTGCCTTTAGTGGAGGGAAGATTGTGGAACGAATCAAGTTCATTCTGTTCACTTGGAGGCTGTTAGGGACAACCTCACCTGTTTCCTCTACCTTGGAACCTGAAGATTATTTTTTAAAGAGAAAGGTAAATTCGTCTGGCAGGAATTTTTTTTGTTTTTTTTTTTGTTTTGTTTTTGAGTGAAAGTGACCATACCTGAATACCCAAGAGAAGTATTGAGGCCTGAGCGACTCCACTTGATAAGTCTGCATAGTTCACATTAAATTACTCAGCAGTAGTTTGCTTTTCTGGGTGTAGTCCTTTTAAAACAAGGAAACAACTTGAAAACCAAAATACCTTAGCTCACCTCGCGAGGATCACTGTCAATCCTGTTGTCCTGGTCGTGTGTGGTGCCTTTCTCGGAGTGGGTGTAATGTGAACCGAAATTTTTGGTCATGGTAGTTTCACTCACCTGGTAATGCTATGCATTGGCTTATGTTGGGGGTGATTGTGAGACACAATAGAAGAAAATATTTTATGAACTGTCCACCGTTGACCAAATGGAACATTTGTGATGGCGTGTTAAAGAACATTCTGGCTTTGGAATCACACACTCCAGACTGGACTTGGCCGCTTCCCAGCTGTGTGATTGCAGGCAAGTCACTTCACCTGCCTGAGTATCTGTTGGAAAAGGATGACAGTAATACCTATTTCATAAAGTTAATGTGAGGATCAGGTGAGATGATGCCTGTTAGTACTTAACACAGCCCATCAGTAGGGCTCAATAAAAAGTAATTGCAATAATTAATCACTTGTATTAATAGTTCTCTTTTTGAAAGATGACTGACAATCATTAATACCAGATCATCCTGAAAGTTACTAGGATCCCATTTCAAGAATGTTGAGTAAATTATGATTTGCAATTAGCCTAAAAAACATTTACCTTTTCCTTTTTTTTTTTTTTTTTTTTTGAGAAAGGATCTTGCTCTGTTGCCCAGCTGGAGTGCAGTAGTACAATCTCGGCTCACTGCAACCTCGGCCTCCTGGGTTCAAGTGATTCTCGTGCCTTAGCCTCCTGCGTAGCAGGGCTCACAGGTGTGCGCCATCACACCCAGCTAATTTTTGTATTTTTAGTAGAGATGGGGTTTCAGCATGTTGACCAGGCTGGTTTTGAACTCCTGACCTCAGGCGATCCACCTGCCTCAGCCTCCCATAGTGCTAGAATTAAAGGCGTGAGCCACCGCACCCCGCTGCCACCAGCTAATTTTTTATTTTTGTTTTTTTGTGGAGATGGGGTCTTGCTATGTTGCCTCTTGAATTCCTGGCCCTAAACCATATTCCTGCCTTGATTTCCCAAAGTGCTGGGATTACAGGCGTGGGCCACCACGCCCAGCCAAACATTTATCTTTCTGTGGTCAAAATGATTATGTATTTGAGTAGGTATAGGGTGAAATGGTAAATATAACAGGCCTTTCACAGCATAGAATCTCTTAACCTGAACCGAAGGATTTCTTTTTTTTTTTTTTTTTTAATTGGCAGAAGGAAGTGTTTTAAATTGTAGAGTAAGGCTTCTTTAAGCCTGAGGGGATATTTTGTGGAGGCTGGAAAAAGTGGCTAGGTTTTGAAGGCATTCACTGTTAGGTTTAACTGCAGCTGTTCATTATGCTTCACTTACATTGTTTTAATTGTGGCGTGTGAGTTTCAGTGCAGTTTAAGTAGTGAACAAGATTTCGGAGCTAGCTACAGTCCTCATTTTCTGGGCCTGTGTGTCAGTTTCTCTCTTCCTGTTCCTCCTGTTCATTATGCAATTCCCTAAATGTAGTATATCCTTCATGATCTGATGCTCTTGTCTGTGCTGCAGGCTAATGTTTCATATGCATGTATTTTATTTTTAAAGTTATTTTTACATGGCAGTGGAATGTGCCTTCATCTGTCCACATTAACCCCGTTGGACTTGCAGGGCACTCCCTTAAAAGGAACCGTGGCTTAGGGGATTAGGCAACTAAACCGGACCTCTTGAGTTACTTCTTCACTGTGCTTTCTGAGGAAATGCTGATTGGTTACTGCTAAAGATTCCACTAACGATTCAAATTGGAGATCTTTGTTTCCATGGCATGAAAATGCCCATGCCCGCATGCAAAAATGCTGAGGGTCTGAAAGACAGATTGTTTTGTGGAAAGTAAAGAGCTCTGGTCTGGAAGAAGCTGTTTCCCTAAGGCGTGTTCGGGTGTGATTTGTGTGTGGGGCTGAAAGCTACTGCATGAATCATAATGGCTCATTGAAATGTATTGACCTTGCTTTAAATCCAGGGACTGGCTCCCGAACATGCTCTGAATGCTGGTGAGACTGTTTTAGAAGCTAAGATTTGCACTCTTGAGTATAATATTACTGGAGTTTGTTTTTATCCGTGTTGTATAATCATTATGTACGCGTAAAGGCTTCAACTTTTACGTTTAAATCTTTTCCATGGACCTTTTACATGAGTAAAAAATTACTGTGCCTAGGAATATGTACTGAAATTCAGTTGTATGTCATTTTATCGTTAAGTGAGGCATCAAGATTTCATGGAAAGCACGGAACTGAGTTGTGTGACTTTAAGTGACTTAAACTCTGTGCTTCAGTTTCCTCAACTGTAAAGAAAGGATAATATGCCTATCTTTTAGGGTACTTGTCAGGCTAAATGTCACAACAGAAGTGGTACAGAGGAAGCATTCAGTAGAGGCCAGCTCCCTTTTTTTTTTTTTTATTATACTTTAGGTTTTAGGGTACATGTGCACAATGTGCAGGTTTGTTACATATGTATCCATGTGCCACGTTGATTTCCTGCACCCATTAACTCGTCACTTAGCATTAGGTGTATCTCCTAATGCTGTCCCTCCCCCCTCTCCCAACCCCACAACAGTCCCCAGAGTGTGATGTTCCCCTTCCTGTGTCCATGAGTTCTCATTGTTCAATTCCCACCTATGAGTGAGAACATGCGGTGTTTGGTTTTTTGTCCTTGCGATAGTTTACTGAGAATGATGTTTTCCAGTTTCATCCATGTCCCTACAAAGGATATGAACTCATCCTTTTTTATGGCTGCATAGTATTCCATGGTGTATATGTGCCACATTGTCTTAATCCAGTCTATCGTTGGACATTTGGGTTGGTTCCAACTCTTTGCTATTGTGAATAGTGCCGCAGTAAACATACGTGTGCATGTGTCTTTATAGCAGCATGATTTATAGTCCTTTGGGTATATACACAGTAATGGGATGGCTGGGTCAAATGGTATTTCTAGTTCTAGATCCCTGAGGAATCGCCACACTGACTTCCACAATGGTTGAACTAGTTTACAGTCCCACCAACAGTGTAAAAGTGTTCCTATTTCTCCACATCCTCTCCAGCACCTGTTGTTAGCTCCCTGTTTTTAAGATGCAATTTTCAGAATACGTAGACTGGCTTAGGTGAAATTTGATCAATTTATTTAGTTGCTCTTCTGCGTTTACTGAAAGTGCAGTGGGGGTGGCATCGCACAGTGGTCGGAGTCAGAACTGGCTTTTGATACCAGTGGTTGACCTTTGACAAGTGTTTAGTCTTTTTAATTGTTGTTACCTCACTGGAAATTAAGGAGAAAATAACAATAACCTTTTTCATAGCATTGTTGGGTAGATTAAATGAAATAAGATTCCTAATATGATACTTAGCACAGAGTGAACACTTGGTAGTTATTGTTAGCTAAAAGGCGTAGTTTCCTTGATGCCCAAATGGAAGATTCCATTTCAGTTCCACAGCTCTTGGACACTTCCCTGTGCAGGGTATTGTAAAGGATGGATACACAAGTAGGACATAATCCCTAGATTATAATTTGGGAATAAACTAAATACAGAAATGCCTACAATACAAGAGGGAATAGGGAGTTTGTTAGGGAAGATGAAGGGCTCTAGAGGTGGATGGTGGTGATGGTGGCATAATAATATGAATGTACTCAGTGCCACTGAACTGTCAACTGTTCTCTTAAAAATGGTTACGATGGAAAATTTTATGTATATTATACCACAGTTTTTTGAAAAAAAAAGAAGAAAAAGGCCAGGCTGGGTGCAGTGGCTCACACCTGTAATCTTAGCACTTTGGGAGGCTGAGGTGGGAAGATTACTTAAGCCCCGTAGTTTGAGACCAGTCTGGGCAATATGGCGAAACTCCATCTCTACAAAAAATAAAAAAATTAGCCGGACATAGTGGCACACACCTGTAGTCCCAGACATTCAGGAGGCTGAGGTGGGAGGATTGCCTGAGCCTGGGAGGTTGAGGCTGTGGTGAGCCATGATCATGTCACTGCACTTCAGCCTGGGTGACAGAGTGAGGCTGTCTCAAAAAAAAAAAAAGCCAGATGTGAATTCTAAATGACATTGAAGTTCAGATGAAAAAGCTCTCTGGCTATGTTAGGTTTCTGTTGCAAGAGACACTGTTTTTTTTTGTTGTTTTTTAACTTACGTCCCCACAAAACAAAAGAGACAGACTTTGATAGGTAGGTAAACGTTAAGAAAATAAATTATTAAATAGAATAATATCTACCAGAGGGCACAGAGAATAAGGAACTTTGTGTACCTGCCACCCAGCCGAGGAAGTAAACACTGCCAACCGGCAGAACCCCCCACCTCATGCTCTGCCCTCGGTGTGCTCTTCCCCATGCCCACTGTTGTGAATTATTTATTTCTCTAAGTAGGCTTTTGATGGACAAAAATGGGGGCTCAGGAGGAAGTGACACAGGCACAGAGGCAGGAAAGCAGGGATTGGTTGTCCAACGAGCGAGTTCTCGTCTACTTTGGCCAGATGGCATGTATTTGTGTGTAGAGAAATGACAAGAAATAGGGCTGGTGAGGGGGAGTGCCAGGGTGTGCGCCCCGTGGTGGTTAATTTAGGAGGAAACAAGGAGCTTCGTGACCATTTTGGAGGAGAGAAGCAGTCGGATGAAACTGCTCTTTTTTTTTTTTGAGACCAAGTTTTGCTCTTGTCTCCCAGGCTGGAGTGCAATGGCGCAATCTCGGCTCACTGCAACCTCTGCCTCCCAGGTTCAAGCGATTCTCCTGCCTCAGCCTCCCAAGTAGCTGGGACTACAGGCACGCGCCACCATGCCCGGCTAATTTTGTATTTTTAGTAGAGATGGGGTTTCTCCATGTTGGTCGGACTGGTCTAGAACTCCTGACCTCAGGTGATCCGCCCGCCTCGGCCTCCCAAAGTGCTGGGATTACAGGCGTGAGCCACCGAGCCCGGCCTGAAACTGCTCTTTAGGAAGGTTAATCTGGCAGCAGAGCGTGGGCTGGCTTGGCGTGGCAGGACCAGGTTGGCTGCGGAAGTGGAGGTTAGGAAGAAATTAGGATTTGAGCTAGGGCTCTGGAAGAGGTATTCGGACCAGCTGGCCAGACTCCCTTTCTCACGTCCCCTCTCCTGCTGACCTGAAGTGCTTTCCCTACCTCTGTCACAGGCACGTGGTCCCTTAGCTTCTTTGTATACCTCTCCTGTGGCACTTGACACATATTTTGTAAGTCACTTCCCTGTGTTCCCCACTGGCTTGGGGGCTGCATTTTGTCATGTTTGTCTTTTTGTCCTTGGCACCCAGCACAATGCCTGGCACCCAGGATGTGCCCGGTTAGTGCTGCTGAGTGAGTGGTGATAACCGGGCTTCAAGTGGAAGTGAGTAGGAGATGGGGCTCTGGTGAGTGGGGAGGGGAGGGGCAGTGGGGGTGCAGGAGGGAGGGAGTCATTGAGGCTGGATTAGGCTGAGCATGAGGGATGGGCAGGGCTCTGTCCCGCAGGCAGTTGGAGTGTGGTTCTGGAGCTCAGGGGGAATGCTCTGCTTGGAGATAGAAATTCAAGCCACTCTCCTCCAAGTGCTTGTGGAAATCAAGGAGAATATAAAAGTTTGAAAGGCCACTAGGAGCTATTAGTGGGTTGGGAGAAGGAAAGAGGTGCCATCGAAGGGAGGGGAGAAACGAGAGAAACAAGTTGGATGACCTAACATCCTGTTAGAGACTGCCTGGAAGAGGAACCCAGAAGTAGACTG
Source organism: Nomascus leucogenys (assembly GCF_006542625.1). Classification (NCBI taxonomy): domain Eukaryota; kingdom Metazoa; phylum Chordata; class Mammalia; order Primates; family Hylobatidae; genus Nomascus; species Nomascus leucogenys. The sequence goes on along the minus strand of NC_044390.1, from coordinate 90,054,007 downwards.
CACTGTTTGACCCTCACCGGTCGGTCGGTCGTATGCAGAGTGGTTGTGCTCTTGAGCTGAGGAATGCCAGCCTTGTTGCCTGTTTGGCTTTGATTACAGTATTTGTAGCAGAATGTTGCTATGGGGATTCATGCCAGGTACGCAGTGGGAGGTGATCTAGAAGACCGTGTGTCAGCCACTCGTAGGTAATCACTGGCGCTCAGAACATGCTGAGACAAGAGTTCTCGTTGGTTTATTTCCTTCCCCAGCTATGTGAGTTTTCAAATTTCATCATTGGAAATGATGTCTTACCCAATGATACAAAAGCAGAGGAAATGTCTTTGTAGAATTTCTTCCAAGGGCAGAATGAAAGTAGAGAGGTGACTTAGCTTAGCTTTGTTGTCTCTAGAATACATTACAGTGTGTCAAGGGAAAGCTTTTCAAAGTATTTGTCATGGGATTGTGAGGAATGTAGTCCATTACTTTGTCAAAGAGTCTATGTGAAAAGTAGATATTTGAATAATTTGTTATATTTCAAGCAACGTTACAGCTAATGTTTCTTTTAAATCAAACCTTTTATCTCCAAGGTTAACTAATGGCACCTCGAGGTTATATTTATATCTGCAGCCCAGTGTCTAGGATAGTAGAGGAACATAGTGCTAATTCATGTTTGTCATCAGAGCTGGGTGTGGTGGCTGACACCTGTAAATCCAGCTACTCCGAAGGCTGAGGTGGGAGGATCTCTTGAGCCCCATGAGTTTGAGACCAGCCTGGGCGACATAGTGAGACCCTGTCTAAAAAAAAAAAAAAAAAAGTGGGCTAACATGTTTGCCATCAGACAGCAGTTTTCATTAATGTGAACATGGCTGAGGTCAAGTGTATTCATGGGTCAAGTGTATTCATGTACCCAGCCTTTGCAGAGCACCTGTGGTGTGCCACTTGGGGGATGTGAAACCAGTAAACCACATAGTTTTCATCATTTAGGATCATGCAGGTGTACAGGGTACACGTGAAACAGTAGTGAGGCCCACACGCTGGTGGGGGGAGATCCAGTAAGCCTTTGGAAGGTGGGGGGTCAGCAGGGAGTGTTTCCTGGAGAAGATGAATGACTCATAAGTTGTGATTCAGAGAATGAGTTAAGAGTTAGCCAGGTAATGAGGGAGAAGGGCTCCCAGGCATATGGGAGGAACAAAGGCACTTAGGGAAGAAGCCGGGACAGAGTGTGTGTGCGCACAGGAATATTATAAGTATTGCTGGAGGGACCAGGGCAGAGTGTAGTGGGGGCTGAGGCCCAAAAGGCAGTCAGGAACCAGATGGCCTCATATGCCCCGTTAAGGAGCTTGGGCTTGATCCTCTGGGCAGGGAGCCGTTGGAGGATTTAAGCCAGGGAGTGCTGTGGTTGGTCACACTCGCCATTTATGTAGATGATTTTGGCAGCCAGGGGAAGGATGGATTTGAGGGGGATGAGATTAGAAAGCTGGGATATGAGTTAGGAGGCTGAAAGATGGTTGATAAAAATGATCTTTGGGCAGCCGAGATAACTGACTTCAAGGACATACTGGACTCATAGCAGAGCCTGTTGAGTCTTGCTTTGCACACAGTTCAAATAATAATTCACTTAGTCATACGGTTTATCTGCCAGTGGCAAATGTTAAGACTGTGGGGAAAAACTAGAAGAACCAATAACATCATCAAGAAGTAAGTGACAGAGGAGTCAAAAGTCATAAAAGCTGTACAAAAATTGGAAATTGACTGTTGAAGCATCATGGTTAAGACAGGATTTGGGTTGCTAGGAAACTTTGGGGCAAGTATTTAACCTTCCTATGTGTCAGTTTCCTCCTCTTTAAAATGGGAGTTAGTAATACCATCCTTATTGAGTTATTCTGAGGATTAAATAAGATGATGTGTATAAACTATTTTACACCATGCCTGGCAAGAAAAAGAACCCAGTAAGTGGAAGCTGTTACTGTGAATACATTTTGTGGCCGTTTGATTAGGGTAGTGTTTTCCTTAGATCTCTAATTTTGTGGATGTTGATTGTATTATAATTACATTAAAAAGAGTTCCATGGTAAATAAATTTGGGAATTAAAGAGGGATTTTTTGTTTTTTTGAGACAGGGTCTCACTCTGTTGCCCAGGCTAGAGCGTGGTGGCATGACCATAGTTCACTGCAGCCTCCATCAAACGAGCCTCCTGAGTAGCTGGGATTACAGGCGCTTGCCACTACACCTGGCTGACTTTTTTGATTTCTAGCGTAGATGAGGTCTTGCTATGGTTGCGTAGGCTGGTCTCAAACTCCTGAGCTCAGGCAATCCTTCTGTCTTGGCCTCTCAAGTGTTGGATTTGTAGGCGTGAGCCACCACACCAGCCAAGAGAGGTTTTGTTTCTTCTGCTAGAGTGTGTGGTGAAGCTCCAGAGGGGCAACCTACACAGTATTTCCCATTCACACTTGATTGCAGCGCTCTTAGAAAAGCTCACAGGACTGGATCCTTGGGGGCACACTTTGGCAAGTGCTTATTTAGGGGAGAAACATACCCGTCTGCTTCCATAGCCCAAGGGTATTGCTCTATCAGAGACAGCACCATAGTTACTTGATATTCGTAACGACAATTCTAGATCATCAAGGAAAGCTACCTTAGTTTCATGTACTCTGTTTAAAAAGGCAGGGAAGTATAATAGTATGTTTTATTTCTGATCCCAACTAATCAAACTTTTAAAAATAATGTTTTACATGTTTATGATAGAAAATTTGGAAAACACAGCCATAAAGAAGAAAAGTGTAATCACATCATATCACTACCCAGAGATAAACACTGTTAAGAAAGCATTTTTTTTCCTTTGTTGTTCCCTTTTGGGATGATTTTTTAGAGTTTTTGTAGAGTTTTTGTTTGATTTTAACCTAAAGTTATACTCTGGGTATTTTCTTATTTTTTAAATCAGAATATTCTTACATGACATGATTTTTAACAGCTACGTGATCTTTCATGTGGACATGTCATTTATATAACCATTCCTTTATTGGATATTTAGGCACTTTTTTGCTGTCATAAATTATAATGCAATTAACATCTTTGAAATCTGTTTAAAAATCCGTTAAAGTGATCAACATTTAACTTTTTTTTTTTTAGTAAGTCTTAAGTGTCTAGGCAGTTTTTAGGTAAAATATCTGATCCCCTACATGAAATATGATTATATAGTTTTTTTATTATGAAATTTCAGTGGAGTAATCTCTGAACAGATTCTCTTTTGGCTAATTACCTTTCCCTACCCACAGACTGAAAAAAAAATTCCATTATTAGAATAGCATTTTCTCATTTAAATGGAATAGAAGATGAGTAATTGGAGTCATGTGAGAGTTAAATTTTATTTGTTGAACCAAATTCTGGGTCAGGTGTTGGAAAGTTCATGTCATGATGTATTTTAAATGTAAAAACAAAATTGTCAAAAGATACAGTCTTTTTATTTATTTATTTATTTATTTTTTGAGACGGAGTCTTGCTCTGTTGCCCAGGCTGGAGTGCAGTGGCGCAGTCTCGGCTCATTGCAAGCTCCGCCTCCCAGGTTCACGCCATTCTCCTGCCTCAGCCTCCCGAGTAGCTGGGACTACAAGGCGCCCGCCACCACGCCCGGCTAATTTTTTGTATATTTAGTAGAGACGGAGTTTCACCGTGTTAGCCAGGATGGTCTCAATCTCCTGACCTCGTGATCCGCCTGCCTCGGCCTCCCTAAGTGCTGGGATTACAGGCGTGAGCCACCGCGCCTGGCTGACAAAAGATACAGTCTTAATAAACATAAATCCAGGGTCCACCTGGGTAGGCACTTTCTTATTTGCACCTGTGTAAAGACTAGTCTGAAGAATTCTTAGGCATGAATTTCCAGAAATTGTGGTAAAAAGGAAATAGAGATGAGGGGGAAAAAACAAACACACCAACCCGAAGCTCTTCCTAAATAAATGAATGCTTTGGTTGTTGGTCCTGGCCAGAAACTATTAATAAGAAAATCAGAATTTAAGAATTCTTCTGTAAGCTGCTTTTTTTTGGAGATGGGAGGGGAGTAGAGGCTATTAACTGACACCCCTCATGGTCATGTGGTCATGACTAGGTATCTGGACATTTCTGCTCCCACACTGGAATCTCATACTTACACAGGATCAAATGTGTTCACTCCCAGATCTGTTCATTCTGGTTTTATTATAGTAGTTCTGTGATTTCATTAAATCCTGGGGCAACTGATGAACCATGAGTGCGAAGAGAAAGTTATTTCTACAAAAACTGTCAACTGAGTGCTTTGGAAAGTGTTGATATAATTTGATTCTCTCGAAAGAAAACTTGGTGGTGAATTAGGTTGGGACTAGATGGGGGAAAGTGGAAGAATTCCCAAAGGATTCTGCCCTCTGATTGCTTATCCAGTGTCCAGTTCTCACCCCACATGAAAAGACGTGGTCTATTTGAAAAAGAACTTTTGGAACTTGAACTAGTGGACCCCCTTCCCTTAAGAAAAGACCTTTACCTTAAATGGAACATTGACAACAGATCTTTAAAATGTTTAGTGTGTGCTTTAAAATGTTTAGTGTGTGCTTTAACCAAACTGCTCAGTTACAGGGACCTAACTGGTTCTGATGATGTGGAGTGGAGGGCTCAGCTGTGCATTTCCTGGCCTTTACTGCTGAGATTCTAATTCGGAAGGCCTAGGATAGGGCCAGAGGACAAAGGCAGTTAACTTTGTGATCCATGTGGGTGTACCATGTTGTCTTCTGATCCTTACTCCTGCCCTCCTCCATCCAAGGTCTCCAGTTATTCTAAAGCTAGTTAGGACATTTTATAACATGTGCCAGTTATCAGAACCATTGACACCTGTTACTATATTTCTTTATTACTGACACCATTATCCACATAATAAGTCCAAAAAGATGGGAGAGCTTGTTTTTCCTCTGAGTATTAGAAAATACGTCTTCTGGCCAGGCGTGGTGGCTCCCGCCTGTAATCCCCAGCACTTTGGGAGGCCAAGGCGGGCGGATCACGAGGTCAAGAGATCGAGACCATCCTGGCCAACATGGTGAAACCCCATCTCTACTAAAAATACAAAAATTAGCTGGATGTGGTGGCACACGCCTGTAGTCTCAGCTACTTGGGAGGCTGAGGCTGGTTGAACCTGGGAGGTGGAGATTGCAGTGAGCTGAGATCGTGCCACTGCACCAGCCTGGTGACAGAGTAAGACTCTGTCTCAAAAAAAATGTCTTCTAGGAAAAACCAAACCCACCCCTGGTAAGTTGTGCCTGCCAGCCCTAGAAACTGTCAAGTGTGTCACTTCCCATCTTACCTAGGAATAGTCATTTATTTTCAAGCCTAGCTTTTTGTGTTTCTGTTGTTAGCTGCACTCACACATACCAATTTTTAGATTCGCATCAGCTACATATGGAGGGGATCGTTTGAGTCTAGATCCCACTGTCTGTTCCTTTTCGAGGGAAGCAAGTTTTCTCTCAAGAAGGATTTTGATGTCTCCGATAAAAATAGCTATCTTTATTAATCTAATAGTTGGAAGTTAGAGGTTGTGTGTGTGGAGTGGGTTGTTTGTGGAACATTCGATAAGCAGCTGTTAAGTTTCCTTCCTGAGTGGGCTGTAGCCTTGGAGATGGTTTCACACAGCCCCCAGGATTGTCGTATTTTAGGACTGTTTCATAATGTTCTCCGATTCTTTAACTATATTTCTGTATTTGCAGATCTTTTAATTTTGTCAACATGTTAAATAGTCCAACTCTGCAACTGTTAAGTTTTTTTCAGTAAAACAAGATTTGAATTAAGCCACATTAATGTGTTTACAGCACATCTGTGGGACATCGTAGGTTTGGATTACAGGCTTCACTTGAAGACCTGAATTCAGGTGGAGACTGGTGAAATTAGTTTGTCATTGGGAATATCTTTTTACTAAATGAAGGTGAATTTGGGCTTTTAAATAACCTAGCCTTTAATGTAAAGCTCAAACTCAAATTGCATGTTACCTTGGCGAAATTTACCTTGAAATTAGTTGGTGCGATAAATCAAGTATCGTAAAATAAAGAGATTCAGTTAACCTAGCCGAATGTACGGCAGCCTTTCTTTATCAAATCTAACCCATAAGCCTGCTGCATTTAAGGTCTTAATGCAATTTGAGAATATTTCTAGTAGTAGAATAGTACAAAAGCTAAGATTTGTTTTATTCCTTTTCTTTGTGTTATAGATAACTTTGAATTTAATTTAGTCTGGAGAGGAAAAGATCAAAATCAAATTTCCCACCAAAAGGAACTAGTATTCCTTTGAGAAGGGCCAGCTCAGCTTGGGGGCAGCAAATGTACAGGATGGGTCTTAGACATATTTTACTGGAGAGCAGGGCAGCAGTGGTGTCCCAGAACAGCCTTTTATTGGAGATAAAAATTTCATTACTTCATAATGATACTCTCAAAAAGCTTATTGGTCATTTTTGGAGTTTGCTCAGGTATGAACTCAGTCTTCCAAAAGTTGGTTTAAAAAGAAAAAAAAAAAGAACCAAGCATTTATCCAGCTTTTCCTATATAAACTGTATTTCACATAGTCAAATAGATGAGGCAAAAAGCTTTTTATAGAAGAAATTGAGCCAACACATGCAGAGGATGATATTAAAGGATTATTGTTAATTTTGCTAAATGTGATTATGGCATTGTAGCTAGGGTTAAAAAGTTCTTACCTGTTAGAAATATAAAATTTTTAAGCGTGAATGATGATGATGCTCGAAGTTTGCTTTAAACTACTTTAAAAAAGCGGGAGTATAGATGAAGTAAGATTGGCAAATGTTGCTAATTGTCGAACCTAGGAGACGGTTATACATAGTTTCATCATACTCATCTCTCTACCTTTACTTTTTGAAAGATCTTCGATAAAAGGTTTTTTAAAAAAGATATAAATAGGAATGAACCTTAGATGATTGTTGTTATAACGTGAAAATAGAGAAATAGTAAACTAGTAAATTTCCATTTGATCCTCTTCTGGAGTGTAGTGGTGTGATTACAGCTCACTGCGGTCTTGCCTTCCCTGGCTCAAGCAATCCTCCTTCCTCAGCCTCCCCAGTATTTGGGACCACAGGTGCGTGCTGCCACGCCTGGCTCATTTTTTATTTTTTGTAGAGATGGGGTCTTACTTTATTGCCCACGCTGTTCTCCAGCCAACTCCTGGGCTTAAACAACCCGCCTGCCTGGGCCTCCCAGAGTGCTGGGTTTACAGCCATGAGCCACCATACCTGGCATAATTTATTTTTAGAGATAGGGTCTCACTATGTTGCCTAGACTGGCCTTGAACTCCTAGGCTCAAGTGATCCTCCTGTTTCAGCCTCTCAAGTAACTGGGGCTACAGGCGTGAGCCACTGCACAGTAGTAAGATCGCAGCTCTGGAGGGAGTTACTAGCAGTTGTAACTTTGACAGCTCATTTAACCTTCCTAAGATTGTATTTCCTGTCTCTTGAGGAAAATGAGGACAAATTTGTCTCACTGTCACAGAGGATAGAATGGAGACAGTGGAACTAAGAGAAGGTGGCACATGCTAGCCATGCTCAACAAATGTCAGCAAATTTTGTTGAAATGTGGAAGATGCTGACAAGAGCAAAGTTTTCAGATCAGCACCAGTAACTTGTCTTACTTAAACCGTTAAAATCACATCTGTTTTGATTTTTCCCCTTTTTCTCTTTTGAGCCTTTTATTGGAAGAGCAGATGCAGTCTGTGTGGGTATGCACTGCTGCAGTACGAAGTGAATGGCACCCCCTGGAGTTGGGCAGTGCGCAATGCTCAGTGCCTTACGTGGGAGGATGGGCTTGACTGAGACTCTGAGCCAGATTCCCAGTGATGATGGTGTCTCCCCTGAGCCTGGCACACAGCGGTGCTTCCCAAGTATTTCTTGTATGAATGAACGAACAGGCGAACGGGCCAACCACTGTGCTGGAGCATGTCGTTGTGGCCCTGATGAGCTGTAGATATGGAAGCTTGGGATTGGGATTAGGGTTTTTCTGTGTGTGTGTGTGTGTGTGTGTGTGTGTGTGTGTGTGTCATTTTTTGTTTTTTTTTTTTCCTTTCTGTGGAGATCGGTGCCTCACTTCGTTGCCTAGGCTGGTCTTGATCTCCTGGGCTCAAGCAATCCTCCTGCCTCTACCTTCCTTAGTGCTAGAATGACAGGCGTGAGCTACTGCACCCGTGTGTAAATTACACATGTGTAAATACAGTGGCTTCAAGGCTCTCATGACAGTAATGTTACTCTAACATTCTGATATGCTTTCTTAGTGTGAGAGGGCTGAATTTTAGTGAAGAGAAGCGTCGCACAAAGCCAGCTTGTGTCTGTGTCTCCGTGTGTGTTGTGTGTCTCATGTTTCACCACAGTTAATGGGTAGCTTTGCTTTCCAGCCATCAGTGTCATCATCTTCATTTTTCCCCTTTCCATTTCACTGCCAAACTGTTATCACTGCTGGAGTAAAAGCTAGGAATGCAAGTAGTTTCCCAGTTTATAGCTGGTTGTGTCAACCCATGACGTTACTGTTTACGAATTTGAACATTCAAAAAGGCTAATCTTCAAAAAAGCTTAGCAGGATTTTCACAATGACTGACACATAGTGGCCTGAGGCCCCAACTGTGAAGATTCTTATGGTTGAAATTGAGCAAGTTTTTTTTGTAGTACATTGGCACGATCTCGGTTCACTGTAGCCTCTGCCTCCTGGGTTCAAGTGATTCTCCTGCCTGCCTCAGCCTCCCAAGTAGCTGGGACTACAGGTGCACACCACCATGCCTGGCTAATTTTTGTAGTTTTAGCAGAAACGGGGTTTCACCATGTTGGCCAGGCTGGTCTCCAATGCCTGACCTCAAGTGATCCACCCGCCTTGGTCTCTCAAAGTGCTGGGATTATAGGTGTTGAGCCACCGCGCCCAGCCAAGCAAGTATTTAGCTATGTGCCTGTGTTAGCCTGGGTACTATGCTAGGTTCTGGGCACAGGGGAATGATTAAGACACGGTTCTGCTCTTAAGGGGCTTTATGGTCACCATTAAAAGAGTGGATGTGAGCTCAAGTGTCATTTTGTGTCATGGGGTAAACTGTTCTGTTTCAACCAGGCTTCTGGCAAGACATGGCACAGTCAGCATGAGGGATTGGTGAGGAGTTGAATAAAGGGATTCCCCACAAGGAGAGGGCAGCGTGGAGACCCCCAAAGCCTGATGCAGGATTAGCAACAGCCATGCACTTCTCACTTCAGGCCTAAGGGAGCGGCAGGGGAGAGGGCTGCCTTGGAGGAAGGGAGGGTGGGAGGACCTGGCCCAGCTGCAGCCCCTCCTCAGCGAGGCAACCCAGGGAACACTCCCCATGCCCGCTGCCCCTTTTCATCTTCCTCCTACCCTTGATCCTCATTGCTGAATCCAACCAGAACCTGAGGGTGAGTGTCCCGGTGAAGGGTTGGTATAGTTCAGCCAGGTGGCTGCTGGGGCACAGAGCAGGATAGACAGTGGTTTTCAAGAATAGGTGGAAGATTCCAGCACTGTACTAGTCCTGTGGCTGCTGTAACATGACCACAAACTGGGCAGCTTGCAACAACAGAAACTTAATTCTGTCACAGCTCTGGAGGCCAGAAGTCTGAAATCAGGGTACCCTGTTCCCTCTGGAGGCTCTAGGGGAGGACTCTTCTTTGCCGCTTCCAGCTTCTCACATGTGCTGGCGTCCTGGGCTTGTGACCACATCATGCTGCCCCCATCTTCACATGGCTTTCTTGTCTGCCTCTGTCTTCTCCATGTGTCTCTTAAAAGGACTCTTGTCGGCTGGGCAGGGTGGCTCACGCCTGTAATTCCAACACTTTGGGAGGCCAAGGTGGGCAGATCACTTGAGGCCAGGAGTTCCAGACCAGCCTGGCCAACGTGGTGAAACCCCATCTCTACTGAAAACACAAAAATTAGCTGGGCATGGTGGCATGCACCTGTAATCCCAGCTACTCGGGAGGCTGAGGCAGGAGAATTGCTTGAACCTGGGAGGCGGAGGTTGCAGTGAGCCAAGATTGCCCCACTGTACTCCAACCTGGGTGACAGAGCAAGACTGCCTCAAAAAAAAAAAAAAAAGTCTTGTCATTGGATTAGGGCCACTTAGATGATTAAAAATGATTGCCTCGGCCGGGCGCGGTGGCTCACGCTTGTAATCCCAGCACTTTGGGAGGCCGAGGCGGGCGGATCACGAGGTCAGGAGATCGAGACCACGGTGAAACCCCGTCTCTACTAAAAATACAAAAAAAAAAATTAGCCGGGTGTGATGGCGGGCGCCTGTAGTCCCAGCTACTCGGAGAGGCTGAGGCAGGAGAATGGCATGAACCCGGGAGGCAGAGCTTGCAGTGAGCCGAGATTGCGCCACTGCACTCCAGCCTGGGCGACAGAGCGAGACTCCGTCTCAAAAAAAAAAAAAAAAAAAAAAAATGATTGCCTCATTTCCAGATACTTCATTACATTTGCAAAGACCTTTTTTCCAATAAATATAGGTTCCAGAGATTAGGGTGTAGACACATCTTTATGGGGGAGGGGGACACACCAGCATACCACAAGCATCCTGTCACTCCCAGGAGACTTACAACACTTTCGTGACACAGCAGTGGACAGGTTTTTTGTTTTGTTTTTTGGGGTTTTTTTTTTTTTTTGAGACAGAGTCTCCCTCTGTCACCAGGCTGGAATGCAGTGGCACAATCTTGGCACACTGCAACCTCTGCCTCCTGGGTTCAAGCGATTCTCTTGCCTCAGCCTCCTGAGTAGCTGGGACTACAGGCGGGCACCACCCTGCCTGGCTAATTTTTGTATTTTTAGTAGAGATGGGGCTTCACCATGTTGGCCAGAATGATCTCTTGACCTCGTGACCCACCCGCCTCGGCCTCCCAAAGTGCTGGGATTACAGGTGTGAGCCACCGTGCCCAGTCTAGCAGTGGACAGATTTTATGATTCTGTTTGTCATATTTAGTAGCTGCACTCTCCTAAGGACAGGAACCTCACGTTCCTGTTCACTTTTCTGTCTCCATTGCCTGTACTTCCCAGAGCCAGCCCGTGATGATGCCTGAAAAAAAATTTTTTGATGTATGAATAGATGAACAAACAAGCACAGAAGAATACAGTGTGAATACAGTGAAGCCAGAGGTGTACTCTGTGAATACATGAGACACCCTTGTGTGGAATGGTTTCAGTAGATGGATTGTACGAAGTGTGAATTGTATCTCAATCAAGCGGGGCCTCAGGGAATGCCCACCACTAAGGGTCTAGCTCTGTGTGGCGTTGGTGGGGCTGGGGGAAGTTTAGAAAAGGCTCTGCCATTGCTAAGACCTTGGTTAGGGTAGAGTTTGCAGCAGAGATTTGGATAGGAGGGCGTTCTAGACTGAATAGCCAGTGTGAACACAGTCTTGGCGGGAAGAGCATTTTATATTCCTGGACCTAATGCTTGTTTAACAAGATGCTTGCTTGTGGCTGGGCACAGTGGCTCAAGCCTGTAATCCCAGCACTTTGGGAGGCTGAGGTGAGAGGATCGCTTGAGCTCAGGAGGTCAAAGTTGCAGTGAGCCATGATTGCACCACTGCATTTCAGTCTGGGTGATAGAACAAGACCCTGTCTCAAAAAATAAAAAATTACAGTAAAGATTGCTTGTTAAATAAAATGTGATTTATTTACTTTGCATAAATACTATGCCTTCTGAGAATGCTGTAGGTGCGGGCATACTTTGTTTTTATCCTAACACAGCCCAAATTCCAAGTACACACTGGATTTTGAGCATTTAAAGGACTTCCGATGCTATTAAGGATTCCCATTTGTTCGTTTAAGTTTGCTAGCCGAATTCAGTCATGTCACTTACTTAGTTGTTGTAAGTATTATATTACAGTATGAAGGGGGAAAAAAGAACTGCTATGAGTATCTTTCCATGAAGAAGATTTAGCTTGGAAATGTGGGCAGATTTGTCTGCCTTTGTGTTTAGGAAGGCACAATTATAATTACAGATGGAGGAGCTAGACACTGGCCAGCTGGAATCAGAATTTCACATTGTAGAAGTGTCTGGTCTGGAAAGCATCCACGGGAAACCTACACCCTTGACCCAGCATTGGCCACAGAGCTGCAGGCGGTCTCCCGCCCCTGCCTCTGCCCCTGTGTGCCTCTCCTTTGTAGCAGCCATGGCATATGCAGAGGGGACTGTAGATCTCTTTTCTTTCTTGCTGACTTAATTTTCTACTACACTCCCCCAACCCAAATAAAGAAATAATGACATGTGCATTTGAGATAGTGTGTGGTTTTTTTGTTTTTTTTTTTTTTTCTCTTTCTGAGATGGAGTCTTACTCTGTTGCCCAGGCTGAAGTGCAGTGGTGCGATCTCAGCTCACTGCAGCCTCTGCCTCCCAGGTTCAAGCAACTCTCGTGCCTCAGCCTCCCCAGTAGCTGGGATTATAGGCACCCACCACCACAGCTGGCTAATTTTTTTGTATTTTTAGTAGAGATGGGGTTTCATCATTTTGGCTAGGCTGGTCTCAAACTCCTGACCTCAAGTGATCCACCCGCCTTGGCCTCCCAAAGTGCTGGGATTACAGGTATGAGCCACCGTGCCCAGCCAGACTGTGTTCTGGGAGAGTTACATATATTAATGTAAGCATCCCAGAAGATAAAAAGAGACCTCCACATTTCTGCCTGAATAAGTATATATAAGAAACTTTTTTAACTTAAAACCCTTTTTCTACAAAGTTATGCATGCTTGCTCTAATGAATCAAACACTGTGATAGTTAAAAGTAGAAAGTGGGAAGTAAAAAAATCACACCACTCGGGCTGCTGCTGTTACCCTGGGGTGAGCATGCTTCCAGAGAGTTCTCTGTGCTTATGCACGGATGGATGGGCAGAAATAAGTTTAGACAAGCCAGGTCCTACTACAAATGCTGTAATCAGGCATCTCATTTTTCTTCACTTATGAGAAGTAGTGGAAACTGAAGTGAAACTGAGTAAATTTATAAGAATGTTTCTTTACCACAGAGAGATTATTTCCTGAAAAGACTTTTCTATGGTTAACAAAAAGGATCATGAGAATGATCAAGAGGTTGGCGTCACTGTTTTCAATTTCAGGTGCCTACCATGAAACAAAGACAGTGGCAACTTAAGATTTTTTTTTTTAGTTTGATGGTTCCTAAAATAACTCTCTAAGCATTCTCAGATTTACTGTACAGATTTGGTCACAGACACTGAGGCTGGAATCAGTCCGAGAGGGGTGGAGAGCCGGGTGTATGTGGCCGGAGTGGCTGCCATCTGGGCCTTGCTGAGTGGTGTGTGCTGTGCCCGTGGAGGCCTCCCGGGCCTGTCCTGGCCAGTTTGCCTTTGCTTTGCAAATGAACAAAGCTGTTGTTTCTCCTCCCCTTTTTTTTTTCCAACTGTAACAATGAAAAGATTGAGGAAAGAGTTTCTGCATCGATTGTAGCATCCAAGGTGTGTTCTGGGGCAGGTTTTGAGTGTTAAAAAGTTTTATCCAATGCTTAAGAAAAGACATCCACCTTCAGCACATGCATCCTGGCCATTGTCCCCACTGCCATTATCCTGCAGGGTGCTGTGGGTATGCTCTGGGTGGCCACTTAGAATTTACTGTATTTGTCTGGGTGTGGTGGCTCATGCTAGTAATCCTAGAACTTTGGGAGGCCGAGGCAGGGAGATTACTCGAGGTCAGGAGTTCAAGACCAGCCTGGCCAATGTGGCAAAACCTCGTCTCTACTAAAATTACAAAAAAAAAAAAAATTAGGTGTGGTACACACCTGTAATCCCAGCTACTCGAGAGGCTGAGGCACGGGAATCGCTTGAACCTGGCAGGCGGAGGCTGCAGTGAGCTGAGATGACACCACTGCATTCCAGTCTGGGTGACAGAGCAAGACTCTGTCTCAATTTTTTTTTTTTTTTTTTTTGAGAGGGAGTCTTTCTCTGTCCTCCAGGCTGGAGTGCAGTGGCGCGATCTCGGCTCACTGCAAGCTCCGCCTCCCGGGTTCACGCCATTCTCCTGCCTCAGCCTCCCGAGTAGCTGGGACTACAGGCGCCCGCCAACACACCCGGCTAATTTTTTTGTATTTTTAGTAGAGACGGGTTTTCACTGTGTTAGCCAGGATGGTCTCGATCTCCTGACCTCGTGATCCGCCCGCCTCGGCCTCCCAAAGTGCTGGGATTACAGGCTTGAGCCACCGCGCCCGGCCGACTCTGTCTCAATTTTTTAAAAAATTTATCGTATTTATATAAAAACATCTGAATACCCAAAGGATATAAAAAAAAATCACTGCCAGTTTAACAGTCCTCAGTTGGAGGTTTGTTTGTTTGTTTGTTTTTGAGACGGAGTTTCACTCTTGTTGCCCAGGCTGGAGTGCAATGGCACGATCTTGGCTCACCGCAACCTCTGCCTCCCAAGTTCAAGTGATTCTCCTGCCTCAGCCTCCGAGTAGCTGGGATTACAGGCATGTGCCACCATGCCCGGCTAATTTTGTATTTTTTGTAGAGAAGGGGGTCTCTCTCCATGTTGGTCAGTCTGGTCTTAAACTCCTAACCTCAGGTGATCCGCCTGCCTCAGCCTCCCAAAGTGCTGGGATTACAGGTGTGAGCCACTGCACTCGGCCTCAGTTGGAGTTTTATTTGGCCTCTTTTGATGCCTGGTGGCTTGTGTGTGTCCTATACAAAACAAATTGCCTTTTTTCCCCAGATCCCAGAAATGTGGACACGTGAGTTGTGTTTTTATTATAGTCCACGCTTTCCTTGTGTTCTTCTCCTCTAGGACTTTCTAATATGTAGGACAAGTGATTTCGACTTGACTTGACTTAAACCCTACGGAAATAAGATTTTCTTTGTAGATGCATTTTTATGGTGAAACTGAAGCAAAAGTTTTCAGCTTAGCGGTATGTATCAACAGGGAGCTTTGAAGACAGTATCCATGCCTGGGCCCCCTCCTGAAGAGCTTGACAGGTAGGGGTTGGTCGGGACATTGAGATTTTTAACAGCAGCCTCCCTACTCCCCAGTAAACAGGGATCGTAAGGCACAGCCGAGGCAGACTGCTGTGGGGTAGTCTAGGCCGCGTGCTGGAATGTCGGTCGGTGCTGCATCGAGTGCTAGTGCTGTCTTTCAAGTGGTTGCGTGGGAGACCTGCACTTGCTGTGTGCTACCTTGACTGAGGACTTTTGAGGAAATTCTGTTTGACAATTACTTTGAGGTCCAGCGTGACACCCTCCCTCAGACTCAGTCTCTAGTGACTTTCTGATGGGAGCGCCTCTGCTTCATCAAGGATTGGAGGCACTTAGCGCTCAACAAACTTAGCTCGCTTTTTTTCCTCCACAGTTTGTTACCTCCCTTATTTGCCAGGCTTGGCTTTGAGTGAATTTTGGCTTTTTGGGGGTTGAGGGGGGCTCTCTGATTCATTCAGCAGATCTTCACTGAGTGGCAGATGTGTGCAAAGTGCTTGGGATGCCAAAGACAAGTGTGTCGTCTGTATTTAGTGTTGGGACAGACAGTGATGGAGACAACAGATTTAATCTTCACTGATGACAGTGACGATGCCACGAAAGACGTGGGCGCTGACAGAGGGTGGCTGCTGGTGTAGGCAGGATGATTAGGGACCTCCTTTCTCAGAACTGACCGGGAAGAGATGGTGGGGACCAGGCCATTTGGGGCCTCACAGATCAGGGTTGATGAGTTTGGCTCCATTTATGCTGACTCAGTTTATTTGAGGGTGGGAGCACTCCTGTTTCTCAGAATTCCCTGTGCCTAACCCCAGGCGTGGCAGATAATACTTGCTCAGTAAATGTTTATTGAACAAATAATTGATTGAGAATGATGGAACACACAGAACTGTGGGGCTGGGAGCAGGAGCGCGAGGCTTGTCTCTGAATGCAGCCTGGACGGCGTGCCCTTCTCCTCATCCGCCAGGTGAGACCAGCAGGAGAAAGCCATCTCAGCAGTGGTTGGTGGTGGTATTTATGGTTAAATTTTATTTTGAGATGCTCATAGTTTCACATGCAGTCGTAAGAATACAGAGAGATCCTGTTTCCCCTTCTCCCAGCCGCCCCCTGGGTAACATCTGGTGAAATTCAACACACTCTCAGCACCAGGATCGGGGCACTGATACTGCCAGGACACAGAACATCAGGACGGCTCCGTCCCTGGGCAAATCCGTCATGTTGGCCTTTTATAGTCCCACACACGCCGCTAATCTGTTCTCTATTTTTGTGATTTTGTATTTCAAGGGTGTTGTGTGCATGGGGTCGTGGAGTGAGTGGCCCTTTGGGGTTGGCTGTTTTCACTCAGTGTGATTCCCTAGAGCCTTCTCAGTCCTGCCAGGCAAGTTTCTTCCTTTTGCCGCTGAGTGGTATTTTGCGGCCTGGCTGGCCTGCAGCTTGTTTAACCATTCAACTGTTAAAAGACACCTGGGCTGCGTCTAGATTTTAGTTGTTACAAATAAATGTTGCCCTCAACAGTCCTGGGCAGGTTTTTGTTGAATGTAACTTTTCATTTCTCTGATATAAATGCCCAAGAGTACAATTTCTGGGTCATAGGGTAGTTACATATTCAGCTTTATTAAAAAGTGCCTGTTTTCCAGAGTGGCCATACAGTGGTTTTTGTTTGTTCTTTTAAATGGCTTAACAATGGAAGGAAAGCCGCTTCTGCAGGGCCTGGCATAGAAAGCCCGTGGAGAGCTACCCTGTGGGTGGGGAAGGGGGTGATGGGAGCCCCACTGCTTACCAGAAACCCGAGTGAAACTGCGTCTTTCCAGTCCCAAGATTCTTCTTTTTTGCTAAAGATATCAGAAGAGATGAAAGCATTTCTACCACCCACATTTCGGGGACACTCCTAGCTTTTACTTTGGAGTTGGGAGAGAGGTTTGGTTTTCATTGTCATTTAAATCCTGTCGGGTTTTCAGCAGAGCCTGATCTTTAGGGCCCTGGGTACAGCTGTCGGTCTGGAGATGCAGATCACTCTCTGCTGAAAAGAGCCCTCCTGCTGGGGTTAGGGATCTCCTGATTGAGGCATGGATCCAAGGGCTTCTTTCTTTGTTCTCTGATTCCCTGAGCCTCTTCCTTGTGTGTGTGGTGCGTGTGCACTTGTGTGAGCGCACCAGGAACCATGACAGCAATCAACGGGTATGACTGGGGGTGGGGAGCAGAGGCAGCATGGCCAGGAATCTATACTCGAGCTACCAAGAGGAAGGAAGTCGCAGCAAAAATAGCCTGGGTGGGGTGATAGAAAATATTAAAGGGAAAACGAGATGACTGGGATGGGGTTGAAGAGCTGCTTAAAGAGAAACAGGGACACACACTGGGTAAGGAATCGCGTGCTCTTGAAACTGACGGTGTGGAAGGAAAGTGAGGTGGCGGCGGCTGGGCTGTGGTAGAGGAAGCCGATCAACCAGTGAGTGAAAAGGGAACTAGGGTACCCACACGTTTGTGTTTTTTATTTAAACTTTGGCTAAGTTTTGCTAGGAGCATTTTGCCTTTTTTTCTCAGACCTTCTACTCCTGTCTTTCTCCCCTAAGTTCTGGGCATGTGGCTTCTTCTCTACCTACCAGGGTAGCCTGTCATTGCTTTAAAGGACAAAATGAAATCCCCGATGGGCAAAATATGTCCCCCCTCTTCCCGCACTTTTGGTCGGCTTTGCTCACCCACCAACAGCTAGCTGGAAGGCTCAGAAAAGCTGGGGTGGGCATGGGAGACACAGACGAACCCCGGTGGCTGGAAACACTGTTCCTTCCCAGGGTCTCTTCAGCTTGCTGGTTGGACCTCTTAGCCTGCTTATGAAGCCTGAATTGACATCATGCCGACTGGTCTCCTGCTGATAAGTGATTCCTTAACTTCCTCTGGAGCAGCAGAAACTTGTTTTGAAAAAAATCAGATTCTAAATCTTTACAGCTGTTTACTTCTGCAAGCACAATGGCCTTAGTAAGGAATTCAAGTCACAGCGCAGCCGTGGCAGGGAAGGCTCTGCATGGAGTCACAGGACAAAGCCTGTCCTGGAAACGTGCTGGAAGGAAGTTGGCCTCATTCTTTACGATGGGCAGTAGCTCCAAATGAGAAACCAGGGGGCTTGGCTCTGGGTCGGTAGCATCTGCCTGGCATGCGGTGCCAGCTGTGGAGACCAGTGAGGCGGCAGCAGCCGCAGTGGGCTCCTGGGGTGTGCGTGGGGACCTCCAGGGGTTTAGGAGCTGATATACTTTTGATTCTCATCATCTTGTGTGTTCCTTGCAGACGCAGAATGTTCAGCTTAACAAAGAAATGACACTTGCCAGCAACCGGAGCCTGGCAGAAGGAAACCTTTTGTACCAGCCCCAGCTGGACACGTTGAAAGCACGCTTGACCCAGAAATACCAAGAACTCCAGGTTCTCTTTGAAGCCTATCAGATAAAGAAGACCAAATTAGGTAACTTTTTAAGGGTGATGATTCGAGAATAAAGAGAGAAGGACACATTTTCAAGCTATTACCCTACTAGGAAAGAAATATTATGGAAAAATTTCAGGTTAAGATAGCGACTCTACTGCAATGAAGAAATAGCTTATGTATATTATTTATTTACTTTTAGAGACAGGGTCTTGCTCTGTCTCTCAGACTGGAGTGCAGTGGCACAACCATGGCTCAGCGCGACCTCCTGGGCTCAGGTGATCCTCCTGCCTCAGCCTCCTGAGTAGCTGGGACCACAGGTGTGAACTACCCCAAGCAGGCTAGTTTTTCATTTTTTTGTAGAGAGGTCGTCTTGCTATGTTGCCCAGGCTGGTCTTGAACTCAAGCCATCCTCCTGCCTTTGCCTCACAAAGTGCTGCTATTACAGACGTGAGCCACTGTATTGGACTAGTTTACATATGGAATATGGAGGCCCCCAGACCTGTGGCCTCTCTGCACTTGCGGTTTGAGAGGGCAGGGTGTATAGCAGGACTGCCCCCTCCTCCCAGTGGCCCTGACTGGTGGCGGTGACTGCTGAGGTCAGCCCAGGTCCACACGCACCTTCAGGGTCTGCAGCGTGGAGCAGGTGGCAGAAACGTGGGTACCTCGGGGCAGTTACCGGAAAGGGGGCTGGAGATTAGGAGGAAGCCAGCCAGTTTAGCAGTCACCAGTTTAGAAGAGGAGACTTAACCAATTTTTAAATTCAAGACTCCACCTTCTCTAAACAGCATAGAAAAAGCTTTCTGAATTATGATATTCAACAGATGTCTTACGCTGTTTGCCCATTTGTCTTATGCTGTTTGTTAATAGTAAAAAAAAAAAAATACTCATCACTGGAACACTTTATTTTAATGACGTACTTTAATTTGCAGCCATTAGGAGGAGACATCAGAATTAAAGATTGTTAAGCATCCTGAGTGCTTTTGATAGTTATCAAAGGGACATTTAGATAAAGTCGGAGCTGGGTGTGGTGGCACACGCCTATGGTCCTAGCTACTTGGGAGGCTAAGGAAGGAGGGTTGCTTGAGCCTTGGGGATTGAAGCTGCAGTGAGCCATGATTGCAGCCCTGTACTCCAGCCTGGGCGACAGAGCGAGACTATGTCTCCACAAAAGAAATGAAATAAGCCAGGGCTGGTGGTGCTCGCCTGTAGTCCCACCTACTCTGAAGGCTGAGGCCACAGTGAACTGTGATTGCATTACTGTACTCCAGCCTGGGTGTGACAGAGACCCCATCCCTTAAAAGAATTTGGGTTAAAAATCACCTTCTGCAGTGAGGTTTACAGTGATGTCTGTCACTACTTGCTATCATCTTGTCATTTTCTCCATTAACTTCAGTAAAAATTTACGATCACACACCCAAACCAGAATGACAAAAAGTAAAAAGACCGGCAGTACCAAGTGCTGGTGAGGTGCCACACATCTGTTGCTGGTAGGAGTGTCCGTGGGTCATTTGGGGCTTGCAGGCTGCACCGCCACAGCTGGCTCCTTTTCTCATTTCACCTGGGGAAGGTTGTTGGGTAGCACCTACTAAAATTAAGAGTGTGTATGCGCAGCCGGGCGCGGTGGCTCACGCTTGTAATCCCAGCACTTTGTGAGGCCGAGGAGGGCGGATCACGAGGTCAGGAGATCGAGACCACAGTGAAACCCCGTCTCTACTAAAAATACAAAAAAATTAGCCGGGCGTGGTGGCGGGCGCCTGTAGTTCCAGCTACTCAGAGAGGCTGAGGCAGGAGAATGGCGTGAACCTGGGAGGCGGAGCTTGCAGTGAGCCGAGATCGCGCCACTGCACTCCAGCCTGGGTGACAGAGCGAGACTCCGTCTCAAAAAAAAAAAAAAAAAAAAAAAAGAGTGTGTATGCGCTGCAGCTCTGCTCCTGGGTGTATACCCAACAGAAGCAGACATTAATGTCTCTCAGAAGATAGGTACAAGCATGTTGTATCTT
Source organism: Nomascus leucogenys (assembly GCF_006542625.1). Classification (NCBI taxonomy): domain Eukaryota; kingdom Metazoa; phylum Chordata; class Mammalia; order Primates; family Hylobatidae; genus Nomascus; species Nomascus leucogenys. The sequence continues at coordinate 90,033,668 of NC_044390.1, read as the reverse complement.
TATTACCTTACAATAAAATTTGGAAACAATAAAAATGTCCGTCTACAGAGTGATGGGCACATGAAGTCTATTTACACAATGGCACACTACACAGCATTGAAAAGAAATGAACTGATTCACAGACCTGAGCAGGGTCTCAGAGATGCGGTGCTGAGTGGAACAAGCCAGCAGAGTATGTCCTGTACTCTGATTCCAGGATGTGGTGTCAAGACCAGGCGGAGCTCCTTTGTGGTGGTGGAGGCCGGCGTAGGGATTATCTGGCATGTGCAGTGGGTGTGAGGGCGCCCGGTGGAAACGTTCTGTGTCTGGATCTGGGTGGGGGTGGTTGGGGATTAAACACGTGGAAATTTGAGTTACACACTTAAGATGTGTATGCTCGATGTAAGTTACCACTCAAAACATAAAGGAAATACAACGTGGCATGATGAGAATGTCACTGCCCCATGTTTGAAAACAGCTGGCTCTAGAAGCAGCTGGTGGCACAGGTTACTCTGACATGGGATGTTGGCCCCTGGGCACTGGCTTGGTACACTTGTTCCCCTGTAGGTTTTCAAGCCTTTCACATTCAGCTTCCTGGAAAGGAAGGTGCAACCCTGCTGTGGTCTGTGTGGACGGCATCATGAAGGGCTTTACCTGGACACCTCTCACTCTTGTCATGCCTCTTGCTTCTTTTCCAGACAGACAGTCTTGCAGCGCTTCCTTGGAGACCCTGTTAGCACTTCTGCAGGCAGAAGGGGCCAAGATTGAGGAAGACACTGAGGTAAAGCCAACCAGCCTTGGTGGAATCCTTGGGGCACTTTGGGCAGTCACTGAGCCCACTGCCTCCAGGGACCGTGAGCGCCACACTGCCACGGCCAGGAGGTGGTGCCTCCCAGGTGTGCGGGCTGTATGCCAGCAGGCAGCCTGGCCTGTGTGCTGGGGAAAGTGCCAGGCAGGGGTCCAGGGAGCAGCAGGGCGAGTGAGGGCAGGTCCGAGGGAGGGTCAAGAGAGGGCATGCGTGCCACCCTGTGAACGCCAGCCCCGGGGCCAGTGGCGAATTATCACGTGCCGTGGTTCAAGGGCCAGCTGGGGGCCGCAGAGCTTCTGGGACACGTCCAGCTGCGCATTAGAGCCTTGAGCCTCGCCAGGCGATAAGGAAATGAGTCAAGGTCGAATGTTGCGCACTTGTCGCAGGCTGGGGCCGGCAGGGTCTTGCCAAGATAGGGCTGGGTTCGATGAACTCTGAAGCCTTGCGGGGCCTGGTGGGCACAAGTGTCTCTGTCTTGCTTACCCACCCAGGGCGAGTCTGTCAGTCAGGGTGCAGCTGGGTGGAAGCAAGGAGGTGTTGGACTCCAGCGGGCTCGAGAGAGGCCTGGGACCCAGGAGTCGGAGCCCTCACCCAAAGGCCAGCTCCTCTGCCTGTCACGCTGGTGGTGGGGTGTGCAGCAGGGTTGTTGTCCTCTCCACCTAGTGGCAGCTCATGCTGAAGCCTGAGCCCATGACCTGTGAGATCTGGAGCAGAGGAGCGAGGCCCTCTGGGTGGTTACAGGGAGGGGGCAGTGTTGGAAGCAGCTGGGCGTTGCCTCTCCTTGTGCCTAGACCATGAAGGGAGCATCCTCCCCATCTGGCTGTCCCTGTAACCAGGTTTCTGCCTCTTTCAGAACATGGCAGAGAAGTTTCTGGATGGAGAACTTCCTCTGGATTCCTTCATTGATGTTTATCAGAGCAAACGGAAACTGGCCCACATGCGACGGGTGAAAATCGAGAAGCTCCAGGAGATGGTGCTAAAGGGGCAGAGACTCCCGCAGGCCCTGGCCCCGCTGCCCCCCAGGCTGCCCGAACTGGCACCTACTGCCCCCCTTCCCTACCCTGCCCCAGAGGCCAGTGGGCCCCCCGCTGTTGCACCTCGGCGCATCCCCCCACCACCACCCCCGGTGCCTGCAGGACGCTTAGCCACCCCGTTTACTGCGGCCATGAGCTCGGGGCAGGCCGTGCCGTACCCAGGATTACAGTGCCCGCCCCTGCCCCCCCGCGTGGGCCTCCCCACTCAGCAAGGATTCTCTTCGCAGTTCATGTCCCCGTATCCGCCACCTCTCCCCCAGAGACCCCCGCCCCGGCTCCCTCCGCACCAGCCGGGTTTCATCCTCCAGTGAGCGCCGGTGCGGTCCTTCCCGGGAGACCTCCGCCTGGCATGTTGTGCTCTGCTCACGGGAAGGAGGCTGGAGGTCCGCTCTGTGCCAAGGGCTCTGGGGCCCTGGGCCAGCGTGTCTGTCTGATTTTAGGACTGTAGGTCAGTGGTGAGTAGTAGGAGCCCAGGCTTTGGGCAACAAGGCAGTTGTGTGTGCCGGGTTGCAGCCTGACACCTGTGCGTTGCATCGGTTTGCGTTCTCCCTGTGATTTCTAAGTATCTTAGCGTTGATGAACTCATGTTTGGGAAGAAACAGGCCTCTCCCCCAGTCCCATTTAGAATCGTGGTCCTTCCATTGCAGTTTTATTTAATGAGCATGGTTCATGATACTTATTTTATTTTCGAAAGACAGTCCTATGTGTCTCACCCACCGGCCACTGCAGCCCTGGTGAGGGCGGGTGGGCGCCGGCCGGCCGGCTGGCCGGCTGGCCTGGAAGTGCGCCGTGGCCGGGCCATCACCTGCGGCTGCGTTGTTGCTCACTGAATCTGTTGGGGAGAGGTCACCATAGTCACCGCCTGACCTGGCTGCTGCTCTTGCTTCAGAGCCACAAGCAAAGTTTGCACTGGGCCCACTGCCGAGTCCAGAGGCCAGAGAACGGCCACCGGTGTGGGAGGGGAGTGCACGAGTGGGACTTTGCACGGCAAATTGTGTCCCCAGCTCCTCCTCTCCCTCCTGCCTCGAGCCGGCCCTGAAGGTTTCTATGAAGAAATAATCCCCCAATATTTTTACTACGTGTGTGATTTTCCTGTTTTATATTGAAAAAACTTTTTTGACACTCCCAAGACCATTCAGGGAAATTTTATAAAAAATGCAGATACTGTCTTGAGCAGATTGAAATGCCGATGAAGTGGATGCAATTTCCTTTTGTGCAAGCAGTGCACGGTGCCCCCCTCGGGTGTCCGTGCTGTGCCTTAGCTTCCCCAGGTGCCAGGACTCACACCTGCTAGGGGCTGGGCAAGGCCCCGGCTCTGCTTTCTCTGAAGGGCTTGTCCAAGTTCATTGTTCTGTTACAGGTGGTCAAGATGTCCGGCCGCCTTGACCCAGGCTACCCTTAGCCAATGTCCTCTGCCCCTGGCTGGCTGGTGGCTGGACTTCAGGGTGGGCAGCGTTAGGGGCTTGGCGAAAGCCCGCCCCATGGGATTGAGGGACGGGGCTGCACTCCGACCGTCTGCACCTGCTCTTCCCCCTACCCCTGTGGGACCTCATCTTCACATGTGTGCTGAAGGCCCAGGGCCCAGCAGGGGGGTGTCGCACCTGTTGACAGAAAAGGCCAAGGTGCTTACCGGTGGACCTTCTGGCCCGCCCCTCCCCTGTCACTTGTCAGGCATCCAGGGCCCTGACCTGTGCCTAGCCACCAGGGTGACAGAAGGCAGAACTGAAGCGGGGTCTGTCCCAGTGGGCCACAGGCCAGGCCACTGCCTTTTGTCCTCAGTGACCGTACATTCCTGCTCTCGGACTTGAACTCTACTGTAACTGTTTTCTTAAAGGAAATGAAGCTGTACAGGACGATTCACTGCCACGCCAGTCAGGCGGGCTTGCCATGTTCTGTGAATCTCGAGTGAGCGGTGCCACCCGCCCCATACCTCCGCCACCAGCCGCTGTTGGGGATGCCACAGCCTGGCCACGGTTGCAGCCAAACGTGAGCTTGGCATTGAAGTTGCAAAGGAGCCCCTGGCCAGGCTCGCCATCGCTGTTCAGGGCCGCGTCCGGTGCTGTGGCTGTAAAGCTGTAGGACCCTTTTTAATAAATAGAGAATTATTAATAACAGGCCTGTCACTTATTTACTTGGGGATGTGGATGTTCATGATGTCTGGTTCTGAAACATCAGTGATCAAAGTTCCAGCAGGGAAGCTGGCTGGGATGTCTGTTTTTGAAGCTGAAGACGAAATCTCTGCCTATCCAGGGCCTCTGGCACAGGCGGGGCCTCTTACCCTCTTGGTCACCAGAGTCTCATAAACAGCAGTCACGGACAGAGCATGTTCTGTGTCTAAGAGCGTGTTGTCAGGATCACAGCCACTGTGTCCAAGTAGGGGACTGAGGGTGACCTCAGGGCTCAGGCTGTGCCTGCTCTGTCCATGAGGTTGCCACCGTGTGCTATGTGAATGGTGGTACTTGTTAGGATTTTCTGTGTTGGTTTTTAGTGGGAAAACCAGTGGCTCTGATGTTTTGCTTTGGGGACTTGCCAGCAGGTGTTTCAAGAAGGCAGTTGCCTCTGCCCACTTCAAAGCCCAGTGGGTGCTGCTTCCTTCTCCAGGCTGAGGAGGGGACCGTGCAAACCCTGCCTCCTTGCAGAGCTACGGAACTGTGCCCTGTGCCCGCCGCCCCGGCTGAGCCGTGCGCCTGTAGCTATGTATGCCCGCCGCCCCGGCTGAGCCATGCGCCTGCAGCTATGTATGCCCGCCGCCCCGGCTGAGCCGTGCGCCTGCAGCTATGTATGCCCGCCGCCCCGGCTGAGCCGTGCGCCTGCAGCTATGTATGCCCGCCGCCCCGGCTGAGCCGTACGCCTGCGTCCTCACCACCCCAGCTGAGCTGTGTATCTGGGTCACAATGCCCCTGCGAGGGACTTGAGGAACTGAGATGAGAGCAAGCTCACCTGTTGCTGTCTCTTCTAATAGCTGCCATTCCTGGCACATCATTGTTCTATGAGAATGTGCAGGAGAAATTTCTGTGGTTTTTCTGTGAGGAAGAGGGAAGCATTTCCTGAGAAGCCAGTTAGCCTTAAAAAAAAAAAGTGTCTGATAGTTTCATTCTTCCCAGTGGCTGCCAGGAAGCTTATGGCCAAATCTGTTGTCCACTCCAGTGAGGATGCTGGACTTCACAGTCTTGTGGCTCATGAACCTTGCTTTGTGGGAGCCTCTCCTCCCGCTGTGTGTCCCGTTCACAAGGAGGACCAGGGAGAGGCAATGACAGGTCCAAGAGGGTGGGGGAGCAGGACCAGACCCCACGCTCCTGCTTTCTAGCCCCACACGAGGCAGCCTTTTCAATTAAAGGTTTCGGCCAGGCACAGTGGCCTGTAATCCCAGCACTTTGGGAGGCTGAGGCTGGGGGGCGGATCACTTGAGATCAGGAGTTTGAGACCAGCCTGGCCAACATGGCAAAGCCCCCATCTCTACTAAAAATACAAAAATTAGCCAGGCATGGTGGTGCATGCCTGTAATCCCAGCTGCTCGGAAGACTGAGGCAGAATTTCTTGAACCCGGGAGGAGGTTGTAGTGAGCCAAGGCATGCCACTGTATTGCCGCCTAGGTGACAGCAAGACTCCATCTCAAAAAGTTTGGTCATTGAGGACTCAAGAATGATCAGTTAAGTGTTGTCAGTGCCTGTGGATTTTCACTGGTTTGTATCTGGTGGAGAATCAGTTCTGTTAGTGTTTTCTGAAGCCATCTTGCTGTGTAAACAAGAGCCAGGCATGGGGTCTGTCTTAGCCCTCGTGGTCAGTTTGCAAGGCCCTTTCACCCTAACCACCCGGCACAAGCACCCTGGCTACGCAGCCCCAGCTGAGGCCCCACTTCATCTTTCAGGAGACCTGGGCACAGGTGGGAGGCTTGTCTGAGGGCATACAGGAGCCAGCCAAGGGGCCTTTTCTCTCCCCTGACCCACCCTGTCCTTTCCATAAATGCCAGTGATCTTGGCAGGGGGTAGGACAGAGTGAGCTCACCCACCTCAGCGTTCCCTCTGGCATGTGCTCCTGGGTAAAGTGGGTGCTTGCAAGGCTGCCACATGCCCAGGGACTGAACACCCTTCCAGGTTTCCGGTAGGTGCAAAGGCTGTGTGTGGCCATGGCTCAAGCCCAGGCCAACCGGGAGTCAGGGTCCCCACCTTAACTTAGCAACTGTCAGGCACGGTCTCAGACACACTGAGGGGGTCAGCAACTGCTGGGGGCCCCAGGGAAGCTGTGGGCATCAAGGCTGGGAGTGCAGGTGGCTCTTGGCCTCCTGTGTAAAAGGAGGGCCCTGAGGCCCATAAATCCTCCCAGAGATGCAAGGCGGGGACACAAGCCAGTGACAGCCCTGTTGAGCTTTTCTGCAGTCCCAAGTACTCTAGCATTAAATGCAGACATGAATAGGTCCCCGCCCCAGCGCCTGGCCAGGGCCTAGACAAGGGAACACATGTCCCTAGAGGAATGAAGAGCCAGGCACAGCCCCCTCCCTCTGGGGCATCAGTGACAACAGTCAAAGTGCATTTTATTGCCAACAGAACACTTCAGGAGGAAATGCTAACACAAAGCCAAGGGGCTCATTTTTGCTCCTCCTGACCTTGGCCAGTATTTGGTAGCCTTTCTAGAGCACAGGGTGAATGGCTAAAGGGCTAGGGCTGGGGCTGGGGGCAGGGTGGGGGGAGCAGGAGGGCATGGCAGCTGCTGGCTTTGTCCTCCCAGCCTGGTCCCACCCCTCCTGCCACTCCCCTTGGGCTCAAGGGACACACATTCGTTCAAATCTGATGGGCAAAGCCAGGGCCTAGCTCGCTCCAGCTGCAGGGTCCCCTCCCTGAGGGCCCTGGTCCAGCAGCTGGGTTTCTGGGCTTTTTCTGGCTGAGCTGGAGGGCCCAGGGCCAAACCCACTCTCCAGAGGGCTGGAAACCACCCCTTCAGGTGGGCAGTGGGGCGCAGCCAGAACGGGGGAATGGAAAACAGGAAATGGGGGTGACTGCAGATTCCAGCTGGAAATGGAAACTCCAGGAGTGAAGGTGCGCCTGGGCCACTATGTCTCACCTCACTCCCCAAAAAGCGGCCCCTTCCAGCATCTGACCTCTCCTGGGGGCTCCCATCACGGAGGCCCGAGGGCCAGGCCTGAGGAGTAATGGGCGACATTCCTCTAGCCCACCCAGAGCCTGGTCTGTGGAGACCACGCAGCTGGAAGGCCTGGTAGAAATCAGTGCCCCAGAAGGCCAAAGACAGGATGCCTGACCCTCGTCCCATCAGCCAGCACAGGCTGTGTGCTTTCCGTCCATCCACGACCTTCAGGAGTCCAGAAGGCAGGGAGCCCCATGCTGGCCCGGTTTCCCAGTGTGCTGACTACAAACGTAGGAAGAAGAGCTCTAGCTCGGAATATTAAAAACTCTTATTTCCTGAAGAGTTGAGGCTCTGGCCTACTGGGTCCTGGCTGCACCCCAAAGTTTCTTCTGCAGGTAAGTAAGAGACTCACATCCAGAAGCACCACCCACATGGCCCAGGCCCCTGCAGGCTCAGTAAGGGCCCGGGGCCTTGAGGACACTGATCCAGACGGTGGGGCGGGAGGCTTGGGCACCAGGTGGAGGGGCAAGGCCCCTCGGTCCTGTCAGGGCAGTTGCAGAGGCTCAGGCCTGTCTACCAGCCACCCTGCTTGACCCCTGGGGGGTCTAGTAGTTCACGAGTTGAGCTGGGTAGATGCCATCCTTTCTGTCAAGCTGTAGGGGTTCAAGGTGGGGGGGTCAGTGGTCACGGCCAGGCTCCTGGGGCCCCACCTCTCCCTTGAGCAAGCTCCTCCCTCCACGTTGTCAGTGGTCCCTGACTTCCCCAGGGATGTGCACCATGTGCCCCTCTAGGGCTGGGGACGGCACCCCCATCCAGGAACTCCCCCATCCCAGTGCAGACGGCACCTGGTGGTCCTGTCTGGGGGCCACGCTGGGCTTCTGGGCCAGGGGTGGTTTCTTGGTGGTTACACTTCGGGGGGCAGCGCTGGGCCGGACGGCCTCCTCCTCTCCAGGGCTGCCTGATGCCCCAGCCAGCACGTAGTGTTGCTTCCGCAACTCTCCCAGCCGCATGCGTTCAGCCTCCAGCGTCTTCTCCAGCTCCAGGACACGCACCTGTAGCCACACGGCCTGCTCAGCCCAGCCCAGCCCAGCCTCCCCAGGGAGCTCTCTCCTGGGTCCAGGCTTCACCCGAGGGGTGAGCTCAGAGGTCACGGGGCAGCCATGGGCACCTACCTGGGTCTCCATCTCCTGCTTCTTCAGCTTGATGAGGGACAGGCCAGAGAAATCCATGGTGTCTATGGCCGGAGAGCAAGGGAGTGAACATCTGGGTGCCCACCCCCATTCATCCTCGGGAGCCAGTAGCCCCCCTTGGCACCTGGCACTCACCTCTGTCCTCAATCTGCTCCTGGCCTGACTTGGTGGAGGCCACTACATTGGCAGCCCTCTCATTGACTGTGCGAGAACATTCCTGCAGGCGGCTCAGGTGGGGGCTGTGCTTGTCGGCCTTCACCTGAGGGGCGAGGGGTCAGGGTGGGGCGAGGGGTCAGGGTGGGGCGAGAGATCAGGGTGGGCCCAGGTCTCCCAGCTCAGGGCAGCAACAGGCCTGGGCTTGGCAGCCACAGCCCAGGCCAAACTGGGCCCAGAGCCCGGTGTGCTGCCGTCAGCATGCAAGCTCACCTTGGAGGCCGCCACGAGTTGGGCCGTGCTGGCTGCGATCTCGTGGGAGCAGACGATGAGCTCCTCATACTTGCCCGTGTGAAGCACCACTTTGTCAGCCGCCTCCCTGCGAGGCAAGGGCCAGTCAGGGCCAGAGTCTCTGACCCCATGGACGGCTGGCGCCACTCCACACCCCGTCTACTCCCCGCACCGTTGACCCCCAGACTGCTCCAACTGGCAGGCAGCAGCCCCCTGCCCACCCCTACCCAGGGCAACCTACACCAGCTGTGTGGCTCCCCAGCCCACAGCCTTGGAGGCTGAGATGAGGCCTTCGGTCCAGCGTGAGTTCTTGGCGTAAAATTCCTGCTGCGTGGCTGCCCCCTAGTGGCGACGGGAGAACAGGGCAGGACGTGCCAGTCAAGGACACTGAAGGTGGAAAGGGGTCCTCAGGGGCCCTTCTCCCCCTCACTGTGGCCATAAGGCGCATCCCTGAGGCCTCCCTGTGGTAGGGGGTGGGGGGTCTCATGCCCAGGGTGGCCTAGGCTGGGGGTCAGGCTCCTTGTTGACTGTGCCCTGCTGCCGGCCGGCCCCTCACCCTGCCGCTCTCCACGATCTCCTTCTGCAGGCTAGTGGATGTCATCACCAGGAGCCGGATGGCCTGCCGAGACCAAGACAGCAATGACTGGTGGCCCTCCAGGTGCAGATCCCCCCACCCGGGTCACAGCCCCTCACCTTCATCAGGTCTGTGCAGGAGTTGAGGATTCTGGAGGAGAAGAGAGACTTGGCTGCTGCTCTGCAGGGCAGCCCACACGACACCATGGCAGGCCTGGCCACAGCAGGGCTCAGCAGGTGGGGAGGGAGTGTCTGCTCTGAGCCAGGCCTTCCTTTCCCATGAGCAGAACAGTTGGGGGCAGAACCTCAGGGGCCATGGGGGGCTGAGCCTGGGGGGACAGAAGAGGGGCTCACCTCTCGTTCACCTCTAGCTTCACCCCCGAGCTGGCGTGGCGCGCCTGGTTCATCATGTCCTGCAACCAAGAACAGAGCCGTGAGCTGGCTGGGAGGAGGGGACTGTGGTCCTGGGAAAGCCAGGGCTGCCTCCTGCCCTCTCAGCTCTGACCTCACAGGCCCCTGGAAAACGCCATCTGTCCCCTGCCTGGAGACTGTGAGCAGGAGTTGTTACAGCCTGTACCCAGCCCAGTTGGGGCCTCTAGCCCCCAAAGCTCCACAGGAATGAGGGGAGTCCCCAGATCCCATGCTCACCTCGATCCTCCACACGGCATCTTCAATGGCTGCGGATGTGGCCGCCATCTCCTTGTCGACCATGGCCCCCAGCTCCTCCTGCCGCACATCTAGGCTCTTGGGTTTCAGTTCCTGGTGAGGATGGGAGTCAGACAGGGGTAGCCTCCATCCCCCTCAAGCCCACGGGCAGCCTGGGAAAGAGGTTGGGGGCCACAGGGATCGAGGAGGGTGCATGGTCCCCACCCTGTGTCCTGAGGCTGCAGGCTCCAAGCACAAACACCTGTTCGGCCAACCCAGAGGTGGGTGCAGAGATCAGAGGCAGGCCCAAGCCTCCCAAACCCACACTCAGCTGTGCCTCACCTGGCCCAGCTGAAGGATGCCCCGCAGGGGTGGCCGCACCAGGCTGGCCTGCATGTGCCGCAGAGCCTGCCGGTCCTGCAGCTGCCCCATGAGCTCCAGAGCCTGGGCTCCGCACTCCCTGCAGGTGTCTATCAGGCCTGGGGTGAGAAAGGACCGTGAGTGGAGCCCCCCCACAGGCCCCATAAGGACCCCCAGGGGAGACAAGCTAGTGAGGCGGACAGAACCTGCCATCCCAGGACCCACTTACGGTCGGCAGGGTCAGTTGGAGCCAGGTGGGAGGTGGCACCACCATTGATGATGGTGTCCGCAGCCAGGTGGGAGAAGCGGGTCAGAGCTGCCACCAGGGTGGAGGCATCTGTGCGGGTGGGTGGGGCCAAGGTTAGGGGAGGATGACCCTGAGACACTAGCACTGGGACCACTGTTGGCAGCCAGCTATCCCAGGAGAAGAGAGAGGAGAAGAGGGAGGAGGGGGAGGAGAAGAGGGAGGGGGAGGGGGAGGAGAAGAGGGAGGGGGAGGGGGAGAAGAGGAGGGGGAGGGGAGGAGAAGAGGGAGGGGAGGGGGAGAAGAGGAGGAGGAGGGGAGGGAAGAGGGAGGGGGAGGGGAAGGGGGGGCTCGGCAAGACAATGTCCAGGAGGTAGTGGGAACCACAGTGCAGTGTATATGGCCCCAGGCCCTTCAGTGCCCTGCCACCTGCACACATGGTGGCCCAGGCCCCAGAGGCAAAAGCCTGTTTGTCCACAGGGCAGGGGTGGGTTCCTGAGAAGGAGCAGGCAGGGGGCATCTGCTTGGCTTCCCAGAGAGGTCCCTGCTGTCCACAAACCTCCCAAAAGGCAAGAGGTGGCCATGGGCGCTGGAACTGGGACACAGCCCCCGCCTCCGCCCTGCCCTGGCTACACTCACCTGCCAAGGAGGTCAGGTACTGGGCGTGGCCCTCCTCCAGGGTGCTCACGGCATCCAAGGCCTCCTGGGCCCTGCTCACCAGGTAGTCTGCAAGCACAAGGAGAACTGAGGCCCCTGCCACCCGCTGCTCAGGGCTGGGGATGGGAAGAAGGCAGGGGAGCAGCTGAGTGTGGCCCCACCGTCTACCTGGAGAGCTGGTACAGCGCAGGTGCAGGGGGTCGTCCAGCTTGCTCACAGCATCCTGCAGGATGCCCGCGGCCTCGGCAGCAGCACCCCGCAGCACTGCGAACTGCTCGTCCAGCAGCCTCTGCCGCAGCCCCTGCTCCTGAGACTCCTGGCAATGGGGGTGAAGAAGGCAGCTTAGAGACCCTCCCCAAGGCCAAGGATGTGCACCAGCCCTGGACCAACCCATGGGCCGCCAGTTGGAGCCCAGCTGAGACCCTCACTGGTCAGGGGGTGGAGATTTCTATAAAGAGGCTTCCCGCAGTGCACAGCTCAATAATAAAAAGATAACCCAATTAAAACGTGGGCTCAAGGTCCTAAAAGACATTTCTCCAAAGATACACAAACGGTCAGTGAGCTCATGAAAAGATATGTAGCACCCTTTGCCATCAGAAAAACACAAATCAAGACCATGAGAAACCACTCCACACTCACTAGGATGGCTAAAATAAAAAGAAAACAATAATAAGCGTTGGCAAGGATGTGGAGAAACTGGAACATTCATGCGTTGCTGGGGGGAGTGTAAAATGGTGCAGCCACTTTAGAAAACAGTCTGGTAGTTTCTCATCAGGGTAACAGAGGTGAGACCCAGCGGTTCTGCTATCTATCCAAGATAAGTGATGGCAGATGTTTACACAGAAACTTGTGCTCAAAGGCCCACAGCAGCACTATTTACAACAGCCAGAAAGTGGCAACAACCCCAATGTCCACCAAGTGATGAACAGATAAACACAATGTGGTCTGTCCACACAGCGGAGTACAACTCAGCCATAAAAGGAATGAGGTGCTGACACAGGCTATGATGTGGTGACCCCTGACAACGTGATGCTGAGTGGAAGAAGCCAGACGCAAAAGGATGCATCGTGTATGATCCCGTTTATGTGAAATCTCTAGAACAGGCAGATCACGGAGACAGATCGATGGCTGCCAGGCGGCAGTGAACTCAGCAGTGCTGCTACATCTGGGGAGGCCATACCTTCTCTGCCAGCCGGCCCTGCAACTCGCCCTGCTCCCGGGAGCTGCGCTGCTGCTCCCGGCTCAGCGCCGCCTCTGTCTCACGCACCAGGCTCTGCGCCGCCAGCAGGTCTGCCTCCCGCTGCCGCACAGCTCCACTCAGCGCATCCTTCTCCACACTCAGTGTGTCCAGCCGTGAGCTCAGCTCCGACTCGCTCTATGGACAGACATGGACACCTGGCGTGTGAACAGAGCTCCCAGGCCCCGCCCACCCTGCCCCCACGCTTACAAACTGGGCCCTGGGGATTAGTGATCACTTCCATCAGACTCAGGGCTCCCTGAGGACCAGCGGTAGGTCCTGTCTCCCATGTAGCCCCTGGGTCTGGGTCAGGGCTGCATCCCAGGATCACCAGGTGGCACCCGGGTATTGCCTGTCCACGGGAAAGAGGACCTGACTTCCACCCAGGACTGGCCCCAGAACCCCACCCCCAGTCATTGAAGCCAGATGCACCTGCTCTTTGTGGCTCAGGGCCTCCTGCACGCGGGCCAGCTCTCCGGCCTTGGCCTCCAGCTCTCTCTTGAGCTTCTCCAGCTGGTCGCTCTGCTCCTCCAGCTGGGACAGGACAGCGTGTCACTGGGGCAGTGGGCTGGGGATGCTGGGGCAGGGCCCTGTGCCACAAGGGACTTACCTTCAACTCCGACTCCCGCTTCACCTGCTCCACCTGAAAGGCCAGCTGCTCCTTCACCCTCGCCACCTCCTCCTGGCTTTGCTGCGTCACCGTCAGCTGCTTGGCTGTGTCCGCGTTCTACATGGGCAGGGGAAGGGCTCATGCTCTGCTGCCATTCCCGAGAGGCCCTGCCACTGGCTGGGATGGAGGATGGGCTGGACCTACCTTTCTGAGCAGCTCCGCGTGCACATGGACGAGTTCACTGTGCTTTTCCTTCAGCTTGTTGTAGCGCGCCTCCGTGGCACTGGCCTTTCCTGGGGGCGAGAGGAGAGGCAGTGACGCCCCACGTGGGGTGGCAGGGGCTGGGGACACGCCCTTGGACCCCTCTGGCCGAGGCCATACATACTCTCAGCCTCCTCACGCAGGCCCTGGCTCCGCTCGCCCTCCAGCTGGGCAGCCCTCAGCTGGGCCAGCTCGTGGCGGAGCTGCTCATTATCCACCAGGGCCTTCTGCTTCTGCTTCCGCTGCTCCTCCAGCTCACCCTCCAGTGCATTCACCTGGCTCTTCAGCTGCGCGATGTACCGCTGGGCCTGCGGAAGGAGGTGTGATGTGGGGCCCTGCCTGGGCTGTGAGGGGCCCCGGCCCCCACCCACCCCCACCCCGGCACCTCCAGCCCATCCCCACCCGGCCCCTGCCCACCCCCTCCCCGGCACCTCCAGCTTGATCTTCTCCAGCTCAGAGCGGAGCATTTCCACCTCTCTCTTCAAGCTCTCAATCTGGAGGTCCCTGGGGACAGAGGTCCTGGGGTTCAAGTTAAGTCAACCAGAACAGTCAAGAGACCCAGCACAGGAACCTGTCTCCTCCTCAGTGGCCACTCAGGATTTGGGCACCTCACAGGTTCATGTTCCCCACCCGTGGCCTTTCCAGACAGAAGTGTCCAGAGCATAGCTCAGCTGAGGCCGTTTCCAACCACCCCCAGCCCACTCGGCTCCTCCAGCCCTCACCTGTCGTCCTTCACAGAGCCATTGGGGGGTCCAAACGTCTGATCGAAGAGATCAGCCACCACCTGCCACAGCAAAGCATGGTGACCCCTGCCCCACTCACCTGTGCCCTCCAGGCCGGGCAGTGGGCAAAGGGAGGGCTGGCCACCCGACACTCCCGTTGGCCTCATGCTGCAGCTGGAGGACTGGGGGACACGGGCTGTGCGGGGGGGCTCACCAGTGGCTCCCCCGCAGGGGGCCCCGTGCTGATCTCAATGAGATTCTCCGGCTCCTCATCCTCTGGGGCCTCCTCGGGGATCACCACCACCGGCTTGATGTGCTCAGCCAGGGCTGAGGCCCGCAGGAAGTTAGGGGGTCCCTGCAGGGGCGGCAGGTGGGACCTGCTCAGCTGTCCCCCAAGCAAGCCCCCCTTCCGCCATCTCCATAGACTATGTGGGGCCCAGCCAGGTGCCTGGGGTCCTCAAAGGGCCTCGGGGCCCTCTTGCGGGTGGTACCTCGGGCAGCCGGGGGATCTGGATGAGCCGCTTGAAGTACAGCATGTCGGAGGCTCTGCGGAAGAAGTTCCTGAGGCTGCAGAGATGGTGGGAAGTTCGGGTTCAGGAAGGGGCCACGGAGCCTCTCCCCCACCGGCCTCAATCCTGTCCCTGTCCCAGGCAATACCTGTGAAACTGCTCGTGGAACCGGTCCCTGTGGCCTTGCAGGGTGTCCGCAGGGAGACCTGGAGGGTGGCACAAGTGTAACAGGACTTCTCTGCACGCTGCTCAGGGGCTCACCTGCGCTGCCTGTTCCTCCGTATGCTACAAACTCACAGATCAGAGATCACCCAAGACTGGGCCAGGCCCGCTCTCCCATCGGGAGGGGGAGACCTGTGTGAGATGCTGTGGGAGGGCTCAGTTCAGACTGAGCTAGAGAAGGAAACAGCGAATGGAAAGGAAGGCGCTGCGGCCACATCTCACCTAACCCACACCTGGCTTCGGGAGGCACTAGCAAGCCGCTTTCACCAAACACATTTGTCCCGGGCTGACACCAACACAGTGGTTCTCAAAGTGTGGTCAAGGGACGAGACCCTTTCAAGGGGTTGGTGAGATCAAAACTCTCCTAACACCCCAGACACCTTTTGCCTTTTTGTGCTCGCACCCCCAGGGTGCCTGGTGGGAGACTGCTGAGAGCAGGTGGGGCCTCCGTCTCGGCCAAGCCAGGCATTCAGTCGTAAAAATGAAAACCAAGCCACTCACTAAGTTTTTTGCTTGGTAAAGTAGTGGGTTTTATTGTTTTTTTCATAAAATGTATGTTATTTCTATTAATGGGTAGTAGGTTTATTACTGCCATTTTTAAATGAATAAACCTCTAATTTTCCGATTTTCCTTTTTGACAGTGAATGTCTAAGCCACATAAACACAGCCTTGTGGGGCAGGGGCTGCCCTGGGACACTCACAAGAGTGGAGCTTGAACAGGAGCTTGACCGTGTAGTGGTAGAGGTGGCTGCAGTCCTGGATGACCTGGATGAGCGGGGCCAGGCGGCACTGGCCTGAGGACATCTGGGATACGGCGATGGCCGTGTTGAGCTGTCGGAAAACTGTGCAAAAGAGGGGCAAGAGGAAGACCGTGAGCCCTTGGGAGCTGGGCAACCTGCCCAAGGTGGTCCGGCTGTGAAGCAGGGCCCTAAGCCAGCTCCCGCACACCAGTGTGCCTCCTGCCTCCAAGACGGGAGCCTCATGTGCTGGGGCTGCCCCAAGTCAAGACCAGATGCTCCCATGAAGGAGGTCAACGGCAACAGCAAGGTCAAGGCAAAGGAGCTCCAAGCCCAGCTCAGCAAGGGCTTCCAGAGACCTCCACCTGGGAGCCCAGGACGAGGTGCCCGACTGACAAGAGTGACGGACAGCTCCATGCCCACGGGCCTCAAACCCGTGCTGAAGGTTAGAGCAGGAGGGAGGCTCACGATGGAGCACCCCAAATGCCTAACTTTACAGATGTGGGAACAGGCAGGGCTTCTGCCAAGTTACACGGCACGAGGGTCACAACTTGGCTCTGCACACCCCAAGTGACCCTGAAACCTCGCTTGCCCCCAGGGCCCATCTCCCCTGCCCCTGACAATCGGGCCTTGTATCACAACTACCAAGTGGGAGGGACAAAGGACAAACATGAGGCTGCCTCCTCCTTGGCTGGCAGCTTCTCTGAGGCAGAGAGAAGAATGACAGCAGGCAGCTGGCCAGCACGGGAGAGCGGCCAGACAGCCCCTGCTGCACAGACCTGTGCCCCGGCCCCTCAGGTCCTGCTCCCGCCTTGCCTGTGATGGGACCACTTGCACATCTCTGCAGTGACAGGAGAGAGCCGGAGGGGGAGGGGCAAGACACAAAGTGCTGCCTTTCTAAAAAATTAATCTCTAATTGCATGTCATGCTAAGGATGTTTTCCTTGCAAAAAATTACAGCACACATAAAGTACTGCTTGGATCTTAAACACGTATGTCCATGCTGTTCGGCAATCTGCTTGATTTCACACAGTAGAATGTTTTCTAGATCTTCCCGGCTATCCCAGATTCGACACATCTCTCTTCCCGCCACCCTCCATTCTCTGCTCTGCACAGACAGCGAGATGCAACCAGGCCTCCGCCATCACAGATTCGACGCATGTCTTTCTTCACCGCCACCCTCCGTTCTCTGCTCTGCACAGACAGCGAGACGCAGCCTCCGCTGAGGCATGTTTAGGACATTTGTTTCTTTGCTGTTACAGGTCCTGAGGCAGGGAAGCCCCTGCACCTGTCATCTCTGCAGATCTAGGAATTTCTCCAGCAGATGCTGGTACACCCCTTTGTGCTTCATCAACACACCAGTGTCACCAGGTGGGGAGCGTGCCTGTGTGTGTTCTCCACTTCCCTCGTGGGGCCACTGCCTGCCCACACTGGCCTTCTCCCATGCCAGGGGTATCTGGCTCCTACCTGGTGGCCTCTGTGCTGAGAGGCTCAGGCTCAGCACATCTCTGCCAGGACACAGAGCCTGGTAGCCCTGTCCTGCTGCACAGTTGGGGCCACACCTTTGGACACTTGCCCCCTGCTCTCCACGTCAGCTCCTGAGCAGGCTCTTCCCAGGCACAAGGGTCCAGCTCTGAGCCCGCCTCTCACCCACTGGAACTGAATGCCCATCAGGCTCACCCAGCTGCAGAGGCCAGACCTGGGGACTCAGGGGGGCTGCCCAAAGTGCCTCTAACTCCCAATTTTCCCTTAAGGAGGCATTTGCTTCTTGCCCTCTGATGGAAAGCACTGAGTCACCCATGAGTTGTTTTGAAGCTGCCACCCAGAACAATCAGTTCTCCAGCCTGGAAGCTGAGCCCTCTGAGATTTCCTGTCCAACAGCAGCCGGGTTCCCCCGCTAGGAAGTCTGACGTGACTCAGAGGCTTTCTAGAGCAGAAAATGGGCAGGACGACCCAAACCACCTCTCTTCCAACTGGGCTCTGCAGATGGCCCAAGGCTGGGGCAGGAACCTGGCAAGGTGGCTCCTGTGCACACCTCCTCACCCTCCCCGTCTTGGGGCTGACGGAGTGACACTCACTGGATGGAAGGGATGGCTGAACCTGTATCCTGGATGTACCCACTGGGGCCTGCCATGCTTTGGAGGTGCCAGGAGGCCCCATTACCTATCCCTGGAGGTGCCAGGAGGCCCCATTACCTATCCCTGGAGGTGCAGGGACCCTGGGAGGGGCAGGAGAAGGGGCATTTCTTTTGTTTTGTTTTTTTTTTTTTTTTTTGAGACAGAGTCTCAATCTGTCGCCCAGGCTGGAGTGTAGCAGCATGATCTCCACCGCCTGGGTTCAAGTGATTCTCCTGCCTCAGCCTCCCGAGTAGCTGGGACTACAGGCATGAGCCACCACGCCTGGTTAATTTTTATATTTTTTTTAGTAGAGACAGTGTTTCACCATGTTGGCCAGGCTGGTCTTGAACCCCTGACCTCAAGCGATCTGCCTGCCTTGGCCTCCCAAAATGCTGGGATTACAGATGTGAGCCACTGTGGCTGGCCAGGGTCATTTCATAGTGATCAGCTGTTCTGATCACTCATGTCTTCTTTTTTTCTTCTCGTCCCTTCTCTGGGGACTTAGCAATGCACTCAGACCCCCACATCCCCTCTTTACGGCTCACCTGATTCAGAAAGCTTCAGCTCACAATCCATGTAATCAAACATCTCCACAGTGAGCTGGAAGCTACGCAAGAGAAGTGGGGGAAGAGATGAAAAAGGGTGGGTGGGCCCACCAACTTGTCCTGAGACCCCCCGTCCAGTGGGGACGGAGGCACCGCTGACACCATGGCTCTGGTGAGTCAGCGTGCCTCTGCCAGGACGACAGTCCTTCAAGTACACCCCACCCTTTTAACTTCACCCTCTGTCCCTGGGAGCGTGAGCGTCAACCAACAAGGCCACGGACTCATTCAACCCCACTGCCCCATGCGGATGCCTGGGCGTGAGACACGGTAGGAAGGAATGGGGAAGCCGAGGGGAAGTGGCCATGTAGCCATGCAGAGTGACTCACATGTTGTTGACATCGGTCCCAGCTGCCTTCTCCAATACCTCGTCTGTCACTTCCAGGCCCGCGGGAAACTGGGGATGCTGTGGAGAGAACCCCCACCCAGCGGCCACTGAACCAGGGCCCCCCCAACCCAGCGGCCACTGAACCAGGGTCCCCCCACCCCCACCCAGTGGCCACTGAACCAGGCCCCCCCACCCAACAGCCACTGAACCAGGGTCCCCCCACCCCCACCCAGTGGCCACTGAACCAGGCCCCCCCCCACCCAGCAGCCACTGAACCAGGACCCCCCACCCCCACCCAGCAGCCACTGAACCAGGGGGCCCCACGCTGGGCCCTGGGCCCTGCTCTTGGCAGACCCAGGCTGTGGTCCACATAGGTGGCAGAGGGCAGTGGAGGGGGTTGGGAGGAGGGGAGCACCCGGCCAGGACAGCGGAGACTGAGAAAGCCCAGTGCCCACGTCCACAGAAACGCCTGAGGTGTTCTAGGAGCTTCGTGATGCCCTGGCTTCCCTGTCTCCTCTTTAGTCACAGTTGGGACAAGAAGGTAAATGGAAAGACTCATGGAGAGGATAGATCCCACCCTCGATGTCCCAACACGTGCCATAACGTCACAGTGGGAAAAGCCCACGGGTCCCTCAGCCCCATGACTCCCCCGAGGAAACCACCTTGAGGTGGAAGGAGATCTTGGTCAGCAGCAGCTTGGTGTAGACATTCACCAGCTGTCCATACCGGTCATGCAGATGTCCCTGTGGGAAGACAGACAGGGTGAGGGGCCACGGCTCGTGAACATGTCCAAGAGTCCTCAAGGACCTGGGCATGAGAGTGACCCACCACCGGGCACTTCTTCATTCAACAAACGTCTTCTCCCGGCCTCCACCAACCTCCCTCTCTGTCTCTAGCTTTTTCCCTTAATCTTCCTCCTTGTCATTCCTGCCAAAGAAACTCTTGTGAGGAGAGAGCTCTTTGTCCAGGGCAGCAGGCCAATTCTGAGCAGGGACGCTTTATTAAAGTGCTGGTGCTGGCAGGGAGGCACATCCCGACGGGCGCCTGGACACATCCTCCCTGCTCCCTCCTCCAGCCCCATGGCCCCTGCGGCCGGGCCAGCTGGGCCTGCATCTGCAGATGGCACCATGGGCAATGTTTTCCTCGCTTCAAGGGAAGTGAGTCAGGGCAGTGGTCCTGGGTTGGATAACGCCCTGGTCAGGCCTCCCTGTGGGTCCCCGGTCCAGGGCCTGCCCTGCTCCTATGTCCCTGCCTAGGCAGAAGAGCACCCCACAGTGCTCCAGAGAGAATCAGGCCAAGGCCCTCTGCCCACCAGGGACATCTCTAACTCCTGAGGTCTTGCAGTGCATCCATATTGCAGGCTCCCAGGGCTCTCGGGCCTTACTGTGTCTAAGGATCATCCGGCAAGTGTGCTCAAAATGCAGACCTCCAGTCCTGATTCTTCCGCAGCAGCAGCTCTGCGGGAGCCCAGGAACCTGCGCCCTGCCACAGGCTCTCTAACCACCACTGAGGTGCCCGGGCTGTGGTCTTGCCACATTTCCCAACTCGTGAGGACTAAAGGGCCCGGGTGACTTCGGAGCTGGAGGGCCCACTGGTTATGCGTGTGGAGTGCCCTGGGTCAGGCCTTCAAAGGCAGGCAGCATCTCCCCGTGCTGCCCCTCCCACTGTCGCCCCTGGGAAAACCCAGCCACCCGCAGGGAACTGCCCAGAGGGAGCCACCCTTCGCTCAGCCCCACACGCTCGGGAAAGCCCTGAATGCCAGGCAGGACCTAGACTGGCTGGACCTACCCACAGGTCTCCGATCTCCCGGATGTTGCTGCGGTAGCGCTGGCAGTCATGCAGCACCTGCAGTGCAGGGAACACGGGACGGGGGAGTGTCCAGGACCCTGTGGTAGGGCCCTGAGACACGCACTCCCCACCCGAGGCGGGAGGAACAGCCCAGAGCTACGGGGACAGGAACAGGGCCAGAGCCCGCATGTCAGCGGGACAGTGCCCCAGCTCCGGGGAGCAGAGGGAGCAGCTGCTACTCACATTGGGGTGCCCATCTCGAAGGACCTTGTGGAGGACGTGGCAGAACTTCCAGCTCAGAATGGAGCTGCTGGGCAGCGGCAGCCCGATGGCGTAGGACCAGAAGGTGAAAGCCCCCTTCTCATGGTGTGTGCCCAGAATGATGCCTGCAATGTCAAGGCCAAGTGTGGAAGCACAGACTGGAGTGCGGGGGCTCAGCAAACCCAGCTGAGAGAGGCCAGAGCTGCCGGAAGAGGGCCGGCCCCCAATCACGTGCCCATCAACCCCAGGTCACCAGAGCTCCAGTGTCCAGCCAAGGGGACAGGAGTTAGGGGAAGACAAGGAAACCTTCATTGGGCCCAATGGGGGAGTTTTTGTGATGAGACTGAGATGGGAAGGAGCCAAGCCGCACGGGACCCTCCTCCCCTGGCTCAGTGAGGGACCTTGTGACCCCGGCACAGCTGACCGCAGGCCACCTGCAGCGCTACGCTGCTCCCACATCCACACCCGAATCCTGGGCCCAAGAGCCAGCCAAGGATACGCCGGGCGTGCTTCTCCTTCACGGGGGCCTCCTGGGTGTTGATGGCTTTGCTGATGCTGATGGCCTGTGAGGGACAAAGGAGCAGTGTTTAGAGCCCCAGGCAGCCACCCCAGGAGACATCACCCCAAGGGGGAGAAGCACAATACTGAACAGGATTCTGCCTGGGTTCAAGGCCAGCGGAGCAATGGGGGAGACAGGAATCCCCTCAACCTAAGCCTCTGAAGGACTTCCCTGTGTCTGATCGGTGCAGCCGGAACTACAGTGAAAACCAAGAGCTCCAGGAGTCAGGGGACAAGGACCAAAGCTGGGCTATGGCTCCGGGAGGCCATCCTGCCCAAAACCTGCAAGACTTGACTCTCCTGGCAGATGTGGTGCCCTAAGCCCCAGGTCATGGCCCAATGTGGTGTCCTCCGGCCCCATCTCCCCTTGGGGAAAAGCAGCTGAGACTGGAGCTCCCAGCTGGGGCCCACCTGGCCTTTGCGGCACCCCATGAAGGGTGCACATCACATTGTCCCCACTCTCTTGGGAGGCATTCCCGGGAAACTTAGGCTAAGCCCAGGGCCTGTGGCCCACTGCCCCATAGGCTGCCCCTCTCCTGGGTGGGGCCTCGCCCTGTCAAACTGTGTCAAGCTCCTGCTGCCACCTGCAGCCCAGCCAGAGGCGGAGGAAGGCAGGAGTGGAGTCTGCAGCTGTCACCCGGAGCTGCGCAAGTGGCACCTTCACACTTGACCAAGGCCAGAATCTCGGCATCCCTCCCGCTCCACCTACGGCAGTCTCATCCCCTCCCCCACCCCCAGCTACTGCCTCCTTTTCCGAGAAGGCTTCCTGGACGTGACTGTGCTCTCGAAGAAGGCTCACGGCGGTACCGTCACTACCACCCAGCCCTGGCTCCATGAGGCATGGGGTATTTCTCATGCGGGAACAGGTCTGCTAAGCCTCTGTCCCCCACCACCAATGGTGGACTGAGAAGAGCTGCCCAGGCCATGGGCGGGAGGGATGGGGCCTCGACAGATGCAGACACTGAGATGGGACACGCAGCTCCGGGCCAGCCATTCTCCCCAGCCCCCAGCCTCAGCCAGGGCAGCTGGGCTCCAGAGCCACAGGCTGGCCTGAGCCAGGCAGGCCTTGCAGGGCAGGGAGCTGGCTTGCAGGACAGTGCAGCGCTTCTGCACCTTCTCCCCGGATGCCACTGTGCTCTCCCACCCAGCACCAGAGCAGAGGACATCCAATTAGGGTCTACTGTGGAATTTCCTCTGTGAGAAAAGCCAGCCCAGGAAGCTGGGGGGCCCTTCCTGGTGGGACCTCAGATGGGAGCTGGGGGACTGTGGGGCTGGGCCAGGCAGTCTCTGGGCCACCCCTGGCCCCTAGCACGATGCTGGCCCCCTTTCACACACAGGGCCCATTGTACTGGACCCTCCCAGGCAGGCATCCTGGGGCTGCCCTGAGCCCTGCTCCCCGTAGTTGGGGAGGAGCTGCGGTCCCATCTCAAGGAACCAGGACCTGAGGAAACGCACAGAGGCTCTGGTGGGCCTGATCCTGAGGGCTGCCCAGCCAGTGGCCCCCAGGCCTCAGCTCCTTCCTTGAACAAACTCGTCTCCACTGTGAGAAGCCATGGCTGTGAGTGTCACACCCCTACCAAGGCGGAACATTGCCCATGACAGCAGCGATGATGATGATAAGGATCCTCAGTGCCCAGCCCCAGCCAGGCATGGGCAACTCGCCTCCCAGCAACAGCCCAGGGAAGTGGTGACGATCCCATTTTCCTGGTGAGGAAACTGAGGCACAGAGGCTTATATACTTGTCTGTACAGCTAATAAGGACAAAGGCAGGGTTCAAAGCCAGGTCTGTCTGATTCCACAACCTGTGTCCTTAGTGACTCTGAACAGCCCCCAGGCAGTTCCTTCTGTGGGGAGGGGCTCCCAAGGCAGGAGGCAGGGGCTGTGCCTTTCCCCAGCTCATCAGCAAGCAGCTGTCCCTTCACAAGCCAGGCGTGTCCGTCTCCGGGGAGTGTAACCCCATCCCCAGCTGCCGACACCTGAGCTGCCACCTGGTTCAGAAGATTCCTGGCAAGAAGGGTGGAGGCGAAGTGACTGGTGCAGACCTGGCACCAGAGAGGCTGTAGACCCAGAGATGTGGGGGTTTCTCTTGACACTGAAGAAACCCCAGGACGGGGCTGAGATAGGGACCCTGGAAGCAGAGAACACATTCTGGGGTAATGGGCTGCCCTCTCCTCTTTGCGAGGAAAGACACACTGAGGCCAAGGTGCAGCCACCCCTGTGCCCCCAGGCCCCAGGCTCCAGATGCCCACGCAGCAGAGCTCCAGCTCCCCGCACCCGGCACCCTCACACCTTCCTGCAGCCGCCCTGTTGAAATCTGCACCTCCTGGATGGATGGTCTCTGAGGACCGGGAACCCTCGGACAGTGGAGTGTTTCCTTATTTATCACCCTCTCCCCTCACCCAGCACTCAGCAACACGAGGGGAAGAAGATCGGCCTATAGGTGCTGCTGAACCCCCAGCTCCTCAACAGTGCCTGGCACACGAATGACTTTCATGGCAGGAGGGAGGCCCCAGGAATGCAGCGTGACGGGGCATGTCTTGGGCACATGGCATGGTCTGCTGTGCGCCTGGGCCTCAGTGCTGCCTGCTCCCCGCGCTGGCGGCAGGGGACAGGATCCGTGGCAGCAGGGCCCTCCCGGGCAGGGTGCCGGCTGGCTCTGGGAACACAGCCCCGTTGTGTCTAGGATGGGCAGATGTGTGCACCAGGCTCGGAGCGCCACACAAGGAGGCACAGTGCTCGCACAGTGGGAGTCTGTGGCTGCTCCGTGGGCCTCGCCTCTGACCAGGCAGTAGCAGCTAAGCCCTGTCCCAGGAGAAGCACGGGCAGGTCCCAGTGATGTCCCACCTACTCCCGTCTGCTGCTGACCCTCCTTTGAGGAAGTGGCTCCAGGGGTCTGAGGGGCTGCGGCAGCGCAGGTGCTGAGGGGCTCACTCTGCGGTGAAATCCACACAGGGTGTCCTTGACACAGCTCCGCTCTGAGGCTTACAGTCCCGAAGCGGGTCCAACTGCCAGCAATACTTGGTTCTGGGTCCTGAGGTTCTCAACATGCTATCCTCATAGCTGCCGAGTGGGGTGAACGTCGTTCTCCCCATTTTGAAGGTGAGGAAACTGCAGTGTGCCATGGGAGGTAGAGGGCTGCCCAGGCCCATCGCTGGGTTCTCTCTAGCCTGCATTTGTGCCCCGTGTGGCCCCTCGGGCCAGAACAACCCCAGCAGCTCTGACACAGGCCAGAGGCTGGCTGGTCAGCTGCCACAGAGACACCCCTTCGGGGCAGCGCAGCCTTTGAGGAGTGGAAGGGATTGATTACAGATCTCAGCTCAGGGTGGAAAAACCCAGTGCTAGAGAAAGGAAGATCATAAGAACACATGTGACCGCCCTGGGGTCTGTCCGCTACTCAGCACCCACAGCTCCCATCCGGCTCCCAAGAAGCAGGGGCCTCACACAGAGCCTGGCAGGGCAGTTTCCACACAGCTGTGAGTGGCTGTGGGACCAGGGCTCTGCAGGGAATGCAGTGATAATGGGCAGCATGAGAGCATGAGGAGGGGGATGCTGTTCTTCCCACTGCTGGGCACAACAGGGAGGGGTGTCTGGCTGGGTCAGGGGAGGTCTCTGGAGGAAGCAGGACAGAAGCGATAATGGAGGGGGACCAGGCGCAGTGGCGCACGCCTATAATCTCAGCACTTTGGGAAGCTGAGGTGGGAGGATCACTTGTGCCCAGGAGTTCAAGCCCAGCCTAGCAAGACCCCATCTCTACCAAAAATAATTTAAAACTTAGCCGGGTGTGGTGGTGCACGGCTGTAGACCCCTGCTACTCAGAAGGCTGAGAATTGCTTGGGTCCAGGAGTTCCAAGCTGCAGTGAGCCATGACAGCACCACTGCACTCCATCCTGGGTGACAGAGTGAGAAGCTGCCTCTGAAAAGTAAAAATAATAGGCCGGCGCGGTGGCTCACGCCTGTCATCCCAGCACTTTGCGAGACTGAGGCAGGTGGATCACTTGAGGCCAGGAGTTTGAGACCAGCCTGGCCAACATGGTGAAACTCCCGTCTCTACTAAAAATACAAAAATTAGCCGGGCATGGTGGTGTGTGCCTGTAATCCCAGCTATTCAGGAAGCTGAGGCAGAGAATCGCTTGAACCTGGGAGGCTGCAGTGAGCCAAGATCATGCCACTGCACTCCGGCCTGGGCAACAGAGCTAAACTGCATCTCAAACAAAACAAAACAATAGAGAGTTCCACAGCAGCCGTGAGACACCTTGTGGAAGGGAGTTGGAGGGTCCACAGAGACAGCAGAGAGGGGCAGAGTGAGGTCAGCTCCTGCCTGTTTCCACCGACCCTGCAGCTTTTCGGGTCTCGAAAAATCCTCGGAGTCCACACCCACGCCCCAGGGGCCCCACCTGCTCACAACTCTCCAAGCCTGCTCTTATCCTGCCCAGTGCCGGCAGCAGGAACGGCCTGACCTTTAAGGGCAGAGAGTAGGGACAAAGCTCAGGGGTACCCAGGGGCCCAGGGCGCAGGTGAGGCTGTGCAGATACACTCAGGATAACTGGCATCGCCAAGTGTGTAAGAACATACTCTATGCCATAAGGCCAGCAGACAGGTCTCAATAACCTATTAATAAAATCAATTTTATTGAGCTCAGCCTTGTACTGGGCCCTGAGCAGACAGCATTGTTCCGGTGTTACCTCATTAATGCTCATAAGGAACCTCGGAGCAGGCGGGCAAGGGAGGACATTGAGGCTGCAGGTTAACCACCTGTCCAAGGTCATAAATAACAAAAAAAAATGTGGACTAGAGATGGACCAGAGATGGAGATGGAGCCCCTCAGGCCCCTCCCAGGCGGCCCTGGGCTGCATGGCCTTCACAGTTCTGGGTGCGGCGTAGGGCTGGGTGCGGGAGAAGTGTGTCAGCGTAGACGTCCTTATTGTCCCACCACAGGAACCCCGCTCCCCAAGGGCCTGCTAACATGCCTCCAAATTGGGAGTGGGCTCTGGATCAGGATGTGTTCAAATCCCGAGTAATGAAGGCCTTGGGGCTGGCAGAGCCAAGGGGCCTTCCCACTGCCCCCATCCCTTGGGGCGAGGGCATCTGCCTCTGGGCTGTGGCCTTCAGCTCAGCTCAGTGGCCAGGGGGAGCCCAAGCCCTCAGGATACACCTGCCCTGCTTCCAGGAACAATCAGGCCAGACGGGGCCCGCTGACCCGTGAGCAGCCCAGAGCTGCACTGGTCTCTGGACTGAGACTCACGGGGCGCACCCCGGCGAGCATCTCAGAGTGCTGCTTCAGAAGAGGGGAGATCAGGGTGAGGCAGGGGATGCTCCCGAGAGGCTCCTGGCCCAGGCCTGATGTGGACTCCAGATGGAAACAGACCGCAGGAATGGGCACTGTCAGCAAAGCCAGGCGACCGAGCTCGGAGGCTCCAGGCAGCAGCCGCCCCACATGCCAACCCCACAGCACCCTGTGGCCCAGGAGGCTCCGGAGTTGTCTGTCCACTGATTATACTCTGTCCCCACCTCCAACCCCCGAATACAGGGACATCTTCCTTCCTGCTGTATCTCTAGGCCCAAACCAACATCTGGCTGTCAGCAAATCCCCACTGGGCAAAGGGAAGGGTGAACACTCAAAGAACAAGAGCTCTTTCAAAGACAAGTACTGGACGACTTCAGGGCACCAAGTCTCTCCTTCTCCAGCTAATAATTTATCCACTAGAGCTGCATAGTAAAAGTAACTATAAAACAATTTCTATTTTTAAAATCAACCCTGAAATGAATCAGACGTAAGCCTCCTTGTGCTGTTATCGTGGCACCTAACAGCAGCACTCGGCAGGGACAAGAACGTTCTTCAAAGAGCTGGGGCACACGGACGGACGCTGGCAGAGCGGCGGGTTATTTTGCTTTAGCATTTCCAAAGAGTTGGTTGAAGGACAGAGAGATCTCATTCAAATGCGTTTGTCCCCTCAAAGGCCATTGACAGAGCAAACACAGGGTTTCTGTAGCTGAGGAGGCCGGGATACGGCCACATGCAAAGCAGCGAGGTGGACGGCTGGGTCAGCTCCGGCAGACAGGAAGTCAGGGGCAACTGCTCGGCTCCATTTAGCCTGTATCTCCCCTCACTCTCACCCAGGCCTGCTTGGTCCTGGCCGCTCCATCATTTCAGCGTTTAGGAAAGCTCCCGAGGGGAGCATGAGAGCCCAGGTTCCCCAGGACGCTGGTTACAATGTTGCCGCCTGACCCACTGCCACCTCTGCCCCAGGCTTTGTGGGTGACACCCAGTAGTAGGACTGTTCCTGCGTTACCCCTCTGCCAGGCTAGCTCTGGAAGTGACAGGCAGCCAGTTCGTGCAGTTTCGTTCCCTGGGCCCTGGTGACATCACTCCACAAACCCGTCTGTCCCAAAAGCCAGGGGCCTGAGTCACCTCCAGGCAGATGAACCTACTGCAGTTTGAGGATCATGTTTATTTTAACCAGAGAAAAAACAATCTCGCCCCAACTGAACTTTTCTCCAGGGCTCAGTCATTCCCTAGAATGGATGGCCATGAGCCTTTCAGACCTCACCAAGAGGACAGCATCAAAGAAGGGAGACCACCGGCCCCTGAGCATCCTCTCATCCAGCCACTTAGGACGTGGCCCTGCCTGAGGACCCCAGGGTAGGTGGCCGGTGCAGGTCTGAGCAGTTGCTCAGGGAGCTCGGCAAGGAGGTGACACACTCCCACTTCTCAGGCAAGCCTGGTCTACACACGCGCCCACCCCATGTCTGTCTGCTTCCTCCCGCTCTGCTGGGCCAGCTGCAGCGTGTCAGGGCAGATGTGGAAGCAGTGCAAATGATGTCATGAGGACTGGGCAGCACAGAGAAGCTTGGGCAGGAGGATGGCAGCAGGTGGCTGCACAGAGGAGGTGATATGCAAGTCAGCATCGCAGATTACCAAGTTGGGCGGGGAGGGGGGCGGGTAAGGGCATCGCCAACAGAGCAGCCAAGGCGTCTCAGGTTAGCCGGCTGGGTATCCCTGTCCCTCGGCCAAGCAGGCCTGGACTCCACTCAGAGGCTTTCCACTTTAAGCTGCTGGGATCCAGTGGCCAGCTGGGTTTCATTCACGAATGACCAGTGCAGTGCTGGCTGGGAGGCTGGCGTCTGGGTCAGGTCAGAGAAGGGGCCTCGTCTGCGCCTGTCCCTATTCAGAGAGTGAGCAGTTCGGCCAGGCAAGGCTCCTGCTGGCTTTGTCCGCACTTCCTGAGGCTGTCGTCCCCCAGAATATCCTCCCAACCCTGGAGAGCCTTCACAATGTGGCACCTCTGGGCTCACTCTTCCAGGGAAGGGCTGTCCCCCCATGCCTGAGTCCCCCAACCTCTGTGCAGATCCACTTTTCTCCCCAACCGCCCCAGCACACAAGGCCTCCGCTTACAGCTAAGGGCACCGGACAGAGCCCAACAGGGAGCTTGTTTCTCTCTTTCAGCCCAGCCTGCTCTTCCGAACACAATATAATAGCCAACACTTACACGGCATTCACTACACACCAGGCATTATGAACACCTGTAAATCTTCAAAACCACTCCAGGAGGTGTGTAGTAGTATCGCCCCCATTTTGTAGGTGAGGAAACTGAGGCAGAGTGGTGAACGGACAGAGCCAGGGGCTGAACCTGGAGCTTGCTCTTGACTGCCCTGCCATTCCACACGTGGCCACAGTTCGCATCTCTCCACCTCTTAGAGGGTACAAAGATGACTCGGACCTTCCTGGGGCATACCTCAAAGCTACAGGAACAGGCCAAATGGTAAGACAGCAAGCAGCGCTCTGGAATGTGTCATGGGCATCAAAGCACATCAGAGACAGGGACGGGGAGGTCAGGGATGGGCGGCGCCTTCCCACCCCAATCTGGACCAAGAACAGCCTCTGGAATAGCTCTCCCAGGGAGGCAATATGCAGCCCAGGGGTCAGGAAGTCAGCGGCCTGCCGGGCATCACCACGAGGGCAACGCCATGTGGGCTGATGGGGTGGAACCGAGCAGAGGATGTCACGTGGCGAGACAGCAGTGCGCATGCCCAGGAACAACGAGCTCAACACCTGTGCCAAGCTGCGGGCAAATCACTCCTATACACGTAAACGTTGCCCTTTTCTAAAAGCCACCAGGTGATTCTAACACTTGCATTGTCCGGCACAGTAGCCGCTGGCCGGTGGGGGCTGTGAGTATTGGAAAGGTGGTGAGTCCAGACTGAGATCAGCTGTGAGTGTCCAGTACACACCTATTTCAAAGATTTAGTAGGAGAAAAAGAATGTAAATTCTCCCATTCATAATTTTTGTGGCAATTACATGTTGAAAGGGCTATCTTTTGGATATACTGGGTTAAATAAAATATGCAATTACAGTTAATCTCACCTGTTTCTGTTAACTTTTCTAGTAGTTACTAGACAATCTGAAAGTACACACGTGGCTTGCCTCTGGTTCCTCCTGGGATAGCACTGCTCTACTGTGCGCCAGGGCTGAGAAGCCCTCAGTTGTCAATAAATGTTAATCTTGACAGGATTTTGGTTTCACGGGGGATGCTAAGCATGTATGTCAGCGACCTGGAAAACTGGACCTATGAACTGTTTCCACATATTGCTCCCCTAGACAATCCCTGGCCCCGCAGGAACCCCTCACACCTGGGTAGTTTTATGTCTACAGTCAATGCTCACCTGCCAGACTTGGCTCACTCAGCAGTGGCCAGAGCCCTTGCAATGTAGTAAAGGGTTTCTCCCATCCTAACCTGAGAGGAATCTTCTCGGCTTGATCTCCAACCTCTGCGCCTGCAGCGGAAACTGAGGCCCAGTGAAGCAGAAAGGTTCACAGATCAGGAAAAGGCAGGACTCACCGTGAGCATTTCCAGTACTCCTAACTGAGTGCTTCTTCATGATATGCTTCAAAGATGCTTTCTTCTCTAGATGTTAAACTTTTCAGCGGAGGGAGGGAAGGGAGAAAGACGGTTGGGCCAAGTATCTGCTGAGGCCCTGCTATGCCCTAGGTGCTGTTTCATGTTTACATACTGGATGTATTAGTTCCTTATGGCTGCCATAACAAATCACACAAACTTGCAGTTCTGGAGGTCGGAAGTCTAAAACAGGTCTCACAGGACTAAAAGCAAAGTGTCAGAAAGGCTGTGTTTCCTCCTGGAGGCTCTAGGGAAGAATCCATTTCCTCGCCTTTTCCAGGTTGTGGAGGACGCCCATACTCCTTGGCTAGTGGCTCCTTCCCAGCAGCAGGCATTGGAGTCTTTCTCACACGGCCTCACTCCGACCTCCTCTCCTGCCTCCCTTGTCCACATTTAAAGACCTCTGTGATTACACTGAGCCCACCTGGTAGCCCAGGAGACTCACCCCATCTCAAGGACCATCTCAGCTGATGAGAAACTCTAATTCCAGCTGCAACGCCTTACTAAGTCATTAACACAGCCACAGGTTCCAGCTGCCACACGGTCGCTCTCTTACACCTTACAACAGCCCTATACGATAGCTGGAACGATCTGTATGGTGTTTTTTTTTCAGACAAGGACATAGATTTACGAGTTAAGCAACTTGCCAGGGACACAGGCTAGAGCCTCGGTCTACCTACCTACTAGTGCCTTTATGATACCACATCCTCTTTTTAAATGGTACAGGCAGTGCTCAGGTTCCAAACACAGGCATGCTGTGTTTTGTAGTATTCTGTATTCAGAAAACAACAGTAACAAGACAATAAAAGTTTGTCACCTCCATTTTGAAAAGGGTTTTTGTTTTGTTTTGTTTTTACCAAAGGGACTAAAGTCATAGGGAAGAAAAGCATACACTGGTTTTCTGGACATTCCCCTGGGATTATACACACACACCATGCAACAATCACAGGCACCAGCTCCCAGCAGGCACATGATGGCCTCTCTTCACACTCCTGAGCGCTAACCCCAGAGATATTTGCAAACAGGGTGTGTCCTGTCAAAAAAGCTCACAGGAAAGCAATTATCTTCCTCCTGACCCAGGAGCCCAGGGGAGGAAAGCGAGGCTGGCAGGCTAGTGAATATTTAAATTCTAAGCCAGCCTAGTGCTCCTGCCACAGCACACAGCGCTGTGGTCAATCCAAGACAAGCAGCGTATTACAAAGGAAGCCAGGTGCCTGGACTGCATGTGCTATTTTCTGTCCTGAAGGAGGCATGGAAGTAGCAACCTCAGCTCTCCAGGTCCTTTTCCACCACGGGGCCTGGCTGGCGGCTCACTTGATTATTTCTGGGAACGATTTAATTAAATATTAACCATGTACAAAACCTCATTCTTACATTCCTCAATAAGTCACTGTGAAGACGAGCAAACCCAGACAATGAACTCAAACTCCACCTTTCCAGAAAATGGTGCCCCAGAATAGGTAAGTCCTGTGACATTCACCCATTACAGTTACTCATTGTAAGTGGCCCTCTTAGCCTCCGAGAAAAACCCAGAGCAAAACAAAACAAAACAATCCACCTTCGGTGAGGCACCTGTAATCCCAACACCTTGGGAGGCCGAGGTGAGGTGGGTGGATTGCCTGAGGTCAGGAGTTCGAGACCAGCCTGTCCAACATGGTGAAACACCTTCTCTACTGAAAACACAAAAATTAGCCAGGTGTGGTGGCGCACGCTTGTACTCCCAGCCACTTGGGAGGCTGAGGCAGGAGAATCACTTGAACCCGGGAGGCGGAGGTTGCAGAGAGCTGAGATCATGCCATTGCACTCCAGCCTGGGCAACGAGAGAGACTCTGTCTTAAAAAAAAAAATCCACCTTCTTGTGTATCAAACCAACCACTACAATGTGTGGTCCTGTATCAGAGATTCTCTCTTTGACACTCAGGAAGGTTGCCCTTGACTTCTTACCATTCAAGAGTAAGATCAATGAAGTTGGTCCTTCACATCCCATCTCCTCCATGTAGCAATCAGACCTCTTTATACCTCCTCAAAGGCACGAGAAAAAACTCAGTGAATACACAAAGTTTCTGACAACACCCAGATCTGTCTGCCAATTCAGGTTTTCTCCCTATGATCTACAAGTTCTTGGCACAATTAATTATGTATTGGTGACTTTAAATTTTTTTTAAATGACGGGCTATCCCGGCTGAACCAGTTGATGGTGATGAAGATCACAAGGATAAATTGGTAACTTGCGGCCACCTGGGTTCCAGCACGTGGCATTTCTAAAGCCTTGATATCCTCAGGATTTATTATTGCTTTCTGGGTCAATCCCAAGCACAAAGGTTAGAAGGTCTCCCTGCGTTCTCTCTCATTTCAAAACGAAAGCTGTTGTAGAGTGCATGTGCTAACTAGATGTGAAGGCAACCGCAGAAGTCATCGCTCTCTGCAAGGACAAGTGGGACGGAACTTGCAAATAGCCGCCACAAACGCAAATGTCACCAACCTGCTTTAGACGGGAGTGGGAGGGGTCCTCTGGCTTCCTTTATCTCTAGAGTAAAATTTTTCAGCCATTTCAGTCTTGGTTGACTTATTTTGGCAAATAAACAAGTATGCCCCCCTCCACCGCCCATCCCCCAAGCCTGAGAGCACTTCAAGAGTTTGTAAAAAGCAACAGGAAACCAGAAACGCAGCAACGTCTGCATCGTGGGTCCCCGGCACAAACACAAGTACAAAACGCACACCCGCGCCCTTATTTCTAAAGCCTTCCCAGGATAGGCATCATCTGGAAGAGATACAAGCGTGGGAGGCGCAGGAAGGGAGCCCCAGGAAGTTTCTGTCTGCCGGGCGCCGGTATTTAATGAGGGGGTGTGCACCTATTTATACGTGGGCAGCGCTCGGGCAAACAAGTCTGGCGACATACGAGAAGCTTTTCACCCAGCAAATAATAGGAGACTGTGCAGCCCTGGGAAACCGCTCACGAGAGAAGGAAGCTGGGAGTTTAAGGAATTTCCTTTAAGGAAATTGCCCGTGGGGGCATCGGTTTCAGGGGGTAGGAGACGGGGGCAGGAGCCGGCAAGGAGCGGCACGGAACGGCGGGGACCCCAGTCGGGCCGCGTCGGCCCCGGGAGCACCTGGATCCCCAGCCCCCTCGGCCCCCGGCTCGCTGGGCTCGCGCACACCCAACCCCGGCCCCATCTCCGTCCCCGGCCGCCTCAGCTCCGGCGCTCCCGGCCCGCGCACACCCTGACCCCGACCCCCTCAGCCCCGGCGCCTCTGGGCCCGAGTGCCCGGCGGGAGCGGGGAGCGCGGCTTCCGGTTCACCTGCGCGCCGGTCGGCTCGGGCCGCGGAGGCCGGCGGGGGGCGGCCGCGGAGCTCTCGGAGAGCCCGGGCGGACACAGGCCCTGCCCCCGCGCCGTCCCCCGCCCCTGGTCGGCGCCTCCCGGGCTCCAGCCGTTCGCGCGTGAGGGGACAGGGACGCCGCTTGTCCGCCTGCCCGCCGCCCGCCGCCCGCTCGCCTGGGTCTTGTCGAACTGCTCGCGCTCGGCCTCCAGGCTGTGGCCCGGCCTGCGGCTCAGCACCCGCGCCGGCACGTTCTTGATGCTGTTCATCCTGCCGCCGCCGCCCGCTCTTGCCCGGCTCCGTCCGCGCGACTCAGCCTCACGGTCCGGCAGCCCCAGCCTAGGCACCGCGAGGCCACCGCGCCGCGCCCGGGCTCGCCCGCCGGGGAGGAGCCCGCCTCGCCCCGCCCCCAACTCCAGGGCACGCCCCTCCCCCGCACACCTCCAACCCCGCCCCCCGCGCCCGCAAACGCCTCGCCCGCCCCCAACTCCAGGGCACGCCCCTCCCCCCGCACACCTCCAACCCCACCCCCCGCGATCTCGGGACACGCGCCTCTCCCCGCACACCCCCAACCCTCCAACTCGCGGCGACCCCGGCACACGCCCCGCCCCCCGCACACCTCCAACCCCCACCTCCCTCTCAAGGTTAGGGCACAGGCCAAACGCCCCCCCAGCTCCTCCCCACCTCTAATCCCCTCCCTAAACCCGGAGGGGAGGGGGGGAGGGGGAACCCATCCCTCCTCCTTCCACCCAGGGTAGGGACCCCGGCCAATTCCCTCTCCCCACCCCTTCCCCGAACTCACTAAGTCTTGTCTGCACCAGGGCAAGATCTGGTTAATTGGAGAAAATCTGGCCTCCATGAGTCTGGTCGGTGGCCGCACAGATAGACGTGTTTTTTCCTTTTTGGTCTTAACGTATGTGTCAAAAGGCACACAATGACACTCTCCCCTCTTTCTGCAATTCTAACATAGCTGCAGCTGTTATCCATGCGGGGATGCAGGATGCATTTCCAGAGACGCAGCCGGCTCCGCAACCGGACACCCCGCCAGCGCCAGGAACAATGGGGGCTGAGGCCGGGCGGTATTAGGCTGGGACAGAAGGCAGGCGGATCTGAACAGCAAAGTACACCGAGGAGATGCCGCCAGGGGTGGCGTGAGGCTTTTTAAAACCATTATTATTGGCTTCCCCTTAAAATCACTGGTCACAAGACTGAAGTGAAAAAATAAATAAAAGCCCAGAGTCCTCTCTAAGCGTAGCTCTCAGATGGGTATTGTGTTTCTGCTGTTTCTCTTTCCTATGGGAATGCAGATGTGGAATCATACATAAAGGTCCCTTGCTTTTGAAGGGAGAGGCACCGCCTGCCTGTAAGGAGGAAAATGACGCCCACGTAATCCTGACCTTTGTCTCCCTAGTGAGACTGTAACCTGTCTGAGGTCAGGGACCCTTTTTCCTTTCCTTTCCTTTCCTTTCCCCTTTTCTTTCTTTTCTCTCTCTCATTCTTTCTTTTCTTATTTCTCTTTCTTTTTTTTTTTTTTTTGAGAAGGAGTCTCGCTCTTTCACCCAGGCTGGAGTGCAGTGGCGCGATCTCGGCTCACTGCAGGCTCCGCCCCCCGGGTTCACGCCATTCTCCTGCCTCAGCCTCCCGCGTAGCTGAGACTACAGGCGCCCGCCACCACGCCCGGCTAATTTTTTGTATTTTTAGTAGAGACGGGGTTTCACCGTGTTAGCCAGGATGGTCTCGATCTCCTGACCTCGTGATCCGCCCGCCTCGGCCTCCCAAAGTGCTGGGATTACAGGCGTGAGCCACCGCGCCCGGCCCTCTTCTTTCTCTTTCTTTCCTTTCTTTCTTTTTCTTTTCTTTTTTTTCTTAACCGAGCTTCACTCTTGTTGCCTAGGCTGGAGTGCAATGGCACCATCTCACCTCACCACAACCTCCGCCTCCTGGGTTCAAGCAATTCTCCTGCCTCAGCCTCCCAAATAGCTGGAATTACAGGCATGTGCCACCACGCCTGGCTAATTTTGTATTTTTAGTAGAGACAGAGTTTCTCCGTGTTGGTCAGGCTGGTCTCGAACTCCTGACCTCAGGTGATCCGCCCGCATCGGCCTCCCAAAGTGCTGGGATTACAGGTGTGAGCCACCGCACCCCGCCAGGGACCCTTTTCTTTAACTGATTCCTCACCCTCCAGCCCAAGAGCTAGAGCTGACCCCAAAAGATACATTTGCCAAGACTCTCCTCTCACTCCACCAAAAGGAGAAATTAATCCTGTTTTCTCTAATTCCAATCACTAAAAACTTATTTATCAGAATAACAGTAGAATCACAATAGCTGATATGTATTGAATGCTTATTATTTGACAGGCACTGGGCTAAACCCTTCATATGTAACTTAGTCAACTTAGTCGATAGCTGTGCTCAAATAAAGACCACAGTAAAGGAGATTTTTGCTGTACTCCAGCTGTTTCTCACACTCCTTTTTCCACACGGAACAAAAGTGGTTCGTCTGTGACCCTTCACGCATATACAGCATCCCTTTTCATCCAGGCAACAGCCCCTCTAGGTCTAGCACATCTGCCACAGTGACTTCCCATTAGCAACCGGCTTTCTAAATAATCATAGAGCCTATTACTGTGCCGGGCACCAGGCTCAGCATTTGTTAAACAGTATCTCACTTATTCTTCTTTAAAGTTGTTGATGAGGCTGGGCACAGTGGCTCACGCCTGTATTCCGGGCACTTTGGGAGGCTGAGGCAGGTGGATCACTTGAGCTCAGGAGTTCGAGACCATCCTGGGCAACATGATGAAACCCCATCTCTACCAAAAAATACAAAAAACTTAGCTGGCCGTGGTGGCATGCCTGTAGTCCCAGCTACTCAGGAGGCTGAGGTGGGAGGATCACTTAAGCCTGCAAGGCAGAGGTTGCAGTAAGCTGAGATCACGCCACTGCACTCCAGCCTGGGCAACAGAGTGAGACCCTGTCTCAAAATAAATAAAGAAAAAATAAAGCATCGGCCAGGCGCGGTGGCTCACGCCTGTAATCCCAGCACTTTGGGAGGCCGAGGCGGGTGGATCACGAGGTCAGGAGTTCAAGACCAGACTGGCCAAGAAGGTGAAACCCCTTATCTACTAAAAATACAAAATTTAGCCGGGTGCAGTGAAAGGCGCTTGTAATCCCAGCTACTCGGGAAGCTGAGGCAGAAGAATCGCTTGAACTCGGAGGGTGGAGGTTGCAGTGAGCTGAGATTGTGCCACTGCACTCCAGCCTGACAACAGAGTAAGACTCCGTCTCAAAAAAAAAAAAAAAGAAGAAAAGAAAAGAAAAAAAAATAAAGCATCAACAACTTTATTTTTATGTATTTATTTTTTTTGAGACAGGGTCTGGCTTCATTACCCAGGCCGGAATGCAGTGGCATAATCATAGCTCACTGCAATCTCTGCCTCCCAGGCTCAAGTGATCCTCCCACCTCAGCCTCCTAAGTAGCTGGAACTGGAGGGATGCACTATCATGCCCAGCTAATTTTTTTTTTTTTTTTTTTTTGAGATGTAGTCTCGCTCTGTCGCTAAGCTGGAGTGCAGTGGCACGATCTTGGCTCACTGCAACCTCTGCCTCCCAGCTTCAAGCAATTCTCCTGCCTCAGCCTCCCAAGTAGCTGGGACTACAGGTGCCCACCACCATGCCCAGCTAATTTTTGTATTTTTAGTAGAGACAGGGTTTCACCATGTTGGCCAGGATGGTCTCGATCTCTTGACCTCATGATCCACCCACCTCGGCCTCCCAAAATGCTGGGATTACAGGCGTGAGCCACCGTGCCCGGCCATGCCCACATAATTTTTGAAATTTTTTTGTAGAGGCAGAGTCTTGCTATGTTGCCCAGGCTGGTCTCAAACTCCTGGGCTCAAGTGAATTCACTCACCTTGAAAATACTGGGATTACAGGCCGAAGCCACTGCACCTGGCCTCTTGATGGTATTTTTTTACAGACCAACAAACAAGCTCAGGCTCAGAGAGTTTAGCCCAGGTTCATACAACTGGTAAACTGTGCATTCGGGATCCAGACCCAGATGTGCCTGATTTCAAAGCCAGTGCTCTCAACACCCATGCCATTTGGACTACATTTTGTGATCAATGACTTTCAGTACTATACTACCTTGGGCTTGCTGTTTGGGACCTGAGAGCACTCTCATACATCTCTAAGGGATTGTACTTTATGTGCTTGTAGGTAAGATTTTGAGCTATTAGAGGGCCACCCTGTCTTACTCAGTTTTATGTACTCAGTGCCTAGCGGGGCACCTGGCACATAGCAATGTTCAATAAATGTATGTGAAATGAAGGGCTGAGTGAGTAAACAAATACCCCTTTGGTATACTTCAACATACAGCTGATCTCACGAAAGAGCATCACTGAGGACATAAGGATACAAACTTCCCCACTCTTTTGTTTGTTTGTTTGTTTGTTTTTGTTTTTGAAACAGGGTCGCCCTCTGTCACCCAGGCTGGAGTGCAGTGGCATGATCTCAGCTCACAGCAACCTTCGCCTCCTGGGTTCAAACAATTCTCCTGCCTCAGCCTCCTGAGTAGCTGAGATTACAGGCGTGCACCACCACAGCCTGGCTAATTTTTGTATTTTTTGTAGAGACAAGGTTTCACCATATTGATCAAGCTGGTTTCGAAC
Source organism: Nomascus leucogenys (assembly GCF_006542625.1). NCBI lineage: Eukaryota > Metazoa > Chordata > Mammalia > Primates > Hylobatidae > Nomascus > Nomascus leucogenys. The sequence goes on along the minus strand of NC_044390.1, from coordinate 89,995,824 downwards.
TCCCAACCTCAGGTGATCCACCCGCCTCGACCTCCCAAAGTGTTGGGATTACAGGTGTAAGCCACCGTGCCCGGCCCAAACTTTCCCCACTCTTAAATTTTCTGGTTCATCTCTCTAACATCTTCAGGCAGGAGGCCTGGTCTACTATTGTCCCTGTCACTGACTGCCTTTCTTTTTTGGGAGGGGATACAGGGTCTTGCTTGCTCTGTTACCCATGCTGGAGTGCGGTGGCTGGATTATGGCTCACTGCAGCCTCAACCTCCTGGGCTCAAGTGATCCTCCCACCTCAGCCTCCAGAATAGCTGGGACCATAGGTGTGCACCACCATGCCTGGCTAATTTTTAAATTTTTTGTCGAGACAGGGGTCTCACCACGTTGCCCAGACTGGTCTTGAACTCCTGGACTCAAGCAATCCTCCCACCTTAGCCTCCCAAAGTGCTGGCATTACAGGCAGGAGCCACTGCTCCCGGCCTGAGATTCTTCATGCCATCAGAATCAGGGTCCTGTTTTGGTGTATCTCGAGGGCTGTTGAACTCCTGCTCACCCCTATTACAAAAGCAAAGCAATTGGAATATAAATAAGACCTCGTTTTAAGGAAAATCCAAGATGCACAGGAGAGTTTACATCATCTGGCCCACTAAAATATGGTATGCTACCACACCCGCACTGACTCATTGACTTGTATGCATGATCTGGCCCCAGCCTCTGTCCCTGGCTTCATCTTGCACCATCCTGGCCCATCAGGTCCCAGAAGCGTCATGTTCCCTCCTACCTCAGAGCCTTCGCACATGCTGTTCCTACTGCCTGGAATTCTCTTCTGCTTCCTGTTCGCCCTACTTAGCATCCACTTGTCTGTAACTCTTGGCTCAGATGTCACTTCTTCAGGGAAGCATTCTCTTAACACTCCACCCTTCACCTGAGTCCCTATTATAAGCTGTCATCATATCTCAAAGCTTTCTTTTGTAGCACTAACCAGTCTCTCGTGAACTATGTATGGGATTCTTAGTGTGTTTCTACGACTAGATTGTCTGCTTTGCTCATTGTTGTGTCTCCAGTGGCCAGCAAAGCACCTACTGTGTGCTCAAAATTCTTTGATTCTTTTTTTGTTGGGTTTCTTTTTGTTGTTGTTGTGGTTGGGTTTCTTAAGCATGCATCTGGCTGAGAACCCAGACATCATCCTTTAGAGAACTGAATCATGTACACTTTTCATTCAACCAACTTCTCTCAAAGACTATTCTGGGTGTTTTTTGTTTGTTTGTTTGAGACAGAGTCTGGCTCCGTTGCCCAGGCTGGAGGCATGGCTCAAACTCAGCACACTGCAACCTCCGCCTCCCAGGTTGAAGTGACTCTTGTGCCTCAGCCTTCTGAGCAGCTGGGATTACAGGCACCCACCACCACGCCCGACTAATTTTTGTATTTTTAGTAGAGAGGTGGTTTCGCCATGTTGGCCAGGCTGGTCTTGAACTCCTGACCTCAAATGATGTGTGAGCGTTGGCCTCTCAAAGTGCTGGGATTACAGGCGTGGGCCACTGCACCTGGCCACATTCTGGTTTTTAAACCTCCTTGTCAGCTGTGGTCTTGATGAATGTGTCTGGTTTCTTATTTTGATCCTATTCATTCTGTTCTCTATCACACCAGAGGTTGCTAAGATTATTCTGTTGAAGGTCTAGAATAATGAACTTTCCTACAATGTGTCCTAACAAAATCATCATCAAATGGCTCAAGAGAAACAAACGTACAACACTGCAAACCCACCACCCCAGCTACAGGTGTCAAACCACACAAAGCCACAGGAGAAAACTCCAGGATCAGTTTGCCAGAACATAACAAGGATTCAGTCTTCAGTCTCCTTCCTGAAAGGTATGGAGCCAACCTTATCCCACACAGCCAAGAAGTTCTACGCATTCTCTTGGCACTTTTGGAGTAAAGCTGCTTTTAGTGTTTATGTTTTATCTTAATTCAGAACTTTTTTTCTTTGGGGGTAGTTCTACTTCTGTTTTTAAAAATCTGTTGGCCGGGCGCGGGGGCTCACGCCTGTAACCCCGGCACTTTGGGAGGCTGAGGTGGGTGGATCGCTTGAGGTCAGGAGTTCGAGACCAGCCTGGCCAACATGGTGAAACTCCGTCTCTACTAAAAACACAAAAATTAGCCAGGCATGGTGGCAGGTGCCTGTAATCCCAGCTACACGGGAGGCTGAGGCAGAAGAATCTCTTTTTTTTTTTTTTTTTTTTTGAGATGGAGTCTCACTCTGTCGCCCAGGCTGGAGTGCAGTGGTGCCAATCTCAGCTCACTGCAAGCTCCGCCTCCCAGGTTCACGCCATTCTCCTGCCTCAGCCTCCCGAGTAGCTGGGACTACAGCCACCCGCCACCACGCCCGGCTAATTTTTTGTATTTTTAGTAGAGATGGGGTTTCACTGTGTTAGCCAGGATGGTCTCGATCTCCTGACCTCCTGACCTCGTGATCCTCCCGCCTCGGCCTCCCAAAGTGCTGGGATTACAGGCATGAGCCACCGCACCCAGCCAGAAGAATCTCTTGAACCTAGGAGACGGAGGTTGCAGTGAGTTGACATCATGCCACCACGCTTCAGCCTGGGTGACAGAGTGAGACTCCATCTAAAAAAAAAAAAAAAAATTAGGCATGGTGGCACATGCCTGGAGTCCTCGCTAATTGGGAAGCTGAAGCAGGAGAATCACTTGAGCCCAAGAATTTGAGGCTACAGTGAGCTATGATGATACCACTGCCCTCCAGCCTGGGTGACGGCATGAGACCCTGTCAGTAAAAATAAAATTTAAAAAAAATCCGTTCACAGATTCTAAAAATACCCTTATATCAGTCTTTTCCAATGCTGAGATTATTTCTGGCAGGCAGATTGTAGTATAATTCATTTGCCTCCTCTTCGGATGTGTTGATCTTAAGAATGTTGGTGACAAAACATAAATGCTAAAATCTAGTTTTGTTTTGTTTTTTTTTTTTTTTTTGAGACAGAGTCTCGCTCTGTCGCCCAGGCTGGAGTGCAGTGGCGCGATCTCAGCTCACTGCAAGCTCTGCCTCCCGGTTTCACACCATTCTCCTGCCTCAGCCTCTCTGAGTAGCTGGGACTACAGGTGCCCGCCACCACGCCCGGCTAATTTTTTGTATTTTTAGTAGAGACGGGGTTTCACTGTGGTCTCGATCTCCTGACCTCATGATCCGCCCGCCTCGGCCTCCCAAAGTGCTGGGATTACAAGCGTGAGCCACCGTGCCTGGCCTAAAATCTAGTTTTTATCTTGTAACTATTTCAAATACGCTATGAGACTGCCTCTCTGCATCCATTAAAGTACAGAAAAAAAAAGAAGACTGCCTATCTAACAGAAATTGCTCATACCTTAGGTCAGGGGTATCTGCACTCCACGTTCACGGCAGCACTGCTCACAACAGCCAAGATGTGGAAGCAACCTAAATGCCCATCAACAGATGAGTGGATAAAGAAATGTGGTGGCTCACGCCTGTCATCCCAGCACTTTGGGGGGTTGAGTTGGGGAGGATCACATGAGGCCAGGAATTCAACACCAGCCTGGCCGACATGATGAAACCCCATCTCTACTAAAAAAACAAAAAGTTAGCTAGGAGTGGTGGTAGGCACCTGTAATCTCAGTTTCTCAGGCTGAGGCAGGAGAATTGCTTGAACTCGGGAGGTGGAGGTTGCAGTGAGCTGAAATTGAGCCACTGCACTCCAGCCTGGGCAATAGAGCGAGACTCCATCTCAAAAAAAAAAATAGTATATATATATATATACACAATGGAATACTGTTTAGCCATAAAAACAAACGAAATCCTGTCATTTAAATGACTTAGGTTGGGCCAGGTGCAGTGGCTCACGTCTGTAATCCCAGCACTTTGGGAGGCCGAGAAGGTGGAACACAAGGTCAGAAGTTCAAGACCAGCCTGGCCAATATGGTGAAACCCCGTCTCTACTAAAAATACAAAATTTAGCTGGGCATGGTGGCGCACGCCTATAGTCCCAGCTACTCGGGAGGCGGAGGCAGGAGAATCGTTTGAACCTGAAAGGCAGAGGTTGCAGTGAGCCAAGATCACGCCACTGCACTCCAGCCTGGGTGACAGAGACAGAAAAATAAAAAATAAAAATAAAAATAGAAAAATAACTTAGGTTGAGCTAGATACATTGCTAACATTAAATTTCTCATTCTTTTTTTTTTTTTTTTTTGAGACGGAACCTCACTCTGTTACCCAAGCTGGAGTCCAGTGGTACGATCTCGGCTTATTGCAACCTCCACCTCCCGGGTTCAAGCAATTCTCCTGCCTCAGCCTCCCAAGTAGCTAGGATTACAGGCGCGTGACACCACGCCCAGCTAATTTTTTGTATTTTTAGTAGAGAGGGGGTTTGTCATGTTGGCCAGGCTGGTCTCGAACCCCTGATCTCAAGTGATCCACCTGCCTCAGGCTCCCAAAGTGCTGGGATTACAGGCGTGAGCCACCACACCCAGCCGAAATTTCTCATTGTTGGATTGCATATGGAACGATAAGGTGGTGGGATACAATTGGTGTCAGGTATCTAGGTACTGTAATCCTATGAGCTAAAATACATTTAGACATAAAATAATGTTTAATTGTTATCACATCCTTTAGTTCCCTGACATTTTCCAATTTAGCATCTATTCACTGTTGCCTTTTCACTAGGCAAGTTGATGTGCAGCCATGAACATGAAAAGGAGGAGAAAATTTAATATTTTGATTCTTAGATTGGAAGTCAACCTCCCAAGGGTCATTTTAGGTTTCTACTTGGCAGGCAGCAGCTCAGAAGCAACTATACCTTTCTCAGTTTTGCTCTGGACAGCCCAGCCTGAGGGAGAAAGCACGCATTGATAAAGAACATAACCAAACCTCACCCAACTTCTCTTTTCAGCACCCTAATTAAAAAGGCTAAATGAGGTGGCTCTTCCCCTCTCATGAAAATCGTCTCTGAAGTAACACTGAAACCTGTTAACAAAGGGGCATTTATTCAGCACAATAGAACTTTGATATCTGCAATGCTTAAAAAAATACATGCCCATTCCTGAGGAAATTAACTTGCCAGGTTCAGTTTAAAGCGATGACTGTTCCTTCCTTATTTTACTCCTGTAAAATAAAAAGAAACCAAGGAAACATATTTTTTCTTTAATATTAAAAATATCTTTTATTGACTGAAGCTGATCAATTCTTTTAGAGAAGACACAGAGGCATATAGTATAAGCTTTAAAAAATTAAATTACAAGTTAAAATGGAAGTGTTTTAGTCTTTAAGATTTTTAAAAATGCATCTAAAACTTGATCTTCCAGCAAACTTTAGTTTGCGTCAGTAGGTGGGACTACTATAGACCCAGGAAGATGGGGCTCTGCTCAGCTTGGGAAAGAAGGACCTCGAGCTATTTTCCAGTTACATTTTATATTTTATATCAAAGCACCTTATGTCTATTTACACAGCAAAGTCAAGAGCTAAAACCATGAGAGAATACTATTTCTCATATATTTTGAGCTGACTCTGATAAGCTATTGTTTATAATTTAAATGTATGCACAGATTTTTTAAAAATCAGATAGTTAAAACAGCACTTTCTATGCAGGGGTTCTTTCTCTATTTGATGTTCACATTTTTAAAGAGCTTCTCTAGCATTTAACTGTAGTCTGTATCTTTACAGAGAAGCCTTTTTCATTCTTAGCATAATTCCAAGTTTCTATATGTACAATAAGGTCTACTTTCTTACACATGAAAATATTTCTTCAGCACAAAAATGGTTAACTTGAAAATAAAGTGTAGATGTTTAAAAATTAACTTTCTAGTTCTGCTCCCAGCTGGAATTAAGTGCTGTTTATGAAGAACTACAATCCTCTTTCAGTTTTACGGTTAAGTATTCATTCAGTATTGGTGTCTGCTTTCTGCCTTCCACATAGATGAGAAATCTGCTTTTGGATGAAGAAAACACGACGTTAATAAAATACAATCAATTAACATTGGAGAGCATGCTATAAGCTCCCGGCGTCTAAAATATTAACTGTACATCCTGATTTTCATCAACATCAGGACATGCAAAATACTATAAATGTGAAAACTCAGCAGAGAGTGAAGGGAGAGAAGAGGAGGGATGGGGGCGGGCATGGTGTTGCTCAGGCTCCCTGCTTCCCCAGTCTTTGAAATGCTGATGATATGCTTACCTTGAAAAGATCTGAAATGCCTGTACCCTTTAGCTTATCAAACTGGGTTCTAAGGAAACCGCATATGAAATGCAGGTTTGATAGAAGTAAACACAAATCCAGAAAGTGCTTACTGGGTCAATAAACGTTTTTATGAAGATTTTACCCCATGTAAAACTTTTTTTTTTTTTTTGAGATGGAGTTTCATTCTTGTCACCCAGGCTGGAGTGCAGTGGCCAAATCTCCACTCATTGCAACCGCCGCCTCCCAGGTTCAAGCCATTCTCCTGCATCAGCCTCCCCAGTAGCTGGGATTACAGGCATGCGCCTCCATGCCCGGCTAATTTTTTTTTTTTTTTTTTTTTTTAGTAGAGACAGGGTTTCGCCATGTTGGCCAGGATGGTCTCAAACTCCTGACCTCAGGCGATCTGCCCACCTCGGCCTCCCAAAGTGCTGAGATTACAGGTGTAAGCCACCGCACCCAGCTACCCTATGTAAAACTTTTTTTTTTTTTTTTTTTTGAGACGGAGTCTCGCTCTGTCGCCCAGGCTGGAGTGCAGTGGCACAATCTCAGCTCACTGCAAGCTCCGCCTCCCGGGTTCACGCCATTCTCCTGCCTCAGCCTCTCCGAGTAGCTGGGACTACAGGCGCCCACCACCACGCCCGGCTAATTTTTTGTAGTAAAACTTTTATAAAGCTCTACTCCACATAAAGACTTTTTGGCCAGGCGTGGTGGGTCACGCCTTTAATCCCAGCAGTTTGGGAGGCCAAGGCAGGTGGATCACTTAAGCTCAGGAGTTCGAGACCAGCCTGGCCAACATGGCGAAACCCCGTCTCTACTAAAAATAGAAAAAGAAAAAATTAGCCGGGCCTGGTGGCACATGCCTGTAATCCCAGCTACTTGGGAGGCTGAAGCAGGAGAATCGCTTGAACCCAGGAGGCGGAGGTTGCAGTGAGCTGAGATCACACCACTGCACTCCAGCCTGGGAGACAAGAGCGAAACTCTGTCTCAAAAAATAATAATAATAACAAAAAATTAGCCAGGCATGGTGATGCGCACCTGTAATCCCAGCTGCTTGGGAGACTAAGGCAGGAGAATTGCTTGAACCCGGGAGGTGGAGGTTGCAGTGAGCTGAGATTGCACCACTGCACTCCAGCCTGGGAGACAGAGCAAGACTCCATCTCAAAAACAAACAAACAAACAAAAAACTTCTATCCGGACAGACAGATGAAATGGTGAAACATTAATTCTGATTTTCTTTCAGCTATAATTTTTTTTCTTTTTTTTTTTTTTGAGACTGAGTTTCACTCTTGTTGCCCAGGCTGGTGTGCAATGGCACAATCTTGGCTTACTGCAACCTCTGCCTCCTGGATTCAAGTGATCCTCTTGCCTCAGCCTCCTGAGTAGCTGGGATTACAGACATGCACCACCACACCCAGCTAATTGTTTGTATTTTTAGTAGAGACAGGGTTTCACCATGTTGGCCAGGCTGGTCTCAAACTCCCGACCTCAGGTGATCTGCCTGCCTCGGCCTCCCAGTGCTAGGATTACAGGTGTGAGCCACCGTGCCTGGCCCATATACCACATTTTCTTTATCCATTAGTTGATTGATGGGCATCTGCGCTGGTTCCGTATTTTTGCAATTGCAAATTGTGCTGCTATAAACGTGTGTACACGTGTCTTTTTCATATAATGACTACTTTTCCTCCACGTAGATACCCAGTAGTGGGATTGTTGGATCAAATCAGAGTTCTACTTTTAGTTCTTTAAGGATAACCTCCACACTGTTTTCCATAGTGGTTGTACTAGTTTAAATTCCCACCAGCAGTGTAAAAGTGTTCCCTTTTTACCACATCCACGCCAACATCTATTATTTCTTGATTTTTAAATTATGGCCATTCTTGCATGAGTAAGGTGGTACTGCATTGTGGTTTTTCTGTTTGTTTTTTTGTTTGTTTGTTTTGAGACAGAGTCTCACTATTGTCGCCCGGCTGGAGTGCAATGGTATGATCTTGGCTCATTGCAACCTCCGCCTCCCAGGTTCCAGAAATTCTCCTACCTCAGCCTCCCGAGTAGCTGGGATTACAGGTGCCCACCACCATGCCTGGCTAATTTTTGTATTTTTAGTAGAAACGGGGTTTCACCATGTTGGCCAGGCTTGTCTCGAACTCCTGGCCTCAAGTGATCCACCCGCCTTGGCCAACCAAAGTGCTGGGATTATGGGCATGAGCCACTGCACCTGGCCCGTACTGTGGTTTTGATTTGCATTCCCCTGATAATTAGTGATGTTGAGCGTCTTTTCATATTAGATTCTGATTTTTAAAGCTGTGTCTATGTATTCACTTCCCTAGATTTAAAATTCTAGGTATTGAGAATAATAACTGTTTTTTTTTTTTGAGACGGAGTCTTGCTCTGTTGCCCAGGCTAGAGTGCAGTGGTGCCATATTGGCTCACTGCAACCTCAGCCTCCTGGGTTCAAGTGATTCTCCTGCCTCAGCCTCCCAAGTAGCTGGAATTACAGGCACCCACTACCGTGCCTGGCTAATTTTTGTATTTTTAGTAGAGATAGATCAGGCTGGTCTCAAACTCCTGACCTTGTGATCCACCTGCCTCAGCCTCCCAAAGTGATGGGATTACAGGTGTGAGCCACCGCACCTGGCCTTTTTATTTTTTAAGAGACAAGGTCTCACTGTGTTCCCAGGCTGGAGTGCAGGAGAACTTTTTGATCTGCATTTCTTTGCAAGTAATTGACATTTTACTCTGATTAAATTTAGAAGGTATGCATAAATCGGTCAAGCAAAAGAGAAAGTATTACAAGTCAAACAAATACATGGCCTTGACTCAACATTATCGATGTTCCCAAGTTACTTATTAAATATTAATTGAGATATAAGGTGAGATAAGCAAAGGTGACTTACCCGTGATCACGATGAATACTGAAGTTGCCTTTTGTTTCTTTCAATAACTGACAAAGGTATTTTTTTGAGCTGACTCTTCTGGGACCTCTGACTTCTAGAAAACAACTCCCAGATTAGTATCCAGGATAGAGAAACTAGAAAATTCTTAAGAAGACTCAACACAAATATAGCAGAAATGCCTTTAAAAGACGTTAGATGAGGCTGGGTGCGGTGGCTCAGGCCTACAATCCCAGCACTTTGGGAGGCCAGGGCAGGCGGATCACTTAAGATCAGGAATTCAAGAGCAGCCTGGCCAGTATGGTGAAACCTCATCTCTACCAAAAATACAAAAATTAGGTGGGCATGGCCAGGAGTGGTGGCTCATGCCTGTAATCCCAGCACTTTGGGAGACTGAGGCGGGCGGATCACGAGGTCAGGAGATCGAGACCATCTTGGCTAACACGGTGAAACCCCGTCTCTACTAAAAATACAAAAAATTAGCCGGGCGTGGTGGCGGGCGCCTGTAGTCCCAGCTACTCGGAAGGCTGAGGCAGGAGAATGGTGTGAAACCGGGAGGCGGAGCTTGCAGTGAGCCGAGATCGCGCCACTGCACTCCAGCCTGGGAGACAGAGCGAGACCCCGCCTAAAAAAAAAAAAAAAAAAAAAAATTAGGTGGACATAGTGGCACCCACCTGTAATTCCAGCTACTTGGGAAGCTGAGGTGGGAGAATTGCTTGAACCCAGGAAGTGGAAGTTGCAGTAAGCCAAGATCACACCACTGCACTCCAGCCTGGGCGACAGAGTGAGACCCCATCTCAAAAAAAAAAAAAAAACAAAAAAAGACATTAGATGAAGAGATATCTGCACTCCACTCCATGTTCACCGCAGCCAAGATGCGGAAGCAACATAAGTGCCTGTCAGCAGATGAGTGGATCAGGAAAATGTAGTATATACGCACAATGGAATACTATTTAGCCATAAAAACAAACAAAATGCTGTCATTTGCAACAGCGTGGATGAGCCTAGGGGACATTAGGCTACGTGAAAGAAGCCAGGCACAGAAAGACAAATGCTGCCTGATCTCACTTATATGACTCTACTAAAACCCTGTCTCTACTAAAAATACAAAAATTAGCTGGGCATGGTGGTGGGCGCCTGTAGTCCCCGCGACTCAGGAGGCTGAAAGGCAGGAGAATCACTTCAACCTGGGAGGTGGAGTTTGCAGTGAGCCAAGATCGTGCCACTGCACTCCAGCCTGGTGACAGAGTGACAGTCTGTCTCAAAAAAAAAAAAAAAGATAAATAAATAAATAATGTAGCGTGTGTGTGTGTGTGTGTGTGTGTATGTGTGTGCATTTAATTTATAGAGACAGGGTCTCCCATTGTTGCCCATTCTTGGCTTCATGTGATACTCCCGCCTCAGCCTCCCAAAGGGCTAGGATTACAGGAGTAAGCCATTGTGCCCAGCCAATAATAATGTACGATATATTTCAAAATTGTTAAATGAACAGATTCTAAATCTTTCCACTACAAAGACATGGAAGTATGTGAGGTGATAGATACAGCTGGTTTAGTCATTCCACTACGTTATATACATAACATTGCACTATACACTATAAATATATACAATTATTTGTCAATTTAAAAATGACCTTAGTGGCTGCGCACAGCGGCTCACGCCTGCAATCCCCGCACTTTGGGAAGCTGAGGTGGGAGGATCTGTTGAGCCCAGGAGTTTGAGACCAGCCTGGGCAACACAGGGAGACAAAAAATACACTTAAATTAGCCAGGCGTGGTGACACACACCCGTAGTCCCAGATATTCAGGAGGCTGAAGTGGGAGGGCCGCTGGAGCCTGGGAGTTTGAGGCAGAAGTGAGCCATGATCGTGCCACTGCACTCTAGCCTGAGCGACAGAGTGAGACCCTGTCTCAGAAAAAAATAAATAAATAAGACCTTAGGGAATGAATAACATATAATGAAGTGACCGCATACAATTGCCATCCATCCATCCAACAAAGGCTTCTTGACTTCCCATTCATGTGTGGGGTCCCCTTTGTCTCTAATTTGGAAGGACTTCTCTGTCTGCTTTACCATGTGTGTTACAGCTAAATGCTGCCCATCAACTAATGCCCAGATATAACTGGCTCATTGTCAGTCCTAACACAAGCACCCATCCAGTGAGCCCTAAGTGAGCACTGTTGAAAACAGTGGTCAGTAGTTAAGCATCAGCAGCTCTAAGTGCTGCGGTGCCTTGTTAGCCTTGTTAGGTGTCTGCGTGGGGAAAAGAGGAAGGAGGGGAGTGGAGAGGTGAGGGGGGCGGAATGAAGGGGAGATGATGCCTGGAAAGACCCCGGTGCATTCCGTGGTGACCCCTGGCTTGCAGGTGAGGCCACCTCCTCACCTCCTCCTGCCTGTGTGGCCTGCATTCCAGCCACGCCGGGATCCCTCACAGTTCCTCAGGGGCACCCAGGGGTGCTTCCAGGCCTCTGTGCTTTTACTCATGCTGCTTCCTCTCTATGCAAATTGCCCATGTATTTTACCATCTGATATTTTTTTTTTTTTTTTTTTTTTGAGACAGAGTCTCGCTCTGTTGCCCAGGCTGGAGTGCAGTGGTGCAATCTCGGCTAGCTGCAACCTCCACCACTTGGGTTCAAGCGATTCTACTGCCTCAGCCTCTCGAGTAGCTGGGATTACAGGCACGCCACCATGCCCAGGTAATTTTTGTATTTTTGGTAGAGAGGGGTTTTAACCATGTTGGCCAGGCTGGTCTGGAACTCCTGCCCTCAGGTGATATGCCTGCCTGGGCCTCCCAAAGGGCTGGGATTATAGGCGTGAACCACCGTGCTTTGCTACCATGCTATGTATTTTCTCTTATTCATTTAAAAACTTCATTCTAAAAGGGTTCTGCGGGCTTTATCAGCCTGCCACGAGAAAGGCCAAGAGCCCCGACAGGTAAACACCAACCATCTCAAGCCAGCAATCAGAACGGCCAGGCCCGCGCAGCAGGCACAACTCCAAGCTCAGTTTATGGTAGGGTCTGCTCCCCATTCCTACCCTCGAGGCAAGGAGGAAGCCCGCCATGAGGCAGTGTGTTCAGCTGTGCTTCCTCTTACTCTCGCTCCTTTTTTCTCCTTTGTCTATTTTTAAATTATTGGAGTTTTTCTTGAATAGTTTAAAAGTCAAAATAATAAAAACAGGTATAAACTGAGAAGTCCCGCTTCTGCCTCATCCCTCATGCCTCCAATTGGTAAAATTTATATCATCTCTCCACTGTGTCTTTGTGCAAATATATATTATTTCCATCCTCTTTCTTTTCTTCGTCTTTTTTTTTTTTTTTTTTTTTTGAGACAGGATCTTGCTGTATCGCTCAGGCTGGAATACAGTTGCTCAATCACAGCTCACTGCAGCCTCAAATTCCTGGGCTCAAGTGATCCTCCTGTCCCAGCCTCCCGAGTGCCTGGGACTACAAGTGTGCACCACCATGCCCCACTAATGTTTTTAAAAACCTTTTTTTGTAGAGACAGGGCCTAGCTATGTTGCCCAGGCTGGTCTCGAACTCCTGGGCTCAAGCAATCCTCCGCCTTGGCCTCCCAAAGTGGTGGGATTACAGGTGTGAGCCACCGCCCCTGGCCATCTCCTTACGTATATGGAATGCCATATGAACCTTCAGTATCTTGTACGTTTCTCACTTAGCAATATATCTGCAAATATTTCCACATCCTAGAGCACCTCATTCTGTTCTATGGCTGCTCAGAACTCCACCGTGTGGGCGGATCACAGCTTATTCCCTCAGTTCCCTTTTGCTGGACACTGGGTGGCCTCCTATCATTTGCTATTGTAAAGAAATGCTGCAAAGAAACACGTGTGCCTATGCCATTTCATACACATGCAGAAGTATTCGTGGGAAAGATTCCCAAAGTGACACTGCATCATCAAAGCGTCAGTTCTTCGGTGATTTTTAGAAAACATTGCCAATTTCCCCACCAGGAGGACTGAATCATTTCGTGCTCCCTGGCAACGTGGGAGACTGCCTGTCTCACAGCAAGTCTCTGAATTACGACCCTTGTCTGTAGTGACAGATGGCAAAGCCCTGGAGAAGCAGATACGCTGCTCAGAACTTTACCCTGCTTCCTTATTGCAGAAATTAAGAATTTTTAAACAAAATTATTTGCTTTTTCGGTACCTAGCTGTACTCAGTACAAAGGCATGGGGGGAGGAGTTTGTAAAGCGTGTTGCCAGGTAAATCCCTGTTATTTAAATTCTGTCTTCCCAATATCTCTAGAATCAGTTAATGCACCAGAAAATGTATGATATCTGAAGCCAACAGTTTTTCCAATTAGATGATTTTCTGATTCTAGCTGTAGTTTGTTGACTAAAGAGATTCGGTCATTTTTCCCTTCCTGTAAAATGTAAGGTTGGAATTAGATATCTCTTCTGGTTCTTTCTAGCTCAAACACTCTCAAAAAAATATATTTTTTGAGACAGGGTCTTGCTCTGTTGCCCAGGCTGGAGTGCAATGGTGTGATCATGGCTCACTGTAGCCTCGAACTCCTGGGCTCAAAGTCATGATCCTCCTACCTCAGCCTCCTGAGTAGCTGGAACTATAGGCGTGAGCCACTACACTTGGCTAATTTTTATTTTTTAGCAATGGGGTCTCACTATCTTGCCCAGGCTGGTCTCGAACTCCCAGGCTCAAGCAATCCTCCTGTGTGGTCTTCCCAAAGAGCTAGGATTACAGGTGTGAGTCACTGCTCCCAGCTAATTTTATTTTATTTTTCTTAGACAGTGTCCCACTCTATGGCCCAAGCTGGAGTGCAGTGGTGTGATCATAGCTCACTGTAGCCTTGACCTCATGCTCAAGCAATCCTACCGCCTCAACCTCCCAAGTACGCAGGACTACAGTCATAGGTCACCACGTCCAGCTAATTTTTTTTTTTTTTTTTTGAGACAGAGTCTCGCTATGTCGCCCAGGCTAGAGTGCAGTGGCGCGATCTCGGCTCACTGCAAGCTCCGCCTCCCAGGTTCACGCCATTCTCCTGCCTCAGCCTTCCAAGTAGCCGGGACTACAGGCGCCCACCACCATGCCTGGCTAATTTTTTTGTATTTTTAGTGGAGACGGGGTTTCACCGTGTTAGACAGGATGGTCTCAATCTCCTGACCTCGTGATCCGCCCACCTTGGCCTCCCAAAGTGCTGGGATTACAGGCGTGAGCCACCACGCCCGGCCACATCCAGCTAATTTTTGAATTTTTTGTAGAGACAAAGTCTTGGTATGTTGCCCCAGCAGAACTTGAACTCCTGCCCTCAAGTGATCCTCCCACCTCAGCCTCCCAAAGTGCTGGGATTATAGGTGTGAGCCACTGCACCTGGCCAGCTTTGTCTTTTTTCTGCATGTTCCTATCAGTTCCATTCAAAGTGGCCCTGAGACCCTCTGTGGCAGGTGCTGGGTGCTGCAGCCAGGGTGCCAAGGTGGAGAAGGGTCCTGAGGCGCTCACAGTAAGCAGGAGTCATGGACGCAGTCGCCTGTTGGGTACCTGACGTGCACTCTGATGGAGACAGATACACACACACACATGCATGCATGCACACACACACGTGCAGGCACACACACACAGAGCCACACTAGCAGGACAAAAATGAGGGAGGGATTAATTATATCTCAGGAATTTGACATAAAACCCTAACGAAGAGAAGAGGTTGAGAGAACAACCTGAAGCCACAAGGACAAGGAGGAGACATCTGTTGCTATAATGCTTGTTTGGAAAATATGAATTTGGGCCGGGCACAGTGGCTCATGCCTGTAATCCCAGCACATTGGGAGGCCAAGTTGGGAGGATCACTTGAGGTCAGGAGTTTGAGACCAGCCTGGCCAACATGGTGAAACTCTGTGTCTACTAAAAATACAAAAAATTAACCAGGCATGGTGGCTCACACCTGTAATCCCAGCTACTCAGGAGGCTGAGGCAGGAGAATTGCTTGAACCTGGGAAGTGGAGGAAAGAGTGAAACTCCATCTCAAAAATAAAATACAAATAAAAAAATAGGCCAGGCATGGTGGCTCATGCCTGTAATCCCAGCACTTTGGGAGGCCGAGGCGGGTGGATCACGAGGTCAGGGGATCGAGACCATCCTGGCTAGCACGGTGAAACCCCATCTCTACTAAAAATACAAAAAAAAAAAAAAAAAAGTTAGCCAGGCGTGGTGGCAGGCACCTGTAGTCCCAGCTACTTGGGAGGCTGAGGCAGGAGAATAGTGTGAACCCGGGAGGCGGAGCTTGCAGTGAGCCAAGATCATACCACTGCACTCCAGCCTGGGTGACAGAGCAAGACTCTGTCTCAAAACAATAAATAAATAAATAAAATTAAAAAATAAACTGGCATGTAATCTTTATTCCATCAAAGTTCATGGATCTCATGAATTCTATTCAACAAGTTCTGATTAAAATTATCTGTCCAACAAATCCATAGAGACAGAAAGTAGATTGTGGTAAACAGTGGCTGTGGATGTGGGGTCTCCTTTTGGGGTGATTAAAATGTTCTAGAACTAGATAGGGGTAGTGGCTGCACGATTTTATGAATATGATTTTTAAAAACCACCGAATTGTACACTTTAGAAGGGTGAATTGTATGTAAATAATAAAATGTGAATTCTGTCTCTCTCTCTTTTTGATATAGGGTCTCACTCTGTCACCCACACTGGAGTGCAGTGGCAAGATCACGGCTCACTACAGTCTTGACCTCCCAGGATCAAGTGATCCTCCCACCTCAGCCTCCTGAGTAGCTGGGAATACAGGTGCATGGCAGTGTGTCTAGCTAATTTAAAAAATATTTTTTTGTAGAGGTGGGGTTTCCCAATGTTGCCCAGGGTGGTCTCAAACTCCTTGGCTCAAGTGATCCATCTGCTTTGGCCTCCCAAAGTGCTGGGATTACAGGTGTTAGCCACCATGGCTGGCCTATATCTCAATTAAAAAAATATATATTTTAAAGAAATAGCCAAAGAATGACCGGAAAAGTCATAAAGGTTCTCCCCAGACACAGGGGAAGAAGCAGCCTCACTGCATACATTTAAAGGGATAGCTAAGCACCAAAATAGTTTTGTCATTAAAAACCTTCCTCTGCCCCAATATAAATGCAATGCTTCACTAATGCCTCAGAGACAGCTTGTGAAGAAGAAATCTTCCTAGGAAACACCAAAGTCCATCACGGTTTCCACTCTGAAAAGCTTATATGGCACACATGGCATACTTCGAAAAATTTCTATTTTTGGATCCTGTTCTGCTTTAAGGTAATCTCTGCAACTACCTGTTTAGGCTCATGGCAATGAGCATCTTGATTCTAAAATGATTAATGTTCTAGTTTTGGATCTATTCGCGTCACATAGAAACTGCTCCAGGGAACTCTGAATCTAACAAAATACCACTCTGAAGAAGGACTAAGCAAGAAATGCCATCAGAGAGCATTTTGTGAAATAAGGCAAAGATGTCTGCTCCCCTCCTATTCAACATTCATCTGGAGGTCCTAGCCAGAGCAGTAAGGGAAGAAAATAAAATAAGGCATAAATATTGGAAAAAAGAATAAAACTGTCTCTATTCATGAATACATGATTGTGTAGAAAATCCTAAGGAATCTACAAAAAAACTACTAGAATAGGCTGGCTGTGGTGGCTCACACCTGTAATCCCAGCATTTTGGGAGGCTGAGGAGGGTGGATCACAAGGTCAGGAGATGGAGACCATCCTGGCTAACACGGTGAAACCCCATCTCTACTAAAAAATGCAAAAACTTAGCCGGGTGTGGTGGCGGGCACCTGTAGTCCCAGCTACTCGGGAGGCTGAGGCAGGAGAATGGTGTGAACCCGGGAGGAGGAGCTTGCAGTGAGCTGGGATCGCGCCACTGGCACCAAGGCCTGGGCGACAGAGTAAGACTCTGTCTCCAAAAAAAAAAAAAAAAAACCTGTTAATGGAAGTAATCAAAATTTTAAATTTCTCTTTTAAAAAGACACTGTTAAGAAAAGCCAGGCCAGGCGCAGTGGCTCACGCCTGTAATCCCAGCACTTTGGGAGGCTGAGGCAGGAGGACTGCTTGAGCCCAGGAGTTTGAGACCAGCCTGGGCAACATTGTGGGACCCTGTCTCTACAAAAAATAAAAACATCAGCTGGGTGTGGTTTCGTGTATGTGTAATCCCAGCAACTCAGGAGGCTGAGGTGGGAAGATCACTTGAGCCTGGGAGTTGGAGGTTCAAGTTGGCCCTGCATTCCAGCCTGAGTGACAGAGCAAGACTGTCTCTGAAAAATAAATAAATAAACTGAGCACGGTGGCTCACGCTGATAGTCCCAACACTTTGGGAGGTTGAGGCAGGAGGATTACTTGAGGCCGGGAGTTCAATCAGCCTGGGAAACATAGTGGGCATGGTAGTGCATGCCTGTGGTCCCAGCTACTTGGGAGACTGAGGTGGGAGGATCTCTTGAGCCCAGGAATTTGAGGCTGCAGTGAGCTGTGATCACGCCTGCGAATAGCTACTGCACTCCAGCCTGGGCAACAGAGGAAGATGCTGTCTCAAAAATAAATAAATACACAAAATCAAAATTAGGCTGGGCAGGGTGGCTCACACCTGTAATCCCAGCACTTTGGGAGGCCAAGGCAGGTGGATCACTTGAGGTCAGGAGTTCGAGACCAGCCTGGTAAACATGGTGAAACCCCGCCTCTACTAAAAATACAAAAATTATCAAGGCATGGTGGCAGGCGCCTGTAATCTCAGCTACTTGGGAGGCTGAGACAGGAGAATCGCTTGAACCCAGGAGGCGGAGATTGCAGTGAGCTGATATCATGCCATTGCACCCCAGCCTGGGCAACAAGAGTGAAACTCAGTCTCAAAAAAAAAAATTAGGCCGGGTGCGGTGGCTCAAGCCTGTAATCCCAGCACTTTGGGAGGCCGAGGCGGGCAGATCATGAGGTCAGGAGATCGCAACCTTCCTGGCTAACATGGTGAAACCCCGTCTCTACTAAAAATACAAAAAATTAGCCGGGCATGGTGGCGGGCACCTGTAGTCCCAGCTACTCAAGAGACTGAGGCAGGAGAATGGCGTGAATCCTGAAGTGGAGCCTGCAGTGAGCCGAGATCACGCCACTGCACTGCAGCCTGGGCAACAGAGTGAGACTCTTGTCTCGGAAAAAAAAAAAAAAAATTAAAATTAAAAGTCCATATCTGTTAGAGAGACATCAAGATCATGAAATATTTATGAGTGACATGATATGATGCTGAGATTCACTCTAAAATGCTTCCAGAGAAAATGTGTATGGATGGGGCAAGATAAAATCAGTGGTAGTCAAAGGTAAGTGACCGTGCCATTCTTTCTACTTCAGTGCATATTTGAAATTTTCTTTCTCTTTTTTTTTTCTTTTTTTTAAGACAGAGCTTTGCTCATTGCCCAGGCTGGAGTACAATGGCATGATCTTGGCTCACCGCAACCTCCACCTCCGGGGTTCAAGCGATTCTCCTGCCTCAGCCTCCTGAGTAGCTGGGATTACAGGCATGCGCCACTATGTCCAGCTAACTTTGTATTTTTAATAGAGATGGGGTTTCTCCACATTGGTCAGGCTGGTCTCGAACTCCCAACCCCAGGTAATCCACCTGCCTCGGCCTCCCAAAGTGCTGGGATTACAGGCATGAGCCACCACGCCCGGCCTTGAAACTTTCTATAATAAAATTTAGTTTTTAAAACATTTCTGGCTGGGTGCGGTGGCTCACGCCTGTAATCCTAGCACTTTGGGAGGCCAAGGTGGGTGGATCGCTGGAGATCAGGAGTTTGAGACCAGCCTGGCCAACATGGTGAAACCCTATCTCTACTAAAAATACAAAAATTAGCCGGGCATGGTGGAGTATGCCTTTAGTCCCAGTTACTTGGGAGGCTGAGGCAGGAGAATCACTTGAACCCGGGAGGTGGAGGTTGCATTGAGCTGAGATCGTGCCACTGCACCTCAGCCTGGGCGACAAGAGCAAAACTCTGTACCCCCCACAAAAAAAAATCCCCAAGAATTTATCTTCATATGCCCCAGATCATTAGAAAGAGGAAGTTTGGGTCCAGTGACATCTGATTGTAACTTTTTCCTCCTTAAAACAAGCATGTTCCCTTTCCTCCCTAGAGACACAGAAACTCTCCCTCTAACAGAAAGGCCATCCTGCCGGTGATATTTGCACACCGGTGTTCAGTGGTGTGTTCGGATGTGACAAATATAGTCAAGAGAAAATGAAACGCATACATTTGTGGCACTGCCAGTGAGATTCTCATGGCTGATGGGCAGCAGCGTGCTCAGCTCCAGGTCTGTCACCACCTGACGAGATTCCGCCAGCAAACGCTGGAGCTTGCTTGTGGGCGAGAAACCATCCTGGGAGGGTAACACAATTGAAGCCTACAGGAAATTAAGAGGCACCTTTAAATGCTTAGGTTTACAAACACAAATGCTAACTACCTAGGAATATTGTTTTCTTTTTTTTTCTTTCTCTTGCTCTGTCGCCCAGGCTGAAGTGCAGTGGCACAATCACAGTTGACTGCCTCAAGCTCCTGGGCTCAAGTGATCCTCCTGCCTCAGCCTCTTGAAAAGCTGGGACCATAGGTGTGTGCAACCACACCCAGCTATTTTTTCTTTTGGTAGAGGTGGGATCTCACTATGTTGCCCAGGCTAGTCTTGAACTCCTGGCCTCAAGTTATCCTCCTGCCTCGGCCTCCCAAAGTGCTGGGGTTATAGGCGTGAGCCACTACATCTGATCATCTGTGAATATTTCTTTGTCTTTAGGTGTTACAAAGCAAAGCAGGACATCAAATAGTAGAATAAGAATAACTAAATTAATTCCTTTTCTTTCTTTCTTTTTTTTTTTTTTTTTGAGACAGAGTCTCACTCTGTTGCCCAGGCTGGAGTGCAGTGGCATGATCTCGGCTCACTGCAAGCTCCACCTCCCGGATTCATGCCATTCTCCTGCCTCAGCCTCTCGAGTAGCTGGGACTACAGGCACCCACCACCATGCCTGGCTAATTTTTTTTTGTATTTTTTAGTAGAGATGGGGTTTCACCGTGTTAGCCAGAATGGTCTCGATCTCCTGACCTCATGATCTGCCTGCCTCGGCCTCCCAAAGTGCTGGGATTACAGGCGTGAGCCACCGTGCCCAGGCTCTTTTTTTTTTTTTTTTTTTTGAGACGGAGTTTTGCTCTTGTTGCCTAGGCTGGAGTGCAATAGTGCAACCTCAGCTCACTGCAACCTCCACCTCCCGGGTTCAAGTGATTCTCCTGCCTCAGCCTCCCAAGTAGATGGGGCTACAGTTGCCCACCACCACGCCCGGCTGATTTTGTATTTTTAGTAGAGACGGGGTTTTACCCTGTTGGCCAGGCTGGTCTTGAACTCCTGACCTCCAGTGATCCACCCGCCTCGAACTCCCAAAGTGGTAGGATTACAGGCATGAGCCACTGCACCCAGCCCTTTTTATTTCTTAGAACCTACTCAGTTAAATAATTTGACTTAAACAGAACTTACTACAGCTAATAAAGTAACACCCATGTGATAAAAGAATCCTAGGCATTGGTTAACTCTCCTCAACCAACTTGTCAAGGCTGTATTTAGCATGTCAAAATACTTGCAAAATAAGACAACATTAAAGGCTTATAAGCCTTGAAAAATATGTGGGTATGTGCCTTCATTTATTCCTATTAAATTTCAACTTTGGGATCTGAAGTTTAGCACGAAAATGAGTCACTGCCAACTGCTCTTAAAGGGGCTTAGACTGATTTTTTTTTTTTTTTTTTTTTGGAGATGGAGTCTCACTCTGTCGCCAGGCTGGAGTGCAGTGGCGCAATGTCGGCTGACTGCAACCTCCAACTCCCGGGTTCAAGCAATTCTCCTGCCTTTCAGCCTCCCAAGTAACTGGGAATACAGGCATGTGCCACCAAGCCCAGCTAATTTTTGTATTTTTAGTAGAGACGGAGTTTCACCATGTTGGCCAGGATGGTCTTGATCTCCTGATCTCATGATCTGCCCGCCTCAACCTCCCAAAGTACTGGGATTATAGGCATGAGCTACCGCACCCAGCCCTGAATTTTTTTTTTTTTTTTTTTTTTTTTGAGATGGAGCCTTGCTCTGTCGCCAGGCCAGAGTGCAGTGGTGTGATCTCGGCTCACTGCAACCTCTTTCCAGGTTCAAGCGATTCTCCTGCCTCAGCCTCCCGAGTAGCTGGGATACAGGCACATGCCATCAAGCCTGGCTAATTTTTTGTATTTTAGTAGAGATGGGGCTCCACCATGTTGGCCAGGATGGTCTCGATCTCCCGACCTTAGGTGATCCCCCTGCCTTGGCCTCCAAAAGTGCTGGGAGTACAGGCGTGAGCCACCATCTGATTTTTTTTTTTTTTTTTTAAAGAAAACTTAATTTCAGCCGGGAGTGGTGGCTCACGCCTGTACTCCCAGCACTTTGGGAGGCTGAGGCGGGTGGATCACCTGAGGTTGGGAGTTCGAGACCAGCCTGACCAACATGGAGAAACCCCGTCTCTACTAAAAATACAAAATTAGCCGGGCATGGTGGCACATGCCTGTAATCCCAGCTACTAGGGAGGCTGAGGCAGGAGAATCGCTTGAACCTGGGAGGCGGAGGTTGTGGTGAGCCGAGATCATGCCATTGCACTCCAGCCTGGGCAACAAGAGTGAAATTCCGTCTCAAAAAAAAAAAAAATTCTTACTTTCTTTTTTTTATTTTTTATTTATTATTATTATACTTTAAGTTCTAGGGTACATGTGCACAACGTGCAGGTTTGTTACATATGTATACATGTGCCATGTTGGTGTGCTGCACCCATTAACTCGTCATTTACATTAGGTATATCTCCTAATGCTATCCCTCCCCCCTCCCCCGACCCCATGACAGGCCCTGGTGTGTGATGTTCCCCTTCCTGTGTCCAAGTGTTCTCATTGTTCAATTCCCACCTATGAGTGAGAACATGCAATGTTTGGATTTTTGTCCTTGCAATAGTTTGCTGAGAATGATGGTTTCCAGCTTCATCCATGTCCCTACAAAGGACATGAATTTATCATTTTTTATGGCTGCATAGTATTCCATGGTGCATATGTGCCACATTTTCTTAATCTAGTCTATCATTGTTGGACATTTGGGTTGGTTCCAGGTCTTTGCTATTCTGAATAGTGCCACAATAAACACACGTGTGCATGTGTCTTTATAGCAGCATGATTTATAATCCTTTGGGTATATACCCAGTAATGGGATGGTTGGGTCAAATGATATTTCTAGTTCTAGATCCTTGAGGAATCACCACACTGTCTTCCACAATGGTTGAACCAGTTTACGGTCCCACCAACAGTGTAAAAGTGTTCCTATTTCTCCACATCCTCTCCAGCACCTGTTGTTTCCTGACTTTTTAATGATCACTATTCTAACCGGTGTGAGATGGTATCTCATTGTGGTTTTGATTTGCATTTCTCTGATGGCCAGTGATGATGAGCATTTTTTCATGTGTCTGGTGGCTGCATAAATGTCTGCTTTTGAGAAGTGTTTGTTCATATCCTTTGCCCACTTTTTGATGGGGTTGTTTTTTTCTTGTAAATTTGTTTGTGTACTTTGTAGATTCTGGATATTAGCCCTTCGTCAGATGAGTAGATTGCAAAAATTTTTTCCCATTCTGTAGGTTGCCTGTTCACTCTGATGGTAGTTTCTTTTGCTGTGCAGAAGCTCTTTAGTTTAATTAGATCCCATTTGTCAATTTTGGCTTTTGTCGCCATTGCTTTTGGTGTTTTCGACATGAAGTCCTTGCCCATGCCCTATGTCCTGAATGGTATTGCCTAGGTTTTCTTCTAGGGTTTTTATGGTTTTAGGTCTAACATTTAAGTCTTTAATCCATCTTGAATTAATTTTTGTATAAGGTATAAGGAAGGGATCCAGTTTCAGCTTTCTACATATGGCTAGCCAGTTTTCCCAGCACCATTTGTTAAATAGGGAATCCTTTCCCCATTTCTTGTTTTCGTCAGGTTTGTCAAAGATAAGGTAGTTGTAGATGTGTGGTATTATTTCTGAGGGCTCTGTTCTGTTCCATTGGTCTATATCTCTGTTTTGGTACCAGTACCATGCTGTTTTGGTTAGTGTAGCCTTGTAGTATAGTTTGAAGTCAGGTAGCATGATGCCTCCAGCTTTGTTCTTTTGGCTTAGGATTGACTTGGCAATGCGGGCTCTTTTTTAGTTCCATATGAACTTTAAAGTAGTTTTTTCCAATTCTGTGAAGAAAGTCATTGGCACCTGGCCATAGCCAGACAGTGTTTCACCATGTTGACCAGGCTGGTCTTGAACTTCTGACCTCAGGTGATCCACCTGCCTCAGCCTCCCAAAGTGCTGGGATTACAGGCATGAGCCACCATGCCCGGCCTATTATTATTTTTTAAGACAGGGTCTGGCTCTGTCACCCAGGCAGAAGTGCAATGGCACAATCTCAGCTTGCTGCAGCCTCCACCTCCCGGGCTCAAGCGATTCTTCCACGTCAACCTCTTGAGTGGCTGGGACCACAGGCACGAGCTACAACACCTGGCTAATTTTTGTATTTTTAGTAGAGACGGGGTTTCACCATGTTGCCCAGGCTGGTCTTCAACTCCTGACCTCAGGTGATCTGCCTGCCTCAGCCTCCCAAGGTGCTGGGATTACAGGCATGAGCCACCACGCCTGGCCTGATAAGTGTTTTATTAGCATAGTGCAGAGAGGAGGTAAATCTGGAGAAGTAATTAAAGAAGGGATATTCTACACAGACATAAAGAATAGTGTCTCTTTGGGACTGAATAACTGGCTAGAACTTCTCTATCAGTTGAAAACAAAGGGCCGGGCACGGTGGCTCACGCCTGTAATCCCAGCACTTTGGGAGGCTGAGGCAGGCAGATCACGAGGTCAGGAGATCGAGACCATCCTGGCTAACACGGTGAAACCCCGTTTCTACTAAAAATACAAAAAATTAGCCGGGCGAGGTGGCGGGCACCTGTAGTCCCAGCTACGCGGGAGGCTGAGGCAGGAGAATGGCGTGAACCCGGGGGGCGGAGCCTGCATGAGCCGAGATCGCGCCACTGCACTCCAGCCTGGGTGAAAGAGCGAGACTCCTTCTCAAAAAAAAAAAAAGAAAAGAAAACAGCCCGGGCGCGGTGGCTCAAGCCTGTAATCCCAGCACTTTGGGAAGCCGAGGTGGGAGGATCACAAGGTCAGGAGATCGAGACCAACCTGGCTAACACGGTGAAACCCCGTCTCTACTAAAAAAATACAAAGAATTAGCCGGGCATGTTGGCGGGCGCCTATAGTCCCAGCTACTCGGGAGGCTGAGGCAGGAGAATGGCGTGAACCCGGGAGGCCGAGCTTGCAGTGAGCCAAGATCGCACCACTGCACTCCAGCCTGGGGGACAGAGAAAGACCCTGCCTCAAAAAAAAAAAAGAAAAAAAGAAAACAAAGCTATAAATATATGGTGGTTTAGTGTGTGAAAAGATGTACAACATTGTTAGTCATTAGGGGAATGCAAGTTAAAACCACATTGAGATACCTCTTCATACCTGTTAGAATGTCTGGAATTTAAAAATTGACCATAGCAAGTATTGACTGGAATCTGGAGCAGCTGGGACCGTCATACAGTGATGGTGGGAATGTAACTGGTATAACCACTTTGGAAAACATCTGGCAGTTCCTTAAAATGTTAAATATACCCCAGCACTTTGGGAGGCTGAGGCAGGAGGATTGCTTGAGGTCAGGAGTTTGAGACCACCCTGGGCAACATAACAAGACCCCATCTCCACAAAAAATGCAAAAATGAGCTGGGCATAATGGCTCATGCCTACAGTCCCAGCTACTTGGGAGGCTGCGGTGGGAGGATTACTTGAGCCCAGGAGTTTGAGACTGCAATAAGCCAGGATTGCGTCACTGCACTCCAGCTTGGGCGACAGAGCAAGACCCTGTCTCTAAAAAAAGAAAAAAAAAAAGGTTAAATATACACCTACCATATGACCTAGCTAGCATTCCATTCCTAGATAAACGATGTCTATACAAAAAAAGTGTCTATACAAAGACTTATTTTACATGAATATGCAAGCAGCTTTATTTGTATTACCCAGTACACCAGAAACAATCCAAATGTCCATTGACAAGTGAATGGCTAAATCACTGTGGTAATAGCGTGGTGCAGAAGTAATTGCGGTTTTTGCCATTACTTTTTTTTGTTTTTAAGATTGAATCTCGCTCTGTCGCCCAGGCTGGAGTCTAGTAGCATGATCTTGGCTCACTGCAACCCCCGCCTCCCGGGTTTAAGTAATTCTCCTGCCTCAGCCTCCCAAGTAGCTGGGATTACAGGCACACACCAGCACACCAGGCTAATTTTTGTATTTTTAGTAGACAGGGGGTTTCGCCATGCTGGCCAGGCTGGTCTCGAGCACTTGACCTCAAGTGATCCGCCTGCCTTGGCCTCCCAAACTGTTGGGATTACTTTTAATGGCCTGCCATTACTTTTAATGACAAAGACCATACTTACTTTTGCACCAACCTAATATATCCACACAATAGGATACTTGTCAGCAACAAAAAGGAATTATTTATACACACAGTCACATAGGTTAATCTCAAGATAATTACACTGAGTGAAAGAAACAAGAGGGACACAAAAGTTTGAATGCATTTATATAAAATTCTAGAAAATGCAAATTAATCTGTGTTACAGAAGACAGATTAGTGAGTGGTTGTCTGGGAATAGGGAGGGACGCACAGGGCAGAGGAAGAATTCCAAAGGGGTTTGGGTGTAATGAATGTGTCACTATTAGTCTGTCACATACAGACTAATGTGTGGTAAATGGGATTTCACTATATAAGAAAATGTCTGGGCTGGGCGCGGTGGCTCATGCCTGTAATCCCAGCACTTTGGGAGGCCAAGGCGGGCGAATCACGAGGTCAGGAGATCGAGACTCTCCTGGCTAATACGGTGAAACCCCGTCTCTACTAAAAATACAAAAAATTAGCCAGGCGAGGTGGCGGGCGCCTGTGGTACCAGCTACTTGGGAGGCTGAGGCAGGAGAATGGCGTGAACCCCGGGGGGCGGAGCCTGCAGTGAGCTGAGATCGCGCCACTGCACTCCAGCCTGGGCGACAGCAAGACTCCGTCTCAAAAAAAAAAAAAAAAAGAAAATGTCTGGCCAGGTACAGTGCCTTGTGACTGTAATCCCATTAGTGGGATGAAGATTTCAATTTGCCACCCTGGTGTCTTGGTAAATCATAGATGTTAGATGTTTTCCTTTTTTTTTTTTTTGAGACAGAGTCTCGCTCTGTTTCCAGGCTGGAGTGCAATGGTGCAATCTCGGCTCACTGCAAACTCCGCCTCCTGGTTTCAAGCGATTCTCCCCCCTCAGCCGCCCAAGTAGCTGAGATTACAGGCACCCGCCACTACACCCGGCTAATTTTTGTATTTTAGTAGAGATGGGGTTTCACCATGTTGGTCAGGCTGGTCTCGAACTCCTGACCTCAGGTTATCTGCCCACCCCGGCCTTCCAAAGTGATGGGATTACAGGCGTGAGCCACTGCGCCCAGCGATGTTTTCCTCTTTTATGTTTTTAAAATTTTATTGAAATAAAAAATAGAGGCAGGGTCTTGCTATGTTGCCCATGCTGATCCTGAATTCCTGGGCTTAAGCAATTCTCCCACCTTGGCCCCCAAGAGTGTTGGGATTACAGGCATGAGGCACTGTACCTGGCCACACATTTCTTATATAATGAAATCCCATTTACCACACATTAGTCTGTATGCATGTCTCTGCAGATAGAGAAATCTGTAAGCAAGCCCACCAACATGTCACCTGGGTCTCTCTAGACACTGCCAGGGGTTGCCTATTTGGAGGAAGGGACAGCTGAGACCAGGCAGTTAGGTGATATCTACATTTCTGTATTGTTCTTGTGGTTTGTTTCTCTTTTTCTTCCCTTTCTTTTTATTTTTACAACCAACATGTATCAAGTTGCCAAAAAAAAAAAATACAATTTTTCTTGAAAGAAAAAAAAGTAGTCCCAGCATGGTGGTTCACACTTATAATCCCAGCATACTTTGGGAGGCCAAGGCAAGAAGATCACTTGAGCCCAAGTGTTCAAGACCAGACTGGGCAACAAATCGAGACCCTGTCTCTACAAAAAAAATAAGAAAATTAGCTGGGCATGGTGGCATGTGCCTGTAGTTGCAGCTACTTGGGAGGCTGAGGCAGGAGGATCTCTTAAGCTCAGGAGGTTGAGGCTGCAGTGAGCCATGATTGCACCACTGCACTACAGCCTGGCTGACTGAGTACCCTGTCTCAAAGAAACAGAACAAAACACAAAATAATAAAATAAATAAAATGATTGCCTTAAAAGCATCTTAAAATCCTAGAATTAAAAAAAAAAAAACGGAGGAATAGCCAAAATAAGCAAGCTACCAGTGGTTGCTAGAGAAGCATTAAAAGCCTGTTGGTGAGAGGCCTGGCTTGAGTAAGCTGGGGATTTCTAAGCAAAATACGAACCTTTTCATTGAATGCTGGTGCATCTTTGTAGATTAACAAACTCGTAGGTGAGTTCTTTTTATCGGAAAAGGACTCTGTCTCATCTTCTCTCAAGGTAGATTTTGAAGAACCCAAAGAGTGGGAATCTTGGATGGCAATTAGCTCACTATGAATAAGAAAACCCAACAAAAACAAATATCTTAAAACAGTATCATACATAGATCACTCTTATACTCAAAAGTATCTTAAAAGGACAAAGAAGTGTTTTTGTTATTGAAGCAGCTCAAGTTTGAGTAGAACATTATAGCTTGGAATAGAATATTATAAGTTAATGCATACCTTTTGCAAATAAGAATTAAAACAAGGCTGGGCACGGTAGCTCACGCCTATAATCCCAGCACTTTGGGAGGCTGATCCGGGTGGATCACGAGGTCAGGAGATCAGGACCGTCCTGGCCAACATGGTGAAACCCCAGCTCTACTAAAAACACAAAAATTAGCTGGGTGTGGCCGGGCACGGTAGCTCACACCTGTAATCCCAGCACTTTGGGAGGCCGAGGAGGGCGGATCAGGAGGTCAGGAGATTGAGACCATCCTAACATGGTGAAACCCTGTCTCTACTAAAAAATACAAAATATTAGCTGGGTGTGGTGGCGGGTGCCTGTAGTCCCAGCTACTCGGAAGGCTGAGGCAGGAGAATGGCGTGAACCCAGGAGGCAGAGCCTGCAGTGAGCCAAGATCGTGCCACTGCACTCCAGCCTGGGCGACAGAGCAAGACTCCGCCTCAAAAAAAAAAAAAAATGAGCTGGGTGTGGTGGCACGTGCCTGTAATCCCAGCTACTCAGGAAGCTGAGGCACAAGAATTGCTTGAACCCAGGAGGTGGAGGTTGCAGTGAGCCGAGATCATGCCACTGCATTCCAGCCTGGCGACGGAGCGAGACTCTGTCTCAAAAAAAAAAAAAAATTTAAAAAAAATTATTAGGTAAAGGTAACTATAGAATAAAAAATGTTCTCCCAAAAAATACAGTGAAATGAAGGTTCTAGAGATAGGATCATCTAAAAGGGAGGGAAAAATTAAAACAGACTAATTCTCAAAAAAAAAAAAAAGCTGGCCGGGTGCGGTGACTCATGCCTGTAATCCCCATACTTCGGGAGGCCAAGGAGGGCGGATCACCTGAGGGTCAGGAGTTTGAGACCAGCCTGGCCAACATGGTAAAAATCCATCTCTACTAAAAATACAAAAATCAGCCAGGCATGGTGGCATGCGCCTGTAATCTCAGCTACTCTGGAGGTTGAGGCAGGAGAATTGCTTGAACCCAGGAGGCAGAGGTTGCAGTGAGCCGAGATCGTGCCATTGCACTCCAGGCTGGGCCACAAGAGCGAAACTTCATCTCAAAAAAAAAAAAAAAAAAATGGAACCAAGTGCAATGACTCATGCCTGTAGTCTCGGCTACCTGGGAGGCTGAAGTGGGATCACTTGAGACCAGGAGTTAGAGGCTGCAGTGAGATATGATTATACCACTGCACTCCAGCCTGGGTGACAGCGAGACCCTATCTCTAAAAAGAAAAAAAAAAACAAAACATGGAATAAGGTTATACTTGTGAACATTTTAGGTTTTCAGTTTGTGAGATTGATTTTTGTTAATGGCTTTGTTCATTTATTTATTTTTGTTATTGTTAGAGATGGGCCATCCTGTTGCCCAGGATGGCCTTCAACTCCTGAACTCAAGAGATCCTCCTTGTTTTGGCCTCCCGAAGTATTGGAATTACAGGCATGAGCCACCTCACCTGACCAATGACCTTTTCTTTTAAGACCGAGTCCCATTCTGTTGCCCAGGCTGGAGTGCAGTGGCATAATCTTGGGTCATTGCAACCTCCACCTCCTGGGTTCAAGCGATTCTTGTGCCTCAGCTTCCCGAGTAGCTGGGACTACAGGTGTGCACCACCATGTCCGGCTCATTTTTGTATTTTTAGTAGAGATAGGGTTTCACCATGTTGGCCAGGCTGGTCTCGACCTCATGACCTCAGGTGATCCGCCTGAGTTTGACAGCAAAAGCTGTTCTGGAACAGACCAGAGGCACTAGAACTGCTTCCTTCCCTGTAACCTACAATGAAGTGAGAACAGGCTGCCCCCGGTTTCTCCCTGCACGGGTAAACCTCTGTTTGTCAAATGGAATGCTGGCACAAATGTGAACATTTTAGTTAGATAATAAAGTAGGTACGCAAGTTCTTACAATCTATGGAAAAATAGAAAAACATAATTATCTTTCTACTTAATCACGTATTTGTCATGTGATATCTTGGCATCCGTCTCTGCTGGCAGAACAGGCAATCACTTCAATCATTTTAAGTTGGTGAGGTCAAAAGGGCCTTGAAAGAAACTCTGAATGTAAATCTGAACTTATTTCATACATTAAACTTAATCCTCTATGCTCTTAAAACTATCTGACATAAGCCTGTCCCTTAATATATGAGTGTCCTTGTTCAGTAGTGAAAAATAGGCATTGTGCCCTGATACTTGCAATTATCCAAAGATCCTTAAAGACCAAATATGAATAGATGACATTTAGTGTGACGACCGACTTTTTAAAATAATTTGCAACTGGCAGAATGACTATCTGCATGACCTTTAAACAATTCAAGTTTCTAAAAGGGCCAAAGGAAATAAACAAAATACAATTAAAGAGCCAAAGGATACTCCAAATAATTAAGCACTAGAAATAAATTTTAATCGTAAAGTCCTATAAAGCCAATGTAATGATTAAAATACGCCTCTCAATATAGAAACTTCATCCTTTCTGTAATTTAAGATTGAAGAGCTATGCTTTATTTAAAAATAGCAGACATTATTATGATGCCACTCACATACAAGATTAACTATTCCAACAATAAGACAAGCTTGAATAAGGCAGCATATGCCTTATTCTCTTAAATTTTCTTCTCTTAAAAAAACCAGTAACTTACCAGCTTGTTAAATACAAGTATCCTCTTTCCTGAATGATTTTCTTTTTTTTTTTTTTTTTTTTTTTTTTTTGAGACGGAGTCTTGCTCTGTTGCCCAGGCTGGAGTGCAGTGGCGCGATCTCGGCTCACTGCAAGCTCCGCCTCCCAGGTTCACGCCATTCTCCTGCCTCAGCCTCTCCAAGTAGCTGGGACTACAGGCGCCCGCCACCACGCCCGGCTAATTTTTTGTATTTTTAGTAGAGACAGGGTTTCATCGTGGTCTCGATCTCCTGACCTCGTGATCCGCCCGCCTCGGCCTCCCAAAGTGCTGGGATTACAAGCGTGAGCCACCGCGCCCGGCCGATTTTCAAAAATTAAGGAAGTTTGGGCAATGTAAAGTCTCAAACAGATATGAAATGAATGAACACAAAGGCAGGCATGGTTGGATATGTAAATATACTAAGTGACCCTGGATAAGAGCTGAGAGATGCCGGGGGTGGTGGTTCACACCTGTAACCCTCACAGGTGAAAAAGATTGCTTAAGCCCAGGAGTTCAAGACCAGCCTGAGCAATATCGTACCACCTCATCTCAATCTTTTTAAAAAGAGCCATGACAAATGTTTTTGAAATAGAGTCTCACTTTGTTGCCCAGGCTGGAGTGCAGTGGCACAATCATAGCTCACCACAGTCTCAAACTCCTGAGTTCAAGTGATCCTCCCACCTCAGCCTCCCAAGTAGCTTGGACTACACGTGTTTGCCACCCATGCCCAGCAAATTAAAAAAAATTTTTTGTGGAGATGGAGCCTCACTATGTTACCCAGGCTAGTCTCAAATTCCTGGACTCAAGTGGTCCTCCTGCCTCAGCCTCCCAAGTACTGGGACTACAGGTGTACACCACCATGCCCAGCTAACTTAAAAACAATTTTTAAAAAATGTGTAGCGGCCAAGTGTGGTGGCTCATGCCTGTAATCACAGCAATTTGGGAGGCCAAGGTGGGTGGATCACTTGAAGTCAGGAGTTCGAGACCAGCCTGGCCAATATGGTGAGACCCCATCTTTACTAAAAATACAAAAATTAGCTGGGCATGGTGGTGTGTGCCTTTAATCCCAGCTACTTGGGAGGCTGAGGCAGGAAAATGGCTTGAACCCAGGAGGCGGAGGTTTCAGTGAGCCAAGATTGCGCCACTGCACTCCAGTCTGGGCGACAAAGCTAGTCTCCATCTCCAAAAAAAAAAAAAAAAAAAAAAAATGTGGAGATAGGGTCTCGCTATATTGCCCATGCTGGTCTCAAACTCCTGGCCTCATGTGACCCTCCTGCCTTGGCCTCCCAAAGTGCTAGAATTACAGGCATGAGCCACCACAATGCACCAAGAGACATTTTTTTTTTTTTTTTTTGAGATGGAGTCTCGCTCTGTTGCCGAGGCTGGACTGCAGTGGCGCGATCTCGGCTCACTGCAAGCTCCGCCTCCCGGGTTCACGCCATTCTCCTGCCTCAGCCTCCCAAATAGCTGGGACTACAGGCACCCGCCACCACGCCCAGCTAATTTTTTGTATTTTTTAGTAGAGATGGGGTTTCACCGTGTTAGCCAGGGTGGTCTCGATCTCCTGACCTCGTGATCCGCCCACCTTGGCCTCCCAAAGTGCTGGGATTACAGGCGTGAGCCACCGCACCTGGCCTAAGAGACATTTTTATATGGGGTCTAGGTAATGCCATCTGGACCAGAAATGGTCAGCGTGTCAGTTCGGAATGGCTTCTGGGGTGAGGAATGCTCCAGGGTGGCATTCCACCCTGTGCAGCGATCCACCCGTTTGCTTTTTAATAAAACATATTTGCCCAAGTCATAACAACTGGTTTTGTTTTTAAACAAAACCTTTGC
Source organism: Nomascus leucogenys (assembly GCF_006542625.1). Taxonomy (NCBI): domain Eukaryota; kingdom Metazoa; phylum Chordata; class Mammalia; order Primates; family Hylobatidae; genus Nomascus; species Nomascus leucogenys. The sequence goes on along the minus strand of NC_044390.1, from coordinate 89,963,434 downwards.
CTCAGAAGCCGTCCTCAGTATAAACGCGTCCCTGGAATCTAACAGAGCCTCTATAGTTAAAGACTCAACAGTCCATGCTGTGATGAAAAGAGGCAACCATTGGTCCTAAGGAAGATTTCTGTTAGCAAACATGGCTTCTGGATTAATAGTAGGTATGGCGTGGCTTCCGTCACCCTTTGTATTTCTAAATACTGGCATGTATGCTCCGTGGGTGTTTACAGATGTGAACGTTACTCACCTTGCCGGGGAGTCATGTTGTATCCCACAGATGCTTTCTGAACAGGTGCACCCAGATTTGAGGCGGACAATTCTCTGCATTTTGGAAGCCTTGAAAATACTCATCCACTCCACGTCAGGCATGTGGCCTGGGGCTTCAATTATGAAGTTACTCGGGTGGCAGCACTTGGAGTCACACATGCCACTTTCGCCCAGACAGGCTTCATTTTTCTGGCAGCATGAGACTTCGGACCTTTCCATCTGATCTTGACATTCTACATCCAGCTTTTCTGGATGTTTTGAACTTGGACAGTTGGTCAGGCCCAGGTAAACACTGACATCGTGCCACTGCTTCTCATCAGATAAAGTGGGCATTTCTGAGGGTTGTTTTCCTTCGTTCTGAACCCCAGTGCCATGACATTTTGGTGATTTTGCATGGATCTTGCACAGTGTAATTTTGTTGTCGGGTTCAGTCTGGGTTTTTCCTCCCAGAGACCAAGACTTGTGTTTCTCTACTAAGTCTTTGGTAAATATGGATGACAGCGTAATTACACTTTTCTCCCCAAATGCAGTATTGATCTGTCGTTTCTTCTCTTTGCATTCATCATCACAAGAGCTCTTGTCTGACCTATTTTGCTGAAACAACATGGCTTCAAATTTCTGGTCCTTAAACAGTGACTTCTGATTTTTTTCCCTCTTAATATCGACTTTTGGGTGGTTATTTTCAAGGTCTGATAAACACATGTCTCTGCTATGGTGGCATTAGAAAAAAAATGGAGGTTATAAGATATACTTGATGCTATAATTCTAAACATTTCACCCAAAACTCAGTAGAGCTAAATCCCAATGAGACTCATTTGTCTGAACCTCAGAGCCCAATTCCAGCCCGACCTTCTCCAGGAAGCCTTTCTGACCACCAAGCCCACATCCCCTTTTCCATCCTCACCTCTTATTGCACTTACTGTCTATATGAGAAAAAAAGAATACTACAGAAATGTGACAAAACCTTTTAATAAATCTTCCTTTAAAATTTTTCATGTCACTTGTATTGTATTCAGGTATTCTAATCTGCATCATTCTGATATCTTAGGAAATATAACTCTGTCTTTCCATAATGCTATAAACTATTTTATGCTTAAAAAAAATTTTTTTTTTAGGCCGGGTGCAGTAGCTAACGCCTGTAATCCCAGCGCTTTGGGAGGCTGAGGCGGGTGGATCACCTGAGATCGAGAGTTCGAGACCAGCCTGGACCACATGGAGAAACCCTGTCTCTACTAAATATACAAAAATTAGCTGGGCGTGGTGGCGCATGCCTGTATTCCCAGCTACTTGGGAGGCTGAGGCAAGAGAATTGCTTGAACCTGGGAGGCGGAGGTTGCAGTCAGCCGAGATCGCACCATTGTATTCCAGCCTGGGTGACAAGAGTGAAACCTCGTCTCAAAAAAAAAAAAATTTTTTTTTTGGTAGAGACAGGGTCTTGCTATGTTGCCTAGGCTGCTCTTGAACTCCTGGCCTCAAGTAATCCTCCTGCCTTAGCTACCGAAAGCACTGCGATTACAGGTGTGAGCCATGGCGCCCAGCCCATTTTAAGCTTTTAAGGAATAACCTCAACTCATCTAGTACCTCCTAGAGGCAACGAAGGTCAAAAAGGAGAAAGACAGCCTTGGCAACACGACGAAACCCCATATCTACAAAAAAAAAAAAAGTAGCTGGGCATGGTGGCGCACGCCTGTGGGCCCAGCTACTTACTTGGAAGGCTGAGGTGAGAGGATCGCTTTAACCCAGGAGGTGGAGGTTGCAGTGAGCTGAGGTTGCACCACTGCATGCCAGCCTGGGCAACAGAGCAAGACCCCACCTCAAAAAAAGGAAAAAGGAGAAAGAGCCAGTATGTTAGGGGCTTCTGCCTGCAAGAAAACTCTGAGTTAGTCTGGTGTCTGGTGGCAGTGGCAGCAGCTAGGACCCAGAGCCACAGGCCACAACCCCCCTCAGAGGGCCCCAAAGGAAAGTGAAACAAGTGCAGCGGAAAGCAGGGTGGCCCCAGCCACACACCACACACCTGGGGCGATCCCTGCAGTGCTGCAGCTACTAAGCCCTGCTGCTCTCAACTCCATTCTCCCAGGGAAAGTCGCTGCTGCAACCCAGTCCAGCCTCCATGGTTCCAACCAGCCATGGGGAGCTTCCCTAATCCCTCTCCCTTTCAAAGACTTCTTGTAACATTTCAGCTTAGAAAAGTAGACTAAGTTGAGCTGTGGTACAGTTATATGCCTGTTAAATTAAACCACGCTTTATATGTTTATATTTTAATTTTACAGAAGCCAATTTAATTCCCACACTGCTTGTTGTGGGGAAGGGAAGATGTTTCCTATTAACGAGGCAAGCAGGAAAATCCAGTTAAGGGCGCAGATCACCCTCGGTGGAGTGGGGCTCCTACTCAGCGATCAATGCATTCCTTGGCATTACTTCTTTTGGGTAAGTGCCATGCCCTATATACCTACATGTGCCCAAGTCCTAGCCTAGTGTCCAAACACTGAATGCTGGATGGATGGATGGATGGATGGATGGATGGATGGATGGATGGTCAAATGATTCATCTCTGTAGTGTCTACTCTAGCTCAAAGCCTTCTACACAACAGAAGGGAAAATCAGGTTAAAGAAATTTACTTCTATCCAGTGGCTAAATCAGGATCATGACTAAAATTCTTAGATCGGGTCTTCCTGCGACTGAGGATTATGACAATCATTATTAGCTCACATACATTTATTTTATTTATTTATTTATTTATTTATTTTTTCATACAGAGTCTCACTCTGTCACCCAGGCTGGAGTGCAGTGGCGCGATCTCAGCTCACTGCAACCTCTGCCTCCCAGGTTCCAGCAATCCTCCTACCTTAGCCTGCCGAATAGCTGGGACTACAGGCGCCTGCCACCACGCCTGGCTAATTTTTTTGTATTTTTGGTACAGATGGGGCTTCACCGTGTTAGTCAGGATGGTCTCGATCTCCTGACCTCGTGATCCACCTGCCTCGGCCTCCCAAAGTGCTGGTATTACAGGCATGAGCCACCGCGCCAGGCCTATTATTTATTTTTTGAGACGGAGTTTGGCTCGTCACCCAGGCTGGAGTGCAATGGCGCAATCTCAGCTCACTGAAACCTCCACGTCCGGGGTTTAAGTGATTCTCCTGCCTCAGCCTCCCAAGTAGCTGGGATTACATGTGCCCATGACCACGCCCAGCTAATTTTTATATTTTTATTTATTTATTTATTTTGAAACAGAATCTTGCTCTATTACCAGGCTGGAGTGCAGTGGCGTGATCTTGGCTCATTGCAACCTCCACCTCCCAGGTTCAAGCGATTCTCGTGCCTCAGCCTTCCGAGTAGCTGGGACTACAGGCACGAGCCACTATGCCCGGCTAACGTTTGTATTTTTAGTAGAGATGGGGTTTCACCACGTTGGCCAGGCTGGTCTCGAACTCCTGACCTCAGGTGACCCACCTGCCTTGGCCTCCCAAAGTGCTGGGATTACAGGTGTGAGGCACCGTGCCTGGCCACATTTATTTCCTACCATATGGGGAATAGTAGTCAGTACTGGCCAACAGTAAGTGCACAGTAAATACTGACTGATGGAACATAATACAAGATTATATTAATTGCATCTTGCTAAGATTACCTGGAGTCCAGGGCCTTTGATTCCTTCATCTTTGAGTCATACATCTGTATTAATTCCTGAGAATTTTCCACATTGAAATTAAGAAACTGCAGATCATTCTGTTGTTTTACATAAATCTGTCATAGATATTGACAAATCAACACGAAATGTAATAACAAAACTAAACTGGGCCGGGTGCAGTGGCTCACGCCTGTAATCCCAGCACTTTGGGAGGCCGAGGGGGGCGGATCACAAGATCAGGAGATCGAGACCACGGTGAAACCCCGTCTCTACTAAAAAATACAAAAAAATTAGCCGGGCGTGGTGGCCGGCGCCTGTAGTCCCAGCTACTCGGAGAGGCTGAGGCAGGAGAATGGCGTGAACCTGGGAGGCGGAGCTTGCAGTGAGCCGAGATTGCGCCACTGCACTCCAGCCTGGGTGACAGAGCGAGACTCCGTCTCAAAAAAAAAAAAAAAAAAAAAAAACTAAACTGAACCAACAATTTGGCACTTTCCCTGAAACAGTTCACAAATCCTAAAACAGGTCAGATAGTTACTAGAGAAATATGCTAAATATGTCTGCTTTTAATTTTCCTTTGTTAGCACTAAGATTTGCTAGGATAGCTGGACTCCCAACCTTTGATCACCACAAGCAAGACCTATTTGCTGTACTAAACATGATATACAGGCTGGGTGCGCTGGCTCACGCCTGTAATCCCAGCACTTTGGGAGGCTGAGGTGGGCGGGTCATGAGGTCAGGAGTTCGAGACCAGCCTGGCCAACACAGTAAAACCCTGTCTCTACTAAAAATACAAAAAATTGGCTGGGCGTGGTGGTGGGCACATGTAATCCCAACTACTTAGGAGGCTGAGGCAGGAGGATCGCTTGTAACTGGGAGGTGGAGGTTGCAGTGAGCCGAGATCAGGCCATTGCACCCCAGCCCGGTTGACAGTGCGAGACTCTGTTTAAAAAAAAAAATAAAAATAATAAAAATAAATAAACATGATATACAACTAATGTAGTTAGGATTCCAAACCACCAATTAAACAAAATCGACGGGCATACATTTTTCCTAATTTGCTATTTGTTTACAAACATTTCTTATGTAATAGAGAAGGATGATTGGGGACATACCTGTCTCAGAATGTGCAGTTCTGAATTTGTGCGTTCTTGCTTTGACTTCGCAATATTAAGCAATTCATCTTTCCTCTTTTCTCTCTCTACTATTTAAGAACAAGTATTATTAACATTTTTCATCAGCTGTATCAACACAAACCTATTTCCAACAATTTAATGCTCGGCTAACATTTTTGTTGTTGTTGTTTCTGAACTTAAAAATAGCAGAATGGGCTGAATGAAGTGGCTCACACCTGTAATTGCAGCACTTTGGGAGGCCGAGGTGGGTAGACCACTTGCGGTCAAGAGTTCGAGACTGGCCTGGCCAACATGGTGAAACCCCATATTTACTAAAAATACAAATTTAGCCAGGTGTGGTGGTGCATGCCTGTGGTCCCAGCTACTTGGGAGGCTGAGGCAGGAAAATCATTTGAACCTGGGAGGTGGAGGTTGCAGTGAGCAGAGATTGCGCCACTGCACTCCAATCTGGATGACAGAGTGAGGACTTTGTCCCAAAAAAAAAAAAGAAGTGATTTGTAGATTCAGGGATTATTTGTCTTTCCTTTTGTGGGGGATAGAATAAGGGTGATTTCCAAATCTCTATACTTAATACATATTACTTTAATTATTTATTTTTAAATTTTAAAAGATAAAATATTTTTTAAAATAGAGATGGGGTCTCACTATGTTGCCCAGGCTGGTCTTGAACTCTTGGGTTTCACCATGTTAGCCAGGTTGGTCTCGAACTCCTGGCCTCATGTGATCTGCCCAGCCTCCCAAAATGCTAGGATTAGGGGCATGAGCCACCACGCCAGGCCAAAACCGAGACATTTTAACAGTGGAAGTGATATCCGTAGTGTATCTGACTCAGTGGGTCTCAATTCTACATGCCTTTCATGTTAACAGCATCCAAGCAGGGTGTACTCCTAATGTTTAAATAAACCTGTTTTGTTATATTCCCAGCTACTTCGGAGGCTGAGGTGGGAAGATTGCTTGAGCCCAGGAGTTTGAGACCAGCCTGAGTCAACACAGCAAGACACTGTCTCTTAAAAAAAAAAACAAAACTTGTTTTGGATACAGCATGGTCCCTAAACAAAAGCCAACTACTTTATCTGGCCCTCAGAGTAATTTTAAATATATCTGAATGTTGGCCAGTGGGGTTGTCAGGGGGCGGTGGGGGAGGGCAGGTGGTCAAAGAAAAAAAATATATATATATATATATATATATTTGAATGTTGCCTTAATCTCTGGTCATTTCATTTCATTTTATTTTGAGACGGAGTCTCGCTCTGTCGCCCAGGCTGGAGTGCAGTGGCGCAATCTCGGCTCACTGCAAGCTCCGCCTCCCGGGTTCACGCCATTCTCCTGCCTCAGCCTCTCCAAGTAGCTGGGACTACAGGCGCCCGCCACCACGCCCGGCTAATTTTTTGTATTTTTTTAGTAGAGACGGGGTTGCACCGTGGTCTCGATCTCCTGACCTCGTGATCCACCCGCCTCGGCCTCCCAAAGTGCTGGGATTACAAGTGTGAGCCACCGCGCCTGGCCAATTTCTGGTTTTAGAATAATCTACTTTTGCATAAGAGGCAATGCCACTGTAAATACAAATGTTTCCCTAGTTCAGATAGTTTTCTCCATGGCTGGGTTTAGCTGAGAGATCCAAGTGGATTGGGTCTGACTATTTTCACAAGTTGGCCACAGAAAACAAAGAGGTAAGGAACTCTCGCTGCTATCTGCCTGAACAAGCAGCCTAAGATAAAACAATGGGAAGGGTCTTAGACGCCTGGAACCTGCTGAATTCTGAGCAAGACTCTGCCTTTTACCGCCTGGGAGACCTGAAGCAGACACTCAATCTATAAGAGCTCACCTACAGGACTGTCAGGACCCACAGAAATGTAAACTAGTATCGTTGTTCTTTTTGCAAACTCCTTACTCCTAGTTATGTACAAGCAAAACATGTCCCTCAGCCTATGTAAAGAATACGCCTGTAATCCCAGCACTTTGGGAGGCCAAGGTGGGCAGATCACGAGGTCAGGAGATTGAGACCATCCTGGCTAACACGGTGAAACCCCATCTCTACTAAAAAATACAAAAAATTAGCCAGGCGTGGTGGCGGGCACCTGTAGTCCCAGCTACTCGGGAGGCTGAGGCAGGAGAACAGCGTGAACCCAGGAGGCTGAGCTTGCAGTGAGCCGCAAACGCACCACTGCACTCCAGCCTGGGCAACAGAGAGCGAGACTCCGTCTCAAAACAAACAAACAAACAAACAAACAAAACTGCATTTTCAACAAGTTTTAAACTTAAAAGTAAAACTTTAAGACATCTTCCAACTTCAAATAAAACGTGGTAACATCTGACTGGGTGCAGTGGCTCACACCTGTAATCCTAACACTTTGGGAGGCCGAGGCAGGTGGATTGTCTGAGCTCAGGAGTTTGAGACCAGCCTGGGCAACACAATGAAACCACGTATCTACCAAAGTACAAAAAATTAGCCAGGTGTCGTGGCATGTGCCTGCAGTCCCAGCTACTCCGGAGGCTGAGGCATGAGAATTGCTTGAACCCAGGAGGTGGAAGTTGAAGTGAGACAAGATCGCGCCACTACACTCCAGCCTAGGCGACAGAGCAAGACTCCATCTCCAAAAAAAACAAAAACAGAAAAACATGGTAACATTTAGCCATAGCACTTGACAGCATATTATCATGTTATGCCTTTAAAAATTCTTTTTTGGGCTTAGGCCAAGCATGATGGCTCATGCCTATAATCTTAGTACTTTGGGAGGCCAAGGCAGGAGGATTATCCGAGGTTAGGAGTTCAAGACCAGCAGCCTGGGCCACATAGCGAGACCCTGCCTCTACTAAAAAAAAAAAAAAAAAAATTAGCTAGGTGTGATGACACATGCCTGTAGTCCCAGCTACTCAGGAGGCTGAGGTGGCAGGATCACTTGAACCCAGACAGTCGAGGCTGCAGTGAGCTATGATTGCACCACTGCACTCCAGCCTGGGCAACAGAGCAAGACCCTGCCTCTACAAAACAAATAAATAAATTCTTTTGTAGGCTTTGTTCACTTTTATAATTGAAACATGCAAATCTACCAATTGTCTATATTTTGAAAAAGAAGAAAAAAACATACAAAAATTGTTTTCAGACAGTGGTGTGAGATTGTCTATAGTGAAGAAGATGTTTAAGGAATCAATTTAGGATGCCAGGCATGGTGGCTCATGCCTGTAATCCCAATGCGTTGGGAGGCAGAGGTAGGAGGATCGCTTGAGCCCAGCAGTTCCAGACCAGACTGGGCAACATAGTGGAACCTCATCCATACAAAAAATTTAAAAATTAGGCATGTGTGATGGCATGTGCCTGTGGTCCCACCTACTTGGGAGGCTGAGGTGGAAGGATCACTTGAGCCTCAGAGTTTGAGGCTGCAGTGAGCCGTGATTGTACCACTGCACTCCAGCCTGGGTAAAGAAATCTGCTTAGGATATGATAAAAATATTTCACGAAATCGATTTATTATAATATTAGCTAACAAATTCCATGTATTTTACTTAGTAATACATAGTAGAGTGCATGGGTAAAAAGTGATTAATCAAAAAGAAAAGAGACTAATGTATCCTTTAAGCTTTGTTCTTTCCTTTGACCTCCCATAGCATTTTATGTATAGCATTTGTATACTAGTAAATTCTGTGGGCCTGTGAACTTCTGAGCATATTGCAGGGCACCTGGCATACAAATGCTGGTCCAAGGACTGTTTGAATGCAACTGTAAAGCTACAAATATGTGATATCTTTAGCAGCGTAACAGGTTATCATTACTTGCAGATGCAGCAATCCTAGAAATGGTGAAAATAGTGACCTCTAGTGGCAGAATACCACACTTTCCCCCCCATCTTTAATCACAAGAGATTAAAATTAAGAATTCCATTTCACTTGAAACTTCTTAGGCCAGGCATGGTGGCTCACACCTGTAATCCCAGCACTTTGGGAGGCCAAGGCAAGAGGATCACTTGATCCCAGGAGCCACAGACCAGCCTGGGCAACATAGTGAGACCCCTTCTCTGCAAAAAAATTAAAAATTTAGTCAGGCTACTCCGAGGGCCAAGGTGGGAGGATTCCTTGAGTCCAGGAGTTTGAGGCTGCAGTGAGCTGTGATTACACCACTGCACTCCAACCTAGGTGACAGAGTGAGACCTTGTCTTTAATTTTTTTCCCATTAATTTACAGACAAACTGCATTCCATTCCCTGCCATATTTCTTACCTACCCCCAGTATCTCAGAGTTTCCACTGGTGAAGGCCTCCTTCTCTACTCCCAACTGAGAATGACTGACATAGAGAGTTTGTTGACATCCCTGCCAGCCAAGATGATTCTACTGGGCTTTCTTTTCAGTGGTTTGTGTTAGGAAAGTCATTGATTTAGAAGAGAAAATCATATGAACACTTTTTGGTCTACTGATATCTACCCTCAGTTCCCCTTTTACTAGGGGTACGCATTCATTAAAAAATCCCTACTTTGAGCACCCATACAACCATTCTGTTTTTCACTTTCAGTAAATTACATGATATATTCAACAATTTATTATAAAACAGCCTTTGTGTGAGATGATTTTGTCCAAATGCAGGCTAATGCGAGTGTTCTGTGCATGTTTAAGGCAGGCTAGGCTGAGCTATGCTGATGGGTAGGTTGGCTTCATTAAATGCATTTTTGACTTGCAAGGGGTTTATCAGAATGTAACCCTGTAAGTCAAGGAGCATCTATGTTATGTTTTTAGTGAGAAGCAGAGTCACACCCTCAAGCTGGAAGGGAGAGTAGCTCATTTTACAGAAGAGGAAATAGTGACTGGGAATGGGATGGCAGCATTAACATTCGCTGCTTGGTTCCCCATCGATCCCGCAAAGAGTGTTAAAAACAAACAAAAAGGCTGGGCGCGATGTCTCATGCCTGTAATCCCAGCACTTTGGGAGGCCGAGGCGAGCAGCCGGTCAAAAAAAAAAAAAAAAAATGGCCGTATCCAGCACTTTGGGAGGCCGAGGCGGGCGGATCACAAGGTCAGGAGATCAAGACCACAGTGAAACCCCGTCTCTACTAAAAATATAAAAAATGAGCCGGGCGCGGTGGCGGGCGCCTGTAGTCCCAGCTACTCGGGAGGCTGAGGCAGAAGAATGGTGTGAACCCGGGAGGTGGAGCTTGCAGCGACCCGAGATTGCACCACTGCACTGCAGCCTGGGTAACAGAGCAAGACTTCATCTCAAAAAAAAAAAAAAAAAAAAAATTAGCCGGGCGTGGTGGCACGCGCCTGTAATCCCAGCTACTCGGGAGGCTGAGGCAGGAGAATTGCTTGAACCTGGGAGGTGGAGGTTGCAGTGAGCCGAGATCATGCCACTGCATTCCAGCTTGGGTGACAGAGTGAGACTCTGTCTCAGAAAAAAATAAAAATAAAAATAAAAATAAAAAAGCCGGGCTCACGCCTGCAATCTCAGCACTTTGGAAGGCGAAGGCCCGTAGATCACTCGAGGTTAGGAGTTCAAGAAGACCAGCCTGACCAATGTGGTGAAACCCCGTCTCTACTAAAAATACCAAATTTAGGGCCGGGCGCGGTGGCTCATACTTGTAATCCCAGCACTTTGGGAGGCCGAGGCGGGCGGATCACGACGTCAGGAGATTGAGACCATGGTGAAACCCCGTCTCTACTAAAAATACAAAAAATTAGCCAGGCGTGGTGGCGGGCGCCTGTAGTCCCACCTGCTCGGGAGGCTGAGGCAGGAGAATGGCGTGAACCCGGGAGGCGGAGCTTGCAGTGAGCCGAGATTGCGCCACTGCATCCCAGCCTGGGCGACAGAGCGAGACTCCGTCTCAAAAAAAAATAAAAATAAAAATAAAAATACAAAATTTAGCCAGGTGTGGTGGCTCATACCAGTAATCCCAGCTACTAAGGAGGCTGAGGCAGGAGAATCGCTTGGGCCCGGGAGGCAGAAGTTGCAGTCAGCCGAGATCGCACCACTGCACTCCAGCCGGGGTGACAGAGCAAGACCCTGTCTCACAAAAGACCCTGTCTCAAAAAAACAAACAAACAAAAAAAAACAAACCATTTTGAGAGAGGTATAATTCCTTCAGCCTGTCATCATAGCAAGTCTAGGTTACAAATACATTCGATCATCTGTTTTACCAGTAAAAAGCAATTCATCGTGCAGGCAACTTTTCTCTTGCTTGAGGCGAATGATCTCTTCTCGTTGCTCGTTATTTTCTGTCGTCTTTTCGTTGAGGTCCTCTTCATAACAGAAGAAAAAGAAAGTCCTCAAATAAATACTAGTTTCCAGTCCTCATATACACACTATGCCTAACCCTCATGTCCTCAGTGGCCCCTTCCAGTCCTGTCGGATCTATAGACAAAATCTGTTTCACAGCCAACATCTCCACACCTGGCAAGGACCCTGGTTGGAGGCTTCGCTTGCTCTCATCTGACTGACCTCCCTGCGCCAGGCTTGCCTCTCCTGTGACAGCCCAGTGTACACAGAGCAATCTTTTAAAAATCAAAATCTGCCCAGCACAGTGGCTCATTCCTATAATCCCAGCACTTTGGGAGGCCAAGGCGGACAAACCACTTGAGGCCAGGAGTTTGAGACCAGCCTGGCCAACATGGTGAAACCTCGTCTCTACTAAATATACAAAAATTAGCTGGGTGTGGTGGTGCACGCCTGCAATCCCAGCTACTCGGGAGCCTGAGGCAGGAAAATCGCTTGAATCCAGGTGGCGGAGGTTGCAGTGAGCTGAGATCATGCCACTGCACTCAACCTGGACAACAGAGTGAGACTCCATCTCAAAAAAAAAAAAAAAAAGTAAAGTAAAAATAAAGGCCAAATGCAGTGGCTCACACCTGTAATCCCAACACTTTGGGAGGCTGAGGCGGGTGGATCACCTGAGGTCAGGAGTTCGAGAACAGCCTGGCCAACCTGGTAAAACCCCATCTCGACTAAAAATACAAAAATTAGCTGGGCGTGGTGGTGGGCACCTGTAATCCCAGCTACTCAGGAGGCTGAGGCAGAATTGCTTGAGAGGGAGGCGGAGGTTGCAGTGAGCCGAGATTGTGCCATTGCACTCCAGCCTGGGTGACAAGAATGAAATTCTGTCTTAAAAATAAATAAATAAATAAAAATAAAAATAAAAATCTGCTCGTGTCATTTCTCAGTGAAAAGCCTTGCTACTGCACTGAGGATGAAATCCAAATTCATTACCGCAAACTGCAGAGTCCAGCATGACCTGACCCGCCCATCTCCCCACCGCCGTTCCCTCCTTTCCTTCTGTTCCTCGAATATGTCTGTGGTATAAGAAGAAATAGATGTGGTTTTTGTCCTCTGTTCCTGGAACAGAGCTCCTAAAACTTGTGGAATTTTCTAAGTGACAGAAGAATCTTTTGTCATTCATGAAGAGTCCCGGTTGATTACACCAGAGTACATGCTAACAAGGTGACTCAGGGTGTATCTCCTACGTGGCCTCAGGATGCAGACAGCCACCAGAATCACCAAGTGAGGACAGGGCTGGAACCTGCAGTCCCACTTGTGGACCTCCAGGAAGGGGAGGGAGGGCTGGAGATTGAGCTCTATAAAAATTCCTCCTTTTTTTTTTTTTTTTTTTTTTTGAGGCAGGATCTTGCTCTGTTGCCCAGGCTGAAGTGTGGTGGCACAATCTTGGCTCACTGCAACCTTCACCTCCTGGGCTCAAGAAATCCTTCCACTTTGCCTCTCGATTAGCTGGGACTATAGGATCACACCACCATGCCTGGCTAATTTTTTGTAGAGACAGGGCTCTGCCATGTTATCCAGGCTGGTCTTCTTGAAGTCCTGGCCTCAAGCAATCTGCCCGCTTTGGCCTCCCAAAGTGCTAGGATTACAGATGTGAGCCATCATGCCCAGCCACTATTTTTCTTTTCTAAAAAAAAAAGTTTTAAGCTAGGTGCAGTGGCTCATGCTTGTAATCCCAGCACTTTTGGGAGGCCGAGGCAGGTGGATCACAAGGTCAGGAGTTTGAGACCAGCCTGACCAACATGATGAAACCCTGTCTCTACTAAAAATACAAAAATTAGCCGGGCATGGTGGCACCCACCTGTAATCCCAGCTACTCAGGAGGCTGAGGCAAGAAAATTGCTTGAACCCAGGAGGCGGAGGTTGCAGTGAGCTGAGATCATGCCATTGCACTCCAGCCTGGGTAACAGAGTGAGACTCCATCTCAAAAAAAAAAAAAAGTTTTAATATTGAATTTAGAAAATGTTTTTAATATATAAATATTGACAGAATAGACTTCTTTTTACATGAATATTTTACCTTGATATATATAAACATTCAATAAATACCAAATACCTAGAGTGTAGCCCTTGTGCTGTGCTATTAACGGTACACTGAAAAAGAGAAGCAGAGTCTGTTCCTGCTGCCAAGGGGATGATAATACGATTATGGTTTTAGCTGAAGCTACAAATGGAGATAAGACCTATGGCTAACCATAGGTCAGGGCATCATAAAGACAACATTTTCGAATGCTGAATCTTTTAAGTTAAATCAGCAAAGATCGGCTGGGTGTGTTGGCTCACGCCTGTAAATCCCAGCACTTTGGGAGGCCAAGGCAGAGGGATTCACCTGAGGTCGGGAGTTCCAGACTAGCCTGGCCAACATGGCAAAACTCTGTCTCTACTAAACATCGAAAAATTAGCCAGGCATGGTGGTAGGTGCCTGTAATTCCAGCTACTCGGGAAGCTGAGACAGGAGAATAGCTTGAACCTGGGAGGTGGAGGCAGTGGTGAACCAAGATTGTGCTACCGCACTCCAGCCTGGGTGACAAAGTGAGATTCTGTCAAAAATAAATAAATCGGCAAAAATAAAAATTCCTAATTTCAGAATCAGAAGTTTCTGCCCTCACCATGGGAAGAAATGCCCTGGCTAGCCTGCTAGCAAGAAGATGAAACGTGTGAGGCAAAACTGCCCAGATGGGAAGCTCCGTGAGGCCCAACCACAGTCAGACAACTCCCATTTGCCTCTAGACATGTGGGTTTAATAAATGCTACAACTGTCTGCCACTGAGATACTGATGTTGTCTGCCACAAAGCATGTATTAACAATAGCTAATGGTACAGCCACTTCAACTGAGGCAGGATTACTTTAAAATATGATACATTCTTCAGTTTTCCCCAACTCTGTTATATATCTTATAAGACACAAATTGCAGCATAATCCTATATAAATGAAATGGATATTTCACGTTAGGGTCTAAGGCCAGGAATTGATCTACTCTCGAGCATAAGATTAAGTGAACCCAAATGAAGAAATATATTCCCAAGATAATACATTTGTATCTTAAATGTAGGTCTCTTCCTTACCTTTTAGTTTATTGACTTCAATCTTAAGTGCCTTCAATTTCTGCTTATAATCTTGCTTTTCTTTCACAATACAAGTCTCCGCCATCTTGGCATCACGTAGGGCATGCTCTAGCAATTTAAATTTACCCGAACAGTCTGCAATATGATTAACTGCCTCAATAATATCTTTGTCCTAAAAACCAAATTTGAAAACAGTTATCCTAGATTCTTAAATTCCAATTAACCAAGAAGAAAAGATAACACTTACTAAGATCTTATTGTGTGCCAGGTTCCATTCTAAGCACTTCTCCCATATTAACTCATTTAATCTTTACAGTAACTCTATGAGGGTGGTACTATTGTTCTTGCCAAGTGACATGAGTCAACAGAAAGGCTGCGTTCCTTGCCCACGGTTACACAGCTAGCTAGTGGTGGAGCCACCGTTTGAACCTAGCTGGCTGCCTCAGACACTATGTACTGAACCACTACCCCTTACTCTCTCTCAAAAAGTTAGAGCCAGACCATTCCATTACCTAAGAAACTATAATAGCAACAAGAGGGTGGGTGGCCCCTGGATGGGAAAACCATCCTCTGGATTATATAGGTAAGTCTAATGACCCACCATTCCCTCCCATTTTCCAGCTTGTTAACATGACAGACTCCACCACAACATCATTCCAAACCTCCCAAATTAGAATCTCTTAATTGTTGAGGCAGTTTTAGTTACCAAAAAAGGTATCTGCTTCTTGAAAAGCAACTCAAACAACACCTAAAAGTATAAAAATAAGTAAAAGTTCTATCCCTCCCCCACTCACCTGGAATAACTGTTATTAAGAGGTTTTACCCCTACTGAAGTCTAAACGTTTCTGCTACAGCATCATAAATGCACTCCTGAAAAATCACATTGTCTGCACATCTCACACTAGGACTTACAGAATAACAGGGTTGGGGCAGGCCATGCAAAAACCCATGGAACTTTGCGACCAGGTCAGTAGCAAAAAATAACCATTCTAATAGGTACAAGAACACAGTTCCGTTAACACCAGGAGACCCACGACAGTCAATCCCTTTCAGCCTTAAACTTGGGATTCCTACTTGCTCCTTTGATAAGGATGTCCTGGAGGGCATCTGCTTCTAATGGAAACCATTTTCATCAAATAAAATCTCTAAGACTAGGAAAACACAGCCTTTTTTTTTTTTTTTTTTTTTTTTTTTTTTCAGATGACGTCTCACTCTGTCACCAGGCTGGAGTGCAGTGGCGTGATCTCGGCTTACTGCAACCTCTGCCTCCTGGGTTCAAGCAATTCTCCTGCCTCAGCCTCCTGAGTAGCTGGGACTACAGGCATGTGCCACCATGCCCAGCTAATTTTTGTATTTTTTAAAATGAAGATGAGGTTTCACCATGTTAGCCAGGATGGTCTCAATCTCTTGGCCTTGTGATCCACCTGGCTCAGCCTCCCAAAGTGCTGGGATTACAGGTGTGAGCCACCGCGCCCGGCCTTCTTTTTTTTTTTGAGACGGAGTCTCGCTCTGTCACCCAAGCTGGAGTGCAGTGGTGCAATCTCAGCTCACTGCAACCTCCACCTCCCGGCTTCCAGGGATCCTCCCACCCCAGCCTCCAGAGTAGCTGGGATTACAGGCGTGTGCCACCATGCCTGGCTAATTTTTTTGTATTTTTAGTAAAGACAGGGGTTTCACCATGTTGGCTAGGCTAGTCTCGAACTCCTGACCTCAAGCAATCCACCCGCCTCAGCTTCCCAAAGTGCTGGGATTATAGGCATGAGCCACGGCACTCGGCCTCCAGGAGCACAGCCTTCCTAATGCACCCACTGTTTTAATGGTGGGGAAATGCCTTGGCAGCACCTTCAGACATACCTACAGCTTTGCCAGAGTTTGCTATGATGGAAACCAGAGAGGTTGTTGAAGCCACTAAACTGTCCACTACTTGACTAAAGACATGACTGTAGATTTTAATATTTTCTCTTTAATTTTAAGAGCACTTGCCCCAATCACTTGAAAACAACGTGCTGAGAAAAATCACATATTTATTAGCATGAGCATTTCATTATGCCAACATTGTTCCTTTAAATCCAATTGTCAAAGACACGTGTAACAGCAGGAGAGTGTGTATCGTTGTATATTGCATGTTAGTGACTACATCAACTGCTTGATTGCAAATGGTTTTTCTCTCCATTAAAAAAAACCTATCAAGCAATCTAATGGCCTATAACTCTATGAGACCTAACAATGGATACCCGGGGACAAAACAAGTTAATTCAGACCTGCCAGCCCACCGAATGGGCCTTGGGGACAGAAGACCAGAAGCAGAGTCCTGCCTCCTTTCTTGATGCCTTGGGAACATCATTTTAAACTTGTTTCCCTCATTACTAAATGGGCGTTTTAAAAAACAAGAGCAACGTTGGTAGCTTCACATTTCTGGGATGCTAGGGACTTAGGTAAGATAATGAATATGGATATAAACTACCAAGCACTCTGGCAAATGCAGGAATTCTTATTTTTGATTACCTTTAGCTTTATCATCGTCGTGAGAGCTTGTTCTCGAGCTTGTAGCTGTCCTACCTGAGCAGAAAGTTCCACTAACGTGTTGCTGAGAGTTTCGTTTCTAGCCTACAAGAAAACAACACAGATGATACTGCTTGAGTCCTTTTAAAGCTTTCATGGCTGGGCGCGGTGGCTCAAGCCTGTAATCCCAGCACTTTGGGAGGCTGAGGCGGGCGGATCACGAGGTCAGGAGATCGAGACCATCCTGGCTAACACGGTGAAACCCCGTCTCTACTAAAATACAAAAAATTAGCCGGGCGTGGTGGCAGGTGCCTGTAGTCCCAGCTACTCGGGAGGCTGAGGCAGGAGAATAGTGTGAACCCGGGAGGCGGAGCTTGCAGTGAGCCGAGGTGGTGCCACTGCACTCCAGCCTGGGCGACAGAGCAAGACTCCATCTCAGGAAAAAAAAAAAAAAAAAAATGAAGGATATAACAAATAAACAAGCTGGCTTTCTGCACCTCTTATAAGCATGAACTCAAAAAATATCTGATGACTGACCAGTTAGAAGAGAAAACCAAAAAAATCCATCTTTTTTTTTGACAAGGAGTCTGGCTCTTTTCCCCAGGCTGGAGTGCAGTGGTGCGATCTCGGCTCACTGCAACCTCTGCCTCTCAGGTTCAATTGACTCTCCTACCTCAGCCTCCTGAGTAGTTGGGACTACAGGCGCCTGCCACCACATCTGGTTAATTTTTGAATTTTTAGTAGAGACGGGGTTTCACCATGTTGGCCAGGCTGATCTCAGACTTTGGACCTCAAGTCATCTGCCCACCTCGGCCTCCCAAAGTGCTGGGATTATAGGTGTGAGCCACCGTGCCAGGCTCAAAAAACCAGTCTTACAGTTTTTATTCCCAATATGCCACTAACATTATGAGATAAAACATAATAATTGGCTGGGCACAGTGGCTCACACCTGGAATCCCAGCACTTTGGGAGGCCGAGGTGGGCGGATCACCTGAGGTCGGGCATTGGATACCAGCCTGACCAACACGAAGAAACTCCGTCTCTACTAAAAATACAAAATTAGCTGGGCATAGTGGTGCATGCCTGTAATCCCAGCTACTCGGGGGAGTGAGGCAAGAGAATTGCTTGAACCCAGGAGGCAGAGGTTGTGGTGAGCCGAGATCGTGGCATTGCACTTCAGCCTGGGCAACAAGAGCGAAACTCCATCTCAAAAAAAAAAAAAAAAAAAACCCCAATAATTTAGAAAACATCATTGAGGCTACCAAAACTTCATTATACCCTCTTATCTTTGAGGAAAGCTTTCTAAAATAACTCATTGTTGATTAAATGGTAGATGCTACTAAACCAAATGGCGTTAACAGTTAAAAAGCGTTGTACTGAAGTTCAGTCTCTAAGACAGGATAGCGCTGTGCAGCTAACCAAAACTGTAGGATAAACACAAAACTACAAGGGGTGGATGAGTGTAGTTACCTTCACACACACACGTATGCATTTTTGCATTGGTTGCTTGTTGTTATTGTTGTTTTTTATTGAGATGAGGTCTCACTATGTTGCCCAGGCTGGACTTGGACTCCTGGGTCCAAGCGATGTTTCTGCCTCAGCCTCCCCAGAAGCTGGGACTACAGGCATACACCACTGTGCTTGGCTTACATATGCTTTTTTTTTTTTGTCACCCAGGCTGGGGTGTAGTGGCACAATCACAGCTTACTGCAGCCTTGACCTCCTGGGCTCAAGTGATCCTCCTGCCTCAGCCTCCCAAGTAGCTGGGACCACAGCAGCACACTATCACACCCAGCTCATTTTCGTATTTCTTCTTTTTATAGAGACAGGCATTTGCCATGTTGCCAAGCCTGGTCGCGAATTCCTGGGCTCAAGCAATCCTCCCACCTCAGCCTCCCAAACAAAGAGCTGGGATAACAGGCATGAGCCACCAAGCCACTGTGCCCAGCCTCACATGCATTTTTTAATGAGACATTTAAATCTAATTTTTCTTTTTTCTTTGAAACAGAGTTTCGCTCTTGTTGCCGGGGCTGGAGTGCAATGGCGCGATCTTGGCTCACTGCAACCTCCACCTCCCGGGTTCAAACGATTCTCCTGCCTCGGCCTCCCGAGTAGCTGGGACTACAGGCGTGTGCCACCACACCCGGCTAATTTTGTATTTTTAGTAGAGATGGGGTTTCTCCACGTTGGCCAGGCTGGTCTCGAACTCCTGACCTCAGGTGATCTGCCCGCCTCAGCCTCCCAAAGTGTTGGCATTACAGGAGTAAGCCACCATGCCCAGCCAAATCTAATTTTTCAATAACTGAAACACAAAGGGAATTTGAACTAGTGAAGCTTATCAAAAAATAATCCCAACCTCAAGGTCTTCAGAGAGAAGAGCAGAATGCGTTGCCTTTTGAGCCATTTCCTGAAGCTGTAGTTGGGTCTTTTGGAGAGCTGTTTGGCATTCCATTTGATTGGATTCAAGAGTTTTTACCTTCTTTGTGAGTGACCTGATTATTTCAGTTCTTTTATGTAGTTCACCTGAGGGGAAGTTCATCAATAATTTGTAGTCAGACCTTCAGCTTAAAAGGCATTATTTTCAAAATGAGTGTAAAAAGTTAAAATGTGCTAGAGAATTTTTAAAAAGACAATCTTCTTTTAAAACCTTTTATTGTGAAATGCACAATATCACACCTAATCAAGAAACAGAACTGTGAGCAACTGGAAGCCTCTGGAGGTCACTTCCTGAACATAATCACTCCAGTTTCCACTTTCCCAACCATGACCCTGATCTTAGAGTAATCACTTCCTAGCTTTTCATTACAGTTTTACCAATGACCACATGCCTCAAAATTATAGTTTAATTTGAACCATATGAAAATGGAATCATATTCTGAGAATTCTTCTGTTTGCTTTTTTTGCTTAAGATGATGATTCTGAGATTCACTCAGTTGTGTGTAACTTGTGTTTGTGCACTAACATTGCTAGGTAATATTCCACTGAATGATTACACAAAAGCTTATTTCTATTTTATTTTATTTTATTTTATTTTATTTTATTTTATTTTTGAGACAGAGTCTCGCTCTGTTGTCCAGGCTGGAGTGCAGTGGCGTGATCTCAGCTCACTGCAAGCTCTGCCTCCTGGGTTCATGCCATTCTCCTGCCTCAGCCTCCTGAGTAGCTGGGACTACAGGCGCCTGCCACCACACCTGGCTAATTTTTTTGTATTTTTAGTAGAGACAGGGTTTCACCATGTTAGCCAGGATGGTCTCGATCTCCTGACCTCATGATCAGCCCACCTCGGCCTCCCAAAGTGCTGGGATTACAGGCGTGAGCCACCATGCCCGGCCAATTTTGTTGTTGTTGTTGTTGTTGTTGTTGAGACAGAGCCTCCCTCTGTTGCCCAGGTTGGAGGGCAATGGCACGATCTTGGCTCACTGCAACCTCCACCTCCCAGGTTCAAGTGATTCTTCTGCCTCAGCCTCCCAAGTAGCTGGGATTACAGGCGAGCACCACCACGTCTGGCTAATTTTTTATATTTTCAGTAGAGATGGGGGTTTCACCATATTGGCCAGGATGGTCTTGATCTCCTGACCTCGTGATCCATCCTCCTCAGCCTCCCAAAGTGCTGGGATTACAGGCGTGAGCCACCGTGCCTGGCCTACCAAAGCTTATTTCTAATATTGATGGTCATTTAGGTTAGTTCCACTTTGCAGCTATGATAAACAATGCTGCTCTGAATATTCTTTTACACGCATCTGTTTTTTTTTTTTTTTTTGAGACAGAGTCTCGCTCTGTAGCCCAGGCTGGAGTGCCGTGGTGTGATCTCAGCACACTGCAACCTCCGCCTCCCAAGTTCAAGCAATTCTTCTGTCTTAGCCTCCCGAGTAGCTGGGATTACAGGCATGAGCCAGCACACCTGGCTAATTTTTATATTTTTAGCAGAGACAGGGTTTCACCATGTTGGCCAGGTTGGTCTCGAACCCCTGACCTCAGGTGATTTGCCCGCCTCAGCCTCCCAAAGTGCTAGGATTACAGATGTGAGCCACAGCACCAGGCCTTTTTACATGCATCTGGGTGCATATTTTCAAGAGTTTCTTGAGAGCCCTGCTTCTCAAAATGTGGTCCCTGGACCAGCAGCAGCAGAGCATCGCCTGGGATGCCTGTTAGAAATGCAGACCCTTGGGCCCCAGACCTATTGTATCAGAATCTAAATTTTAACAAGACCCTTAGGTGATTCATGTGTCTATTAAAGGGTGACAATATTCCTAGAATTGGCTTTGCTGGGCTGTAGGATATGCACACCTTCAGCTTCACTAGATGCTGCCAAATGATTTTGCACACTAGCAGTGACAACTGACTCCCACCAGCAGTATCTCAGCTTTCCCTTGGTGCCATACTTTACCAACACCTGATAATTTCTGCCAGACTGGTAAAGGTAAAATAGTATCTCAATTTGGTTTTCATTTGCATTTCCCTAACTACTAATGAGAATAGGAAACTTTTAGTATATTTATTGGCCATTCAATTTTCCTCTTTCCATGAGGTGCCTATTCAAATCTTGCTCATTTTAAAATCAAATACTGATGGCTACATATAATGTGGGTTATATATGTTATATGTGTTATCTTTGTTCTTTAACGTGTTTATATAAGAGCTATAAGATGTTATACTGCATTTAATGAGCAACCATTTTAAACACTGTGTGTACATACATGTGTGGGTGTGGTCAGAGTAAAATCAGATGGTCATCAAAGAAACGAAAAAATCATATATTTGGGTTTTTTGTTTGTTCCTTTCTTTGTTTTGACAGAGTCTTGCTCTGTCGCCCAGGATGGAGTGCAGTGGCGCAATCTCAGCTCACTGCAACCTCCACCTCCCAGGTTCAAGCAATTCTCCTGCCTCAGCCTCCTGAGTAGCTGGGACTATAGGCGCCCACCACCATGCCCCGCTAATTTTTGTATTTCTAGTAGAGACGAGGTACACCATGTTGGCTAGGCTGGTATCGAACTCCTGACCTCAAGTGATCCGCCTGCCTCAGCCTCCCAAAGTGCTGGGATTACAGGCATGAGCCACCACGCCCCACCAAAAATGACAGATTTGGATTGTCACATTTACAGAATCCTTTGAGTAATGTTAAGTAAAAAAAGGTTATCTTTCTATTATACAGATCTAGTGTTTTCTCCTCTAATGCATTCTACTAACAACCTAGAGTCATGGAACATTCAGATGTAGGGCAGCACTAAAGGAATGACAAAATTAAAATATGGTATCAAATAAACTTTTTGCAACCATTTTTGAGACAGCTATAATTTTTTTTTTTTTTTTTTGAGACAGAGTCTTGTTCTGTCCCCCAGGCTGGAGTGCAGTGGTGCAATCTTGGCTCACGGCAACCTCCGCCTCCTGGGTTCAAGCAATTCTCGTGCCTCTGCCTCCCAAGTAGCTGAGATTACAGGTGTGCACCACCACGCCCAGTTAACTTTTTGTATTTTTCGTAGAAATGGGGTTTCACCATGTTGGCCAGGCTGGTCTCGAGTTCCAGAGCTCAAGTGATCCGCCAAAGTGCTGGGATTACAGGTGTGAGCCACTGTGCCTGGCCGGACAGCTATAATTTTAAAAGATGACCATTTTAGGAACTTAAGATCAAGTTCAATACCAAAAGCCTAAAATCTTTCAGTTTAGTTTAAGAGAAATGGCTAGTCATATGGCATCTTCATTCATACTCTTGTTCAAAACTTCAGCTTCACCACTGACACTCACCCCATGTTAACTGGAGCTCTATCCAGCCCCCTTTCTATACTGAAATACTTTGCTTGTCCTACTTTATTTGTGTGTGTCTGTCCCATTGTGGCTGTTCATAAAGTCCTCCTGTCTCCAATGAGCCTAAACTTGAGGACAGCAGGGATTGCAGTCTTTACTTCCTCTCTATCTTCCCCATGAGCCCATCAATGTGTTAGCACGCAGAAGTGCGTAACTGTTGTCACTGAATGGATTTCTGACCTTCTAATTTGCTGCAACGTTCTTCCAATGTCAACACTTTCTGCCGATCCTCTTCCCATGAAAGAAGCTGTTGCTGGTGCACTGCAACCATGTCATTGAGCTCTTTATCTCGATCTTTTAATTCTCCAATGAGCAACTGCAGCTCCTTCCGTTGTTTCTCAATAGTGGAAATCTCAACTTCTGACCCGATGTTCTAAACATAGAAAGCGGTTTCACATCAAAATAGAATGAAATCAATAACAAATCAGCCAAAGTCCATTTTCCAAATAAGTATATCTTCTTTTGCTGCCAATTCTAAGTAGTTCAATTAAGTTTTAAGTTAATAACATGGCAGCAAAAGATTATGTATACTTAAAACATGTTCAAGTTAAAACTTACCATGCACTCTGCCTCTCTACAATTTTCTGTCATGCCATACATACCATGCCTAAAAAGTGGGACTGTTTCTAAAACCCACTGGGTAAACAAATAAACTTATTTCTGCACTTTTTCTCCCCCTTTGCCAACAACGCTTTTCTCTGCCAGTCAATAACATTATCCCTCACCTTGCCCCAGCAATTTGAGTAACCAAGTAGAGGTAAACATGAAATAGTGGCCAGGCATGGTGGCTCACGCCTGTAATCTCAGCACTTTGGGAGGTCAAGGTGGGCCGATCACCTGAGGTCAGAAGTTCAAGACCAGACTGGCCAGCGTGGCAAAACCCCATCTCTACTAAAAATACAAAAATTAGCTCAGTGTGGTGGCACGCGCCTGTAATCCCAGCTACTCAATAGGCTGAGGCAGGAGAATTGCTTGAACCCTGGAGGCAGAGGTTGCAGTGAGCTGAGATCGTGCCATTGCACTCTAGCCTGGGCGACAAGAGCAAAACTCTTATCTCAAAAAAAAAAATCATGAAATAGTTACTGTTTAAATGTAAATGATCCTTACTAAAGAATGGGAATTTTAGTCTATAAAAAGAAAATTAAGTCTTCCAGTGTTCAATATTCATGACAACTACAATATCTAAGGCATCTATACATAATCAATTAAGGGCAATTTAATATTGTAACTGATCCAAATACAACATACATCATTAAAAAACAAATTCTGTAAGGAAATTTGTGAAAACATGTACCCAAAGACAATAGTACGATAAACTCCCATATACTCAGTGCCTGGGTTCTACCATTATTGAGATTTCACTGTGGCTGCTTCAATGTCCTTTTCTTTTCATTATTGGTTAAAAAATACTATTTCACCCTTACATACTTCAGAATGCATCTCTAAAAATGAACATTTCATATATAACCATGATGCCATTTTCATATCTAACAATATTATCTATTAATACAATAATTTCTTTGAAGTATACAGCATTTTAAAATCTAACAAGATGGTCTGACCAAATTGTGATCCCAGAATTAGCCACTTAGTGGCTACATAACCTTGGGCAAGTTACTTAACTTCTCTAAGCATTAGTTTCCTCACCTGTAAAACGATAGCAACAGCATTTTAACATCTTGGAGTGGCAAAGATTAAACAAGACAAACTCTGTAAAGTACTGAGCACAAAGCCTGGCCTGTTGTAATCACTCAACAAACATCAGCTCTCATTAACACTGTAAACCACATTTCAAATTATGGTGCTGTCCCTGCCTATGAAATAAACAACTAAAAGTGTTACTTTAATAGAGTTCCACCTTAAAGACAGTAATTAAAGGTTCACCAGTGGCCCTTTGTACCTCCTTACTGCTTTTTGAAAAGTAAGATTTGTAAATAAACAAGAATAATGAGGTTGGGCTCAGTGGCTCACGCCTGTAATCCCAGCACTTTGGGAGGCCAAGGTGGGCAGATCACCTGAGGTAGGGAGTTCGAGACCAGCCTGGCCAACCTGGCGAAACCCTGTCTCTACTAAAAACACAAAAATTAGCTCGGCATGGTGGTGGGTGCCTCTAGTCCCAGCTATTCGGGAGGCTGAGGCGGGAGGATCGTTTGAACCCGGGAAGCAGAGGCTGCAGTAAGCCGACATTGCGTCACTGTGCTCCAGCCCTGGGGACAGAGCCAGACCTTGTCTCAAAAATAAATAAGAATGATGAATAAATTACAGTTGCTAGTCTTAACAAGGAAAATGGAATTTGGAGTCAAGGGATTTCAAGTCCCAAGGCTTGAATTCCAGTGTTGGGTTAGCCCTTCATTCATGCATTCAACAAATAATTTATTGAGCGCCAGTGGCTGGGCCACAGCCCGCCAGGCAAGGAGCACATATTCCACTCCAGGAAAACGCAGTAAGCCGGCACAAAGGCAGGTCGTCTTACACTGATGGACGCGAACCTTGGGCAAGCCTACTTCAAGACTTTTTGGTACAGTGGAGTTGTGAGAGCTCCTTCCTCTACTCGCCAGGGTGTGTAAATTAAGGACACCCAGCGAGGTAAATGGGAAAGCAGCTCCCCAGACGCCAATCGTCCTCCTTAAACAGTAAGCACCGGGTACGCGCTACTCTGTGGCCTGGGCTGAATAACAAGGTGTTATTGGGTTAAGGAAACGGTCATGATGCCGTTTTCCTCTAGTGTATTGTTTCACTTTTTTTTTTTTTTTTTTTTTTTTTGAGACGGAGTCTCGCTCTGTCGCCCAGGCTGGAGTGCAGTGGCGCGATCTCGGCTCAAGGTAAGCTCTGCCTCCCAGGTTCACGCCATTCTCCTGCCTCAGCCTCCTGAGTAGCTGGGATTACAGGCGCCCGCCACCACGCCAGGCTAATTTTTTTTTTTTTTTTTTTTTTTAGTAGAGACAGGGTTTCACTGTGTTAGCCAGGATGGTCTCGATCTCCTGACCTCGTAATCCGCCCGCCTCCGCCTCCCAAAGTGCTGGGATTACAGGCGTGAGCCACCGCGCCCGGCCTGTTTCACATTTTAAGTAGACTGTTCTACATTTTAAGTAGATCGTTCTTGAGAAGCAATAGATTTCGACCAATGTGCACCGTTCCCGCGGCGCCCCGCCGCGCCCAGAACCGCCGCTTACCTGGCGCCCTGCAAGGAAGGCGGCCGGAGGGTTCATAGGTGTTTCCTCCGCCCCCAGAGAAGGCCGGTGTGGACGGCGTCACCTCAGAAACGCCATCGGCGCGCCGGCCCCGAGCGGCGGGGGCGAGCCCGGAGCTCCGGAGCCCCGAGCCCTCGGTCGACCCCCGCCCCGTACCCCAACCGCCTGCCTGGCCCCCACGCGGCGTGCGCCCGCCGGGGCTCGGGGCTCCCGCCAGGATTTCCCGGCAGCAGCCCCGCTGCGCTGGTGGGCACTGTTCTGCTACCTCGGAGACTGGGGGATCCCAAGTGGCTCAGGCTGAGTATGGACGCTTTTTGCTCACGCCCGAGGCTCCGGCGCTGGAAGGCCTCGAAGAACCGGCTGTTCACCACTACCCACGGAATGAAGTGAATAAAGGCTTCTGCGCCGCCCCCAGCACTCTGGTTTATGACATTTGAGTTGCTCACTTCCCTATCTTCCATCTTCCCCCTAATAACCATGAGCTCAGCCATGCTCGCTCCTGTGTAGCTGGCTCCCAGAACAGGACCTGACATTCGAATGCGTGGAGGCAGGGCCCAGCCCTCGGGGTAACAGTTGCGGGCCACCCTAGCACCTTTGATACTTTAAACCAAGAATCACAGATGAAGAGGGGGAAATTTACTTTTGGGGGCTCCTGAAAAGCAATGAGAACCACGGTACTTTGTCATGACAAAATCTACGATATTCTGGGTTGAATCTAAGCTTTTTCACCTGTCCTTCCACAGTCACCTCTTCATCCCTCTTTCACTCTTCCTAAGATGTGGGAACGGGACTAGGAAAAAATAAGGCTTATCACACTTCAGCCCTGGCTGCCCATCCCTGAATGCTTAACCCATCAGACAGCAAGACAATTACTAAATACGGCCTTACAGGGTTTCAACTTTACTTTTTGGTTGAATATGAAATACCAAAACATGCCCTTGTGTTCAAAAAATACAATCTGAAAATGGAAAAACAAAATTAAGATTTCTTACTTTGAAGCTTTACTGATAGGCTGTTTGGGAGACCAAGGCAATGTCTTAGAATTTAAAATCAAGAAAGCTGGGCGCAGTGGCCTGTAATCCCAGATCTTTGGGAGGCCAATGTGGGAGGATCTGTTGAGTTCAGGAGTTTGAGACCAGCCTGGGCAACATGGTGACACCCGTCTCTAAAAAACTTTTTTTTTTTTTTTTGAGATGGAGTCTCGCTCTTGTCGCCTGGGCTGGAGTGCAATGGCACAACCTTGGCTCACTGCAAACTCTGCCTCTGGCCTCAAGCAAATCTCCTGCCTCAGCCTCCAGAGTAGCTGGGATTACAGGTGCCCGCCACCACACCACCTTTTTTGTATTTTTAGTAGAGATGGGTTTCACTACCTTGGCCAGGCTGGTCGTGAACTCCTGACCTCAGCTGACCCATCCACTTCAGCCTCTCAAACTGCTGGGATTACAGGCGTGAGTCACCACACCTGGTCAAAAAATAAATTTTTTAAACTGGGCGTGGTGGTGCACTCCTGTGGTCTCAGCTACTCAGGAGGCTGACTTGAGCTGGGAGATGGTGGCTCCAGTGAGCTGTGATCATGCCACTGCATTCCAGTCTGATCGAGAGTGAGATCCTGACTCAAAAAAACAAAAATCAGGCCAGATGTGGTGGCTCACGCCTGTAATCCCAGCACTTTGAGAGGCCGAGGCGGGCGGATCATGAGAGCGGGAGTTTGAGACCAGCCTGGCCAATATGACGAAACCCTGTCTCTACTAAAAATACAAAAAAAAACCCCAAAAAACTAGCCACGTGTGGTGGTGTGCACCCGTAGTCCCAGCTACTCGGGAGGCTGAGGCAGGAGAATCGCTTGAACCCAGGAGGCGGAGGTTGCAGTGAGCCAAGATTGAGCCACCTCACTCCAGCCTAGGCAATAGAGGAAGACTCCGTATTAAAAACAAAACAAAACAAAACAAAAAACACACCAACCACCACTACCACCAAAACCCAAAACCAAATAGCCAATAAATACTAAAAGGTGGTCCACTTCCCTGATCATCACAGAAATGCAAAAAAATAAAAATAAAAATAAATCAACAAAGCAAATTCTGGGTAGTTGCTAAAAACAGCCTAGCAGTAGATGACTGCAGTAAGTTGGTGGTGATGAGATGTAAAGGAATGTGGGTTGAATGTCAATTTTTGAAGTGAGGAGTTTTAATTCACGTTTCCTAGGTTTCACCATTGTAAGACTTGGTATTTTTCTAGAAAGTCCTCGAGTGCCATTGTTCACCAGGCAACCATGTGTAACACTCAGGTAAAAATACACGTACAGGCTGGGTGCAGTGGCTCACACCTATAATCCCAGCACTTTGGGAAGCCGAGGTGGGAGGATAGCTTGAGCTCAGGAGTTTGAGACCAGCCTGGACAACATAGGGAGACCTCCCATCTCTATAAAAAATATAAAAATTAGCCAGGTATGGTGGCATGTGCCTGTGGTCTCAGCTACTCTGGAAGCTGAAGTGGGAGGATCACTTGAGGCTGGGAGGTCAAGGCTGCAGTGAACTGTGATCACGCCACTGCATTCCAGCCTGGGCAACAGAGCGAGACCCTGTCTCAAAAATTAATAAAATTGTGTGTATCTGGAATAGTAAGAAATTAGGCTCATTTTGATTATGGTTCATAAATAGTAACAGTATGGTAAGAGGATTATGATGGCAAGGTACAAATGAAAAATCTCAATAGTTTTTACCTTCGCTCCCCACAGGTTTTCTTTAAAACAACAACAAAAATTAAAGAGAATACATAACTTTAAAAATATGACAGAGGTGAAAGCTACAAGAATTACACTGCATCTGATTTTATACTCACAGTCTAATCCAAACTGAAGTTCTGAATGAACTTTTCCCAGTCTCCCTATTTGATTTCCTAAATAAAGGAATTTAGTAAATAATGAGAACAGGGAACTAAAAGGTAAAATTCATCTTTAAAACAGTAATTTATCAACTTTTAAACTAAGAGTGAGAAAGCTACCACAGACTGGCTTTTATGTATTAATAAAAAGTTTAAAATCACTTATTGTCAGCATTTGTTTTTAAAAAATGAAACTTATCAAAACTATATGCAAAAAGTATTTGCATTAAAAGTTGCCAGCTTAATATGGAAAACCTCTTATGAGGCTGCTTAAAGGTTCACGTTTTTTACTAAAAATGGTAGACTGTGAGAATGTGTAAAGTCAATTTTTGAACTATTAGTACTTTTTTTTTTTTTTTTTGCAGACTAGGTTTCACTGTTGCCCAGGCTGGAGTGCAGTGTCGTGATCTCGGTTCACTGCAGCCTCAACCTCCCAGGCTCAAGTGATCCTCCCACCTCAGCCTCCCAAGTAGCTGGGACTGCAGGCGCACGCCACCATGCCTGGCTAGTTTTTGTATTTTTTGTAGGGACACGGTCTTGCCCTGTTGCCCAGGCTAGTCTTGAACTCCTGGACTGAAGTGATCCTCCCACCTCGGCTGGGATTATAGCCGTTCATCAAAGCAGCTTAGCCCTATTAGTACATTAGGTGCTGGGATTACAGCCGTGCATCAAAGCAGCTTGGCCCTATTAGTACATTTTAATCAGAGATTAGACTATGTTGCATTTTAAATTTCAGTTTAAAAAAAATGATTCACACATGTTATACACAAGGACAATTTTAATCCTGCATTTTCCTGGAGTAACATCCACTGCTGGCTATCTATGGATTGTAACTGCATTTGCTAAGAACTGTGAACACAAAGAAACTTTACATGAAGTCACATGTTGATACAGGCACACAGACATCTTTCAGCACCAACAGACTACACACATAACGCATACCAGATAGTCTCGATGGATAAATCTGCTTCACCAGTAATTCTATTTAGCAAAATCCACAGTTAATGGGGAATTCCATTTTTTAATTTTACATCTTTATTACACATTTTTCTAATACTTTATTTTTAAAAAACACTCATTCAAGATTGTAATTTGCATGGCAATAAACAAGGGTTCCATGGGTTCTAAGTTTCTTAAAAGTGTCCACAGCAATTTAAAACACCACAAGTCTTCTTTCCAATTTGCAGCACCTGACTTAAAGTTTAAATTCATCTAATACATCATTAAAACTGTCATTTTCTCTTGTGAGAAGACATGTTTCAATTGCTATTTCCAGGACTATATATTGAGCATGGGTGTACAGTATTTTTAACTGGTTAGCACAATTTTACTCACGTAATTTATAGCCAGAATAAGAACCTCTAGCCTCTCTGAACGGCCTTCCACTCCGAACAGATGATGATGATAAATGTCTAAAATGTATCCAGATACTCCACTTGACATTACCAAACATGCTTCCAAATAATCTTAGAAAATATGATTCTTTAAACATATGCATAATATTCTACCACACAATGCACCATCACTTCTTTAACCATTTCCCAATTGTTCATTTATAACATTTGCATTTTTTATTATAAATAATATTGTGATGAATACTTTCATCCATAAGTTTTATGCAAGGCTATTTCTTCTGTCTTCTAATGTCAAAGAAGTGGCTTACTGGTTCAAACAGTGCACATACATGGTTTTAAGGCTTTTAGTATACTTTATCAAATAATCTCCAGAATAGCTCGAACAACTCCTACCAACAGTATGTTATTGTGCCCATAGGGTGGACTTCATAACAAAGCAAATTCAACCACAAATCTATTAGATTCTCACCCATCTCAAAACTATCACATCAAAGAAGCAAGGAGACATATTACTGGTGAGGAAGCCAAATTCAAATTCTTTTAAAAAATCACTCAGCTTTAGATCAGTAAAATAATCAACAAAAATGCTCCCCACAAAAAGTCTACCGGGTTTTTCAAAAAATAAAGTTAAAAAGAGAGAAGAGAAACTCAGGCTGGGCGCGGTGGCTCACATCTGTAATAACCAGCACTTTGGGAGGCTGAGGTGGGCCAATCATGAGGTCAGGAGTTTGAGACCAGCCTGGCCAACATGGTGAAACCCCATCTCTACTAAAAATACGAAAATTAGCTGGGCGTGGTGGTGGGCGCCTATAATCCTCCCACCTACTCGGGAGGCTGAGGCAGGAGAATCACTTGAACCTGGGAGGTGGAGGCTGCAGTGAGCCGAGATCGCACCACTGCATTCCAGTCCAGGCAACAGTGCGAGACTCTGTCAAAAAAAAAAAAAAAAAAAAAGAGAGAGAGAAAGAGAAACTCAGTACCAAATGACCAAAATTTTGTATTTGACTAAATTCTATTCATGCATGAGCATGACAGTCTCCCGTTTATTTGACTTTGGCAATAAAAAAACAAGCAGCCTTGTACAGAACAGTGAAAATGCCAAGGATGAGGGCAGTCTACAGTTTTACTGTAGAATATATATATATTTTAAAAGGCCTCTCTCCCTTTGGCCATATCAACTCTCAGTTCAGGCCATTAAATACAGACAAATTTTCAAATTCACTTCTTTACTTCTCCAAGATCTTCGATGCTGTCATCATCTACCTATAAAACACAAATAA
This sequence comes from Nomascus leucogenys, assembly GCF_006542625.1. Taxonomy (NCBI): domain Eukaryota; kingdom Metazoa; phylum Chordata; class Mammalia; order Primates; family Hylobatidae; genus Nomascus; species Nomascus leucogenys. The sequence goes on along the minus strand of NC_044390.1, from coordinate 89,932,086 downwards.
TTATATCTCATGAGTTGTGGTTGCAATTAAGAAAAAATGGAAGCAATTTGCTTTAAAACCTTATTTCTAGCGATATATGTGTTCCATGCACTCACCTCTGGCCATTTTTCCTGAATGACGTCAATTATGTCATCTGTAAAGTCTCCCTGAATGATAATTTCATCCTCCCCTGTTACTGAGGCACCACAGGAGAATTTTTGAGCAAAAAATCTTTGTGCTTCTTTAAGATCAATTTCTATTTTTTTAAAAAAAGAAAGAGCAAGAACTGTAATTGGAATTGTGCAAAGATGTTTTTCCATTTTGAAATTTAATCTGCATTTTTAAATCATAAAACAGATTGTTAATGGGTTTTATATTCCTTTCAGAACAATACAAACTACCATAGAGATCTTAACAATGCAATTTACACTTTCAAGGTCAAATAAAGGCTCAATACATAAAAACAGAATCATCTATACTACCCCTAACTCATATTAAGACCAAAATAAATCCAGGGACACTTTATTCATTTTTTTTTTTTTTTTTGAGATGGAGTCTCGCTTTGTTGCCCAGACTGGAGTGCAGTGGCTCAGTCTCAGCTCACTGCAACCTCCGTCTCCCAGATTCAAGCGACTCTCCTGACTCAGCCTCCTGAACAGCTGGGATTACAGGCATGTGCCACCACGCCTGGCTAATTTTTGTATTTTTAGTAGAGATGGGGTTTCACCATGTTGGCCAGACTGGTCTCAAACTCCTGACCTCAGGTGATCTGCCCATGTCAGCCTCCCAAAGTGTTGGGATTATAACAGGCGTGAGCCATCATGCCCGGCCTCTTTTTTCTTTTTTAAAGCTAGTCAAGTGAAGCAGTGGGAGTAAAGAAGGAACAAAGAAATCTGTAAGTCGTTGTGATCATTTAGTTGTAAACACCACTGTACTCAGACCAGCCTATTGACTGTTTTTCAATCTGTGTTGTCTTATAGAGGCATCATAGTTTAGATTTTCACCCAGTTTCACTATTCATTCAAGGCTTCCAGGAACTGAAGGGCTCTAAAGAAGGACGTTCTGCCACCTTCCTCAACCTCTGCTGTCATTCCCAGAGGGGATGAGCCATTTTGCAACCTTTTGCCACCATGCCTGCAGAGGACAGAGGAGCAGCAATGGCTGGTTTCAAAGAGAATCCTACCCAGCCCTCCTCATCCCACATAAAATGTGCCCAAGCAGGAATTCCAGAAAGTAAAAAGTCCCCTCTACAAAAGATTTTGACATTTCTCTAAAATTTCATTTTGAAGCTATAGTTAGAAATGCAAAATTTATCTTCTTAGCAAAAAACAGACCTGTGAAGTTTTCATGGTATGTGAGAGAGAGAGACAGAGAGATAGAGCGAGACAGAGATAGAAAATAGTTCACACATTTTAAATATACTTAAGCCTGAACTCACCAAAAGTTGCAAGGCCACATACTCTTGTCACGTATTTCTTCTTTGCTCTGGGAATTTTGGCTATAGTAACCTTTTGTGGTACGGTCTTCTTTTTTTGTTTTATTTGACCCCTTCCACCTTTATTTATTAAGAAAGAGTTTAGCATTAGTTGTTTTTGACATAAGAGAATACTGTCTTTAAATTTATTAATTCTCAAAAGGTTTAAGTTTCTTTTTCTCTAATATAAAAATTACTAAACACATCCAAGTATTCATTCAATAAACATTTATTAAGTACCTACTATGTGCCTAGCACTGAGCTAAGAGCCAAGGATACAAAGATGAACAGAACATAGCCCCTGCCCTCCAGAGACTCAGTCTAGTGAAGGGAGTAAAAAAAAAGTTACAGCAATCTGATATATACAGTAACAGGATCCATGAATAAGGCTTTATGATAGCTTTGCAGAGAAACAACTTAGTCTGCTTCCAGAGGAACACAGAAAGGTTCCTAGAGGAAGTAATATCTAGGTGGAGTTCTGAAGAATAAGGAAAGGTCCAGGTAAAGGGAAAAAGGCTGGAGAGGCATAAGAAAGGACATTCCAGGGAAAGAGAACAAGTACAGAGATAAGAAAAGACATTATATTTGGGAACTTCACTTGTCTTGATTGAAGGATGCTTATGAATATGTAGCAGATGAAGCCAGAAAAGCAAAAGATTACATACACAGCAGTCACTGGATCTGTGTTTCGGTGGATCTGTGAAGAGTAAGACTGACCAAAAGGCCCCTGCAGAGGCTCCTGCGTTAGCTCAGGCAAAAAATTGAAAGTAAAGCAGTGCCAACAGTAATGGCCACTAGGCCACAGGCAGGAGAGGAGGGACAGGAAAGAACAGAAGCTAGAACTGAGTAAAGGGAGAGAGAGAATGTAAGATGGTTCTCAGGGCTCTGGTTTAGATGACTGAATAAATAGTGTTGTCACTAACCAAAATAGAGAAAAATAAGTCAATTTGGGAACTGAGACTCGAGACTCAGTAAGTTTAATTTCCAAAGTGCAGTGTTTGAGGTGCTTCTGGGATAAAGCACACTTCTAGGCTAGAGACACAGGCCAGATCCAGAGATACAGATTTGGGAATTTTAAGTGTATACTGGGCAGCAGAAGTTAGGGATGTGATAGAATCATCCAACAAGAACGTGCAGAATGACAAGTAAGTGGGCCTAGGACAGAATCCTGAAAAACACCGACTTTTAAAGGACAGAAGGAACAGGAGAAGTCCGCACAGTGATAGGAGAGCTAGGAAGGAACAGAAACCAAGGAGGGACAATGTTTCAGGAAAGAGGGAGTGCATGTGCGCTCATTATTTAGCAATAACTAAGCCACCGCTGACTCTTATCAGAAGAGCTGCAGTGGCCAGGAAGTCAGGTTAGGATGGACTGAGGAGTGAACAGTGTACCACAGAACAGAAGCGGGGATAGTGAGTCTGGCCTTAGTAAAGAAATCTGGCTAAGAGAAGGAGAGGGATAAGGTAAAGAAAGACATGGGCTTTGGGAAGAGTTTTTTTTTTTTTTTTTTTTTTAAAGACGCAAAGTCCTGAAAATATTTATAAGTGACTTTTAGTCATAGGGGAGAATAATGAATGAAAATGAAACAGGTGGGTACAGGATCCACAGCACCAGGAGTTGGTTTAAGAAGGAGTGAGTCAAATGTATGCAACAGCTGTAAAACAAAGTTTTCAACTGAGCTATCAGAAGTAATGAGAAGATAAAATCTTCTATATAAATGTCCTCACTCTACTTAAATAGAAGATACAGGAATTTTAGCTGTCTGTTTTTTACATACAAACAGGGCAAATAAGCATGTTTTCCTAGGTCCAATTTACTGACACAGCCCAAATCATACCACATCCAACCATGATCCTCAGACTATTAGTATGTGCCCCTCTGTATGATATACATGGGGAATTACAATAACAGGTACATGATATTAACATTGGGAACCTCCCCCTTTTTGTAAGAGATGAGGTCTCACTATGTTGCCCAGGATAGAGTGCAGTGGCTATGTGGAGGAACGATCATTGCATACTACAGCCTTGAACTCCTGGGCTTAAGCAATCCTCCTGCCTCAGCCCCCTAAGAAGCTGCGACTATAGGCGCCCACCACTGTGCCTAGCTTTGGGAACCCTTTTAATTACTTACATCTTCTATCGCAGTGACGGTATGACTGTACAAATCAAGATATGAATTTAGGTCTTACCTCTCTTCTGTTTTTTCTTCTCCTCTTCTTCCCCTGCTGTTCCTTGACCCTCACTAATTCCAGCTTCTTGTTTGGGTGAATTTTCTAGATATAAAAATGAAATACAAAAGCATGAACATCATCCCACACTGTTAAAAAAAAGAAATCACCTTTGAGCAACCTCATATACAAATAAGGCATTTTACCAACAGCTGAGCATGAAATTTGTAAAGCTCAATGGATTACACTGCTAGATTTCTATTCAAGTCTAGTTCTAAAGTCATTATAGTAAGTGTATGGTAACAGAAGAGAAAACCCAGTCTTTTGATATGTGAGGGCTGAAATTTTTAGCCACAGGAAAGGAGCATAAAACACTTGGGCTCTGCAGGAGTGCTCTAGCATCTAAACTTACTAATTTTGTTAACATCTGGAGAAGAGCTCCCCACCCGCCCAGACACGATCCTATCCCAGGAAGGTCCCGTTCAGGGACAACCACGTAGACTGAGTATGAAACCAGACGTGAGGGTTCTTATCCAACCACTGACAGTGATGCAGTAGCTACCAGCCAAAAGGGACTTACCAAGTTAGGGGTTTGTGTGTCACTGAAATCACCTGAAAGTCAAGGAGCAATGAGTGGGGCAGCACTGGGTGTCTCTGAGCAGGCCTGTTCCCAGACCAGATTTTCTCTTCTTCTTGCTACTGCCTTCATTTTTACCAATCTTGCAAGAGAAGCCATCAATATGAGCAAACTGAGGAATTCTGTTCCTCCATAGTCTTCCCACCTCTGGCAATGACAACTCCATTTTTTTTGAGACGGAGTCTCGCTCTGTTGTCCAGGCTGGAGTGCAGCGGTGAGATCTCGGCTCACTGAAAGCTCCACCAGCTGGGTTCACGCCATTCTCCTGCCTCAGCCTCCCAAAGTAGCTGGGACTACAGGCGCCCGCCATCACGCCCAGCTAATTTTTTGTATTTTTAGTAAAGACAGGGTTTCACTGTGTTAGCTAGGATGGTCTCGATCTCCTCACCTAGTAATCCGCCCGCCTTGGCCTTCCATAGTGCTGGGATTACAGGCGTGAGCCACCACCCCCGGCCTCTTTGGTCTATTCTTAGCAGAGCAGCCTAAGTGATACTGCTGAAACAAGTCAGACCTCATCACTCTTCTACTTAAACTCCTCCAAGAGCTCCTCATCTAACTAAGAGCAAAAGCCAAAACGGCCCACAATGCCCTACCCGGTGTGGTCTACTCTGACTTCATATCAAACTCTTCTCTGGTCCTTCAATAAGCTCCAGACACAAAGCCTTCCTTGCTGTTTCCTGAATATACTAGGAAAGCTTCTGCTCAGGGCCTCTCCTCAGGCTGTGTCCTCTGCCTAGAAATGTTCTGCCAGATACCCAAATGACTCATTCCCTCAGTTCCAAAATAATCAACTGCCACCTTTTCAGCAAAATCTTCCCTGGGTACTACCTAAAATTTCAAATTCCTTCCCACCAATTCTTATCTCCCCCTTTCCTGCTTATTACTGTCTACATACTATGTTTTGCTTATTTAATCTCCCTTTCTAGAATGTAATTGCCACAAGAGTAGGAAATCTTTTATTTATTGGCTTATCCTCAGAATCTGAAACAGTGTGTAGCATATAGTACGCTTACAATAAAAATCAATATATATTTGCCCCTAAATCATTTACTTTTTTAAATTTTGTTTTTTTGAGACAGAGTTTTGCTCGTTGCTGGCGTGCAATAGTGCCATCTTGGCTCACCGCAACCTCTGCCTCCCGGATTCAAGCAACTCTTCTGCCTCAGCCTCCCGAGTAGCTAGGATTACAGGCATACACCACCACGCCCAGCTAATTTTGTATTTTTAGTAGAAACAGGGTTTCTCCATGTTGATCAGGCTGGTTTTGAACTCCCAACCTCAGGTGATCCCCACCTCAGCCTCCCAAAGTGCTGGGATTACAGGCGTGAACCACGGCACCCAGCCAATCATTTACTTTTTTTTTTTTTTTTTTTTTTTGAGACGGACTCTCCCTCTGTCGCCCAGGCTGGAGTGCAGTGGCACGATCTCGGCTCACTGCAAGCTCCGCCTCCCAGGTTCACGCCGTTCTCCTGCCTCACCCTCCCAAGTAGCTGGGACTACAGGTGCCTGCCACCGCGACTAATTTTTTTATTTTTTTTTTGCATTTTTAGTAGAGATGGGGTTTCACTGTGTTAGCCAAGATGATCTCGATCTCCTGACCTTGTGATCCGCCTGCCTCAGCCTCCCAAACTGCTGGGATTATAGGCGTGAGCCACTGCGCCCGGCCCATTTACTTTTTTATATAAGAAAGTTGATATTCAGACCTATCCTATCTCAGAGAGAACTTAAACAGCTAACAGATAAACGTTAATTCTTTAATATCCTACTAAAGGAAGACTTCCGTATCTTTAGAATAATGCCATACATGCATTTGTCTCAGGTACAGAAGTTTAATGCAAGAAAAAAAAATGTTCATACCTACAGTAAGTTTTGCAAATTCATTTGGAAAATTCTTCTCTAACCATTGTCTACATTTAGCAACATCAGGCATATATTCACAGTACTAGGAGAAAAAAAAAGAACTGAGTCACAACAAAACAGTTTCAGTCAAACAATACATCGTAATTAAAAATCACTCCCTATACTTGTTAATACAAAGAATAAAACAAACCACTCCCATCTGACTTCTTATCCACAGGAAATCTGTATTCAACCAGGATATGTCCCATAAAAAATTAGATATTAAGAAGGATTAGGTACCTCTTCACAGTATCAATTTATTTCTTCTCCCTCTATTTCTTGCTTTGAGCACATAAGTGCCTCGTTTTCATGACTTGCTCATAGAGCTGGACTTGGAAAGTCTTACACATAATATATACTGCTCTTTCTTTCCTCTGTTCGTTTGTGTAGATTTTGGCATTAAGGTTACTCTTATTTTATTGGCTGACTATTCATAAGTCCCATGCAAAAATCCAAACTGCACAGCCATGTGCAAAAGATGCACATGTATGATTTAAGGTCTAAATTTAGGAAAGAATATATAAGACCAAAAAATTATTCTAAATCAAAGTTCTCTATAAAAGGCTAAAGCTTTACTGTCAAATAACCAAAAATGAAAAATAAAAAAAAGTTCTCAAAGTAGCTTTAAAACCAAGAATAACTTCAACTACATAAGGTAAAAAAAAAAAAAAAAATTAAAGAACTTACCTCTGTTGGTAATGAACAGACTGAGGAAATAAAAAAAAAAAGATTTTAAATGTTAAACCTATATGTACACACATACACAGGGCTTATCTTTACTTTTATATTTGAGAAAATGCTTCATTTATACATTTTTCCTATAAGTTTTCTATACCACTTTTCAAATGCTACTCTTCAGTGTTTTTGAGGTAAAAGGCACATGGTTATTTGAGATGATACTATCTTGACTTTTTCATCTAAAGAGTCTCTCCATCAGCTGACAGAACATCAAAATATGCTATTTTGTATATAATGAGGTCTTACCATAACCATTTCGGTGGGTCAAAAAATTAAGCTAAGACAGGAACAATTACCCATACAACAGAGTTTGAAAGAAACTGGTTATTTCTTTTCTTTTGAGACATGGTCTCGCTCTGTTGCTCAGGCTGGGGTGCAGTGGTGCAATCATGGCTCAATGCAGCCTCCACCCCTCCAGGGGCTCAAACGATCCTCCCACCTCAGTCTCCCGACTAAATGGGACTACAGATGCACACCACCATGCCCAGCTAATTTTTTGTAGAGACAAGGTTTTACCATGTTGCCCAGGCTAGTCTCAAACTTCTGGGCTTAAGTGATCCACCTATCTTAGCTTCCCAAAGTGCTGGGATCACAGGCGTGAAGCACTGTTCCCAGCCTGGTTATTTCTTTTGATAGTTCTACCAAAACAGCCACCACTTTTTATTCATACTGACACATTTATAAACTTTAGTAGCATTTTTACTACCATCTTTTTGCAATATATTTTTCCTTTTTTTTTTTTTTTCTGAGACAGAGTCTTGCTCTTTCTGCCAGGCTGGAGTGCAGTGGCACAATCTCGGCTCCCTGCAACTTCTGTCTCCTGGGCTCAAGAAATTCTCCTGCCTCAGCCTCCCAAGTAGCTGGGATTACAGGCGTGTGCGCCACCACGCCCGGCTAATTTTTGTATTTTTAGTAGAGACGGGGTTTCACCATGTTGGCCAGACTTGTCTCAAACTCCTGACCTGAGGTAATCCGTCCGCCTCAGCCTCCCAAAGTGCTGGGATGACAGGCGTGAGCCACCGCACCTGGCCTATTTTTTTTTAGAGTAAGGGCCTCACTCTCACTCTGTCACTCAGGCTGGAGTGTAGTGGTGTGTCCATGGCTCACTGCAGCCTCCAACTCCTCAGCTCAAGTAATCCTCCCGCTTCAGCCCCCTAAGTAGCTGGGACTATAGGCGTGAGCCACTACGTACAGCTAAGTTTTTTATTTTCGTAGAGACGGGATCTCGCTATGTTGCCAAGGCTTTTTCATGTTACGCTACATTAACATCATGAAAGTGTAAAGCCAGAAGGAATCTTGGTTCAATCCTGTCATTTGGTGTTAGAGCCTGTACAGGCTAATAATGGACTAGAAGAACTGGAAAAGCTTCCAATTTTAACCGTAATTCTAATACTGGGTCAACTGCTTATTTTGTTTTTATTTTTAAGGTTTAGAATGTAGTAGTTCAGTGTGTCCAATATCCTGAGATTTCTCAGGGAGAGGAAGGTGGTATACCATGTAATCACAGCAATTACCACTCACTGGTCACCTAGTATGTGCCAAATGCTTTGCTATGCCTTATATCCATTATTATGTTTAATTGTCACAACCTTGTAAGATAAGTACCATATCTATATTCAGATGATGAAACTGAGGCTTAGAGTACATAACCACTTATATCTGGATAACAGAATTTGAATCTGCCTGTTTCTGATGCTCATGCTGTTAACCACTAACTTAGATTACAAAGTAAACAAGCAACTTAATGGCACCAGACAGCTGAAAATGATCTGCCTTCACCTTACTCTACTAACATTCTACCATGCTACCACACAATCACTATTTTATAGATGGGGCACTAAAAGAGTTAAACAGCTCATCCAATGACAAAGGTGGTATGTGGCAGAAGAAAACTGGAATCCATTGGTTTTGTCCAGTCTAGTCTATTATAGTTTAGGGTTATTTCCACCAAAGATCTCCCTGGTTAGCTACAGCCCTATATTCCTCACAATTCATGTTCAAATACTAGGCATAGTTGTTCAGCCACACTTTCAGGATATAACTATATAATTATTGGTTAAACACCATCACAGCAAATACTAAAGCTACAAATTTTGTATACTATTTCAAATAATATTTAGTTCAGAAAAAAAAAAAAAAAATTGGGGTTTTGCTCTGTTGCCCAGGCTGGAGCGCAGTGGCACCATCTCAGCTGGCTGCAACCTCTACCTCCTGGGTCCAGGTGATTCTCGTAGCTCAACCTCCCGAGTAGCTGGGATAACATGTGTGCACCACCACACCCAGCTAATTTTTGTATTTTTAGTAGAGACAGGGTTTTGCCATGTTGGCCAGGCTGGTCTTGAACTCCTGGCCTCAAGTGATCTGCCCACCTTGGCCTCAGCCTCCCAAAGTGCTGTGATTACAGGTGTGAGCCACCGCGCCTGGCCTGGTTCAGCAAAATTCTAATGCAATAAAAAAACTGGGGGAGGGCCGGGCGCAGTGGCTCAAGCCTGTAATCCCAGCACTTTGGGAGGCTGAGGCGGGCGGATCACGAGGTCAGGAGATCGAGACCATCTTGGCTAACAGAGTGAAACCCCGTCTCTACTAAAAATACAAAAAATTAGCCGGGCGTGGTGGCGGGCACCTGTAGTCCCAGCTACTCGGGAGGCTGAGGCAGGAGAATGGCATGAACCCGGGAGGCGGAGCTTGCAGTGAGCCGAGAGCGCGCCACTGCATTCCAGCCTGGGCGACAGAGCGAGACTCCGTCTCAAAAAAAAACTGGGGGAGCTCCTTTAAGTTCACCATTATTTGCTTTAAAAAAGTCAATTTCTCTTTACAGATCACTTACTTATTTGGAAAGGGAAAACTGTACCTTTTTAATGCAAACATCTAGCCGTCACCTTCAAACTTAGCATCACTAATAATGAAACATCTGACATTATGAGCTCTTGATGCAATGCAACATGACAAATGAAACATCATCCACAAAACCTTCTTGCCAAGATCTGTTTAACTTGAATCTAATTAAGCCTCTAGGCTGGGTGTGGTGGCTCACGTCTATAATCCCAGCACTTTGGAAGGCCGAGGTGGGTGGATCACCTGAAGTCAGGAGTTCAGTACCAGCCTGGCCAACATGGTGAAACCCCATCTCTACTAAAAATACAAAAATTAGCCGGGTGTGGTGGCACACACCTGTAGTCTCAGCTACTCAGAAGGCTGAGGCAGGAGAATCGCTTGATCCTGGGAGGTAGAGGCTGCAATGAGCTGAGACTGTGCTGCTGCACTCCAGCCTGGGCAACAGGGCAAGACTCCATCTCAAAAAAAAAAAAAAAAATTAAGCCTTTAGACTCCAACTTTTTTTTGTTGTTGTTAAAGAGACAGAGTCTCGCTTTGTCACCCAGGCTGTAGTGCAGTGATGTGATCTTAACTCATGCAGCCTCGAATTCCTGGGCTTAACTGTTCCTTCCACTACAGCCTCCGAGTAGCTGGAACTACCGGCACTTGCCACCACACCTGGCTAATTTATTTAATTTTTTGTAGAGGCAGGGTCTCACTATGTTGCCCAGGCTGGTCTCAAACTCCTGAGCTCAAATTATCTGCCTGCCTCGGCCTCCCAAAGTGTTGGAATTAAAGGTGTGAGCCACTGTGCCTAGCCAAATGAGCAAAGTTACCACCACATGGAATGGGACTAATCCACAGCCAGGTACTTCTTGATAAAATGCACTGAAAAAAATTTTTTTTTTTTTTGAGACGGGGTCTCACGCTGTCACCCAGGCTGGAGTGCAGGGCGCGATCTCGGCTCACTGCAAGCTCCACCTCCCGGGTTCCCGCCATTCTCCTGCCTCAGCCTCTCCGAGTAGCTGGGACTACAGGCGCCCGCCACCATGCCCGGCTAATTTTTTGTATTTTTAGTAAAGACGGGGTTTCACCGTGGTCTCGATCTCCTGACCTCGTGATCCGCCCGCCTCGGCCTCCCAAAGTGCTGGGATTACAGGCGTGAGCCACCGTGCCCGGCCAAAAATGCACTGAAATTAACAGCACTTCTGTGGTGGTCTTGGCAGAAGATCATAAACTAAATCTAGTCTTAAGAATACATCAGAATGGCCGGGTCTGGTGGCTCACGCCTGTAATCCCAACGCTTTGGGAGGCCGAGGTGGGTGGATCACGAGGTCAGGAGTTCGAGACCAGCCTGGCCAAGATGGTGAAACCCCATCTCTACTAAAAATACAAAAATCAGCCAGGCACGGTGGCGGGCACCCGTAGTCTCTGCTACTTGGGAGGCTGAGGCAAGAGAATCGCTTGAACTCCAGAGGCGGAGGTTGCAGTGAGCTGAGATCGCGCCATTACACTCCAGTCTGGGCAACAGATCGAGACTCCCTCTCAAAAACAAACAAACAAACAAACAAAAACAAAAACTGCCTTTCTATAACAGAGAATGAACAGCCACAATCAAATAACTTCCTGAAAGTCAGTATTTTCAATTACATATTTCACTGTCAACAGTCACCAAAATCACTAACTTTGCACACAGTGTCACTAAGCCCCAATCATCTCATACTTTAAAGTCTTCTAAATTTGGGGAGGGTGGAAAAGATAAAAATAAAAATAAAGTCTCCTAAACTTGATTTCTGTGGCCAGTTTCAACCCATTTCAGGTACTTCCTCCTTCCTTCCAAACAGTTATTATCCAAAAAGATAAAACCAATCACATCACTTCCCAGATTAAGAACTTTTCAAACATCTTATCATACTTCTCCAGACTCAACTCCTACCACCCCATGGTCCAACCACAATGAACTTCTATCCATGCCATTCTTTTCAGCAAACACCTATTCATCCTTCAAGACTCTGCAAAGTTTCCTTGGAGCTGATGTTATAATGGCTTGTCTTAGATTTTAATCCTGGCCCCACCACTTATACAACTGAGAAGCTTATCATCAATAAAACCATAATATTTCAGTTTTGAAGATTAAATGTACAAACATAAAATCCACTCAATACTTTTAACTTTCCCTTTTTTCAGTTCTCCCAAGTAGAACTGGTTGGTTCTTTATTTTCACTGCAGTCTGATCAGCCCTCTAGTATACAATTAGTACATTATAACTCACCTGTTAAAATGTTTGTCTTCCCAGTTAAGCTCAGTTTCCAAGAGATAATTATGTCTTATTTCTGTATATGGAGCACAATGCTTGCCACAGAGCAGATGCTTAAAACGTGTTTCCTAAATGAATTTGAGCTGCTCTCTGAAACCCTAGACTTTAGCTGAGAGCAAATTCTCTAATTTGCATCCTTCTTTTTGCAAAAGGGGAAAGGGAGGGAGGGGGAAGGAATGTAAGAAAAATGCCTATGTCACTATCGCTTCTATTTTTCTCTTTAATCAGGTATTCTATTGGAGGGTTTTCCCTCTTCTCTAAGCACTCCAACAATACTAAATGTCTGCCAAAACTACATCCAGTTTATTTCTCCCCTCTCCCTTGTCCTCAAATCTGATTAACTGCTTTATACTGTTCATCCTACGATCATAATTTATTTTTCAACCTCTCTTCCTCACTTATGCGACTCATTTAAATGCTCATTAATTTTGTCTAAAGTCTTATTATATAGCCTGGCCAATAAGCCTGCCTCCCTCAACTGTTATCTTGCTGCCAGATTCATCTTCCTGTACTGTTCTGGAGAGTGTTGACAAGGTAGAAAGGCATCTTTCGGTAGCTTCCACTTTAGTCCTAGTTCACTGACCCTTTGAGGTCACAGGGAATGGATCTTATCCTTTACTCACATAGGTTTCCAAATTTAAAGTGTTGCGGCCGGGCGCGGTGGCTCACGCTCGTAATCCCAGCACTTTGGGAGGCCGAGGCGGGTGGATCGCGAGGTCAGGAGATCAAGACCACAGTGAAACCCCGTCTCTACTAAAAAATACAAAAAAATTAGCCGGGCGTGGTGGCGGGCGCCTGTAGTCCCAGCTACTCGGAGAGGCTGAGGCAGGAGAATGGCATGAACCCGGCAGGCAGAGCTTGCAGTGAGCCGAGATTGCGCCACTGCATTCCAGCCTGGGCGACAGAGCGAGACTCCGTCTTGAAAAAAAAAAAAAAAAAAAAGTGGTGTTTCAAGGTAATCATTATATAAAAATATAACAGGAACCTATATTCTGATCATCTTGTTAAAATAAATGTATCAGTTTTTCTCACATCCTTAGTTTTTTTTTTTTGAGACAGGGTCTTGCACTGTTGCCCGGGCGGGAGTGCAATGGCATGATCTTGGCTCACTGCAACCTCCGCCTCCCAGGTTCAAGTGATTCTCCTGCCTCAGCCTCCCAAGTAGCTGGGATTACAGGTGCCTGCCACCAGGCCTGGCTAACTTTTTGTATTTTTAGTAGAGACGGGATTTCACTATGTTGGCCAGGCTGGTCTTGAACTCCTGACCTCATGATCTGCCTGCCTCAGCCTCCCAAAGTGCTGGGATTACAAGTGTGAGCCACTGCGCCCGCCCCCTTAGTTTTAATTCATAATTACAGAAAAATAAAACAAGATTTCTAGAGACTGACATTTTCACTGAGCTTCCAAACTTCTCACCAACTAAGCAATTCTCTATGTGGTGAATCTACCCAGCTCACCTCGCTCCAGGTACACCCCAAGAATCTTTCTGGCTTTTCTCTCTTTTTCCCTTAGAAAAGCTCATATACTGTCTCTCTCTGCTGCCAAATGCAGCGTACTTGGATTCTTCCATTTGAAGAAACTCAAATTCACTGTATTGCAAGTCAGCCTATTATCTATCTCCAAATCTAATCTTTCTCAAAGTCATCATTTTTAGTGGTGTTCTGGTTTTTCAACTCTCAATTGCGAAATATCTTTTTCCTTTTTCACCATTAAACATTTTATCTTTTCTTTGATTAACCCTCGTTATTCACTTTTATACTGCTTACAAGGCAGTAAGACACTGTCAGCAAGGCATTTATTTACCTCAAACCTAGATTTCTGAAAGTGGCCTTCAAATTTGTGGGCTATTTCCTCCAAATAATGCAGCAGATTAATCTCTTGTCACTTTATTTTCCTGCTCAAAAAACGATTAGGTTGGTGCAAAAGTAATTGCAGTTTTTGCCATTACTTTTAATAGCAAAAAGACATCATTTCTCCTTCTACAGTACTTAAATGTCAGATGTGGTCTCTACTGCAGTCACAGAATGTAAAGTCCACGTGAACAAGGATCTTCTGACTTATTCACTATTCGGTCCCCAGCACCTAAAACATCACTAGGCACACAGTAAGTTCTGAGAAATATTTACTGAAAAAATATTTACTTGCCCTTTTACTGTCCTGTATCTTCAAATTTTTCTGGAAGTTTCCAAGATGCGAATACATACAGCATTTACAATTCACAAATATTTCTATATTGAAAACGAAGAAAAACACTCAAAAAGTGAAAAAGAGCTTGATTAAACCTAATACATATATGATGATTCAAACCAAGAAGACTTTCCTCACTGTCCTACCACCTAACACTCCAACCTCACCTTCTCCCACTCCTTAACGGGCACCCTCCCTATACGATACACCAGACAAACTCAAAGCCGCTCACTTCTTCACAGACAGCCATCAAGCTTTTTCTTACATAGTCGTTCGCTTTGTCTGGGACTCCCTTCCCCACCTTCTCATCCAGTCCTTGCCATCCTTAACTCACAATCTTCCAAGAAGCCCTCCTTTGACAGCTAGACTAGCATACACCTTGAGGACCTTCAGGCTGAAATAACCTAGTTGTACATCTCTATTCCAAACGGACTGTAAGCTTCTTCAGGCAGAGTAGAGGGACACAAATCACCCAGGTTGGGAAACTCTGTTAATTCATGCCTCCTCCTCCCCAGGACTCCTCTCCCCCAGTACAAACTCACCAAATGAAAAGGATAGGGAAAAAAGCTTAATACCACCAAATGTCAAACTATTATTATAATGCATAAAAATATAGCGAGTAAAAGTCATTCTGTGGCTACCAACACTTGCCTCCACAATAAAGGACTCGAAGTGGGTAATCGGCATCTAACTTGGCACTGTTCCTTGGGTCTCCTTTGCAGTCAGCCCCGCTGGATTCAGAAATGTCAGCAGCCATTTCACAAATCTGTAAGCAAGGAAAATAACACACCCTCACTATTTTAGAATCAAGAGCCCAGAAGAGCAGTGTTCCTCTCAACAGAAACCTCCCCACCCCAAAGCTGTTTCAAGTCTGTTGTTGAGTGGGGGAAATAAGGTGCATTCGATTCTTAAAATATGAGCAATCCCAGGCACAACATCTCCTTGCTCCACAGGTCTACAGAGAAGCAAGGAGCAAATGGACCATGAAGGATGGGGCAGAGGGACTCACTAGTGAAAAACAGGAAGCAATGGGGAAGGAAAGATGGGGTGAGTACCCACGGCAGACACGGAGCAAAAAGGTCTGAGGGTGATCTGGGAGGGATGCAAACTGCAGTAAGAGAGAAGGGCTACAAAGGCGCCAAATGGAGAGAGGCTGGAAGTGCCTAGGAACAAGGAGTGGGTCATCGGAGGAGCCCGGGGTGCAGGGTGTGGGGGCAGCTAAACGCCACGAGAGGGGCCTGGGGAGTCTAAAAAGGGCATGGGAGGGGGCGGGGTGACCAGAGCCTAAGAAGGATGAGGAGAGAAAACGAGGACAGAATGTAAGAGCACTGAGGGGACAAGGGCGACCAGGTCTGAGGCGAAGGAGCAACCCCGGGGACGCCAGAAGGGGCCCTTGTGGGCGGGGGTGTGGAGAGGCCCGGCCCGGCCCCCTTCCGCCAGGCAGCATCTCAGCTTCCCCCACACTCTCTATGAGCTTCTCGGGAGCGGGAGAAGCACTTGTGGTCGTTACCCAGGCGGTCGCACAGGCCCCGCCGGCTCCGCTCCCGCCGCTATCGAAAGCTGAACCAACACATGCAACTCGTCTCCCCGGCCAGGGCCGCCCGAGAGCCCGTCGGCCAGAAGCGCTCCCGCGAGACAATGAGCCTTTATCGCGAGATTCCGGCCGCCGCTGGGCGGATGTCGCGAGAAGCCGGAAGCCGGGGGCGGAGAAAAATTGGGGAGCGTGCGCCTTGCGCTCCGGTGGGGGCGTGGCCAAGAGGCCGAGAAGCGGGCCGCCGGCAGGCGGTGCTCGTCACCCGTTGGAGAGGATGAATCCTGGAGATGGGCGCGCGGAGGGGAACGTGACTTGCAGACGCAGAGAGTGCACCTGAGTCAGAAATGACTCCCTATTAATGAGTGCGAGGATCATCGCCCCGGTGTCTGCGGTGCATCCAGGCGTCCTGAGTAACGTCCAGCTACTGCATAAATCACTCCCGTGTGGGGAGATTGCAGCCGGATAGAGCGTTTGGTTGCAGTTTAACACCATATACTGAATTAAAGGAAGGTTTTCTCCCTCCCTCCTTCCCTCCCTTCCTTCTTTCCTTCCTCTCTTCCTTTCTCTTTGCCGGATGGAGCGTTTGGTTGCGTTTTAACACCATACACTAAATTAAAGGAATTCTTTCTTTTTTCTTTCTTTTCTGTTATTTCTTTTCTTTCTTCTCTTTCTGTTCTCTTTCCCTTCCCTCCCTCCCTTCCTTCATTCTTTCTTTCCTTCCTTTCTTCCTCCCTCCCTCTCTTCCTTCCTTCATCCTTTTCTTTATGTTTTGACAGGGTCTCACTCTGTCGCCTAGGCTGGATGGAGTGCAGTTACACAAACATGGTCCACTGCAGCCTCGACCTCCCAAGTAGTTGGGAACACAGGCGCGCGCTACCACACCCAGCTAATTTTTAACTTTTTTGTAGAGATGGGGGAATCTCCCTGTGCTGTCCAGGCTGGTCGTGAACTCCTGGACTCAAGGGATCCTCCTGCTTCCGCCTCCCAAAGTGCTAGGATTACAGGCGTGAGCCACTGCGCCCGGCCTACAATTTTTTTTTAATGAAAAAAAAAATGTAAGAGTATGGGAATATGTGGGGGAAAGAAAGATCAGATTGTTACCGTGTCTGTGTAGAAAGAAGTAGACATAAGAGACTCCATTTTGTTCTGTACTGAAAAAATAATTCTGCCTTGAGATGTTGTTAATCTGTAACCCTGCCACCAACCCTGTGCTTCCTGAGACCTGTGCTGTGTCAACTGAGAGTTAAATGGATTAAGGCTGTGCAGGATGTGCTTTGTTAAACAAATGCATGAAAGGCAGCATGCTTGTTAAGAGTCATCACCACTCCCTAATCTCAAGTACTCAGAGACAATACACTGCGGAAGGCCGCAGGGACCTCTTCCTAGGAAAGCCAGGTATTGTCCAAGGTTTCTCCCCATGTGATAGTCTGAAATATGGCCTCGTGGGAGGGGAAGGACCTGACCGTCCCCCAGCCTGACACCCGTAAAGTGTCTTTGCTCAGGAGGATTAGTGAAAGAGGAAGGAACACCTCTTTGCAGTTGAGATAAGAGGAAGGCATCTGTCTCCTGCTCCTCCCTGGGCAATGGAATGTCTCGGTGTAAAGCCAGATTGTATATTCCATCTACTGAGATAGGGGAAAACCGCCTTAGGGCTGGATGTGGGAACATACTGGCAGCAGTACTGCTATTTAAGGCATTGGGATGTTTATGTATATGCACATCAAAAGCACAGAACTTTTTTCTTTACCATGTTTATGATGCAGAGACATTTGTTCACATGTTTTCCTGCTGACCTTCTCTCTACTATTACCCTATTATCCTGGCACATCCCCCTCTCTGGGAAATGCCCGATAGTGATCAATAAGTACTAAGGGAACTCAGAGGCCCTGGGTCCTCCCTATGCTGAACGCTAGTCCCCTGGGCCCATTTTTCTTTCTCTATAATTTGTCTCTGTGTCTCTTTCTTTTCCAAGCCTCTCGTTCCACCTGACGAGAAATGCCCACAGGTGTGGAGGGGCAACCCACCCCTTCAGGAATAGATCTCGGTTTCAAGAATAGTTGGATCCTGCAGATAAAACAACATATTCTAGAACCTTTCTGTCACTCTTGCTCTCAGAGAATTCTAAAACAAATGTGAACAGTGTGTATGTTTGGTGATTTTGGGTAAACACATGGGAGTTAGTTCATACTATTCTTGTAGATTTTCTGTACATTTGAAATTATGTCAAATTGACAAGTTTTTTTTTTTTGAGACAGAGTCTCGCTCTGTTGCCCAGGCTGGAGTGCAGTGGCACGATCTCGGCTCACTGCAAGCTCTGCCTCCCGGGTTCACGCCATTCTGCCTCAGCCTCCCGGGTAGCTGGGACTACAGGTGCCCGCCACTACACCTGGCTAATTTTTTGTATTTTTAGTAGAGACGGGGTTTCACTGTGTTAGCCAGGATGGTCTCGATCTCCTGACCTCGTGATCCGCCCGCCTCAGCCTCCCAAAGTGCTGGGATTACAGGCGTGAGCCACCAAGCCCGGCTTACAAGTTTTTTTTTTTAAGATTACTATCTCTTTTCATCTTTTGGCTCCATCCCTATGCTTTCTTCCTACTGCTTATTTAGGTTATTTTCTATTAGTTTAGCAATCCCAGAAGAAAGAGAGATTATCTTTTCCAACAGTTCTAGCGAACAACTCAGGTGAATGTCCCATTAGCATTTTGAGTCATGTACCTATCCCTGGGCCAATCACAGTGGCCACAGGGATGGAATTATCTGATTGGCCAGACCTGGTCACATGCCTATTTTTAGAGCCAAGGGGTGGAAACAAATCCCCAATCCTCCAAACCTCAGAGATGGATGGAGAGGGCGGAATCTGTTGCCCAAGGAAAATCAGGATGCTAATGCCCAAGTAGAATGCCTGGATGCTGGGAAGACAAAAACAACACATAAATAGGCCATCATCTGCACTCTTGATCCCGGAAGCCCTGCTCAAAAGGAGAAGGATTAGGGGACTGAGATGAAGAGGGAGGAGCGGCACGGCAGCAGTTAATGAAAAGCAACCTGTTCTGCTTCTCCAAAAAGTAGACGTTTAACAAGGTCATTTGCTCTTGCAGCACAGGACTGACAAGGGACACAACCAGTTCTGTCACAGGAGGCCCATAAACATTCAATGTAGAGGAGGACTAATTTTAAAAGATGATACAATTTTTTCGGGATGAGATGAGCACTTTGTTAAGTCAGGCAGCAAAACCTGTCTTTGCTTAGTCAAACCAAGGACCCCCACATATAAGGGACCCAGAGTATCAGAAGTATCAGCATAAACGCAGCTCACTGGTTGAAGCTGGGATAACCCGCCACAGGTCGATTTTCAGTGGACTAAAAGCACTGGCAGAGGATCAGCTTGACTCTTTCTGTGCTCCCAGACACTCTGAGAGTCTTACTACAATGCATTTTAGTCTTTTATTGTAAAAATATTACATGCTTCTTGCAAAATATTCAAACAATACAGAAGCATATAGAGTAAAAAATGAAGGTTTCTCCCTCTCCAGAGTGCTGTGACAGTTTGGTCATATAATGATAATAGTAATAGGGCGGGCGCGGTGGCTCAGGCCTGTAATCCCAGCACCATGGGAGGCCGAGGCGGGCGGATCACAAGGTCAGGAAATCCAGACCATCCTGGCTAACACGGTGAAACCCCGTCTCTAATAAAAATACAAAAAATTAGCCGGGCGTGGTGGCGGGCGCCTGTAGTCCCAGCTACTCGGGAGGCTGAGGCAGGAGAATGGCAAGAACCCAGGAGGCAGAGCTTACAGTGAGCCGAGATTGCGCCACTGCACTCCAGCCTGGGCAGCAGAGCAAGACTCCGTCTCAAAAAATAAAAATAAAAATAAATAATAATAGTAGCTACAACTTACATAGCACCTCCTCTGTGTTGTACATTGTTATAAGCACTTTACACAGATTAACTCATTTTTTCCTTCATATTAGAATGATGTAATATTGTTCCTGTTTTACACATGTGGAAACAAAGAGGTGAAATAGCTTGCCTAAGATCTCACAGCTACTCAGCGAGAGAATTAACTTTAAACCAGGCAGCTTAACTCCAGAGTACAAATTCTTATATCCCAGATTTTAAAATGTATATATATGTATAATTTTTAAAATTGAGTTGCAATTCACATAACACAACAGCACAATAACACAAAATTAACCATTTAAAGTGAGCAATTCAATGACATTTAGTATCTCCATATGGTGTGCAAACACCACGTCTATCTACTTCCAAAACATTTCCATCACCCCAAAAGCAAACCTCAAAATCATTAAGCAGTCATTCTTCATTCTCCCCTGGCAAACATAACCTGAGTCCTGTCTTTATGATCTATCTATTCTGGGTACTTTATATAAATGAAATCATACAGTATGTGACCTTTTGTGTCTGGCTTCTTTCACTTCGAATAATAATTTTTTTTTTGAGACAGAGTTCCGCTCATGTTGCCCAGGCTGGATTACAATGGCGTGATCTCAGCTCACTGCAACCTCTGCCTCCCAGGTTCAAGTGACTCTCCTGCCTCAGTCTCCCGAGTAGTTAGGATTACAGGTGCCCACCACCAAGACCGGCTGATTTTTTGTATTTTTAGTAGAGACGGGGTTTCACCATGTTGGCCAGGCTGGTCTCGAACTCCTGGCCTCAGGTGATCCACCCACCTCGGCCTCCCAAAGTGCTGGGATTACAGGCGTGGGCCAACGTGCCCAGGCTGGAGTGCAGTGGCACGATCTCGGCTGATACACTTTGTAGCATGAAGCATCCTTTTATAAAAGGATTCATTAAACCATTAAAAGCACTTCATCCCTTCAGCATTTTAATGGCTGAATAATATTTTCCATTGTATTTATATACCACAAATGTGTTCATCCATTCATTCACAGGTGACCATTTGTCTTGTTTCTACTTGTCCTAGTCAAGATCCTCCAGAGAAACAAGACCGTAGAATTTTCTATTTCTATAAAGACATTGATTCTGGGGAATTGATTCACACAATCATGGAGAATGGCAAGTCCTAAATCTGAAGGGTAGGCCAGCAGGCTGGACGCCCTGGGAAGAACTGATGTTGCTGGCAGAATTCTTTTTTTTTTTTTTTTTTTTTTTTGAGACAGAGTCTCGCTCTGTCACCCAGGCTGGAGTGCAGTGGCACGATCTCGGCTCACTGCAAGCTCCGCCTCCCGAGTTCACGCCATTCTCCTGCCTCAACCTCCCAAGTAGCTGGGACTACAGGCGCCCGCCACCACGCCCAGCTAACTTTTTGTATTTTTTAGTAGAGACGGGGTTTCACCGTGTTAGCCAGGATGGTCTCGATCTCCTGACCTTGTGATCCACCTGCCTTGGCCTCCCAGAGTGCTGGGATTACAGGCGTGAGCCACCGCGCCCGGCCCAGAATTCTTTCTTGCTCAGAGGAGCTCAGTCTTTGTTCTACTACGGCTTTCAACTAATCAGCTGAGGCACACCCACACTGCGGAGTGCAACCTACTTTACTCAAAGTTCGCACATTTAAATGTTAATCTCATCTAAAACACACTCTCATCTAGAATAGTATTCAATCAAGTATCTGGGCACCATGGCCCAGCCAAGTTAACACATAAACTAAACCAACACATCACCTTTTGGCTATAGGAAGAGTGCTGTTATGAATATCCATGTACGAGTATTTGAGTCTCTGTTTTCAGTTCTCTTGGGTGTATACCTAGGAGTGGAATGGCTGAGTCGTGTGGCAATTTTATGTCGAACTTTTTGAGGAACTGCCAGACTGTTTCCCACAGCAAATGAACTTTTTACTCTCCCACCAGCAATGTACAAGGAAATAAAAAACATCATATTTTAATTTATAAAAATCGAATTATACCACACAAGCTGCAAGGTGGTAGTTCGTTTTTATTCACTTAATGACATATCTTGGACATCTTTCTGGGTTAGTATATTTAATTCTGCATCTCATAGCAGAAATGGTTAGAACAGGGCCTGTCCAAAGGCAAATGGTATACAAGTGAATGCTATTATTCTTTTTAATAAGTATGGTTTTTTTTTGTTGTTTTTTTTTTTGAGACGGAGTTTTGCTCTCGTCGCCCAGGCTGGAGTGCAGTGGCACGATAGTGGCTCACTGCAACCTCTGCCTCCTGGGTTCAAGCGATTCTCCAGCCTCAGCCTCCAAAGTAGGTGGGATTACAGGCGCTTCCCACCACGCCCGGCTATTTTCTGTATTTCTAGTAGAGATGGGGTTTCGCTGTGTTGGCCAGGCTGGTCTCCAACTCTGATCTCAGGTGATCCACCCGCCTTGGTATCCCAAAGTGCTGGGATTACAGGCATGAGCCACTGCGCCCAGCTAACAAGTATGTATTTTATTTAACAAGTGTAAATATTTTATTGCATGAAGTCATCATAATTTATTTACCTCATTCCCCACTGGTAAACATTTCAGTTACTCTCAATTTTCTTTCACTTAAAAAATACTATTCTAGTGGCTGGGCCCGCGGTGGCTCATGCCTGTAATCCCAGCACTTTGGGAGGTTGAGGTGGGTGGATCACCTGAGGTCAGGAGTTCAAGACCAACCTGGCCAACATGATGAAACCCCATCTCTACTAAAAATACAAAAAATTAGCCCAGCGTGGTGGTGGTGGACGCCTGTAATTCCGGATATTTGGGAGGCTGAGACCCAAGAATCACTTGAACCCAGGAGAAGGAGGATGCAGTGAGCTGAGATCGTACCACTGCACTTCAGCCTGGGCAACAAGAGTGAAACTCTGTCTCAAAAAAAAAAAAAAATACTATTACAGGCATTCTTTTTAAAATTTTATTTTTATTTTTATTGAAATTAATAATTTTTTTTCTTTTAGAGGCAATGTCTTACTCTAATGCCCAGGCCGGTCTCAAATTTTTGGGCTTTAGCAATCCTCCCACCTCAGCCTGCTGGGATTACAGGTGCGAGCCAGCAGGCCCCACCAAAAAAAAATGTTATTTTTAGAGATAGAGTATCAATATGTTGCCCAGATTGGACCTGAAGTGCTGGGCTCAAAAGATTCTCCTACTCCAGCCCCCTGAGTAGCTGGGACTACAGGCATGTGCCACCACACTGAGACTTTATTTAACTTTTTTTCAGATGGGGTCTTGCTCTGTCTCCCAGGTTAGAGAGCAGTGGCACAATCTTGTCTCACTGGAACCTCCACCTCCTGGGTTCAAGCCATTCTCCTGCCTCAGCCTCCCGAGTAGCTGGGATTAAAGGAACCCGCCATCATGCCTGGCTAATTTTTGTATTTTTGTAGAGATGGGATTTCACCATGTTGGCCAGGCTGGTCTTGAACTCCTGACCTCAGGTGATCCACCCGCCTCGGCCTCCCAAAGTGCTGGGATTACAGGCGTGAGCCACTGCGCCTGGCCTACTTAACTTTTTTTTTTTTTTTTTTTTTTGAGATGGAGTCTTGCTCCATCTCCCAGGCTGGAGTGCAATGGCACGATCTTGGCTCACTGCAACCTCCGCCTCCTGGATTCAAGCAATTCTCCTTCTTAGCCTCCCAAGTAGCTGGGATCACAGGCGTGCGCCATCATGCCTGGCTAATTTTTTGTAATTTTAATAGAGATGGGGTTTCACCATGTTGGTCAGGCTGGCGTTGAACTCCTGATTGCAGGTGATCCACCTGCCTTGGTCTCCTGAAGTGCTGAGATTACAGGCATGAGCCACTGTGCCCGGCCTTAACTTTTAATTATGAGAAATATATACAAGCGGAGAAAAGAATATTCGTTGCCAGACAGTATATTCGTTGTCCTGGCCGTTAGCCTCCCGAGTAGCTGGGCCTACAGGCATGCACCACCATATCTAGCTGATTTTTGTGTTTTTAGGAGAGAAAGGGTTTCACCATGTTGGTCAGGGTGGTCTCAAACTCCTGACCTAAGGTGATTCACCCACCTTGGCCTCCTAGAGGGCAGGGGTTACAGGCATGAGCCACTATGCCCAGCCTGCAATTTTTAAGTCATTTTGAAATGGCAAGAACTTCCCCATCAGAGCCCGTGTCTGGTCCGCGTGACACCCAGGTCACTGTGTGAGGCAATCCTCATCTCTCCCCTCAACCTTTCGGTCCCAGCCTTCTCCTAGGCTGTAGCCCCTTCAGGCAGAATCAAACAAACAAACAAATACAACAAATCACTTCAACATTAAATTTGGTCAGTAATTCCTCCTCACTTCCAGAGAAGGCATGTTGAAATTGCTGGGTAGAGAGGAACTCTAGAACTCAAAAACTGACGTTGAAAAGTCATTGTAGGCCGGGCGCGGTGGATCACACCTGTAATCCCAGCAGTGTAGGAGGCCAAAGCGGGTAGATCACCTGAGGTCAGGGCTTTGAGATCTGCCTGGCTAACACAGTGGTCTCTACTAAAAAAAAAAAAAAAAAAAAAAAAAAATTAGCCAGGCGTGCTGGCACATGCCTGTAATCCTAGCTACTCAGGAGGCTGAGGCAGGAGAATTGCTTGAACCCAGGAGGTGGAGGTTGCAGTGAGCCGAGATTGCACCACTGCACTCCAGCCTGGGCAGCAGAATGAGACTGTCTCAAAAATAAGTAAATAAATAAATAAAAGTAATTGTAGGCCAGGCACAGTGGCTCACACCTATAATCTCAGCATTTTGTGATGCTGAGGTGGGAGGATCACTTGAGCCCAGGAGTTCAAGCCCAGGAGTTCAAGACCAGCCCTGGCAACATAGTCAGCTCCCATATCTACAAAAACTAGCCAGGTGTGGTGTCATGCACCTGTAGTCCCAGCTATTTGGGAGGCTGAGGCAGGAGGATTGCTTGAGCCCAGGAGTTAGAGGCTGCAGTGAGCCATGATCATACCACTGCACTCCAGCACCTTGGAGACAGAGTGAGACTCTGTCTAAAAAAAAAAAAGTCACTGTAGTGGGTTAAATATTGGCCTCCCTTGAAAATCTGTGTTCATGTCCTGTCCGCCAGAAACTATGAATATGACCGTATTTGGAGAAAGGGTCTTTGCAGATCTAATTAAGTTAAGGATCCCTAGATCGATGAGATCATTCATGATTACTGTGCCCTAAATCCAATGACAAATGTCCTTAGGAGAGACACATGGGAGAGAAGTCCATGTGAACACAGGGGCAGAGATTGGAGGAATGTGGTCGCAAGCTGAGGAAAGCTGACAGCCAATCAGAGGCTGGAAGGGAAAGGACAGTCTTCACTAGTCCCCCTAGAGAATGCACAGTCCTGCTGACGCCGTGATTTCAGACTTCTGGCCTCCAGCACCCTGAGAGACAGGAAGCTAATACAATGAGAAAATCAGGGTCCTGGCTGGGGAAGGAGTTTTGGGGAAACAGAGCCCCTGAATTTATACCACATAGACAGTTTCTCCCCCAACCACATGTTGGGTGAACCCAGGCAGGAATATTCACTTCCCGCCCTGGTCACGTATAAAGCAAACTGCTTTCTTTATAAAGCATCAGAGTATGGGGCACAACAGAGCCCAAGGGCCCCAAGCTCATGCCAGATCAGCCCGGCAGGTGTGTCCCCAAGTTCTATCAATTCACCTTTTCTGTGCAGTAGTGTCACCTCACAGCCAGGAGAAGAAGGAAGCTACCAGAAGTCTGGAATCATGGCAGGGCACTGTGACT
This sequence comes from Nomascus leucogenys, assembly GCF_006542625.1. Classification (NCBI taxonomy): domain Eukaryota; kingdom Metazoa; phylum Chordata; class Mammalia; order Primates; family Hylobatidae; genus Nomascus; species Nomascus leucogenys. The sequence continues at coordinate 89,906,689 of NC_044390.1, read as the reverse complement.
CACGCCTGTAATCCCAGCACTTTGGGAGGCCAAGGTAGGTGGATCATGAGGTCAGGAGCTGGAGACCAGCCTGGCCAACATGGCGAAACCCCGTCTCTACTAAAAATATAACAATTAGCCAGGTGTGGTGGCGGGCGCCTGTAGTCCCAGCTACTTGGGAGGCTGAGACAGGAGAATTGCTTGAACCCGGGAGGTGGAGGTTGCAGTGAGCAGAGACCACACCACTGCACTCCAGCCTGGGTGACAGAGTGGTGACAGAGTGAGACTCTGTCTCAAAACAAACAAACAAAAGAATCTGTAATCATTTGTTGGTTGGTTCATTTATTTACCTGAGACATACTTATTGAGTAGCCCTTTGGTGCCAGGCACTGGGCTACGTACTGGAGAAACACATGTAAATCATTACAATGCTGCATGGTAAGTGTGAGGATGGCCAAAATGGCCCGGAGAAGCAGGCTTGACCCAGACTAGAGAAAGAAAATCACAGAAGGCTTCGGAGCTGTGGGGAAGTGAGGTCTACCGAACTTCTGATACGGTAGCCACAAACCATCTGTGGCTTTTACGTTTTATTTATTTATTTATTTACTTATTTTATTAAAAAAAGTTTTTTGAGACAAGGTCTTTCTGTGTCACCCAGGTTGGAGTGTAGTGGCGCAATTACGGCTCACTGCAGCCTTGGCCTCTCAGGCTCAAGTGATCCTCCCAGCTCAGCCTTCCAAGTAGCTGGGACTACGGGTGCATGCCACCAAACCCAGCTAAATTTTCCTAGTTGTTGTAGAGATGGGGTCTCACTTTGTTGCCCAGGCTGGTACATTTTAAGTTAACCAAAATTGAATTATAATGTGTGTGTGTGTGTGTGTATTTTTTGTTTGCTTGTTTGTTTTGAGATGGAGTTTCACTCTCGTTGCCCAGGCTGGAGTGCAATGGCGCCATCTCGGCTCACTGCAACCTCCACCTCCTGGCTTCAAGTGATTCTCCTGCCTCAGCCTCCCGAGTAGCTGGGATTACAGGTGCCTGCCACCACACCCGGCTAATTTTTGTATTTTTAGTAGAGATGGGGGTTTCACTATGTTGGCCAGGCTAGTCTCGAACTCCCGACCTCAGGTGATCTGCCTGTTTTGGCCTCCCAAAGTGCTGGGATTACAGGGGTGAGCCACTGCATCTGGCTGGAACTGAGTTTTTAATATTACTTAATTTTAGGCTAGGCGTGATGGCTCACGCCTGTAATCCCAGCACTTTGGGAGGCCAAGGCGGATGGATCACCTGAGGTCGGGAGTTCGAGATAAGCCTGGCCGACATGGAGAAACCCTGTCTCTACTAAAAATACAAAATTAGCCAGGCGTGGTGGTGCATGCCTGTAATCCCAGCTACTTGGGAGGCTGAGGTAGGAGAATAACTTGAATCCGGGAGGCGGAGCTTGGGTGAGCCAAGATCATGCCATTGCACTCCAGCCTGGGCGACAAAAGCCAAACTCCGTCTCAAAAAAAAAAAACAGGTCGAGTGCGGTGGCTCCTGCCTGTAATCCGAGCACTTTGGGAGGCCAAGGCAAGCAGATCACGAGGTCAGGAGATCGAGACCATCCTGGCACACACGGTGCAACCCCGTCTCTACTAAAATTACAAAACATAAGCCGGTAGTCCCAGCTACTCAGGAGGCTGAGGCAGGAGAATGGCGTGAACCCGGGAGGCGGAGCTTGCAGTGAGCCGAGATCGTGCCACTGCACTCCAGTCTGGGCGACAGAGCAAGACTCCGTCTCGAAAGAAAAGAAAAGAAAAGAAATAGAAACTCAGTTCCTATTCCCGATTTCCAGAGCTTAGTGGCTGCACGCATATTACAGAACATTTCCATCACGGTAGAAAGCTCTATTGGAAGAGGCTGGTCTAGGCTGAGGCCTACAAAAGAGCAGTTAGCCCTAGGAGGAAGGAAGAGTGTCTCCAGGGCTCCCTGTAAGGTGGCCTTTGCATACCATCGCAGTTATGACTCATGCTGGAGCTGTTGAGGCCAGTTCCTGTAGTGTCTTGCCTGCCATCTTGAATTCCCTGCTAAAGACAACGAGAAGGCACTGGAGTGTTCCGCAAGGTGAGTGACATCATCAGATTTGAGTTTTGGAGAATGGGCTGGAGGAGGAGCAAGACAGGAGGCAGGGGACCAATCAGCAAGCAGTTGCTTTCCTCCAAGACCTTGGGCCAGCCAAAATGGTAGAAATGTGCGTGAAGACATGCATGATGTACGATCTGCAGATTGCAGATTCTAGTTGGGCCCGGAAGAAGCAGGAATAACGGCAATGGCTTGAACTATTTGGTGGATGGTGCTAACAGTTCCCTTTGAGGCGGAATCTGAGGACGAGAATGAGAAACTTTTTTTTTTAACGTGTTGCTGCTTAAGGGAGTGGGCTTCAGTGATCTGCAGGGTCTCATTCCCTGATAACATCACCATGGCAGTTCACCACGGAAAACTCTAGAAAGAGAAAACCGCATACAAAGGCCCTGAACCTGCAGAATTCCTACATGACTACAGTGGGCTTTCCTTTGCTCTCTTTCAGCCTTTCCCCAAGTCCTTTACAATGCCACTTGCTTCTGTCTCCTTCTGCCACTGAATTCAAGGTCCCCTGCAAAACAGCCCCACTCTTCCTGGTTCGTTGATATGGACTCCAAATTCCGAATTCCTCAAATGTTCCTTAGATGCCCTACAATCTTAACTTCTCCCATGCTCTTCCCTTTGTCTGGAAATGTCTGTTCCTTCTTTTATTCCCCTAGAAATTTTTCTTTTTCTTTTTTTTTTTTTTGAGACAGAGTCTCGCTCTGTCGCCCAGGCTGGAGTGCAGTGGCGCAATCTCGGCTCACTGCAAGCTCCGCCTCCTGGGTTCCTGGGTTCACGCCATTCTCCTGCCTCAGCCTCTCCGAGTAGCTGGGACTACAGGCGCCCACCACCACGCCCAGCTAATTTTTTGTATTTTTAGTAGAGATGGAGTTTCACCGTGGTCTCGATCTCCTGACCTCGTGATCCGCCCGCCTCGGCCTCCCAAAGTGCTGGGATTACGAGCGTGAGCCACCACGCCCGGCCAATTTTTCTTTTCTTTTTTCTTTTTTTGAGATAGGGTCTCACTCTGTTGCCCGGGCTGGAGTGCAGTGGTGCAGTCTTGGCTCACTGCAACCTCCGCCTCCCAGGTTCAAGCAATTCTCATGCCTTAGCCTCCCGAGTAGCTGGGATTATAGGCACCCACCACCACACCCAGCTGATTTTTCTATTTTTAGTAGAGATGTAGAGATGGGGTTTCACCATGTTGCCCAGGCTGGTCTCGAACTCCTGAGCTCAGGCAATACTCCCACCTTGCATTCCCCAAGTGCTGGAATTACAAGCGTGAGCCACCACACCTGGCCTAAAATAAAGTTATACCTATAAAATTAAAATATGTGGCTGGGTGTGGTAACTCACACCTGTAATCCCAGCTCTTTGGGAGGCCAAGGTGGGAGTATCGCCTGAGTCCAGGAGTTTGAGACCAGCCTGGGCAAAAGGCAAGACCTGTCTCTACAAAAAATAATTAAAAAAACCAATTAGCCAAGCCTGCTGGTGCATGCCTGTAGTCCCAGCTACTTGGGAGGCGTGGGAGAATCGCTTGAACCCAGGAGGTCAAGGCTGCAGTGAGCCAAGATCATGCCAGTAACCCCAGCCTGGGCAACAGAGTGGGACCCTGTCTCATAAAATAAAAGCCGGACGCAGTGACTCACGCCTGTAATCCCAGCAATTTTGGAGGCTGAGTCGGGCGGATCACTTGAGGTCGGGAGTTCGAGACCAGCCTGACCAACATGGAGAAACCCCGTCTCAACTAAAAATACAAAATTAGCCGGGCGTGGTGGCACATGCCTGTAATCCTAGCTACTAGGGAGGCTGAGGCAGGAGAATTGCTTGAACCTGGGAGGCGGAGGTTGCGGTGAGCTGAGATCACACCACTGCACTCCAGCCTGGGCAACAAGAGTGAAACGCCGTCTCAAAAAAAATAAATAAAATAAATAAAATAAAATAAAAATATGTGTATACATTACTCTGTATCACCTAATATCATTTCACATATCATCTGTGGTGTGTCTAATTCATTGTGGAAAATATTACTTTAAACTACGTATTCTATTTGTTTTACTTTATTGTTATGTATCCTAGGCCCTCCTTATCTGTGGTTTTGCTTTCCGGGGCTTTCGGTTACTTGTGGTCAGCTATGGCACAAAAATATTCAGTGGAAAATTCCAGAAACAAACATAAGTTTTAAATGGCATAGCATTCTGAGTAACATGATGAAGTCTCTCGCCATCCCTGCTGGGGATGTGAATCCTCTCTTTCCCAGCGTATCTACACTGTAGACGCCACCGACCTGGTAGTCACTTAGTAGCTGTCTTGGTTCCCAGATCCAAAACCCACGGGGCACATAGAACTCGGTGCTGTCTGCAGTTTCAGTCATCCACTGGGGTCTTGGAACATCTTCCCCACAGATAAGGGGGGACTACTGTGCTTGTCTTATTTCCGCGGCTCAACACTCAGCTCCAGGTGACAGATAAACTCTTCCTCATTTTGGGTGTCCTGAAGCATCTAGAAAACACTTTAGAGGTCGCTTCAATAAATATACATATTTCTTGAGACAGGATCTCATTCTGTTGCCCAGGTTGGTGTGTGGTGGCACATTCTTGGCTCACTGCAACCTCCACCTCCTGGGTTCAAGTGATTCTCCTGCCTCAGCCTCCAAAGTAGCTGGGATTGCAGGTGCCCGCAACCACACCTGGCTAAATTCTGTATTTTTTATAGAGACAGGGTTTCACCATGTTGGCCAGGCTGGTCTCAAACTCCTGATCTCAAATGATCTGCCCACCTCAGCCTCCCAAAGTGCTGGGATGGCAGCCATGTATCACCACACCCAGCTCATTTTTCTTTCTTTTTTTTTTTTTTTGTTGTAGAGATGGGTTTTCGCCATGTTGTCCAGGCTGGTCTCTAACTCCTGGGCTCAGGAGATCCACCCGCCTCAGGCTCCCAAGATGCTGGGATTACAGGCATGAGCCACCGCACCTGGCCTTTTCCTTTCTTTTTAAGACAGAGTAGTGTTCCATTGTGTGTATAGACCACATTCTGTTTATCTGTTTATCAGCTGATGGACTCCTGGGCTGCTCCTGCCTTTTGGCTATTGTGATGATACTGCTATGAACGTGAGTGTACAAATACCTGTTCAAGTCCCTGCTTTCAATTCTTTCAGGCATACATCCAGAAGTAGAATTGCTGGATCTCAATTATTTTTAGTAACTGCCGCATTGTTTTCCATATTTTGCATTCCCACCAACAACGCACAAGGGTTTCAATTTCTCCACGATTTTACCAATGCCTATTTTCTGTGTGTGTGTGTGTGTGTGTGTGTGTGTTTTTAGACGGGAGTCTCGCTCTGTCGCCTAGGCTGGAGTGCAGTGGTGCTCTCTCAGCTCACTGAAAGCTCCACCTCCCGGGTTCGTGCCGTTCTCCTGCCTCAGCCTCCCAAGTAGCTGGGACTACAGTTGCCCACCACTACGCCTGGCTCATTTTTGTGTGTTTTTAGTAGAGACAGGGTTTCACCGTGTTAGCCAGAATGGCCTCGATCTCCTTACCTTGTGATCCGCCTGCGTCGGCCTCCCAAAGTGCTGGGATTACAATCGTGAGCCACCGCACCCAGATTTTTTTCTATTTTTTTAACCAATAACTATCCTAATGTGTGTGAAGTGGTATCTTATGGTTTTGATTTGGATTTCCCTAGTGAAATAGCAATACTGAGTATCTTAGTGGCAAATGTGTTTATTGGCCATTTGTATATCTTCTTTGGAGATATGCCTATTCAAGTCATTTGCCTTTTTTTTTCTTTTTCTTCTTTTTTTGAGATGGAGTCTCACTCTGTAGCCCATGCTGGAGTCCGGTGGCACATTCTTAGCTCACTGCATCCTCCGCCTCCGGGGTTCAATCAATTTTCCTGCCTCAGCCTCCTGAGTAGCTGGGACTACAGGTGTGCGCCACCACGCGCAGCTAATTTTTTTATTTTTATTTTATTTAATTAATTAATTTATTTTTTTGAGACAGAGTCTTGCTCTGTCACCCAGGCTAGAGTGCACTGACACAATTTCGGCTCACTGCCAGCTCCGCCTCCCGGGTTCATACCATTCTCCTGCCTCAGCCTCCCAAGTAGCTGGGACTATAGGCGCCCGCCACCATGCCTGGCTCATTTTTTATATCTTTAGTAGAGACGAGGTTTCACCATGTTAGCCAGGATGGTCTCGATCTCCTGACCTCGTGAACCACTGGTCTCAGCCTCCCAAAGTGCTGGGATTACAGGCGTGAGCCGCTGTGCCCGGCCTATTTTTTAATTAGGTTGTTTTTTGTTGATGTTGTATTTGATTTGTAAGAGCTCTTTGTATATTTTGGATATTAATCCTTTATCACATACATGTGGTTTGCAAATACTTTCTCCCATCGCATGGATTGCCTTGTATATTAGTCCACTTTCACACTGCTGATAAAGACATATCCAAGACTGAGCAATTTACAAAAGAAAGAGGTTTAATGGACTCACAGTTCCACGTGGCTGGGGAGGCCTCAAAATCATGGTGGAAGCTGAAAGGCACATCTCACATGGCCGCAGACAAGAAGAAGGAGCTTGTGCAGGGAAACTCCCCTTTACAAAACCATCAGATCTTGTGAGACTTATTCACTATCACAAGAATAGCACAGAAAAGTCCTGCCCCTGATTCAATTCCCTCCCACTGGGTCCCTCCCATGTGGGAGTTATGGGAGCTACAATTCAAGATGAGATTTGGGTGGGGACACAGCAAAACCATATCACCTTGTCTATTTTTTTGTTTGCTTGTTTTGTTTATATTTTTAATGTGGAGTCTCACTCAGTCACCCAGGCTGGAGTGCAGTGGCGCAATCTCAGCTTACTGCAACCTCTGCCTCCCAAGTTCAAGGGATTCTCCTGCCTCAGCCTCCCAAGAAGCTGAGACTACAGATATGTGCCACCAGCCCCAGCTAATTTTTGTATTTTTAGTAGAGACGAGGTTTCACCATGTTGGCCAGGCTAGCCTCAAACTCCTGACCTCAAGTGATCGGCCTCCCAAAGTGCTGGGATGACAGACGTGAGCCACTGCACCTGACCTCACCTTGTCTGTTGATAGTGAGTGCCCTTTGAGGCACAAAGGTTTTAATTTTGGTGGAGTCCAATTTATCTATTTTTCTTTTGTTCCTTGTGTTTTTGGCATCATATCCAAAAATCATTGCCTTAGTCAATGTCATTAAGCTTTTCCCCTGTGTTTTCTAAGAGTTTTGTAGTTTTAGCTTTTACATCTAGATCTTGGATCTATTTTGAATTAATTTTTAGATTTACTTATTTATTTTTGAGACAGAGTCTCATTCTGTCACCCAGGCTGGAGTGCAGTGGCTGTGATCTCAGCTCATTGCAACTTCTGCCTCCCTGGTTCAAGCAATTCTCCTGCCTCAACCTCCCAAGTAGCTGGGTTTACAGGCGCCCACCACCACGCCTGGCTAATTTTCATATTTTTAGGAGAGACAGGGTTTCACCGTGTTGGTCACGCTGGTCTTGAACTCCTGACCTTGTGATCCACCTGCCTCAGCCTCTCAAAGTGCTGGGATTACAGGCATGAGTCACTGCGCCTGGTCTATTTGTTTATTTTTTTAGATGGAGTCTTGCTCTTGTCCTCCAGACTGGAGTGCAAGGGTGCCATCTCGGCTCACTGCAACCTCCGCCTCCCAGCTTCAAGCAATTCTCCTGCCTCACTCTCCCGAGTAGCTGGGACTACAGGTGCCTGCCACCACATCTGGCTAATTTTTATATTTTTAACAGAGCTGGAGTGTTACCATGTTGGCTAGACTGGTCTTGAACTCCTGATCCCAGGTGATCTGCCCTCCTTGGCCTCCCATAGTGCTGGGATTACAGGTGTGAGCCACCGCCTGGCCAATTTTTTTTTTTTTTTTTTTTTTTTTTGAGACAGATTCTCACTCTGTGACCCAAGCTGGAGTGCAGTGGTGCAATCTTGGCTCACTGCAACCTCCACCTCCTGGGTTCAAGCGATTCTTGTGACTCAGCCTCTGGAATAGCTGGGACTACAGGCATGCACCACCACGACTGGCTAATTTTTTTTTTTTTTTTTTTGAGACAAAGTCTCACTCTTGTCCCCTAGGCTGGAGTGCGATGGCGCTATCTCGGCTCACTGCAACCTCTGCCTCCCGGGTTCAAGTGATTCTGCTGCCTCAGCCCCCCAAGTAGCTGGGATTACAGGCACCTGCCACGACGCCCGGCTAGTTTTGGTATTTTTAGTAGAGACAGGGTTTCCAAGTTGGCCAGGCTGGTCTTGAACTCCTGACCTTAGGTGACCCACCCACCTTTGCCTCCCAAAGTGTTGGGATTACAGGAGTGAGCCACCACTCCTGGCCACGATCGGCTAGTTTTTGTAGTTTTAGTAGAGTTGGGGTTTCACCATGTCGGTCAGGCTGGTCTCGAACTCCTGTCGGTCAGGCTGGTCTCGAACTCCTGACCTCAAGTGATCTGCCTCCCAACATGCTGGGATTACAGGCATGAGCCTAGATAGATCTAAATTTGGTGCACAAAGGAATAGGGCACCAGAGCATGATCTTCAGCAGGAAGTCCAAGAAGAGAGAGACAGCATCTTCTTGAAGCCCTGGGGTAGAATAAGATCAGATTGTATGTGAAAAACCAGTAGACTTTTGGGGCGGGCGCGGTGGCGCACGTCTGTAATCCCAGCACTTTGAAAGGCCGAGGCAGGCAGATCGCTTGAACCCAGGAGTTCAGGACCAGCCTGACCAGTATGGTGAGACCTTGTCTCTACAAAATAAACAAAAATTAGCCAGGCATGGTGGCACGTGCCTGTGGTCCCAGCAACTTGTGAGGCTGAGGTGGGAGGATCGCTTGAGCCTGGGAAGCACAGGTTGAAAGTAGCTACATTTGTGCCACTGCACTCTAGCCTTAGCGACAGAGCCAGACTCTATCTCAAAACATACAAACCAAAAAAAAAACCAAACCAAAAAAACCAATAGATTTTCAGAGGAATAGATGCCATTTTTTTCTTCCTTAATCCTCTGCCTTCCAGCTAATTCTACAGTCACACACACACACACACACACACACACACAAAATAGAGAAGAAGGTGATTTGACAAGACAAAGGATTTAGAAAAGAAAGGCAGGTGTTGGTCATGTGGAAAAAAAGGAAGTATTTGTGTTTACAAGAATCCCGACAGTATCTGAGAATGTAGAATGAAGAATATTTTCCATTTGTTAAAAAATCCAGGCTAAGCATATGAAGTACTCAGGGTTACCCCTCTGACCTCATCTTGGGGTGTTTCAGCCTACCATGGTTACCCCTGTTAGTCAGCACCTTATCACAGAATCACAAAGGCCCACAAAGTGAAAGTGGTTACAATGAGCTCTCATGAAAAGTAGGAGTTAGGTGTGGCACGGTGGCTTACACCTGTAATCCCAGCACTTTGAGAGGTCAAGGTGGGTGGATCACTTGAGCCCAGGAGTTTGAGACCTGGACAACATGGCAAAACCCCGTCTCTACAAAAAATACAAAAATTAGCTGGGCATGGTAGCATGCGCCTATAGTCCCAGCCACTCAGGAGGCTAAGGTGAGAGGATGGCTTGAGCCTGGGAGATTGAGGCTACAGTGAGCCAAGACAGAGCCACTGCACTCCAGCCTGGACAACAGAGTCAGACTCTGTCTCAAAAAAAAGAAAGAGAGAGAGGGAGGGAGGGGGAGGGAGAGAGAGAGAGAGAGAAAGAGAAAGAGAGAAAGAGAGAAAGAAAAGAAAGAAAAGTAGGAGTTATTCATCCAGGCCAAGAGTATGAAGTTTGTCTTCAAAGAACTCCTGAATTTGTGGGGGAACTAGATATAGACGTTTGACAAACACGTTTATTTATTAGAGGTTATGAGACTAGCGAGTAGGGTGGAAGGAGGAAAGTGGCAGGAAAATCATACTGGAAAGGTAGGTTGGGAACCAACTGTGAAGGACCTTGTACGTCAATCCAAGGAATGTGACCTTCAACCTAGAGCAGAGGTGACAAACTCAAAATCCCACAGAGACTAGGCTTGCCAATGAGGAAAGCCAACCAGATGTAAGGCAATAGGGAGTGGTGGGGACTGTGGCAAACAGTAAAGCTCATTCTCTGTCTACAGGGGCTCATTCTCTGTCTCTACTCTGTCTACTCTAAGCTCCAGCTGATTGTTTCCACGTGGGAGTGTCGGCCCAGTGTGGCCAGATCTTCCAGTGTTCTAAGAGATAGCAGAAATCCAGGTTTCTATAGGACGGCACCAGGTTTTAAAAACATATCAGCCAAGCCAGGCTGGTTTTTAAACCAAATATGGTCCACAGGCCATCATTCTAGTGCCTTGGCAGATTGAAGGGAGCTAGTGAAGATTTTTAAGTGAAAAAAGGTATATGATCATATCTGTGCTTTAGAAAAATCAGATTGTTGTGTAGAAGATGACTTACAGGAAATAGATGAGAGGAAGGGAAACCAGTTAGGAAACTGTTTCAACAGTTCAGGTGGGAAGTGACCGCAGTCTGTGCTAGGGCGAGGCAGGGGAGAATGTGGGTGGACAGATTTGGAGTCCAGCATCCAGTGGGAAGAATTTAGCTTCAGTGTGCATCTAGAAGACAGACACATTCTTTCGATGCAAACCCTCTTTTCCACCCCATTTTTTTTTTTTTTTTTTTTTTTTTGAGACAGAGTCTCTGTTGCCCAGGCTGGAGTGCAGTGGCGCGATCTGGGCTCACTGCAACCTCTACCTCCCGGGTTCAAGTGATTCTCCTGCCTCAGCCACCTGAGTAACTGGGATTACAGACATGTGCCACAACACCTGACTGATTTTTGTATATTTTTAGTAGAGATGGGGTTTCACCATGTTGGCAAGACTGGTCTGGAACTCCTGACCTCAAGTCATCCACCTGCCTTGGCCTCCCAAAGTGCTGGGATTATAGATGTGAGCCACCGCGACTGGCCTCCACCCCATTTTCTTTCTTTCTTTCTGTTTTGTCTTTTTTTTTTTTTTTTTTTTTTGAGACGGAGTCTCGTTCTGTCACCCAGGCTGGAGTGCAGTGGTGCAATCTCGGCTCACTGCAGGCTCCGCCTCCCGGGTTCACGCCATTCTCCTGCCTCAGCCTCCCGAGTAGCTGGGACTACACGCGCCTGCCACCACGCCTGGCTCATTTTTTGTATTTTTAGTAGAGATGGGGTTTTACTGTGTTAGCCAGGATGGTCTCGATCTCCTGACCTCGTGATCCGCCCGTCTTGGCCTCCAAAAGTGCTTGGATTACAGGCGTGAGCCACCGTGCCCGGCCTCCACCCCATTTTCTAAACTGGAAGCTGAAAGGCACAGGGCAGATTAATAATCCTTAAAGCCAAAGGACAGGAAATTTTGGCGAAGACTCCAGTTTTTTGTGCAGTCTAATGTTACTCCTGATTGCTTTAGAGATGGATTCCTTAATCAACTCCTCCAATCCTCTTCCGCCCCCAGGGGGCAGTTTTAATTGATGGGCTCAGCACATAATTGAAATTAAAAACGTACATCTCCTGGTGTTTGGCTCATTCAAGCAGCCAATGGAAACTCAGAGCTAAATCTTTGTAAAAGTTCTAGGCTCTGCTTCCCAGCAGAGGGGGAAACCGGCTCCCAAAGAGGCCGTTTTGTGGAGACAGACATCTGAGAAGTGGGCTCCGGATCTATTTCATGGTCTTGGTGGTTGTGCAACTGGCCACTTGGGTTCACGGAAGGATGCAAAGGGCAGGGAGGTGGGAATAGAGCGGGGGAAAGGTGACTCCCGTCAAAGAATTTTTCTAACATCTATCAAGTATCGTGATTAGAACTTTTTTCTCCGCAGACTCCTCCAATTTTTGAGCGCGGTATTTTTCGGCACAGGAAGTGGCCCGGAGGAGCTGCAGAGCAAAGCCTCCCCTCTCTGGCACCGCATGGGAGTGCCCCGTGGGATGAGGGAGAGGACAAGGCAGTCAGGCAAAGGTTAGAGGAGGAAAGCAAAGGCAGGGGCCCAGAACCACTCCAGGAAATGTTTGGATTTCTCCACCAGGAGGGAGGACAAACAAGCTTTTTTCTTGCCTTCTGGGCAGCTTTGTGTGCTCTCCAGCACGGAGTCCGAGGAGGAACAGCGAAGCTGAAAATAAAAATTATTCTGGCGCTGGACCCAATCGCTCTACGGCATCAATCTCATCAGACCCCCCCACCCTACCGCCTCTCAGAAATGACCACTTTTGCAAAATTGCATGCATTTCCAAGCTTCATCCGGCTCCAGGCTTGGCCTCTCCGAGAGGCAGGCGGCTTGTGAGACGGGCTCCAGAGAAAAGACCTCCCTGGGTCTCTCATTTCCTGGCTGAAGTTTCTCTTCTCGCTGCTGTGGCAGCATCCAACCCACACACAGGACCCGCATCCTGGGTGATGAAGTCAGACACGCAGCAGCTGGGTGAGTGCTAACGCTCAGATAAGCATCTGTGCCATTGTGGGGACTCCCTGGGCTGCTCCGCACCCGGACACTTGCTCTGTCCGCGCCATGTACAACGGATCGTGCTGCCGCATCGAGGGGGACACCATCTCCCAGGTGATGCCGCCGCTGCTCATTGTGGCCTTTGTGCTGGGCGCACTAGGCAATGGGGTCGCCCTGTGTGGTTTCTGCTTCCACATGAAGACCTGGAAGCCGAGCACTGTTTACCTTTTCAACTTGGCCGTGGCTGATTTCCTCCTTATGATCTGCCTGCCTTTTCGGACAGACTATTACCTCAGACGTAGACACTGGGCTTTTGGGGACATTCCCTGCCGAGTGGGGCTCTTCACGTTGGCCATGAACAGGGCCGGGAGCATCGTGTTCCTTACGGTGGTGGCTGTGGACAGGTATTTCAAAGTGGTCCACCCCCACCACGCGGTGAACACTATCTCCACCCGGACGGCGGCTGGCATCGTCTGCACCCTGTGGACCCTAGTCATCGTGGGAACACTGTATCTTTTGCTGGAGAACCATCTCTGTGTGCAAGAGACGGCGGTCTCCTGTGAGAGCTTCATCATGGAGTCGGCCAATGGCTGGCATGACATCATGTTCCAGCTGGAGTTCTTTCTGCCCCTCGGCATCATCTTATTTTGCTCCTTCAAGATTGTTTGGAGCCTGAGGCGGAGGCAGCAGCTGGCCAGACAGGCTCGGATGAAGAAGGCGACCCGGTTCATCATGGTGGTGGCCATTGTGTTCATCACGTGCTACCTGCCCAGCGTGTCCGCTAGACTCTATTTCCTCTGGACGGTGCCCTCGAGCGCCTGCGATCCCTCTGTCCACGTGGCCCTGCACATCACCCTCAGCTTCACCTACATGAACAGCATGCTGGATCCCCTGGTGTATTATTTTTCAAGCCCCTCGTTTCCCAAATTCTACAACAAGCTCAAAATCTGCAGTCTGAAACCCAAGCAGCCAGGACACTCAAAAACACAAAGGCCGGAAGAGAAGCCAATTTCGAACCTCGGTCGCAGGAGTTGCATCAGTGTGACAAATAGTTTCCAAAGCCAGTCTGATGGGCAGTGGGATCCCCACATTGTTGAGTGACACTTAACGAGCAGACCAACCACACTGAGGAACATAGAGTGGTGATTTAGAATTAACTCATGCTAGGGGGGTCGGGGGCTTTGAAAATGCTACCCCCCTTTCTTATTGCAAGACGGCTTCATGCACAGGAACTGCATCCTTCTCATTCTGTCGGAAATGAAATTCACACAACTATACCTTCTGGGGAGGTTCCAGTTGATTGAAGTGAGTTGGCTGCATTTTCTTATCTGATCACAATGGCAGGGGACAGAATGTGCATGGAGTGGAGCGTGTGTGTGTTGGGAGGAGGGCTAGGAACTGCACAGCCCCTGTGTAATTTTTGTTGTTTGTTTTTGTTTTGAGACAGAGTCTCGCCCTGTCTCCCAGGCTGGAATCAAGTGGCACAGTCTCGGCTCACTGCAACCTCCGCCTCCCGGGTTCAAGCAATTCTCCTGCCTCAGCCTCCCGAGTAGCTGGGATTAGAGGCACCAGCCAACACACCCGGCTAATTTTTGTATTTTTTGTAGAGACAGGGTTTTGCCATGTTGGCCAGGCTGGTCTCGAGCTCCTGACCTCAGGTGACCCGCCTGCCTTGGCCTCCCAAAGTGGTGGGATCATAGGCGTGAGCCACGGTGCCCGGCCTCCCGTGTGTCATTTTAAATGGCTAAGTAAATGGGTATATGTGTTTAAATGGGGCATGTTCTCTCTCTTAGGGGGTAGGGGGCAGTTAGTAGCACTTCATATCTTCTGACCTTAAATCATTCCTTATCTCAGAAAATAGAAACCGGGCTAAGTCAATCAATACTTTATTTCAGGCCGAATGAGGATCTTTAGATTGGGATGTATAGATCTATCAATTTTCATCTTTACATTTCTTTGTATATCTGTACATTTTGTCCAAATGTACATCTGTTTGTTTGTCATCGTTGTGACTTCCCGGTAGCCCAAGAACAACAACAACAAAACAATCTGCTCTGACCTTCTTCAAATCTTTGTATTTCAAAGAAGGTGCTGAGGGATCTGTTTCCTTGCCCTGGCTTCTCCAGTGGGATGTGCTGAGTCCAATACAATTGCTTTTATAATTGCTTTTGACGACTTGTCATGTGACTGTGAATTGAAATTATTCATTTACTTATTCTCCAAGTATTTACTGAATTCGTATTTGGTGGCAGGCACTATACTGTGTAATTTTTAGTGGAGGGTCGTTAGTCAACTCTTATGTGACAGTAAAGTTTTTTGGGTGGTGGGGGCAGAGAAGTTAAGAGCTTTCATCCTGGCTGGGCACTGTGGCTCAAGCCTGTAATCCCAGCACTTTGGGAGGCCGAGGCGGGCGGATCATGAGGTCAGGAGATCGAGACCATCCTGGCTAACACGGTGAAACCCCGTCTCTACTAAAATTACAAAAAAATTAGCTGGGCGTGGTGGCGGGCGCCTGTAGTCCCAGCTACTCGGGAAGCTGAGGCAGGAGAATGGCGTGAACCCGGGAGGCGGAGCTTGCAGTGAGCCCAGATCGCGCCACTGCACTCCAGCCTGGGCGACAGAGCAAGACTCCGTCTCAAAAAAAAAAAAAAAAGAGCTTTCATTCTTTCACGGAATACAGTTTCTAGACAGATTCTGTGTGAACATCAGTGTTCTTCTCTTATTGCAAGACTGCCTCATACACATGAGTTTCCCAAATGTGTACCTGGACCCCTCGAAACAGAGGACTCTACGAAATGACAAGCTGCCCCTACCCTGAATTAGGGGGAAACATTCCAGGCCAACTCTAGCTCCTTTCCCAAGCTACAAAGTGGTGAACGTGGTTCTCAACTCCTTAATTTATACTCTCTCAAATGCCCGGGATACTCTACCCACTTAAGAACTTTGCCAACTTCTGGGGGCCGGGCATGGTGGCTCATGCCTGTGATCCCAGCACTTTGGGAGACTGAGGTGGGTGGATCACCTGCGGTCAGGAGTTCTGGACCAGCCTGACCAACAAGGAGAACACTCGTCTCTACTAAAAATACAAAATTAGCCTGGTGTGGTGGCGCATGCCTATAATCCCAGCTATTCGGGAGGCTGAGGCAGGAAAATCGCTTGAACCCAAGAGGTGGAGGTTGTGGTGAACTGAGATCGCGCCATCGCACTCCAGACTGGGCCGTAAGAGTGAGACGCTGTCTCAAAAAAAAAAAAAAAAAGAACTTTGCCAACTTCTAGTTCTTTGGCCTCAAAACACCCCTCTAGGCTGTCCCTATTATTCCTTTTTTCAGAGGCACTTCACAGCCTAGTGATGAAAATATGAGCTATAGAGCATTAGATGCATCTAAGTTTGAATCCCAGCTTAAGCATTTACTAGGTCTGTGATCTTAGGGCAGCTTGTGTTTTTAGACACTGAGTCTCGCTCTATTGCCCAGGCTGGAGTACAGTGGCATGATCACAGCTCACTGCAGCCTCAAACTCCTGGGCTCAAGTGTTCCTCCCACCTCAGTCTCCTGAATAGCTGGGAGTACAGGCATGAGCCACCACACTCAGCTAATTTTTAAATTTTTTTTATAGAGACGAGGTCTCACTCACTGCGTTGTCCAAGCTGGTCTCAAACTCCTGGCCTCAAGCAATCCTCCCACCTTGGCCTCCCAAAGTATTGGGATTGCCTGCATGAGCCACTGCTCCCAGCCTGGCATATATATATATATATATATATATTTTTTTTTTGAGATGGAGTCTCGCTCTGTCGCCCAGACTGGAGTACAATGGCCCAGTCTCAGCTTACTGCAAGCTCTGCCTCCCAGGTTCACGCCATTCTCCTGCCTCAGCCTCCCAAGTAGCTGGGACTACAGGTGCCCTGCCACCACGCCAGGCTAATTTTTTGTATTTTTAGTACAGATGGTGTTTCACTGTGTTAGCCAGGATGGTCTTGATCTCCTGACTTGTGATCTGCCTGCCTCGGCCTCCCAAAGTGCCGAGGTGTAAGCCACCGCGCCCCGCCCAGCCTGGCAGATTTTATTTAACCATTTGTAGCTTCATTTTCCTAAAGTGCTGGGATTACAGGCGTGAGTCACTGCACCCGACTCAGCCTGGCAGATTTTATTTAACTATTTGTAGCTTCATTTTCCTCGTCTGTCAAACAGGGATACTGTAATACAACCTCAGTGTGTCATTGGACAGTTTAAATGAGTGTACATTCCTGAAGTGTCAGAAATTTGCTCACTGTTATATACCCAATGCCTAGAAAAGGACCTGCACATAGCAGGTGCTCAGTAAATGTTTGTTAAATGAATGAATGATTAAGTGCATCTAAAGCATTAAGCATAGCTCCTGGCAGTAAGTGCTCAATATTATGACTTCTTATATTAACACGTTTTACACATAAAGAAATGGAGGCACGAAAGCAATTTCCTTTGGGGTTTAGAGTCTTAAGTTGTTCCTCTGTTATCACGCCTGAATTCCCCCGCCCCTCAGTTACCTGGGGAAGAGTAAAGGCAAGAGTTCTTACCAGCATTAAAGAGTCATACATCCTCCTGATAGGAATCTGTGAAAACACACACTTCTGCTTTTAGTTCTATTCTTAGAATTCTCTCCTGGGCTGTTGCTCCTTTGTTCCTTCATCATAATAAAAACGGATTCTGAAAGCAAATCTGTGTCCTGTGTGTGACTCTAGGTCAAAGGACCCCTAGGATTTTGCCCTCTAAGGAAAAAAACTAAAATATCCAGAACTGCATGGCAGGCAGGCAGGCAGAGGTTCTCACCAAAAAAACAGCAAGCACAAACAAAAAGAAAAATCAAATCCAAACTGAAATACAGTCTTGACTCTAAATTTGCTTCCCTTTTTACGTTCGCAGAATGTGACGAAAAATACATCTTAGCAAGAAGTTTCTTTGGACATTGTAAAGAAGTGGAGTATAGCTTTGTCGACAACACTTTGTTTAAACTATCTGAAACAGGAAAATGACTGATTTAGAGGAAAATGTGTTCTTTCTCTCTCTCTCTCTTTTTTTTTTTTTTTTTGGTGAGACGGGGTCTCACTGTGTTGCCCAGGCTGGAGTGCAGTGGTGTGATCGTGGCTCACTGCAACCTCGACTTCTGGGCTCAAGCGATCCTCCCACCTCAGCCTCCCTAGTAGCTGGGGCCACAGGTACACTCCACCATGTCCAGCTAATTTTTCTGTAATTTTTGTAGAGATGGGGTCTCATTATGTTGCCCAGGCTCGTCTCAAACTCCTGGGTTCAAGTGATCCTTCCTCCTTGTTCCTCCTTTTAGAGTCTTTCAGGAAAAGTCACATGAAAGCTGGAAGAGCTATAAGTCTATAGGGATGACGTGGAAAAAACAAGAGGTATCTTTTATTCGTGCTAACCATGGTAAAACTTTCAGTTTTGGTCTATTCTCCGAATGGATTTCCTTACCCTTTATTAAAACCAAAATGTTTAAGATGGCATCTGAAGGTTACTAGAGTGCAGGGGCTCCTTGGAGGGTATTAGAACTCTGGGGCACAAGGGCTTGAGCCAGTTGTTCTTAAGGTGGGGACTTGGCTGCACTGTGAGGCATGGTCTGTACTTGTTGGCTTCCCAGGCCTTCTGATTCACAGAGGTTTCTAATACGATTCAAGAAAGACTCCATCATCACAATGAGTGCATAAATGGCTTCGAGATCAGCGACCTACTTTGCAGGCCCCGGTGAAAAATGAAAATGTGGGGTCCCTTGTTCAAAAGGTGTTAATGGCTGAGCGAGGTGGCTCGTGCCTGTAATTCCAGAGCTTTGGGAGGTCGAGGCGGGAGGATCACTTGAGGCCAAGAGTTTGACACCACTCTGGGCAACACGGTGAGACTCCATCTCTACAAAAATTTTAAAAATTAGCCAGGCGTGGTGGTGCGTGACTATAGTCCCAGCTACTTGAGAGGCTGAGGTGAGAGGATCCCTTGAGATCAAGAAGTAGAGGCTTCAGTGAGCTATGATCATGCCACTAAATTAAAGAAAATTTTTTTTGAGACAGAGTCTCGCTCTGTCACCCAGGCTGGAGTGCAGTGGCGCATCTTGGCTCACTGCAACCTCCGCCTCCCTGGTTCAAGCGATTCTCCTGTCTCAGCCTCTTGAGTAACTGGGACAACAGGTGCATGCCACAGCAGCAGGCTAATTTTTTTATATTTTTAGTAGACACAAGGTTTCACCATATTGGCCAGGCTGGTCTTGAACTCCTGACCTGCTGATGCACCCACCTCTGCCTCACAAAGTGCTGGGATTACAGGTGTGAGCCACTGCGCCCGGCCCCAAAATTTTTTTTAAATAATAAAAAGTATTAAGAATTTTGAAGATGGTAGCACAGGGCCCTTCTGAGCTCATCCATGAAGTGGAGGCTCTAAGTTTATACACACTTTTAAAATTTATTATATATATTTATACTATATAATTTTTACATATGACATATAAGTGTTTGTCATATATTTACCATATTGTCATATTTATACACAAATAAATTATATGATATAAATATATAATCACTCATATATTAAGAGAGAGAGATGGAATAGAATAAACAGATGAAACAGATGGGCTCACATATGAGCCAAATCTGTATTCGGGTTTCTGTGTATAGGACTATGAAATGATATAATGGGAGGGGGGTATTTTATTCCTTATAAGGATTCGTTCATTCTTTTCCTCTTTTGAGGAAGATTAATGAAGCACCAGCTCTATACCAGACACAGTAGAAACATAAATGAAAAACATAGCCACGGGGCCCATTGTAGAAACCAAGGGAAAAAATAAAATTATAAAATATAAAATTATAAAATATGACCGGGGTGGTGGCTCACATCTGTAATCCCAGCAGTTTGGGAGGCCAAGGTGGGCAGATCACTTGAGGTCAGGAGTTCAAGACCAGCCTGGCCAATATGGTGAAATCCCGTCTCTACTGAAAATACGAAAATTAGCTGGGCGTGGTGGTGCGCGCCTGTAATCCCAGCTACTCAGGGGACTGAGGCAGGAGAATCGCTTGAGCCTGGGAGGCAGAGGTTTTAGTGAGCTGAGATCACACCACTGCACTCCAGCCTGGGTGACTGAGCAAGACTCTGTCTCAAAAATATAATAAAATAATACAACAAAATAATAAAATTATCCTGTGGGACCCTGTGTTTGGCACTTTCACACAGGGTCGTGCAGGAGAATCCAGGGCCCTTACTCCTGTCTTAGTTGTCTCAGAGGAAGTAGCTTGCAAACTTGGCTTTGAAGGATGGACAGGAAGCCACCAGGGACATAGTGGGGTAGGGGATTCCAGGCAGATGTAGAGAGGTGAAAAAGAGCAAACCGTTTGGGAAATACAGGAAGACCTGTAGGGCAGGAACGAAAAGTCCAGGCTGGGGCTGCGACCACTCGGTAAGACGTGAAGCCATGAGGTCAGCCAAGGAGGGAAGGGTCTGTTGTCTGTTCTAACCCTTAGTGTGACAGAAGATTCATGAATAGACTTTCAGATTCCTCTCTATCTTGTTTTTGTTCTTGAGACAGGGTGTTGCTCTGTCACCCAGGCTGGGGTGCAGTGGCATGATCTCAGCTCACTGTAACCTTGAACCCTTGGGCTCCAGCAATCCACCTGCCTCAGCCTCTCAAGTAGCTGGGGCCACAGGCATGTGCCACCATGCCCAGCTAATTTTGGTATTTTTTGTAGAGACCAGGTCTTGCTGTGTTGCCCAGGCTGGTCTTGAACTCCTGCGTTCAAGGGATCCGCCCACCTTGGCCTCCCAAAGTGCTGGGATTACAGGTGTGAGCCACCATGCCTGGCCTCTTACATTTTCTTCTAAGAGCTTTTTAGATTTAGCTCTTACATTTAGGTCGTAACCCAAGTTGAGTTAATTTCTGTGTACCGTGTAGCAAAGGGGTCCAGTTCTTTTGCTTGTGGTGACTTAGTTGTCCCAACATCATTTATTACAAAGACTCTTCTTTCCCCCATTGTCTTGGCACCCTTGTTGAAAATCAGCTGATCATGAATATAAGGGTTTATTTCTGGACTCTGAGTCCTGCTCTCTTGAGCTGTAATATCTATCCTTATGCCAGAATCACACTGGACTACTGTAGCTTTGCAGTAAATATTTAAATCAAGAAGGGAGAGTTCTCCAACTTAGTTCTTCTTTTTCAAGATTATTTGGTTATTCTGGTTTGCCCTTAGGTTTTTTACAATAAACCCAAACGTTTCAAAACCATGAAGTGCTCTTCTCCTTTTTCAAAAGAAATGTGTGTGTGTATCTATGTGTCTCTGCCAGTCGGTACGATCAGCTTCCTCTCTACCCCCACTTCCCAGCTTCTACTACTACATCTCCTTGGTTAGGGGCCTGGGGGCCCCTAGTTTCCTGCTAGCCAAGGTTCTCAACTCAGTGTCATCTATATTCTCTAGTGGTGAGTCTGAATGGCCCCAATGCGCTGTACCTCCTGGCACTCCCACCCTTAGATGGCACCTCCCGGTGGAGTATGGACTGGCTCTGTGATTTGTTTTGCCTGATTGAATGTGGTGGAGGTGATGTTCTGGGGTTTCTAACCCCAGGGATGAAGAAGCTCTGCCTGTGTGCTTTCAGAAGCCCTAAGTATGTCCATGTACGAAGTCCAGACTACGCCATGGAAAGAACATGTGAAGAGGCTGTGTGTAGATGTCACATAGAGGGGCCACACAGAGGCCACAGGGATGCCACGTAGAGAGGCGACAAGGTTCTGTGGAGACAGAGAGAAGCCTGAGTGTCCCAGTGTCCTGCTTAAGCATCCGTATGACTCTAGCCCGGCTACTATCTGAGAATCCCCAAATGAGAAGCACCCAGCTGAGGCCAGCCACCCCAGAGAACCATGACAGATGACACAGTGGAGGTTGTGTTAAGCCACTACGTTTTGTGGCAATTTGTTATGCAGCAATAGATAATTAAAACAGAAATCTGATGGCCTGGCATGGTGGCTCACACCTGTAATCCCAGCACTTTGGGAGGTCGAGGCTGGAAGATCACCTGGGCCTAGGGTTTGAGACCAGCCTGGGCAATGCAGTGAGACCCTATCTCTATTTAAATAATAAATAAAACCAAAAATCCCAGCTTAGTTCAAAGACACGAAATAGTTACTTAACCTCCCGATGCCTCGGTTTCTCAATCTGTAAAATGGAGATGATAATGACAATAACAACACATCTGTCACAGGGTTTTTGTGAAGATTAAAAGAGATCACGTATGCAAATCTCTCAGTACAATGCAATCGTGTCACTATTAATTTTTATAATAATTCAATCCAGTTTAGTGGCACACATTCAAGTTGTCATAAGATAACCAGGCATGGAGATTCAACTGGGTGAGTCATAAATTCTAAGTGGAGTTTCTACAAAATGCGGTGGGATCACTGTCTTCACTCTTGAAATGATTCATTAAACAAGTTTCTGTACAACTCATACACGTGTAAGAAAAAAATAATAAATACATAAAAGAAGGACACAAGCAAGACAAAACATGTCCACTGTGTAGTGGGAAGACTGGAAATTCCATCGGAGGCACCAGAATCCAACGAGGCTGCCCTTTAGATTCTGCCCGAGTAGTCGCGAACTTTGGTTTAGAATCACGCAGTGTGAGAGCTGGGAGGAAGTTCGAAGATCATCTGCTTCCTCACGAGCACATGAGAAGGGTGAGGGGTTAAGGGGTTAAGGGGTTTCACAGCTAGTTAATGAGAGAGCCAGAACGTACATCCAGGCTCCAGATTCTTTTGCAAACTTTTTTTTTTTTTTTTGAGCCAGAGTCTCGCTGTCGCCCAGGCTGGAGTGCAGTGGCCCGACCTCGGCTCACTGCAGGCTCCGCCCCGCGGGGTTCACGCCATTCTCCTGCCTCAGCCTCCCGAGTAGCTGGGACTACAGGCGCCCACCACCTTGCCTGGCTAATTTTTTGTATTTTTAGTAGAGACGGGGTTTCACTGTGTTAGCCAGGATGGTCTCGATCTCCTGACCTTGTGATCCGCCCACCTCGGCCTCCCAAAGTGCTGAGATTACAGGCGTGAGCCACCGCGCACGGCCTTGCAAACTTAACATTTGTGGTTGTTCTTTCATTTATTTTTATTTTATTTTAATATTATTATTATTATTTTTTGACATGGATTCTCTGTTGCCCAGGCTGGAGTGCAGTGGTGTGATCTTGGCTCACTGCAACCTCCGCCTCCTGGGTTCAAGTGATTCTCCTGCCTCAGCCTCCTAAGTAGCTGGGACTACAGGCACCTGCCACCACACCCGGCTAATTTTTGTATTTTTAGTAGAGACGAGGTTTCACCATATCGGCCAGGCTGGTCCTGAACTCATGACCTCATGATCTGCCCGCCTCGGCCTCCCAAAGTGCTGAGATTACAAGGGTGAGCCACTGGGCCTGGCCTGTGGTTGTTTTTTTCTAATTTTATCCATGACTGTTTAAAAAAAAAACACACACACACAAAAATTATGAAATTGTGAAACTTAGAAAGGGAGAGTCCCTTGCAAATTTCAGCTTCTAGAAATAAATACTGCTGACTTCTCTGACTCTTAGTTAATAAAGGCCCTGAGGATTACTTTATGAATGTTATTGACAAGTGTCCACATACATCCAAGAAGGAAGCATGGTATTCACAGGCAGCAAGAACAAGAAACAAATACCAATTATTTCACTAAAGCCTGAACAGCATGACCTCCAACCCCACCATGCCCTGAGCAAGATCTTCAACCTTCCAGACAAGGCAATAACATAACAAGAGGCAGTGTAACATGATGGTTAGGGACACAGTCTTTGATTGAAGTCACTGCCAGATTCAAATCCAAGCTCAGCTTTTTTTTTTCTTTTAGTTTTGAGACAGGGTCTCACTCTGTCACCCAGGCTGGAGTGCATTGGCGCGATCTTGGCTCACTGCAAGCTCCGCCTCCCGGGTTCATGCCATTCTCCTGCCTCAGTTCCCGAGTAGCTGGGACTACAGGCGCCTGCCACCACACCTGGCTAATTTTTTGTTGTTGTATTTTTAGTAGAGACAGGGTTTCAGGGTGTTAGCCAGGATGGTCTTGATCTCCTGACCTCATGATCCATGATCCGCCTGCCTTCGCCTCCCGAAGTGCTGGGATTACAGGCGTGAGCCACTGCGCCTGGCCTCTTTTTTTTTTTTTTTTTTTTGAGACAGAGTTTCCCTCTTGTTGCCCAGGCTGTAGTGCAATGGCGTGATCTCAGCTCACTGCAACCTCCGCCTCCTGGATCCCAGTTCAAGCGTTTCTCCTGCCTCAGCCTACTGAGTAGCTGGGATTGCAGGCAGGTGCCACCACACCCAGATAAATTTTGTATTTTTAGTAGAGATGGGGTTTCACCATGTTGACCAGGTTGGTCTCGAACTCCTGACCTTGTGATCCACCCACCTCACCCTCCCAAAGTGCTGGGATTACAGGCGTGAGCCACCGTGCCCGGTTGTTTTTTGTTTTTGTTTTTTTTTTTGTGGAGTCTCGTTCTATCACCCAGGCTGCAGTGCAGTGGCACAATCTCGATTCACTGCAACCTCCAACTCCCTGGTTCAAGCGATTCTCCTGCCTCAGCCTCCCAGGTAGCTGGGATTACAGGCACCCGACACCACGCCCGGCTAATTTTTGTAAATTTTAGTAGAGACGGGGTTTCACCATATTGGCCAAGATGGTCTAGATCTCCTGACCTTGTGATCCGCACACCTCGGCCTCCCAAAGTGTTGGGATTACAGGCGTGAGCCACCGTGCCCGGCCACGCTCTGCTCTTATGAGCTGGGTGGCCCTGAGTATTTTATCCTCTCTGAGCTTCACTTTCCTCATTTTGAAATCAGAATCAATAATAATACCTTCCACATGGGCTACAGTCAGGGTGAAACAAGCGACTGAAAAAGCACTGAGCTCCTGGCTAACACGGTGAAACCCCGTCTCTACTAAAAATATAAAAAATTAGCTGGGCGTGGTGGCGGGTGCCTGTAGTCTCAGTTACTCGGGAGGCTGACGCAGCGTGGCGTGAACCCGGGAGGCGGAGCTTGCAGTGAGCCGAGAGCCAGACTCGGTCTCAAAAAAAAAAGCACTGAGCACGGGCTCTAGCACATGGGAAGCTCTCTATAATGTTGGTGCCACCATCATCTTCTTCATCATGGTCTTCATCTCACCTGGATCATCATCAAGTACTTGTAGTTCTATGGGACTCTAATATTAGGTCATCCTGACTCTAGTTCACTGTGAAGAGTCTATAAGCTCCTATTATTGAACCTGCGTTTGCAGCTAAATAAATAAATTGACATCTTATGGCCGGCAATGATGGTTCACACCTGTAATGCACTTTGGGATGCCGAGGCGGGCGGATCACTTGAAGTCAGGAGTTCAAGATCAGCCTGGCCAAAATGGTGAAATCCCATCGCTACTAAAAATACAAAAATTAGCCAGGCATGGTGGCTGGCACCTGTAGTCTCAGCTACTTGGGAGGCTGAGGCAGCAGAATTGCTTGAACCCGGGAGGCAGAGCTTGCAGTGAGCCGAGATCGTGCCACTGCACTGCCGCCTGGGCCACAGAGCAAGACTCTGTCTCAAAAAAAAAAAAAAAAAAAAAAAAAAAATTTGGAAGGATGGTAGAGATAGGAATGCAAGAACACTTACTTTTTTTAGAGTTTGGTGAATACTGCTGTTAGTATTTGTGCATTAAAAATGTAATCAAGGCCGGGCACAGTGGCTCACGCCTGTAATCCCAGCACTTTGGGGGGTCCAAGGCGGGCAGATCACCTGAGGTCAGGAGTTTGAGACCAGCCTGGCCAACATGGCAAAACCCCGCTTCTACTAAAAATACAAGAAAAATTAGCGAGGCATGGTGGCGGCCGCCTGTAGTCCCAGCTACTGGGGAGCCTGAGGGAAGAAGAATTGGTTGAACCCGGGAGGCAGAGGTTGCAGTGAGCCGAGATGGTGCGCCTGCACTCCAGCCTGGGCGACAGAGCAAGACTTCATCTCAAATAATAAATAATATAAAAAGGGAATCAAGCCAGGCAGATATTTTTCCATAGGAGGGGGAAGAGCGAGCTTCCTGTGGAATGGTTTCAGTTCCCAATTTGGAGAAAGAAAGGAGATGTACTGGTTTGAGTCTGTGATCAGTCCAAGTTTCTGTTACGCTTTCATTTCCAACTCTGTCACTCCTCGATTATTCGGCAAGATGAGGCTTGCTTCAACCTCCTGACATGAACACAGATAAGGAATTTACAGACAGGCTCCCAGCTCGGGGTGAATGACAGTAAATGAAGAAAGGTGGACGCTCTGGAATTACCTCTGTGCTTTCAGAGCAGTTGGCTTGTCTGTATCACCAAACAATGTACAGGTAAAAAGCCAAAAGCAAGGATCACCTTAAAGAGGAAGATGATGTCAGGGATGAGCTCAGAGGAAAATAGGGATTCCCCAGCCTCGGAGGCATGAGTCAGTGTGGAGCGTCGTTGTGAAACCCGGATTCGTTCAAGGGATGAGGTGGTTTGGGGTGTTCGGACATCCACAGCTCACATTCATTCACTGATTCAGGCATTCATCAGTTTTTTGTGGTTTTTGTTTTTTTTTTTTTTTTTGAGACCGAGTCTCACTCTGTCACCTAGGCTGGAGTACAGTGGTGTGATCTCGGTTCACTGCAGCCTCTGCCTCCTGGGTTCAAGCGATTCTCCTGCCTCAGCCTCCCCAGTAGCTGGGATTACAGATGTGAACCACCATGCCTGGCTAATTTGTGTGTTTTTAGTAGAGATGGGATTTCGCCGTGTTGCCCAGGCTGGTCTCGAACTCCTGACCTCAGGTAATCCACCTGCCTCAGCCTCCCAAAGTCCTGGGATTACAGGTGTGAGCCACTGCGCCCAGCCTCATTCTATCAATTTTATGTATTAAGCACCAACTGTGTGCCAGGTGCTGTTCTGGGTGGTGGAGATACAACAAGGAACAAGGCAGCCACAGTTCTCTTCTCATTGAGCTGACTTTTGAGGTGGGGAGGCAGGCAGGAATAAAAAGGAGCCTTGGGGTGGCTATGGGTGTCACGACTATGGTGGAGTGGGACAATGGGGATAAAAAGTAACTGGGGCTGGGGTGACTGGGATGGCTTCTACGAGGCATTGACCTTGAGCTGAGCCATGAATGACTAAACAGGGAAGCAATGCGAAAGTCTGGGGGAAAGACACGCCAAGCAGAGGGAATGTTAAGTGCAAAGGCCCTGAGGTGAGAATTAGGTTGGTGAATGCGTGTTCATTTCCTGTGGCTGGGTGGCTTGGAACAATAGAAATATATTCTCCCACAGATCTGGAAGCTAGAAGTGCATAATCAAGGTGTTGGCAGGGTTGGTTCCATCTGGAGGCTAAGGGAAAATGTTTCATGCCTCACTCCGAGCTTTAGGAGACTGCTGGCATCTTGGACTTTCCTTGGCTTGTAGATGCTTCACTCCAATCCCTGCCCCTGTCACCACATGGTGGTCCCCTCTGTGTCCTCTCCTCTTCTTATAGACACCTGTCTTTTCTTTTCTTTTTTCTCTTTTTGTCTGTTTTTGAGACAGAGTCTTGCTCTGTCACCCAGGCTGGAATGCAGTGGCTTGATCTTGGCTCACTGCAACTCTGCCTCCCGGGCTCAAGCGATTCTCCTGCCTCAGCCTCCTGAACAGCTGGGATTATAGGCATGTGCCCCCACACCTGTCTAATTTTTGTATTTTTAGTAGAGACAGGGTTTTGCCATGTTGGCTAGGCTGGTCTGGAACTCCTGACCTCAGGGGATCCGCCTGCGTGGACCTCCCAAAGTGCTGGGATTACAGGTGTGATCCAGCAGGCCCGGCCATAAAATGCCTGTCTTTATAACCCACTCTAATCCAGGATGCTCTCATCTTGAGATCTTTACCTTAGTTAGACCCTTATTCCAAATAAGGTTGTATTCTAAGGTTTGGGTGAACATAGCTGTTGGGAACCAGAACTCAACCGACTATAGTGAGGAACAATGCGGTCAGCACGACGAGCCTGGGGCCTGCCATATAGTGAGGTCTAGATCCCGTTTCAGACAAAAGTAATGAAAGACTCGAGATGAAGATCATATTATATTTAAATGAAACAGTTTCTAAACAGAATATGATATCCGTCTTCTTTTAAAATACGTGTGTCTGTGTACTTGTGCATGGAACAACAGACTACAAGAACACACACCAGGCCAGGCACAGTGGCGCACCCCTGTAATCACAGCACTTTTGGAGGCCAAAGTGGGTGCATCATGTGAGCCCAAGAGTTCAAGACCAGCCTGGGCAACATAGCAAGACTCCATCTGTACAAGAAATGTAAATATTTAGCCAGGCATGGTGGCACACACATGCAGTCCTAGCTACTTGGGAGGCTGTGGTGGGAGGATCACTTGAGCCCAGGAGTTTGAGGCTGCCGTGAGCTATGATCAGGCCACTGCACTCCAGCCAGGGTGACACAGTGAGACCTTGTCTCAAAAAAAAAAGAAAGAAAGAAACTGACACTCTGACACTCAGGCTGAGCCATTGGAAAGTATCTTCTACATTTGCTGTGTGTGTGTGTGTGTGTGTGTGTGTGTGTGTGTGTAAGGAGAGAGGAAGAGAGAATTTAAGTATGTAGATCTGTGTATGTGTCTATATATTGGAAAAGGTGGTTATAATCATATATGCATCTATTTTGCATTACTGCCTTTAAACCTGTCTTGCAGCTGTTTATTTTGGGGGCTACCAGTTCTTAGGGTCACAAGATTCATGAGTTCACTCTCTGCTATGTAGACCAGAACTTCCTCACAGCTCTTCCCAATAATCTCTTTCCAGCATCAAGAGATTATCCCTAAGTCTAGATCCATAAAATCAGGGGTACAAGATCATGTTCATTTCTGATTCTTTGAGCTCCCTTCCCTTTCCAGGTTCATTCTCTTATTGGCCCCACAATGCCTTACCTGAAGTGAGGGTGAAATCGCCTTTGCAAAAATTTTAACTGAGAAAATTATGGTGCTGAAATAGATGTGACCTCAGTCCATCTTTCTTCTAACCTCCAAGCTGTGCTTGCTCATTACTGGGTGTAGGCCAAACTAACTTTGGGAGGAACTTGTTTATAGTTTAACTTTGAAACAAAGACAATAACAGCCCTTTCCCAAAACGCAAAACGAAGCCCCTTCCTGCCTGAGGGCTAGACTGCCTTTGCAGGACTAACAAATTAGCTATAAGATTAGAAATTACGGGTTTAGGAGCCACGCAGCCTCTGGCTGCAAGATTCTGAACCTTCCCAAATTGCTCCTGGGAATAACATCACTGTTGCAAAACCTAAAATCAGTGTTGAGGTGTTTTGCAGACCCTGAACTCTGATGCACCCGCTGACACCACCCAGTCCAGTAATCTGGCTCAACCAGTTCTGCCATCCCACCCAGGAACAGAAGACAGTAAGAAAACTCACTTTGACCCCTATGATTTCATCTCTAACCCAGCCAATCAGCATTCCTCACTTCCCAAGCCCCTACCCGCCAAATTAGCCTTAAAAACTCTGATCCCGAATTCTCTGATTTGAATAATGATAAAACTCTGATCTCTTGTACAGATGGCCCTGCAGGAATTAAACTTTATTGCAATTCCCGTCTTTTTTTTTTTTTTTTTCTTTTGAGACAGAGTTTCACAGGCTGGAGTGCAATGTCGCGATCTCAGCTCACTGCAACTTCTACCTCCCGGGTTCAAGCTATTCTCCTGCCTCAGCCTCCCAAGTAGTAGGGATTACAGGCATGCACCACCATGTCTGGCTAATTTTGTATTTTTAGTAGTGACAGGTTGTCATCTTGTTGGCCAGGCTGGTCTCAAACTTCTGACCTCAGGTGATCTGCCTGCCTTGGCTTCCCAAAATGTTATGATTACAGGCATGAGCCACCAGGCCCAGCCCCCTGTCTTGATAAATTGGCTTTGTCTAGGCAGTGGACAAGGAGAACGCCACTGGGTGGTTGCAAATTTGGGGGGTCATCCAGGACCACCCTTGTGGGTACCTGCCCGAGGTTCGGTAGCCCTTCACCAGCGATGGATCTGGAGGCCCACCCAAGTGGCAATTTAGTTCTTGGACTGGGGGCTAACTGTGGCACCGTCTCCACCAGCAGGGTGTTGCCAACTCATGGTGCATGGATTCAAATGCAATAAACAGTCCTGGGGAGATGTCATGCACCTGTAGCCCCATCATGGGTGTCTGATTTGGTGAGTATTCTAGGTGCTGCCAACAACCTCATCCTTCTGACCTGTTGGCCTCTCTGAAGAGGGTGTCTGCTCTAACTGGATCAAGAATAGGGGACTTGTGGCCGGGCGCGGTGGCTCACGCCTGTAATCCCAGCACTTTGGGAGGCCGAGGCAGGTGGATCATGAGGTCGGGAGATCGAGACCATCCTGGCTAACACGGTGAAACCCCGTCTCTACTAAAAATACAAAAAAATTAGCCAGGCGCGGTGGCGGGCGCCTGTATTCCCAGCTACTCGGGAGGCTGAGGCAGGAGAATGGCGTGAACCCGGGAGGCGGAGCTTGCAGTGAGCCGAGATCCCGCCACTGCACTCTAGCCTGGGTGACAGAGCGAAACTCCGTCTCAAAAAAAAAAAAAAAAAGAATAGGAGACTTGTTTGGAGGAACATTCTTGGGTTGTGATTTGGTCTG
The DNA here is from genome assembly GCF_006542625.1 of Nomascus leucogenys. NCBI lineage: Eukaryota > Metazoa > Chordata > Mammalia > Primates > Hylobatidae > Nomascus > Nomascus leucogenys. Next base: position 89,876,494 of record NC_044390.1, on the reverse strand, counting down.
GAGTCTCTGTCTGCAAGTCCTTCTGCTTGTCTTTTTCACTTGCGTGTTTGTGTATGTATAGGAATTGCTGATGGAAGTCCGACAGGCTCTCCTAGTTTGTCTGGTGTGTCACATTTGCTGAACCCTGAAGGAATTGTTAGTGGAAGCGCAACAGGCCTGACTTGTGGTGATTTTCCATTCTTCTGGAAGCTGCAGGGAAAGGGAACCCAGAAATCTGGTATGCCAGCAAAGAGAATAAGAATTTCTGACAAGCCAGGCTTCTGCTCTCTCTCTCTCTCTCTCTCTCTCACTCTCTCTCTCTGTGAATGGTAAACATCATTGTTTGTCTCCTCTGCAAGGGTTTGATTAATTGAAAAAAGGATTTATAACCGGGCACAGTGGCTCACGCCTGTAATTCCAGCACTTTGGGAGGTTGAGGTGGGCAGATCACCTGAGGTCCGGAAGTTCAAGACCAGCCTGGCCAACATGGTGAAACCCTGTTTCTACTAAAAATACAAAAATTAGCTGGGCATGGTGGCGGGTGCTTGTAATCCCAGCTACTCAGGAGGCTGAGGCAGGAGATTCGCTTGAACCCAGGAGGCAGAGGTTGCAGTGATCCGAGATCATGCCATTGCACTCCAGCCTGGGTGACAAGAGTGAGACTCTATCTCAAAAAAAAAAAAAAAAAAACTCTTCAAGAAAACTGGCCTTATACCTTGTATATGCAGTCTCTGTACAGGGTTCCTGACTTGTCGTAAGTAAAGAATGTCACTTTCTGACAGGCCCAGAAATCCAAATTATCTTGGGACCTTGAGAGGAGGAATGTTCTCTCAACTCATACAGGTATTTGCAGGCATAGATAAATCCATGGCTGGGTTAAAGGCTTTAAAAAGTATAAGGTGAGATTCCTTAGGGAATGAAATTTCAGCAAAGCCACTTTTATTTTTATTTATTTATTTATTTATGTTTGAGCCATGGCCTTGTTCTGTCATCCAGGCTCAGGTGATTCTCCCACCTCAGCCTCCCAAGCAGCTGAGACTACAGGCATGTGTCACCACACCTGGCTAATTTTTGTAGAGATGGGGATCTCGCTATGTTGCCCAGGCTGGTTTTGAACTCCTGGGCTCAAGTGATTCTCCCATCTTGGCCTCCCAAAGTGCTGGGATTACAGGTGTAAGCCACCATGCCTGACCAGCAAAGCCAATTTTACAGAGCGTATATGGCAAATAATTATTCTTGCTGTACTTTATACAAATAATCAGGCCAAGTATAATAAGACTAAGACTTATTTCACAATTACATTTGTACTACTATTATTTGTTTTAAATAAAAATGGGGACTAAAGAGAGAAAAATTATGTTTCAAAAGCTATAGTACACCCATTGTTAGATTCTAGTCTTGTCCACTGTTCTTGAGTTTTTGTTATTTTCTGCAATTTGGACTAAATCCTGAATTCTTTGTGGCTGCAGTGAGCTGTGATCACACCACTGCACTCCAGCCTGCGTGATAGAGTGAGACCCTGTTTCAAAGAAATTAAACTAAATTTTAAAAATTGTTGTGTGCCACAGAGATAATCAGTTTTTCTTGTTGACTGCATCTTTAACTATGGCTGTCCTGAAGCTAACCTAACTAACGCTCCAAACTAATGTTTTCCAAACTAATGCTTTCAAATTTTTCTTCCACTTTTCTGACTTGGACTCAATAAAATTGCTACTATCTTTTTCCTGAGGCCCTGTAAGCTGAAGCTTATTCTTTTAATACAGGTGGCAAAAACATTTCAGACTGCCGCTGCCTTCCTTCTCTATAACTAAAGGTATTTTGAGTTTCACATCTGGATAAATTGTGCCGAACATTAACTTTTGTTTTTCTTATATTTCCTCCATTTTAATATGAGAAATGCCTCATATTAAAAATCTGTTTGTCTTCATCACGTATAGAGGCCTAGCCCATGTGCAATGCCACCTCCTGATATGGGAAACAGCTGTTTAACTGAACTGTTCTAGTCCCAGGACTAGGAAACTGATTAATAATATATGGGACAGTGTATTTAAATTTGCTCTTTCCCCTCCAGCCTGGGTGACAGAGCGAGACTCTGTCTCAGAAAAAAAAAAAAAAAATTTGCTCTTTCCTGGCTGACTATAGGTGCATTGCCTATGAGTTAGCCCTGATCCACAAGGAGCAGGACCAAATAAAATAACGCAAAATAAAATAAAATTCACTCATTCTTGTCTATCCCAATATGTTTGTCCAACAACCTCTGACCCAAATGTCTCTGCTAGTGACCCATGTCTGATTGGTTCTTGGAGCTATTCACCTGGATCCCTCAGCGCTTAAGATCAATTCTACAAAGCCTTCTTTTTTTTCACAGACAAAGTCTCACTTTATTGCCTAGGCTAGTCTTGAACTCCTGGGCTCAAGCAATCCTCCTGCCTTGGTCTCCAAAAGTGCTGGGATTACAGGCATGAACCACCACGCCTGGCTCTTTTTTTTTTTTTTTGAGACAGAGTTTCCCTCTTGTTGCCCAGGCTGTAGTGCAATGGCGTGATCTCAGCTCACTGCAACCTCCACCTCCTGGATCCCAGTTCAAGCGTTTCTCCTGCCTCAGCCTACTGAGTAGCTGGGATTGCAGGCAGGTGCCACCACACCCAGATAAATTTTGTATTTTTAGTAGAGATGGGGTTTCACCATGTTGACCAGGTTGGTCTCGAACTCCTGACCTTGTGATCCACCCACCTCACCCTCCCAAAGTGCTGGGATTACAGGCGTGAGCCACCGTGCCCGGTTGTTTTTTTTTTTTTTTTTTTTTTTGTGGAGTCTCGCTCTATCACCCAGGCTGCAGTGCAGTGGCACAATCTCGATTCACTGCAACCTCCAACTCCCTGGTTCAAGCGATTCTCCTGCCTCAGCCTCCCAGGTAGCTGGGATTACAGGCACCCGACACCACGCCCGGCTAATTTTTGTAAATTTTAGTAGAGACGAGGTTTCACCATATTGGCCAAGATGGTCTAGATCTCCTGACCTTGTGATCCGCACACCTCGGCCTCCCAAAGTGTTGGGATTACAGGCGTGAGCCATCGCGCCCGTCCACGCTCTGCTCTTATGAGCTGGGTGGCCCTGAGTATTTTATCCTCTCTGAGCTTCACTTTCCTCATTTTGAAATCAGAATCAATAATAATACCTTCCACATGGGCTACAGTCAGGGTGAAACAAGCGACTGAAAAAGCACTGAGCTCCTGGCTAACACGGTGAAACCCCGTCTCTACTAAAAATATAAAAAATTAGCTGGGCGTGGTGGCGGGTGCCTGTAGTCCCAGTTACTCGGGAGGCTGACGCAGCATGGCGTGAACCCGGGAGGCGGAGCTTGCAGTGAGCCGAGAGCCAGACTCGGTCTCAAAAAAAAAAGCACTGAGCACGGGCTCTAGCACATGGGAAGCTCTCTATAATGTTGGTGCCACCATCATCTTCTTCATCATGGTCTTCATCTCACCTGGATCATCATCAAGTACTTGTAGTTCTATGGGACTCTAATATTAGGTCATCCTGACTCTAGTTCACTGTGAAGAGTCTATAAGCTCCTATTATTGAACCTGCGTTTGCAGCTAAATAAATAAATTGACATCTTATGGCCGGCAATGATGGTTCACACCTGTAATCCCAGCACTTTGGGAGGCCGACGCGGGCAGATCACAAGGTCAGGAGTTTGAGACCAGCCTGGCCAACATGGTGAAACCCCGTCTTTACTAAAAACACAAAAAATTAGCTTGGCGTGGTGGTGCATGCCTGTAATCCCAGCTACTCAGGAGGCTGAGGCAGAAGAATTGCTTGAATCCGGGAGGCAGAGGTTGCAGTGTGCTGAGATTGTGCCACTTTTCTCCAGCCTGGGTGACAGAGTGAGACTCTGTCTCAAAAAAAAAAAAAAAAAAAAAAAAAAAAAAAATCACATACTAAGGTTCCAAGGACATAAAACAAGATAGAGACCTCATCCAGTTTTTTTTTTTTTTTTTTTTTTTTTTTTTTTTTTTGAGACGGAGTCTGCTCTGTCCCCAGGCTGGAGTGCAGTGGCGCAATCTCGGCTCACTGCAAGCTCCGCCTCCCGGGTTCACGCCATTCTCCTGCCTCAGCCTCTCCAAGTAGCTGGGACTACAGGCGACCGCCACCACGCCCGGCTAATTTTTTTTGTATTTTTAGTAGAGATGGGGTTTCACCGTGGTCTCGATCTCCTGACCTCGTGATCCGCCCACCTCGGCCTCCCAAAGTGCTGGGATTACAAGCGTGAGCCACCGCGCCCGGCCTTCATCCAGTTTTTTGTTTGTTTCAGGGACCTGCAACCAAGTTTGTTACTGACCAGTTTCCTGGGCTGTCTAGAACAGACAGCTTATGGGGTACTAAGCCCATGCTCTATCCTAAGGTAGCCCTCTTCATGCAGAGCGACACAGAAAAACAAATTTGTAGCACAAAGTACACCCGATTTGCTACAGCTTATGACTAGCCTCATGAATCCTTTTTCTCATTAATTCAAACTTTGCAAAAAAAATAAAATCACATACTTAAAAATAAATCACTTGAGCACAGAAGCATATTAAAATCTAATATAAACAAACAAAAAAACCCAACTTATTTTAACATGCCACTGAAACTGGGCTTAAGTTTTCAAACGTCTTACGAAATATTATACTCTCCAGCAGGCTTTTTTTTTTTCTAACTGGAGATGAATGGCAGAGTTCTGATGTGGAAAAGCAATCCATGTTTGTACAGAAAGGTGGCATAGGAAAAGTGGTGAAATTTAACCAGTCTGTCCTCAACAAACAGGCAACTACTGTCTTCTCACCATTTCCAAAGGAAATCATATGTCTGCTACTGTTTATGTCATATGCCTGTTAACTTTTCATGCTAATTCTTAGTGTTTCTGGAAAACCTCACTGTTTGGCACCAAAAATTATTATTGCTATTGTTGTTGTTTTGTTAATTATGTAAGCCAGGCAGATGACGGTGAATTAATTCTGCAATGTTGAGTACTCAATTGGCATACAGGCACCCAGCCTTCCAAGGGATATCCTTCATGTTTCACTGATTTTCGAATGACAGTCGGCTTGCCTAAACTTATCCTTTACATTTAAGACATTTTGTGGGTTCCTGTCTGCCCAGGGGATTCTTATTACTTGTTTATGCAAACAGCAGGTTGCATAAGAACCTTGCTGGCCTTTTTTTTTTTTTTTTTTAAGAGATTTCGTAGTTTCCTGGTAACCATTCAGTCATCTATTTCAACACCCTGACATGACATAAAGGCAGGCGTGGAACCACACGTTCACCACACAGACACACACCACCTTGCTGGAGCATTTGCTAGGCGAGACGCTCCATCGGACTAACTAGCCGCACTCATGAATCGGCACCATCTGCAGGATCACTTTCTGGAAATAGACAAGAAGAACTGCTGTGTGTTCCGAGATGACTTCATTGCCAAGGTGTTGCCGCCAGTGTTGGGGCTGGAGTTTATCTTCGGGCTTCTGGGCAATGGCCTTGCCCTGTGGATTTTCTGTTTCCACCTCAAGTCCTGGAAATCCAGCCGGATTTTCCTGTTCAACCTGGCAGTGGCTGACTTTCTACTGATCATTTGCCTGCCGTTCCTTATGGACAACTATGTGAGGCGTTGGGACTGGAAGTTTGGGGACATCCCTTGCCGGCTGATGCTCTTCATGTTGGCCATGAACCGCCAGGGCAGCATCATCTTCCTCACGGTGGTGGCCGTGGACAGGTATTTCCGGGTAGTCCATCCCCACCACGCCCTGAACAAGATCTCCAATCGGACAGCAGCCATCATCTCTTGCCTTCTGTGGGGCATCACTATTGGCCTGACAGTCCACCTCCTGAAGAAGAAGATGCCAATCCAGAATGGCGGTGCAAATTTGTGCAGCAGCTTCAGCATCTGCCATAACTTCCGGTGGCACGAAGCCATGTTCCTCCTGGAGTTCTTCCTGCCCTTGGGCATCATCCTGTTCTGCTCAGCCAGAATTATCTGGAGCCTGCGGCAGAGACAAATGGACCGACATGCCAAGATCAAGAGAGCCATCACCTTCATCATGGTGGTGGCCATCGTCTTTGTCATCTGCTTCCTTCCCAGCGTAGCTGTGCGGATACGCATCTTCTGGCTTCTGCATACTTTGGGCACGCAGAATTGTGAAGTGTACCGCTCAGTGGACCTGGCGTTCTTTATCACTCTCAGCTTCACCTACATGAACAGCATGCTGGACCCCGTGGTGTACTATTTCTCCAGCCCATCCTTTCCCAACTTCTTCTCCACTTTGATCAACCGTTGCCTCCGGAGGAAGATGACAGGTGAGCCAGATAATAACCGCAGCACGAGCGTCGAGCTCACGGGGGACCCGAACACAACCAGACGCGCTCCAGAGGCGTTAATGGCCAACCCCGGTGAGCCATGGAGCCCCTCTTATCTGGGCCCAACCTCTCCTTAAATAGCCATGCCAAGAAGGGACATTGTCACCAAGAACCAAGATCTCTGGAGAAACAGTTGGGCTGTTGCATTGAGTAATGTCACTGGACTCGGCCTAAGGTTTCCTGGAACTTCCAGATTCAGAGAATGTGATTTAGGGAAACGGTGGCAGATGAGTGGGAGACTGGTTGCAAGGTGTGACCACAGGAATCCTGGAGGAACAGAGAGTAAAGCTTCTAGGCATCTGAAACTTTTGCTTCATCTCTGACGCTCACAGGACTGAAGATGGGCAAATGGTCAGTGTTTCTGCTGAGCAGAGTTGGAGCCAGAGATCTACTTGTGACTTGTTGGCCTTCTTCCCGCACCTGCCTGAGACTGGGAGGGCTCAGCTCCTGGGGTGATATCTAGCCTGCTTGTGAGCTCCAGCAGGAATAAGGAGAGCTGAGATTGGAGGGAATTGTGTTGCTCCTGGAGGGAGCCCAGGCATCATTAAACAAGCCAGTAGGTCACCTGGCTTCCGTGGACCAATTCATCTTTCAGACAAGCTTTAGCAGAAATGGACTCAGGGAAGAGACTCACATGCTTTGATTAATATCTGTGTTTCCGGTGGGTGTAATAGGGGATTGGCCCCAGAAGGGACTGAGCTAAACAGTGTTATTATGGGAAAGGAAATGGCATTGCTGCTTTCAACCAGCGACTAATGCAATCCATTCCTCTCTTGTTTATAGTAATCTAAGGGTTGAGCAGTTAAAACGGCTTCAGGATAGAAAGCTGTTTCCCATCTCTGTTCGCTTTTACCATTAAAAGGGAAACGTGCCTCTGCCCCACGGTTAGAGGGGGGCACGTTCTTACTGGTTCCTTTGCTTGTGTTTCTGTACTTACCAAAAATCTACCATTTCAATAAATTTTGATAGGAGACACAGTCTGGCGTTGCTATGTCTGGGTTATGGTTCACAGAAATGGACCTTCTTACTTAAGCAGAGACCTTTATGGGTTGTTAACTATGTCCTGGTAGAAAACTACTCCACAAAGTAAGAAAGAGACACAGACACTGAGCTACATCATGAGACAACTAAGCAGAAATCACATCTGTGTCTAAACAAAGATAGAAAGAGCTGGGATTAAAAATAATTTGGAAGGATAGTACAGATTGGAATGCAAGAGCACTTAGATTTTATTAGAGTTTGGTGAATATTGCTGTTAGTATTTGTGCGTTAAAAAGGGAATCAAGGCCAGGTGCAGTGGCTCACGCCTGTAATCCCAGTACTTTACGGGGGCTGAGACGGGCAGATCACCTGAGGTCAGGAGTTTGAGACCAGCCTGGCCAACATGGTGAAATCCCGCTTCTACTAATAATACAAGAAAAATTGGCCACGCATGGTGGCGGCCACCTGTAGTCCCAGCTACTGGGGAGCCTGAGGGAAGAAGAATTGCTTGAACCCAGGAGGCAGAGGTTGCAGTGAGCCGAGATGGTGCGCCTGCACTCCAGCCTGGGCGACAGAGCAAGACTTCATCTCAAATAATAAATAATATAAAAAGGGAATCAAGCCAGGCAGATATTTTTCCATAGGAGGGGGAAGAGCGAGCTTCCTATGGAATGGTTTCAGTTCCCAATTTGGAGAAAGAAAGGAGATGTACTGGTTTGAGTCTGTGATCGGTCCAAGTTTCTGTTACGCTTTCATTTCCACCTCTGTCACTCCTTGATTATTCGGCAAGATGAGGCTTGCTTCAACCTCCTGACATGAACACAGATAAGGAATTTACAGACAGGCTCCCAGCTCTGGGTGAATGACAGTAAATGAAGAAAGGTGGACACTCTGGAATTACCTCTGTGCTTTCAGAGCAGTTGGCTTGTCTGTATCACCAAACAATGTACAGGTAAAAAGCCAAAAGCAAGGATCACCTTAAAGAGGAAGATGATGTCAGGGATGAGCTCAGAGGAAAATAGGGATTCCCCAGCCTCGGAGGCATGAGTCAGTGTGGAGCCTCGTTGTGAAACCCGGATTCGTTCAAGGGATGAGGTGGTTTGGGGTGTTCGGACATCCACAGCTCACATTCATTCACTGATTCAGGCATTCATCAGTTTTTTGTGGTTTTTTTTTTTTTTGAGACCGAGTCTCACTCTGTCACCTAGGCTGGAGTACAGTTGTGTGATCTCAGTTCATTGCAGCCTCTGCCTCCTGGGTCCAAGCGATTGTCCTGCCTCAGCCTCCCCAGTAGCTGGGATTACAGATGTGAACCACCATGCCTGGCTAATTTTTGTATTTTTTAGTAGAGATGGGATTTCGCCGTGTTGCCCAGGCTGGTTTCGAACTCCTCACCTCAGGTAATCCACCTGTCTCAGCCTCCCAAAGTGCTGGGATTACAGGTGTGAGCCACTGCGCCCAGCCTCATTCCATCAGTTTTATGTATTAAGCACCAACTGTGTGCCAGGTGCTGTTCTGGGTGGTGGAGATAGAACAAGGAACAAGGCAGCCACAGTCCTCTTCTCATGGAGCTGACTTTTGAGGTGGGGAGGCAGGCAGGAATAAAAAGGAGCCTTGGGGTGGCTATGGGTGTCACGACTATGGTGGAGTGGGACAATGGGGATAAAAAGTAACTGGGGCTGGGGTGACTGGGATGGCTTCTACGAGGCATTGACCTTGAGCTGAGCCATGAATGACTAAACAGGGAAGCAATGCGAAAGTCTGGGGGAAAGACACGCCAAGCAGAGGGAATGTTAAGTGCAAAGGCCCTGAGGTGAGAATTAGGTTGGTGAATGCGTGTTCATTTCCTGTGGCTGGGTGGCTTGGAACAATAGAAATATATTCTCCCACAGATCTGGAAGCTAGAAGTGCATAATCAAGGTGTTGGCAGGGTTGGTTCCATTTGGAGGCTAAGGGAAAATGTTTCATGCCTCACTCCGAGCTTTAGGAGACTGCTGGCATCTTGGACTTTCCTTGGCTTGTAGATGCTTCACTCCAATCTCTGCCTCTGTCACCACATGGTGGTCCCCTCTGTGTCCTCTCCTCTTCTTATAGACACCTGTCTTTTCTTTTCTTTTTTCTCTTTTTGTCTGTTTTTGAGACAGAGTCTTGCTCTGTCACCCAGGCTGGAATGCAGTGGCTTGATCTTGGCTCACTGCAACTCTGCCTCCCGGGCTCAAGCGATTCTCCTGCCTCAGCCTCCTGAACAGCTGGGATTATAGGCATGTGCCCCCACACCTGTCTAATTTTTGTATTTTTAGTAGAGACAGGGTTTTGCCATGTTGGCTAGGCTGGTCTTGATCTCCTGACCTCAGGTGATCTGCCTGCCTGGGCCTCCCAAAGTGCTGGGATTACAGGTGTGATCCAGCAGGCCCGGCCATAAATATGCCTGTCTTTATAGCCCACCCTAATCCAGGATGCTCTAATCTTGAGATCTTTACCTTAGTTATACCTAGAAAGACCCTTATTCCAAATAAGGTTGTATTCTAAGGTTTGGGTGAACATAGCTGTTGGGAACCAGAACTCAACCGAATGTAGTGAGGAACAATGCGGCCAGCATGATGAGCGTGGGGCCTGACATATAGTGAGGTCGAGATCCCGTTTCAGACAAAAGTAATGAAAGACTCGAGATGAAGATCATACTATATTTAAATGAAACAGTTTCTAAACAGAATATGATATCCGTTTTCTTTTAATATACGTGTATCTGTGTACTTGTGCATGGAACAACAGACTACAAGAACACACATCAGACGGCCGGGCGCGGTGGTTCACGCCTGTAATCCCAGCACTTTGGGAGGCGGAGGCGGGCGGATTACGAGGTCAGGAGATTGAGACCATCCTGGCTAACACGGTGAAACCCCGTCTCTACTAAAAATACAAAAAAATTAGCCAGGCACGGTGGCGGGCGCCTGTATTCCCAGCTACTCGGGAGGCTGAGGCAGGAGAATGGCGTGAACCCGGGAGGCGGAGCTTGCAGTGAGCCGAAATCCCACCACTGCACTCTAGCCTGGGTGACAGAGCGAAACTCTGTCTCAAAAAAAAAAAAAAAAAAGAATAGGAGACTTGTTTGGAGGAACATTCTTGGGTTGTGATTTGGTCTGGAGTCTCTGTCTGCAAGTCCTTCTGCTTGTCTTTTTCACTTGCGTGTTTGTGTATGTATAGGAATTGCTGATGGAAGTCCGACAGGCTCTCCTAGTTTGTCTGGTGTGTCACATTTGCTGAACCCTGAAGGAATTGTTAGTGGAAGCGCAACAGGCCTGACTTGTGGTGATTTTCCATTCTTCTGGAAGCTGCAGGGAAAGGGAACCCAGAAATCTGGTATGCCAGCAAAGAGAATAAGAATTTCTGACAAGCCAGGCTTCTGCTCTCTCTCTCTCTCTCTCTCACTCTCTCTCTCTGTGAATGGTAAACATCATTGTTTGTCTCCTCTGCAAGGGTTTGACTAATTGAAAAAAGGATTTATAACCGGGCACAATGGCTCATGCCTGTAATTCCAGCACTTTGGGAGGTCGAGGTGGGCAGATCACCTGAGGTCGGGAAGTTCAAGACCAGCCTGGCCAACATGGTGAAGCCCTGTTTCTACTAAAAATACAAAAATTAGCCGGGCATGGTGGCGGGTGCTTGTAATCCCAGCTACTCAGGAGGCTGAAGCAGGAGAATAGCTTGAACCCAGGAGGCAGAGGTTGCAGTGATCCGAGATCATGCCATTGCACTCCAGCCTGGGTGACAAGAGTGAGACTCTATCTCAAAAAAAAAAAAAAGCTCTTCAAGAAAACTGGCCTTATACCTTGTATATGCAGTCTCTGTACAGGGTTCCTGACTTGTCGTAAGTAAAGAATGTCACTTTCTGACAGGCCCAGAAGCCCAAATTATCTTGGGACCCTGAGAGGAGGAAAGTGCTCCCAACTCATACAGGTATTTGCAGGCATAGATAAATCCATGGCTGGGTTAAAGGCTTTAAAAAGTATAAGGTGAGATTCCTTAGGGAATGAAATTTCAGCAAAGCCAATTTTATTTTTATTTATTTATTTATTTATGTTTGAGCCATGGCCTTGCTCTGTCATCCAGGCTCAGGTGATTCTCCCACCTCAGCCTCCCAAGTAGCTGGGACTACAGGCATGTGTCACCACACCTGGCTAATTTTTGTAGAGGCAGGGATCTTGCTATGTCTCTACAAGGCACAGTGGTGTGCACGTGTATTCCCAGCTACTCAGGAGGCTGAGGTGGGAGGATCACTTGAGCCCAGGAAGTCAAGGTTGCAGTGAGCTGTGAACATGCCACTGCACTCCAGCCTGGGTGACAGAAACCTTGTCTCAAAGCCTCCCCTCCAGTCCTTGAGTTTTTGAGGAGGCTGATTTAAGTAATAATAAAATGTCAGTCTCCTATACAGCTAGCTCTGCATGAATTAAACTTTCTCTATTGCAATTCCCTTGTCTTCATAAATCAGCTCTAGGTACTGGGCAAGGAGAACCTATTGGGTGGTTATAGGAGGATCTAAATGGTATCCCATATTCAGGCACAGTCACATCACAGATCCTTCAAATGACGTTTGGTTTGATTTTCAAAACGCTTCCTGATTACAATCTATCGATCTGCTGGCCTTGCTGCTAACTATAACAGTTTTCTTTGCAGATGGTCTGTCAGCCACCTGACCCCTTTCTTTCCTCACTTTGCTTCTGTAATCAGAGATTGAGCTGAGGAATTGATCTTCTGAGGAGCCTTGGACAGGGGTGGTGTTTGGTGGAGCCATCAATAACTAGAAATTGACCATTTACCAGCCAAGGGCTACGGGTTGCCATCTGCACACCCATCTTTTGGTTCAAATTGGCAACGTCTTCAAATTGGAACTGAAATTCTGATGAAATTCTTTTTTTTTTTTTTTTTTTTGAGGCGGTGTCTTGCTCTGCTGCCCAGGCTGGAGTGCAGTGGTGCAATCTTGGCTCACTGCAAGCTCCATCTCCTGAGTTCACACCATTCTCCTGCCTCAGTCTCCCAAGTAGCTGGGACTACAGGCGCCCGGCTACTTTTTTGTATTTTTAGTAGAGACGGGGTTTCACCTTGTTAGCCAGGATTGTCTCGATCTCCTGACCTCGTGATCCGCCCGCCTCGGCCTCCCTAAGAGCTGGGATTACAGGCGTGAGCCACCGCGCCTGGTAATTCTGATGAAATTCTTTGTTGACTGAGGCTGGGGCTGTTTGTGTTACTGGCAAACTTCCTGAGAAGGAAATTCCACTTTTTTCCCTCATTATAGTGACACGATGTCTTACTATGGTTGCTTAACTCAAGGTCCTGAGGGATGCAAGTACTTGAAACATACTTCAGATGAGCTTGAGCAAAAAATAACAAGCAGGGGCCGGGCGTGGTGGCTCAAGCCTGTAATCCCAGCACTTTGGGAGGCCAAGGTGGGCGGATCACAAGGTCAGGAGATCGAGACCATCCTGGCTAACACGGTGAAACCCCATCTCTACTAAAAATACAAAAAATTAGCCGGACGTGTTGGCGGGCGCCTGTAGTCCCAGCTACTCGGGAGGCTGAGGCAGGAGAATGGCGTGAACCCGGGTGGCAGAGCTTGCAGTGAGCCGAGATCGCGCCACTGCACTCCAGCCTGGGGCACAGAGAAAGACTCCGTCTCAAAAAAAAATAATAATAATAATAATAAAAATAACCAGCAGAAAGAGGAAGAAACTGGAGAGGGGGCAGCATTTCTTATGGAAAAAGAGGATTAAGCCAGGCTTGGGCTTAAGGACCAGAGCCCGGCCCTTCCCCCAGCTCGTAACCATGAATGAGACTCAAGCTCTGAATGCCTGCGCCTCCCATATTCTCAGCTGAGAGAACCTGTTGATCCACATCACTTTCATTAAAAGGATCATGAAGGCAATAGTCGCGCTGCAGCTGCTTAAAGGGTTTTTATTTTTATTTATTTTTGAGATGGAGTCTTGGTCTGTCACCCAGGCTGGAGGCCAGTGGCACAATTTTGGCTCACTGCAACCTCTGCCTCCTGGGTTCAAGCAATTCTCCTGCTTCAGCCTGCTGAGTAGCTGGGATTATGGGTGCCCACCACCACGCCTGGCTAATTTTCGTATTTTTAGTAGAGACGGAGTTTTGCCATGTTGGCCAGGCTGGTCTCAAACTCCTGACCTCAGGTGATCTGCCTGCCTCGGCCTCCCAAACTGATTACAGGCATGAGCCATTGTGCCCGGCCATAAAGAGATTACAGGCATGAGCCACTGTGCCCGGCCATAAAGGATATTTTATCTGCCATTTGTTTTCATGCTATTATTGGGAGCCACAGGTGAAGGGACCTTCTCCCTAACAACAGAGGGGCTCACAGTTTCTGCAGCCACTCCAAGCTTGGGCCCAGGGGGTCCTGGGGTGGCTAGGCAGATGTGAATGTCCCTATCCTTTTGCAGGGGCACTGGATGGCTGTGGGGTGGGGCCTGGTGAACCATGATGGCAGGGGGGTGCAGGAGTGGGTCCACAAAACCATAGGAGGTCCCAGAAGGTGCAGGGCACTGGCAGCTTGGCTCCCTGGTCTGGGCATTCCTAGAAAGGCAGAGTCTCAAGGCCATCTTGGTATTGGTGGCCACGCCAAGGGTATCTTTTTCAGCTACTGTCTGTGCAAAGACGTACTGCGTCAGGTGCTCCTTGGATGACGTTTTAGATCACCCTCTATTTCACGAGCACGTTTGGGCTTTCAGTGGCGCCTATCTCAATTCTCTTGCTTTCAAAATTACTGGTGGCTCATATGTGTAATCCCAGCACTTTGGGAGGCTGAGGCAGGAGGATCACTTGAGGCCTGGAGTTCGGCACTTTTTTTTTTCTTCTTGAGATGCAGTTTTACTCTGACACCCAGGCTGGAGTGCAGTAGCATGATCTTAGCTCACTGCAACCTCCGCCTCCCAGGCTCAAGTGATCCTCTCACTGCAGCCTCCCAAGTAGCTGGGACTACAGGTGCACACCACTGCGCTAGGCTAATTTTTGTATTTTTTGTAGAAACGGGATTCTGCTTTGCTGCCCAGGCTGGTCTTGAACTCCTGGGCTCAGGAGATCTGACTGCCTTGACTTCCCAAAGTTCTGAGATTACAGGCATGAACCACTGAGTCTGGCCTGGAGTTTGAGGGTAGCCTGGGCAACAGAACAAGATCCCTCCTCTACCAAAAAACAAAAATTAGCCAAGCATGGTTGCAGGCACCTGTGGTTCCAGCTGCTTGGGATGCTGAGGTGGGAAGATTGCTTGAGCCTAGGACGTTAAGTCTTCAGTGAGCTGTGATCAAGCCACTGCACTTTAGGCTGGGTGACAGAGCCAGACCCTGTCTAAAAAATTTAAAAAATAAATAAATAAATAATCTGCCATGCTACAAAACTGTGGTCTCCAAAGCACAGAGAGGCAATCAATCAACTTTCAGGAAATGATGGGGTTCACTCTGCCTCAGGCCCATTCATCTGTGGACCTCCAAATGTGTGTTCTGGAGCCCTTTCGAAGCCTTCCTGGAGAATTCAAGTCTCTGTTACTTTATTTATTTATTTATTTTTGAGATGGAGTCTTTCTCTGTCGCCAGGCTGGACTGCAGTGGCGCGATCTCTACTCACTGCACCTTCCGCCTCCTGGGTTCAAACAATTCTCCTGCCTCAGTCTACGGAGTAGCTGGTACTACAGGCACGCGCCACCATGCCCAACTAATTTTTGTATTTTTTAGTAGAGATAGGGTTTCGCCATGTTGGCCAGGATGGTCTCGATCTCTTGACCTCGTGATCCAATCACCTTGGCCTCCCAAAGTGCTGGGATTTACAGGTGTGAGCCACTGTGCCCAGCCCTCTGTTACTTATATATTGCTTAATAAGCTCAGGGCGAAGAAGTACTCCTTGGGAGGCTTGGTTGAAGCTCGTACCTGGCCATGAAGTTCTGTTCACTGTTTCTTGTCTTCTGTGAGACAAAAGAGACAAGGGTATTTTGCAACCAGTGCTGGATTCTCTTTGGGCTCAAATTTAACATTTGGCCACCCTCTGTGTCTTCAGGGAGAAGGAGTTTGTGTGTGGCATTTCAAACATGAGGGTCTGACCTATAGTCCACAATCCCACGGCCCTGTCCCATGAAAGCCAAGTGCTTCTGAGCTGTTAACAAATATTGATACACCTGGAGCTCTGGCCACACCTAGACAAGGATTTACATCTATCAACAGGTGCTAAGAACAGTACAGGATGTTCTCAATGCAACTCCGAAAAGAAGAGAAAGTGAACTGACCAACTGACATCCTCAGGTTGAAAAAGTTGGTTTCTTTTCAGCATGCTAACAAAATACGTCATAGAAAGTGCACAGTGGCTCACGCCTATAATCCCAGCACTCTGGGAGGCCGAGGCAGGTGGATCACTTGAGGTCAGGAGTGCAAGACCAGCCTGACCAACATGGTGAAACTCTGCCTATACTAAAAAAATATAAAATTAGCCGGGTGTGGTGGCACATACCTGTAATCCCAGCTACTCAGGAGGCTGAAGCGGTAGAATTGCTTGAACCCAGGAGGCAGAGGTTGCAGTGAGCCGAGATCACGCCACTGCACTCCAGGCTGGGCAACAAGAGCAAAACTCCATCTCAAAAAAAAAAAAAAAAATTACAGTTAAAAAAAAAAGGTATATGATGCTAGAGAAGGAAAATGATATTTCCTGGATTTTGGTAAAGCAACATGAATGCAAAGATGTACACACGGTTGGAGAGAGGCTGTATTCAACATGATCATCATTTGATCACCATCAATTATTATTATATATTTTTAATGTTTAATTTCATTTCATTGATTTTGTTGTTGTTGTTGTTATTGTATGTCTTTTTTTTTTTTTAGAGATGGGATCTCACTGTGTTGCCCAGGCTGGTCTTGAACTCCTGGGCTCAAGCAATCCTCCTGCCTTGGCCTCTCTAAGTGCTGGGATTACAGGTGTGAGCCACTGCACCCAGCCATCATCAATTATTATATCTAAGATTTGCACTATGGTGTGTGAGACACAGCTCTAAGTGTTTTACATAGATGATCTCATTTAATCATTTCAATAACATTATGGGCTAGGTGCTATTTCTGACTTCGCAGATAAGGGAATTGAAGCCCAGAAAGTTTGAGTAACTTGTCCAAGTTCATACAACTGGTAGGTGATGAACTGAACCCGGTGAATAAATGCAGGCAGTCTGACTCCAGAGTCTTTGCTTTTAAAGTTCTGAGAACATGCAAAGTGAGAGATATGCGACTTGAACTGGAAAAAGTAGGGCAAATACCTTGACCTGCTTGGAGTCAGTATTTCCAGAACTTCCCAGGATGTCCTAGGCTGTACCAGGCTGTTCATTAGGTCCTCAGGCCCCTCCCAAGCCGAGGCTGTGATCATATACTTAAGCTGCATGGCACGATGCCTAGAGCTGAGTGGATGTCCTGCAAATGCTGTTTCCCTTCTCCAAATCTCGCTGCAGGTTGGCCCTTTTCTTCCTTGTTAAAGGTTCTTATCTTTCTAAAGAAAGTACCACTTCGTAAGGAGGCAGGTCAAAGATGGTCATTGTGGCTGGGTGCAGTGGCTCATGCCTGTAACCCGGCACTTTGGGAGGCCGAGGTGGGTGGATCACCTGAGGTCGGGAGTTCAAGACCAGCCAGCCTGGCCAACATGGCGAAACCCCGTTTCTACTAAAAATACAAAAATTAGCTGGGCGTGGTGGCACGCACCTATAATCCCAGCTGCTCGGGAGGCTGAGGCAGGAGACTCACCTGAACCCAGGAGGTGGAGGTTGCAGTGAGCCGAGATGTGTCACCACACTCCAGCCTGGGAGACAAGAGCAAAACTCCGAAGAAAGAAAGAGAGAGAGAGAGAGAGAACATTGTTATAGTAAAAAAACAAGAAACAACCTAAATGTCCATTAGTAGGGGAACAGATACAGTCGCTCAGTGGAATACACTATAGCAGTGAAGAAAAATGAACCACAGTTACTCGTATCAACAGTACTAAAACTTGAGCATAACATCTAGAACAAAAAGCAAGTTGCCGGAAGATACATACAATCTGGTAACATTTCTATAAATACTTAAAACATGTGAAACAAAGCGGAAACATCAATATGTAATAACATACAAATCATGGGTGAGAAGAATGTTTACTAACTTCAAGACAGAAATTAATTCTGCAGAGGAATCCCAGGAAGTGAAATGGAATGGAAGGAGGCTTCAGCTGTATCCATAACACTTTCACTTTAGTTTTTGTTTGTTTTGTTTGTTTGTTTGTTTGTTTTGAGATAGGGTCTCACTCTGTCACCGAGGCTGGAGTGCAGTGGCAAGATCACAGCTCACTTCAGCCTCAATCTCCCAGGCTCAGGCCATCCTCCCACCTCAGCCTCCCGAGTAGCTGGGACTACAGGTGCACACCACCAAGCCTGGCAAATTTTGTATATTTTTAGTAGAGAAGGGGTTTTGCCATGTTGCCCACGCTGGTCTGGAACTCCTGGGCTCAAGCGATCCACAAAGGCGGGCAGATCACTTGTAAGTGAGCAATTGCACACAGCATCGCTTAGTTTTAAAAGAAGATTCTGCAAATGTCCTTCAATGGGTGAATAGTTAAACAAACTAGTACGTCCATACCATGGGATCCTACTTACCAATAAAAAAGAAATAAATGATTGATACAGGCAACAACTTGGATGGATTTTTTTTTTTTTTTTTTTGAGATGGAATCTTGCTCTTGTCATCCAGGCTGGAGTGCAATGGCGCAATCTCGGCTCACTACTAACTCTGCCTCCCGGGCTCAAGTGATTCTCCTGCCTCAGCCTCCAGAGTAGCTGGGATTACAGGCTTCCACCACCATGCCCAGCTATTTTTCTGTATTTTTAGTAGAGACGGGGTTTCACCACGTTGGCCAGGCTGGTTGCGAACTCCTGACCTCGGGTGATCTGCCCGCCTAACCCTTCCAAAGCGCTAGGATTACACCACCATGCCCGGCCATACTTGGATGGATCTTAAAGCATCAAATTATGCTGAGTGGATGCCAGGTGTGGTGGCTCACGCCTGTAATCCCAGCACTTTGGGAGGCTGAGGCAGGCGGATCACCAGAGGTCAGGAGTTTGAGACCAGCCTGTCCAACACAGTGAAACCTCATCTCTACTAAAAATACCAAAAAAATTAGTTGGATGGGGTGGCAGGTGCCTGTAATCCCAGCCACTCAGGAGGCAGAGGCAGGAGAATTGCTTGAACCTGGGAGGCAGAGGTTGCAGTGAGCTGATATTGCACCATTGCCCTCTAGCCTGGGCGACAGAGTGAGATCTTGTCTCAAAAAAAAAAATAAATAAATAAATAAATAAATAAAAATAAAAATTATGCTGAGTGGGGGAAAAAACAGGCTTTTTTTTTTTTTTTTTTTTTTTTTTGTGAGACAAGGTCTCACCCTGTCACCCAGGCTGGAGTGCAGTGGCACCATCATGGCATTTTTGTAGAGGTGGGGTTTCACCATATTGCCCAGGCTGGAAAAAAGGCCAATTTCAAGAAGTTACATACTATATAATTTTACTTACATAATATTCCTAAAAAGATAAAATTACAGAGATGAAGAAGAACCCCAGCATCTCAGAATGTGACTGTATTTGGAGGCAGGGACTTTAAAGGGGAACTGAGTTAAATTTAGGTCATTAGGGTGGGCCCTAATCCAGAATGGCTGATGTCCTTATGAGGAGAGAGGGTCAGGACACAGACACACCCAGAGGGATGACCAAGTGAGGACACAGGGAGAAGACGACCATCTACAAGCCAAGGAGAGAGGCCTCAGAAGAAACCACGCTGCCAACAACTTATTGCAGACTTGGAGCCTTCAGAACTGCGGGAAAGTCCGTTTCTGTGGATTAAGCCCCTCAGTCTGTAGAACCGTGCTATGGCCTGGGCTGGCTCTGACAGCGTCTCACCATCTTTCTTAAATGCATCCATCAGCCAGAGGTTTCAGAGCTCAGTCGGAACACCCTATGTGTTTACTTAAAAACCACTTATCGCCTATAAATTTGAATGCAATTTTACATAAAGCCTGCTGTGCTGCACAGCAGAGAAATTCAACTTTAGAAAAAGTAGGATACGGACAGATGGACTTTTCACAGACAAACATTGCCCAACTGCTGCTTCTCTCTCCATAGACCTTTTGTTTAATGATGGAACCAAACCACAAAATCCATTAAAAAAAAAAAAAAAAAAAAAAAAAAAACAACATCTTTTTGGCCAGGCGAGATGGCTCATGCTCGTAATCCCAGCATCTTGGGAGGCCAAGGCAGGAGGATCCCTTGAGCTCAGGAATTTGAAACCAACCTGAGCAATACAGTGAGATCTTATCTCTTCTGAAAATAAAACAAAATTAGCTGGGCATGGTGGTGCACATCTGTGGTCCCAACTACTTGAGGGGTTGAGATGGGAGGATCGCTTGAGCTGATGGTGCGGAGGTGGGTCAAGGCTGCAGTTAGCTATGATTGCACCCCAGCCTGGGTGACAGTGAGATCCTGTCTCAATGAAATGAAATGAAATAAAGTAATTAAAAAATTTAAAAAGTGGCCGGGCACGGTGGCTCAAGCCTGTAATCCTAGCACTTTGGGAGGCCGAGGTGGGCGGATCACGAGGTCAGGAGTTCGAGACCATCCTGGCCAACATAGTGAAACCCCGTCTCTACTAAAAATACAAACAATTAGCTGGGCGTGGTGGCGGGCGCCTGTAGTCCCAGCTACTCGGGAGGCTGAGGCAGGAGAATGGCGTGAACCTGGGAGGCAGAGCTTGCAGTGAGCCAAGATGGTGCCACTGCACTCCAGCCTGGGGGACAGAGCCAGACTCTGACTCAAAAATAAATAAATAAATAAATAAAATTTAAAAAATAAAATAAATAAATAAATAAAATAAAATAAAAAGTGAATGAGATACAAAAAAAAAATCACACTGGTCTCCAGGGTTCCCACAGAGGCTGAACACTGATATTTTAGTCAAGATTTCAGGTCAGGCGCACGCCTGTAATCTCAACACTTTGAGAGACTGCGGTGGGAGGATGGCTTGAGCCCAGGAGGTCAAGGATACAGTGAGCTATGATTGCACCACTGCACTCCGGCCTGGGAGACAGAGTGAGACCCTATCTCCCCTGCAAAAAAAAGTTTAACTTTTTTAAAAAATTATTTTTTATTTTCCCTTGCTGTTGGTGAGCTGTATCAAAAAGATTTTTTTTTTCTTTTGAGACAGAGTCTTGCTCTGTCACCAGGCTGGAGGGCAGTGGTGCGATCTCAGCTCACTGCAATCCCAGGTTCAAGCGATTCTCCTGCCTCAGCCTCTTGAGTAGCTGGGATTACAGGTATGCGCCACCACAACCAGCTCATTTTGTATTTTTAGTAGAAATCGGGTTTCTCCATGTTGGTCAGGCTGGTCTCGAACCCCGGACCTCAGGTAATCCGCCTGCCTCGGCCTCACAAAGTGCTGGGATTACAGGCGTTAGCCACCGCGCCCGGCCAAAAAATATTTTTTTTAGACGGAGTCTTGCTTTGTCACCCAGGCTGGAGTGCAGTGGCATGATCCCGGCTCACTGCAACCTCCGCCTCCTGGGTTCAAGTGATTCTCCTGCTTCAGCCTCCTGAGCCGCTGGGATTACAGGTGCTGGTCTCAAACTCCTGACCTCAAGTGATCCACCTGCCTCGGCCTCCCAAAGTACTGGGATTACAGGTGTGAGCCACTGTGCCCAGCCTGTATCAAAAAATTTTTAAACAAAACTGCAAAAATTATTATAGCCAACCCAGAAAAAACCTCTCCTCAGTATTATCTGTTATTATGTCTAACAAAGAATATTCACATAAAGCTCCTAAGAATTATCCTTCTTTGCTTTTTTTTTTTTTTCTAAGAGATGGGGTCTCCCAGTATTGCCCAGGCTGGTCTCATGCTCCTGGCTTCAAGTGATCCTCCCTGCCCTGGGTTCCCAAAGTTCTGGGATTACAGGCATGAACCACCATGCCCAGCTCCATCTTTCTAAAACAAAAACTGAATTATGTTTCTTTTCTGCCTCAAAACCCTTTAATTATCAACAACAACAAAAAGTTCAAACCCTTCAGCATGGCTTTCACTCCCAGGCTACATGACCATTCACTCTCTGGCTGGAAGAGGTGAAGAAAAATGGCCTTTGGAATCAGACGTCTCTGGGTTGAAATTTTAGCTTGACCACTCTTTGAGTGGGTTCTGAGAACCCAAAGAGAGTGAGAGAATCCTACAACTATTTCAGCTCTTGGAGCTTCTGGTACTTTTCTCCACTGAGATATTAATTCATCTACTATAAAATTCCTCCTTAAGCAAAATTGGGGCTGGGCGTGGTGGCTCACGCCTGTAATCCCAGCACTTTGGGAGGCTGAGGCAGGTGGATCACTTGAGGTCAGGATTTCAAGAGCAGCCTGGCCAACGTGGCGAAACCCTGTCTCTACTAAAAATACAAAAATTAGCCACGAGTGGTGGTGCATGCCTGTAATCCCAGCCACGCAGGAAGCTGAGCACAAGAATTGCTTGAACCCAGCAGGCAGAGGTTGCAGTGAGCCAAGATTGTACCACTGCAGTCCAGCCTGGGTGACAGAGTGAGACTCTGTCTCAAAATGAAAAACAAAACAAAACAAAACAAAAGGTCATGTTTGCCTGTAGAACACTTTCTTACATGCAGGAGACTTTCTCTTACACAGACGCCTGGAGGGTCTGAGAGGGACAGGGCTGGGCTCACCAATTCGAACTTCCGCCGATGCCCTGCATGTCTCTCTCGCTAAAAGCTAAGCCAAGACTTCCCCTGCCATCACCACTGCCTGTGGTCAGTCTTCTATTACCAACAGAGGGAAACAGAATGCAATTGAGGAGAACCAACAAATTGCGAAAGCAAAGCCTGAGAAACCCCACGAGTGATGGATCCACCAATTCTGGTGGCCACAGAGAGGTCCCAGGTGTCTGGCTGCACGCTGGCCATGGTGACCAGGTGTCCTTGGGCAGGAGACGGCTTCAAATGCAGACCAGAGTCCTAGCAACCCAAGTGGTTCTTTGAGAAACCAAAACAACACACGGCTCCCCCAGGACTGTACCATTGAGCTCTCAATCACAATTCGGCCAAGGACACGGTCTTAGTCCGCCAGGGCTGCCACGACACGGTACCGTGGGCTGCGTGGCTTACAAACAACAGCTTATTTCCCTGTGGAGGCTAGAAGTCCAAGATCAAGGCGGCAGCAGATTCAGCGTCTGAGGAGGATGGTGAGGACCTGCCACCTGGTACATAGATTTCCTCTCTGTGTCCTCACACAGCACAAGGGAGAAGGGAACTCTCTGGGGGTCTCTTTGATTAGGGCATGAATCCCATTCATAAGGGCTGTACCCTGATGACCCGATCACCTCTCAAAGACCCTGCCTCCTCATCCTATCATTTAAGGGGTTAGGATTTCAAATTTGGGAGGAAGAGGGGACAGATTCAGACCATAGTAGACAACTACTAAAAGCAAATACTACACTTCATCTTAGCCAAGAAGCCAAGAAGCAATACATTCACTTTTTTTTTTTTTTTGAAACAGGGTCATGCTCTGTCACCCAGGCTGGAGTGCAGTGGTGCAATCACAGCTCATTGCAGCCTCAGCCTCCTGAGTAGCTGGGGTTACAGGCACACGCCACCACGCCTGACTAATTTTTGTAATTTTCTTTCTTTTTTTTTTTTTTTTTTTGAGACGGAGTCTTGCTCAGGCGCCCGCCACCATGCCCGGCTAATTTTTTTGTATTTTTAGTAGAGACGGGGTTTCACCGTGGTCTCGATCTCCTGACCTCGTGATCCGCCCGCCTCGGCCTCCCAAAGTGCTGGGATTACAAGCGTGAGCCACCGCGCCCGGCAATTTTTGTAATTTTCTTGAGACAGCCTCCTGAGTAGCTGGGATTACAGGCACACGCCACCATGCTCAACTAATTTTTGTAATTTTGTTGAGATGGGGTCTTGCTATGTTGCCCAGTCTGGTCTCAAACTCCTAGGCTTAAGCAATCCTCCCACCTCAGCCTCCCAAAGTGCTGGGATTACCGGTGTGAGCCACTGTGCCCAGCCAAATTCACTCTTTTAAAGTATGCTATTCACTCATTTTTTTTCATCTATAGGTATTTTTTTATTAGAAAAGAAATTAAGTGTTGTCACTAGAGACTGAAGGAAATTAACAATCTTACAATTCTAGAACAGGCAAACTTCATGATAAGGGATTCTTAAGTTTTCGAAGTGTAGGAGCTGTTTGACAGATACACTCTTGGTGTAGGGGGCTGTAAGTTTTCTCAGATGTTTTACATTGCATGCTTTAATCTTCGCTGGTAGTCTAGATCAAATAAATACACAGTGTTCAGGATTATCTGGATAGCCATCTTAAATAACAGAGTGTTCCGCATGACCACAGCCTCTGCACTTGTGCCTCTGATCCATATGACACCAAGACCAACTATGCTTTTCACATGATTTCTCCAGTTGGGTCCTGTGACCTTTCACAGAATTGTTGAACATTTCCTATGAGATCTGTGGTTACTGCAGAGCTCCAATCTGCTTTAGCCGCGTCAGCAGTTCCCCACTCTGTTGCAAAGAGACTAGATCACTGCATCCGCCTATACAATCTTTACCGATAAAGACTCGAGGCACCGTTCTTGCTCCTGTGAGCCGTTACAAATAATCTTGAATCTCGTTAGTGTGGTTGGTGGCTGTGATATCAACAAATTCCAGAAGCCCTTGTTTGATGGGCAATTGACTGAGGATCTCTTGGGCCCTCCTGCAGTACCGGCAGGTGCGCTTGATGAACACAACCACCTTCCCAGGCTGGATTTTGCAGTTCACAAACTCTTGAGCCATGCCGATGGGCTGTGATCTCCCCGGGAAGAATCCTCAGTTGCAGGTATTGCTTGGGGTATTGAGCTCACTCATTTTTATTATATCCACAAGCTTGTACAATCACCACAACTATCTAATTTCAGAACTTTTTCATCACCCCAAAAAGAAACGCTGTGCCCACCGGCAATCATTCATTCCCCATTCATCCCTTTCCCCGCCCCCAGCAAACACCAGTAGATCTATCTCTAGAATCATGATTTATTTTTTTAAATGAAGAAATGCCACAAAAGGATTAGAAAAATTATGGAAGTGGGGCCAGGTGTGGTGGCTCACGCCTGTAATCCCAGCACTTTGGGAGGCCAAGGCAGGCGGATCACGAGGTCAGGAGATCGAGACCATCCTGGCTAACACGGTGAAACCCCGTCTCTACTCAAAATACAAAAAATTAGCTGGGCGTGGTGGCGGGCGCCTGTAGTCCCAGCTACTTGGGAGGCTGAAGCAGGAGAATGGCGTGAACCCAGGAGGCGGAGCTTGCAGTGAGCCGAGATTGGTGCCACTGCACTCCAGCCTGGGCGACAGAGCAAGACTCCGTCTCAAAAAATAAATAAATAAATAAATAAAATACAGAAGTGGAATTTAGAGGGGAGGAAAAAAAGCCTGAAACAAGACTTCCTTCCCCATGTGGTTTTAGCCTGCTTATTCTTCCGGAGTTAGGTCCCACAGTGTAAATGCAGCCTTGGTTTCTGTTGGGGCCTGGCAAGGAAATTCACATGGGGCTTTGTCTCCTATGTGCTGGGTAGGAGACCACGAAACATCACTTAGCCTAGATATGAAGACTAACGCGGTAGTTTCAAATATATCAATAATTTCTTTGAAACTCCTCTCTTCAAAAGACAGAGTCTAATTTCTTTCCCCCTTGAATGCAGGCCAGACTTAGTGACTTTCTTTTAATGAGTAGAATGTGGTAGAAGTGATGTTATGTGACTTTAAAAGCTGGGCATAAAAGGGTTAGGGGACCGGACACTGTGGCTCACGCCTGGAATCCCAGCACTTTGGGAGGCCAAGGTGGGAGGATCACTTGAGCCCAGAAGTTCAAGACCAGCCTGGCCCACACAGGGAGACCCTGCCTCTATGAAAAGTAAAAATTAAAAAAATTATCCGGGCGTGGTGGTGAGTGCCTGTGGTCCCAGCTACTCAGGAGGCTGAGGTGAGAGGATCGCTTGAGCCTAGGAGTTCAAGGCTGCAGTGAGTCATGATCATACCATTGTACTCCTGCCTGGGTGACAGAGTGAGACCCTGTTTCAAAAAAAAAGATACTGGCTTCTCTGTCTCTCTCTCTGTTTTGGCCCACCATGCTGGGAGGAAGCCCAGATCTCATGGGGAGACCCCGTGGGGCTGCTCTGGTTGATACTTTGAACTAGGCCCTCAACCGACAGCAGTGGGCAAGCTTCACAGATGTGTGGCCTGGTATCAGGCACAGAGTCGTGTGCTAAGAAGGGCCCCTGGCCCATTTAAATACTCTGCTATCACTATTTTGAAATTCTTCATAATCTGTAAACAGCTTTATTGAGATATAATGCATATATTATAAAATTCACCCATTGAAAGTGAAACATTCAATGGTTTGTAGCATATTCACAGAATTGTGCAAACATCACTACATTCCATTTCTATTACTAATCACTCTCCATCTCCACCCCCAGTACATTCTTCATCATTTCTTAACCAGGGCCCTGTGTTTCACTGTTCACTGAAAAGCACAGATTATGAAGCCATCCTGACAGCTGGACCTGTACATGACTGTGCCTTCACATGGTCCCAGCCCCAGCCTTTCGGTCTCCAGCTGAGGTCCCAGACATGTATAGCAGAGACCTGAATTCCTGACTCCTAGAAACCATCAGAGATGGCTTAGGCTATTACATCT
Organism: Nomascus leucogenys; assembly: GCF_006542625.1. Classification (NCBI taxonomy): domain Eukaryota; kingdom Metazoa; phylum Chordata; class Mammalia; order Primates; family Hylobatidae; genus Nomascus; species Nomascus leucogenys. The sequence continues at coordinate 89,850,351 of NC_044390.1, read as the reverse complement.
TGAGCTACTTTGTTATGTACCAATAGATAAGTAAAGCAAGCAAAAAACCATGGGGCCGGGTGTAGTGGCTCATACCTGTAATCCCAGCTCTTTCGGAGGCCAAGTCAAGAGGATCCCTTGAGCCCAGGAGTTCTAATCTAGACTAGCCTGGGCAACATAGGGAGATCTCATCTCTACAAAGAAACAAAAATAAAATTAGCCAGGCATGGTGGCACATGCCTGTAGTCCCAGTTACTTGGGAGGCTGAGGCAGGAGGATTGCTTGAGCGCAGGATTTTGGGGCTGAAGTGAGCTGTGATCACACCAATTCAGCCTGGCGACAGAGCGAGACCTCGACTCTAAAAAACAAAAGAAGAAAAGGTACACCAGGCTGGGCATGGTGGCTCATGCCTGTAATCCCAACACTTTGGGGGGCCAAGGTGGGCAGCTCACTGGAGGCCAGGAGTTTGAGACCAGCCTGGACCACATAGCAAAACCCCACCTCTACTAAAAATACAAAAAAAAAAAAAAAAAAATTAGCTGTGCCTGGTGGCACGAGCCCTGGAGGCTGAGGCAGGAGAATTGCTTGAGCCTGGGAGGGGAGGTTGCAGAGAGCGGAGATTGTGCCACTGCCCTCCAGCCTGGGCAACACAGCAAGACTCTGAAAAAAAAAGAAAAGAAAGAAAGGAAGGGAGGGAGGGAGGGAGGAAGGGAGGGAAAGGCACACCAGATATCAAGACTAGCCACCCACAAATATTTCACTCCCATTAATCAAAACCTTGCAGAAGCGATAAACAGTGAGTTTTACCATTCACCCAATGACACTGCACAGAGAGAGAGGCTGGGACCCTAACTGGTAAGCAATTCTTACCTTTTTGCCAGCTGATCTGGTCCTGGGTTCCCTTTTCTGTGGCTTCCAGAAGAGCAGAGCAGCTTTGGTGACCCTGCTCGCCACACTAAAATGTAGGTCCTCTGAAAAGTCAACTCGCAAAAGGCAAATTAATAGGAGAAAAGGCATATAAATTTATTTAACGTATAGATAGAGAAGCCTTTTGAAGGAAGACCAAAAGACACAGGGGAAATTGTCTATTTTTATGCTTACGTTTAACAAACTATGGACAGCTGTGTAGAAATATAACTGGACAAAAAGAGTATGACCTAGGTCGGGCGTGGTGGCTCACGCCTGTAATCCCAGCCCTTTGGGAGGCTGAGGTGGGCGGATCACCTGAGGTCAGGAGTTCGAGACCAGCCTGACCAACATGGTGAAACTCTGTGTCTAATAAAAATACAAAAATTAGCTGGTGATGGTGGTGCACACCTGTAATCCCAGCTACTCAGGAGGCTGAGGCAGGAGAATCTCTTGAGCCCGGGAAGCAGAGGTTGCAGTGAGCAAAGATTATGCCACTGCACTCCAGACTGGGCAACAGAGCAAGACTCCGTCTAAAAAAAAATCACCTAATGTGGCTGGACTCAGTGGCAATCAGTGTGAAGAGATGGCAAGGCCTGTCCACCTGGATTCTTCTTGGCCTCTCTGAACAGCATTCCTTCCTTCAGGGTATGGGGCAGGATCCGCTGTAGAATGGGGGTCTTTATGAGCTACAGTGAAACAAGGTGGGACATTTTTCAATGGCCAGTTTTGATACAGAAAGGTGGAGGGGAAATTAGAGTTATATTTTTAGGTTTTATGGCTGGCTTTGGGAAAAGGGGTTCTGGTTTCTATGACCTGCCTTGGAGAAAATGAATTCTAGTTTCTGTGGCTGGCCTCAGGGGAAGAGCGGGACTTCGAGGCAGGAGGACACGGGAGGGTCAAGGAAAAGCTTTTGCTTCTGAGGCTGCAGATCAGGGCTTCATTTTAGGGTACTGTTTTCTGAGCCCCAACGGAATTCTATCAGCTCCTATATCCCAAGCCCATGGCAGCAGAGGCTGTTCCGCCTCCATCTACCTGGGGACTTACCCTTGTAGGAAAGCATCAACAACCGGATTTGTCTGACCGAGTGACTGACCAAGAGGATTAACCATCCACTGAAGGGGCCCCAGCACCCAGACACAGGAGGAGCCGACACAGAAATCAGAACCCACAGTGCTGAAGCAGACAGGGGCATCTCTGAACTAAAAACAGTAATAAACAAGACACCTTGAGGAAATCCAAATACAGCATAGAAATGACCTTTCATGCTGAGTGCAGTGGCTCATGCCTGTAATCCCAACACTTTGGGAGGCCGAGGCAGGCAGATCACCTGAGGTCAAGACCAGCCTGGCCAACATGGTGAAAGCCGGTCTCTACTAAAAATACAAAAATTAGCCGGGCGTGGTGGCACGAACCTGTAATCCCAGCTACCTGGGAGGCTGAGGCAAGAGAATAGCTTGAATCTGGGAGGCGGAGGTTGCAGCGAGCCGAGATTGCACCATTGCACTCCAGCCTGGGTTACAAGAGTGAAACTCTGTCTCAAAGAAAAAAAAAAAAGAAGAAAGAAAAGAAAAAAAAGAAAGAAATGACCTTTCAGAGCTAAAATACATGATTATTTTAGCTCTAAGAAATTCCATTAAGAATTAAAAGCCAGTAGGGCCTTGACTGAGACTCAAATTAGTCTGGGAGATAAAGTACAAGAAAGATCTCAGAACAGAGCAACATTATACAGAGATGGAGATCTTGTGAGAAAATATAAGAGTGAGATATATAAGTAAGAAATAAGATATATAAGTAAGAAAATAAAATATTAGTTCTGCTGCCGAAGAACTAATATGCACATAATAGGAGTTCTAAAATGAGAAGATGCAACAGATAAATCACAGAAGTAAAGTTCCTCAAAACTAATAAAGACCTGAGACTGCAGATTAAAAGAGCTCACTGAGTTCCTGGCTGCACTGAAAAGATTCTTCTGGAGGCCTATTCTGGTAAAAATTCAGAAAGATTAAAAAAAAACAGTTTACAAGTGTCAAGCAGAGAAAGAAGATACGAAGGAAAAAATCTCAGACTGGAATCAGACTTCATCTGCATTACTGAAAGATGACAGTAATCTACACTTCTTATCTACAGAGAAGAGAGAGAAAGGACAGCAATCCAAGAATCCTCTATTCTGTTCTCAAAACATTTTTTTTGGCCGGGCGCAATGGCTCATGCTTGTAACCCCAGCACTTTGGGAGGCCAAGGCAGATGGATCACTTGAAATCAGGAGTTCGAGATCAGCCTGGCCAACATGGTGAAATCCCGTCTCTACTAAAAATACAAAAATTAGCTGGGAGTTGTGGCAGGTGCCTGTAATCTCAGCTGTTCAGGAGGCTGAAGCAGGAGAATCACTTGAACCCAGGAGGCGGAGGTCGCAGTGAGCCAAGATTGCACCACTGCACTCTAGCCTGGGCAGTGATTTTTTTTTCATCAATTGAAGCAACAGCTAGATTTTCAAAGATACTCAAGAAATCAGGCAGGTGTAGTGGCTCTCGCCTGTAATCCCAACACCCTGGGAGGCTGAGGTGGGAAGGATCACTCGAGTGCAGGAGTTTGAGACCAGCCTGGACAATATGGTGAGACTCTGTCTCTACAAAAAATACCAAAAAATTTGCCAGACATAGTAGTGTATGCCTGTAGTGCCAGCTACTTGGGGGGCTGAGGTGAAAGGATTGCTTGAGTCCAGGAGGTTGAGGCTGCAGTGAGGCGTGATTGTGCCACTACACTCCTGCCTGGGCAACAGAGCAAGACCCTGGTCTCAAAAAAAAAGAAAATTCAGAGAGAATAACCCTGGGGCACCCTCCATCTGATGGCACGACTTGGAAAAGACCTGATCAAGCTGCAAATAGCCCTGAAAAGAAGACTTAATAAAGGGAAAAAGAAAGAGAGCGAAAACCATGTTCAAAACATAGGCAGGGCTGGGCGCAGTGGCTCACACCTGTAATCCCAGCACCTTGGGAGGCCGAGGCGGGCAAAATCACTTGAGGTCAGGAGTTCGAGACCAGCCTGGCCAACATTGCGAAAACTGTCTCTACTAAAATGACAAAAATTAGTCGGGCGTGGTGGTGCACACGTGTAATCCCAGCTACTTGGGAGGCTGAGGCAGAAGAATCGCTTGGACCTGGGAGGCGGGGATTGCAGTGAGCCGAGATCATGCCATTACAGTCCAGCCTGGGCGACAGAGCGAGACTCCCTCTCAAAAAAAAAAAAAGAACACAGGCAGATGACATTTTAACTCGAAATGGAACAGGATAGACTGGGATTTGTGTAATAGAGAAGGACCCTTAGAAAAGAGGATTATTGAAACCAAACGGATATCCTGTAAAGGAAATTATAAGAAATACTAGATCATCTCAGCCAAACCTCAGAAAGTGGGGTGGGGAATAGATGTGTTTCATGAGTCTCTCAGGGAACAGGGGACAGGGGAAATGGAAGAGGGGAAGCGAAAGTGCTCTAAAGGTCTCATCTCACTGGGGCGAGGGTGAAGGGGAGTGCGACAGGAGAAATATATATTTGATCTCTGCCCTTGGTTTCTAACACAGAGCCTCTAAAACCCTTGCAATTTCCTGAGGATAGGGGAACATCCTTTGCAATTATTTTTAGTCTTAGTCTCTGGTTCCTGACACAAGAGCTTTTAAGACCCTTGAAATCCCCAGAGTGTGGTGATTGTCTTTTAATATGCTGATGAGATGACTGGTAGCTGGAGTCCCTAGACAGCTTTAGCACAGGGTCTGGTCCCTGCAAAGACCAAGGCATGGCCACAGGATTGGAGCTATCAGCTCCACCCCTTGACCTCTGGGAGGGAAGAGGGGCTGGAGATTGCCTTAATCATCAATGGCCAATGGTTTTGTTTTGTTTTGAGACAAGGCTTTGCTCTGTCACCCAGGCTGGAATGCAGTGGCACGATCACGGGTCACTGCAGCCTCGACTTCTCCAGGCTCAAGCGATCCTCCCACCTCAGCCTCCCATGTAGCTAGGACTATAGCTGCACACCACCAGCTAATTTTTGTATTTTTTGTAGAGACGGGATTTCACCATGTTGCCCAGGCTGGTCTTGAACTCCTGGGCTCAAGCGATCCATCTGTCTCGGCCTCCCAAAGTGCTGGGATTACAGGCGTGAGCCACTGGGCCCAGTGGCCGGTGATTTAATCAGTCACACCTCCATAATGAAGTCTCCACAAAGTCCCTAGAGGACAGAGTTCGGAGAGCTTCTGAGTTAGTGAACTCATTGAAGTGCTAGAGGGACGCACTGGAGGGCGCATGGAAGCTCTGCACACTCCCGCCCCATACTGTATCCTCCATGCTTCTCTTTCCACGTGGCTATTTCTTAGTTGCATTCTTTATGACAAACCAATAAATATAAGTAAAGTGTTTTCCCGAGTTTTGTGAGCTATTCTAGCAAATTACTGAACCTGAGGATTGGGCTGTGGGAACTCTTGATTTGGTCAGTTGGAAGTACAGGTGTATTGGATAAACAAAATCTGGTACATATACACCATGGAATACTACACAGCCATAAAAACAAACACAATCGGCCAGACATGGTGGCTCAGGCCTGTAATCCTAGCACTTTGGAAAGCTGAGGTGGAAGGATTACTTGAGCCCCAGGAGTTCTAGACCAGCTTGGGCAAAAATAGTGAGACCCCCGTCTCTACAAAAAAAAAAAGAAAAACAAAAAATTAGTCAAGCATGGTGGTGCACGCAGTACTCCCAGCTACTCGGAAAGCTGAGGTGGGAGGATTGCTTCAGCCCAGGGAGGTCGAGGCTGAAGTGAGCCATGATTGTGCCATTGCACTCCTGCCTGGGTAACGAGAGACCCCATCTCAAAAAAAAAAAAGACTGAATAAAACATGTCCTTTGCAGCAATGTGGATGGAGCTGGAGGCCATTATCCTAAGTGAACTAACACAGGAACAGAAAAACAAACACCACCTGTTCTCACTTATAAATGGGAGCTAAACCTTGAGTTGGCGTGGACACAAAGAAAAAACAACAGACACCAGGGCCTATTAGAGGGTGGAGTGGAGGCAGACGGCGAGGATCGGAAAACTACCTATGAGATACTATGCTCATTACCCCTGTGACAAAACAATCTATACACCGAACATCGGCAACACGCGATTCACCCATGGAACAAACCTGCACATGTACCCTCTGAACCTAAAATAAAAGTTGAAAAGAGAAAAAAAAAAAAGAAGTACAAGTGGGAACCTGGGACTTGTGATTGGGGTCTGGAGTGGATGGAAGCCATCTTGTGAACTGGATTCTTTAACTTGTGGGATCTGATGCTAACTCCAGGCTGACAGTGTCAGATTTGAATTGAATTGTAGGACACCCAGTCAGTGTCCAAAGAGAACTAGAGAGTTGCTTGGTGTGGAAACCCCATACAGTGGGTGTCAGGAGTGTTGTGAGTGTATAGAAAAATAGTTTATTTTGGCCGGGCACGGTGGCTCGAGCCTGCAATCCCAGCACTTTGGGAGGCCGAGGCGGGTGGATTGCCTGAGGTCAGGAGTTTGAGACCAGCCTGGCCAACATGGTGAAACCCCGTCTCTAGTAAAACTACAAAAATTAGCCAGACATGATGGCACATACCTGTAATCCCAGCTACTTGGGAGGCTGAGGCAGAAGAATCACTTGAACCTGGGAGACGGGAGTTGCAGTGAGCTGAGATCGCACCACTGCACTCCAGCCGGGGAGACAGAGTAAGAATCTGTCTCAAAAAAAAAAAAAAGAAAAACAGTTTTTTTTTCTTTTAGGGATGAAATAGATCAAGGAGGGTTGGGCACGGTGGCTCATACCTGTAACCCCAGCACTTTGGGAGGCCGAGGCAGGTGGATTGCTTGAGCTCAGGAATTTGAGACCAGCCTGGACAACATGGTGAAAACCCGTCTCTACAAAAAAAAACAAAAAAAAAACAAAAAAAGTACAAAAATTAGCCAGGCGTGGTGGTGCGCACCTGTGGTCTCAGCTACCTGGGAGGCTGAGGCAGGAAAGTTGCTTGAACGTGGGAGGTTGAGGCTGCAGTGAGCTGAGATCGTGCCACTGCACTCTGGCCTCGACGACAGAGAGAAACCCTGCTAAGGAAAGGAGGGAGGGGAGGGGAGGGGAGGGGAGGGGAGGGGAGATCAGGGAGCCGAGAGGACAGTGTACTTCAGTGAGGAAAATAGTAGATCCTATGTTTCTTGTTTTAAGACTGAGGAAATTAGTCATGAAGGAAACAGGGAGACCTTCTTACCAAGCCTGGGAACTCAGAAGCTAGGGGGAAAAAAAGACGGATATATTTGACCATATAAACACTGAAACATTTTGTGTGACAAGGGATACCAGAAATAAAACCAATTCAAATGATGGAGCTGAAAAAATATTTGCAATACAAATAATAGTCACCACCTTCTATTGATGAGCTTATGGTGTGCCAGGCTGAATTCTATGTACCTGACACGCATTAACTCATTATCTCTAAGAGCACTATGATGGAGGAATTACCGTGATGATGGTGATGATGACCACTATTTTATAGTTCAGTACACTGAGGATAAATAACGAAGGTAAATAATTTGCTGAGGTCATGTGGCCAGTCAGGGCTCAGTCAAGACGTGACCTTTGGCAGCCTGCCCCGGCACCAAACCTCTTAATCACTTTGTAGATGAAAGCCAAAAGTCAAACGGACACTATATAAAGAGCTTTTACAAATTGTCCTGAAAATGAGAAACAACCAATACACAAATGGACTTAGACTATAAATAGACCATTTGCGGAGGAGCAAAACCAACAGTATGAAGAGACCCTCAAACTTACAGGAGTCAGACACTTGCAAATGAAAGCAGCAATGAGACATCTCTCTACATTCCTCAGATTAAGCTGATTCATCAAGCTGAAATGAGAAAAAAAATCTCAAATGCTGGCAGGAATATGGAGAAAAGGGCACGCTCAGATGTGAAGTTTTGCAGTCATTTGGGAAAGCAATTTGGCAACATCTGTTAAAATGGAAACTAAACATGCCCTTTGACCTGATAATCCCACTCTTGAGAATCTATCCAAAGAAATGAAGACACTAAGACTTAAGGACAAGAATGTGCATTGGAGCACTGTTTTTGTGTGTGTGCATGTGGCAGAAAACTGACCACAAAGAGAATGCCTATCAAAAAGAAAAGGCACAATGAATAATGCTACTTCCACCCGATGGTATATCATATAGCCATATAAAAGGAATCAATGCCCGCCGGGCGTGGTGGCTCACGCCTATAACCCCAGCACTTTGGGAGGCCAAGACGGGCGGATCATGAGGTCAAGAGATCGAGACCAGCCTGGCCAACATGGTGAAACCCTGTCTCTACTGAAAATACAAAAATTAGCCGGACGTAGTAGTGCAGGCCTGTAATCCCAGCTACTTGGGAGGCTGAGGCAGGAGAATTACTTGAACCCGGGAGGCCGAGGTTGCAGTGAGCCAAGATCACACCACCGCACTCCAGCCTGGGCAATGGAGTGAGACTCAGTCTCTAAAAAATAATAATAAATAATAATTTTTAAAAAGGCTCATATAAGGGATTAATACTTTGCAAGTGTTGATGGAATTGATCTTGCTCTCACTATATTTCTTGGCTCTTGGATCAAAGTCATTGTGTAATATATAAACTATGAAAATAAATGACTTAAGTCACCTACAATAAAAACCTGTTTCACAGGTGATGGATTAAGGGAAATAGGTCCTGTGCCTATGCTGATTAAGGTGCTATACTTGTTTATAAAGGTTGAAGGAAATTAGCCAGGATGAAGATGAATTCAGATTTTTATTTTTTTTTTGAGACGGAGTCTCGCTCTGTCGCCCAGGCTGGAGTGCAGTGGAGCGATCTCGGCTCACTGCAAGCTCCACTTCCCGAGTTCCCGCCACTCTCCTGCCTCAGCCTCCTGAGTAGCTGGGACTACAGGCGCCCGCCACCACTCCCAGCTTTTTTGTATTTTTAGTAGAGACGGGGTTTCACAGTATTAGGCAGGATGGTCTCCATCTCCTGACCTCGTGATCCGCCCCCCTTGGCCTCCCAAAGTGTTGGGATTACAGGCATGAGCCACCGCGCCCGGCGAATTCAGATTTATCTCTCTGAGAATTTCTAATAGGGCTATGAAATTACAATCCTCTCTATCTTCACATTTTGGGTCTTTTTTTTTTTCCCCTACTCAGCTGGAAGTTCACATATTCAGCGGGTCTTATCTAGAAAGAGGTGAGTTGTTTAGTCAAGACATCTTAAATCAGCTGGGCATGGTAGATCACACCTGTAATTCTAGCACTTTGGGAGGCCGGGGTGTGTGGGCTGCTTGAGCCCAGGAATTCAAGACCAGCCTCAGCAACATGGTGAAACCCTGTCTCTACAAAAAATACAAAAATAGCCGGGCATGGTTGCAGGCACCTGTAGTCCCAGTGACTTGGAAGGCTGAGGTGGGAGGACTGCTTGAGCCTGAAAGATGAACGTTAGAGTGAGCCAAGATTGCCACGCTGTAACCCAGCCTGCGTGACAGAGTGAGGCCTTGTTTGAAAAAAAAAAAAAAAAAAAAAGGCCAAGCGTGGTGGCTCACGCCTGTAATCCTAGCACTCTGGGAGGCCAAGGTGGGCAAATCACCTGAGGTGAGGAGTTTGAGACCAGCCTGGCCAACATGGCAAAAACCCATCTCTACTAAAAATACAAAAATTAGCCAGGTGTTGGCTGGGCACACGCCTGTAATCCCAGCACTTTGGGAGGCCAAGGCGGGTGGATCACCTGAGGTCAGGAGTTCAGGAGCAGCCTGGTCAAATTGGAGAAACTTCGTCTCTACTAAAAATACAAAACTTGGCCGAGCATGGTGGTGCATGCCTGTACTTCCAGCTACTCGGGAGGCTGAGGCAGGAGAATCACTTGAACCTGGGAGGTGGAGGTTGCAGTGAGCTGAGATCGCACCACTGCACTCCAGCCTGAGCTACAGAGCAAGACTCCTTCTCAAAAAAAAAAAAAAAAAAAAAAATAGCTGGGTATGGTGGTGCATGCCTGTAGTCCCAGCTACTCCGGAGGCTGAGGTGGGAGGATGGCTTGAACCCGGGAGGTGGAGGCTGCACTGAGCGTGAGCCGAGATAATGCCATTGTATTCCAGCCTGGGCCACAGAATAAGATAGTTTATCAAAAAAAAAAAAGAAAAAGTCTTAAATCACCTGGAATGTGAGATATTTCCAAAACAATGAGTAAGTGTGCTAAAATAAAAGGAAACAAAACACAAAATCCTGCTGACTTTCTGAGGGACTGCCAGGATGAGGACATTGAGCTAAATCTAAACAACTGCCAGGGGCCTGTGGGGTCTGCCTGTGACTCAGCTGCAAAGAAAGGAAGAGGAAAGAGGAAGAAATGGGCCGAGCGCGGTGACTCAAACCTGTAATCCCAGCACTTTGGGAGGCCAAGGCGGGCGGATCACGAGGTCAGGAGACCAAGACCATCCTGGCTAACACGGTGAAACCCTGTCTCTACTAAAAATACAAAAACAAAAAATTAGCCAGGCATGGCGGCGGATGCCTATAGTCCCAGCTACTCAGGAGGCTGGCAGGCGCCTGCAGTCCCAGCTACTCAGGAAGCTAAGGCAGGAGAATGGCGTGAACCCAGGAGGCGGAGCTTGCAGTGAGCTGTCATCGTGCCACTGCACTCCAGCCTGGGCGACACAGCAAGACTCCGTCTCAAAAAAAAAAAGAAGAGGAAGAAATGACCATTGAGAATCTCTCTTCCAGCTGCACGCATCCACTTTGGAAACCAGTTGATTCTGTAGCTTTTCTATAGATTCAGTGGGATAATTAAAATGTAATGAACAAGCCAGTGGCTACACTGTAATCCAGCACTTTGGAGGGAGGTGGGCGGATCACTTGAAGCAGGAGTTGAGACCAGCCTGGCCAACATGAAATTATCTCTATAAAAATAAAAAATAGCCAGGCAGTGGTCAGGCCTATAATCTAGCACTTGAGAGCAAGGTACATATGAGTCACCAGCTGCATGGTGCCCGCCTTATCCAGCTCCAGGGCTAGCAGAAGAATCGTTGACCGGAGCGAGTTGTAGACCGTCACCTGTAATCCCAGGACTTTAGAAGGATTGAGGCCCCAGTAGGTTTTGAGACCCCAGCCTGGGGCAAACATATGGGAAGACACTGTCTTTATTAAATAAATAAAAGGAAAGTTTTAATTATTGTTCTGTGAGTTACCAGGAAGGAAATAAAAGCACATATTGTTTATTAATTATATTCAGGGATGAAAATTAGTAGACTTACCTATAAAGATCCAAAGGAGGTTTTGATCACCTTTCAAAAAAATTATGGTTTCTGTATTATTCAGCCTTCAAAAGGAAGGACGGCTGGGCGCAGTGGCTCACGCTTGTAATCCCAGCACTTTGGGAGGCCAAGGCAGGCGGATCACCTGAGGTGGGGGGTTCGAGACCAGCCTGACCAACTTGGAGAAACCCCGTCTCTACTAAAAATACAAAATTAGCCAGGTGTGGTGGTGCATGCCTGTAATCCCAGCTACTCAGGAGGCTGAGGCAGGAGAATCACGTGAATCCGGGAGGCAGAGGTTGCAGTGAGCCGAGATCACGCCACTGCACTACAGCCTGGGCAACAAGAGTGAAACATCGTCTCCAAAAAAAAAAAAAAAAAAGAAATAAAAGAAAAGGAAGGACATTCTGGCCAGGTGCAGTGGTTGTAATCCTAGCACTTTGGGAGACTAAAGCAGGCAGATCACTTGAGTCCAGAAGTTCGAGACCAGCCTGGGCAACATGGCAAAAACCTGTCTCTACAAAAAAAATATGAAAATTAGCCAGGCATGGTGGTGTGCACCTGTGGTCCCAGTTACTCGGGAGGCTCAGGTGGGAGGATCTCTTGAGCTTGAGAGGTCAAGGTTACAGTGAGCTGAGATCACATCACTGCACTCCAGCCTGGGCAACAGAGTGAGTTTCTCTCAGAAAAAACAAACAAAATAAAACAAAATTGAAAGGGAAGGACATTTTGGCTCACACTGCAAACATGAATGATCATTGAGGACATTATGCTAAGTGAAATAAGCCAGTCACAAAAGGACGAATCTTGCATGATTCCCCTTATACGAGGTCCTTAGATTAGTGGAATCCAGAGACAGAAAGTAGGATGGTGGTTGCCGGGAGCTGGGGCAAGGAAGAATGGGGAGTCAGTGTTTAATGGGTCCAGAGTTTCAGTTTCACAAGATCAAACTGGAGATGGATGTTGGTGATGATTATATAAGAAAATGAATGTATTTAATGCCACTGAACTGAACACTTAGAAATTATTAAGATGGCAAATTTTATGTATATTTTAGTATAAGTTTTATTTTTGAGACAGTCTCACTCTTTCACCCAGGCTGAAATGCAGTGGCACAATCTCGGCTCACTGCAACCTCGGCCTCCCAGGTTCAAGCAATCCTCCTGCCTCAGCCTCCCTAGTAGCTGGGATTACAGACATGCGCCACCACGCCCAGCTAATTTTTGTATTTTTAGTAGAGATGAGGTTTTGCCATGTTGGCCAGGCTCGTCTCGAACTCCTGACCTCAGGTGATCCACCTGACTTGGCCTCCCAAAGTGCTGGGATTAATTACAGGTGTGAGTAATTAATCCCAGTACTGCGCCCGGCCTATTTTACTATAATTTTAAAAAACTAAAACATGGAAATAATATGATTCCTAATCTATACTGGGAATGTTCTGTTACCTGATCTGCGTGTTGTTACACGGGCATGATGACTTTGTGAAAGTCTATTATAATTTCTGTATTTTTCTGTATGTTAGTTGACTTCAGTAAAACTTATGATTATTATTTCTATTTATTATTATTATCATCATCGTTATTAGGGATGGGGTATCATTATATTGCCCAGGCTGGTCTTAAACTCCTGGGCTCGTGTAATCTTCCCACCTTGGCTTCCCAAAGTGCTGGGATTACAGGTGTGGGCGACTGTGTCTGGCCAGATTATTATTTCTAATCAATAACATAGAAAGCACACTGTTATTTAAAGGATTCTATACTTCACCCAAAGGCAGAAGCAGTGGCAATTAAGAAAGGAGGTCACAGTAGGTTGAAGGTTGAAGAGTGCCCTCTGCTAAATTCATGTCTTCCAGGAACCTCAGCAGGTGACCTTATTTGGAAATGGGGTCTTTGCAGATGGAATTAAGATGAGGATCAAGATGAGATCATATAGGATTAGGGTGGGCAATGACAGTGTCCTTAGAAGAGACAGAAAAGGCCACACAGAGAAGAAGTCCACATGAAGACAGAAGCAGTGACTGGAGTGATGTGGCCACGAGCCAGGGGATGCCTGGAGCCACCAGAAGCTGGAAGAGACAGAGAAGGATCCTCCCCTAGAGACTTTGGAGGGAGCATGGATCTGCTGGCACCCTGATTGCTGACTTCTGGCCTCCAGAACTATGAGAAAATAAACTTCTGTTGTTTTGGCCAGGCATGGTGGCTCACACCTATAATCCCAGAACTTTGGGAGGCCAAGGGCAGGTGAATCACTTGAGGTCAAGAGTTCAAGAACAGCCTGGAGAACATGGCAAAACCCTGTCTCTACTAAAAATTAGCCGGGTGTGGTGGCACATGCCTGTAATTCCAGCTACTCAGGAGGCTGAGGCAGGAGAATCACTTGAACCCAGGAGGTGGAGGTTGCAGTGAGCCAAGATCACGCCACTGCACTCCAGCCTGGGGGACAGAGTGAGACTCCATCTCCAAAAAAAAAAAAAAAAAAAAAGCCAACAAAAAACATCTTTTTCATTGTTTCTTACAACCCTTATCACTTATGTTTTCATTTCACCCTCACTGTCAGCTTCCCTTTTTCCTTCCGAAAGCACAGAAGTAAAAATGAAACATAGAAAAATCCCACCGGTAATCTAGACCGAGCCAGAAGAATGTACCTTTCTGAGAAAAGACCACCCATCAATACATCTGCATGGGGGGATCTTGTGTTTACCTGCCAAACTCGTGAATGGTAGAGCTGTCATCCTAAATGTGGTACCCTGTGGCCGGTTATGAGTCATTTAAAAAAGGGAGAGAGAGATTCACCGGCACATGTGTTCAGGTGTTCGATGATGAAACTTTTCTTAGATCTGACCAAAACACCAACTGCCAAGCACATGGTACCACAGGGAAGGGGGAGGGAAGAAGTTTTGTAAATTACCACTTCTTCTTTTGAGGTATGAAATATAGTATGGGTTATGAGTAATGTACCCTTTTAAGATATAACCAAATTAACAAGCCTACATAAATAACATCAGAAAACATGAGTTGACAATCATTTGGTTTTGAGGTAATAACATTTCCTCCTGATTCATTACATTAGCTCTTTGAATATAAGGAATGTCCTAATGCTTCCTACATATATGTATATTCATATTAAACGAGACAGTCTCAAGCAATTCCAGGAACTTGGATATTAAGTAACTATCATGTCATAAAGAGGGAGTGGGAGTTAGTTAGGCAAAGAGGGAAGGGGAGCAAAGACTTGAAACAGCATGAAACATGCAAACAATTGTATCCCGGATACAAGGCAGGGAGTGAAAAAGTCTGACCAGAGAGTCTTTTTTTGTTGTTAATTTGTATTTTTATTTATTTATTTATTTTTGAGACAGTCTTGCTCTGTTGCCCAGGTTGGAGTGCAATGGTGCAATCTCGGCTCACTGCAATCTCCGCCTCCCAGGTTCAAGCAATTCTCCTGCCTCAGCCTCCCCAGTAGCTGGGATTACGCGCACGCACCACCACGCCCGGCTAATTTTTCTATTTTTAGTAGAGACGGGGTTTCACCATGTTGGCCAGGCTGGTCTCAAACTCCTGACCTCAAGTGATCCACCCACCTCAGCCTCCCAAAGTGCTGGGATTATAGGCGTGAGCCACCATGCCAGCCTTTTGTTGTTAATTTTTAATTTTTAACTTTTGAGTACATAGTAGGTGTATATATTTATGGGATACATGAGATATTTTGACACAGGCATGCCATGCACAATTATCTCATCAGGGTGAATGGGATGTCCATCACCTTAAACATTTATCCTTTGTGTTACAAACAACCCAATATACTCTTTTAGTTATTTTAAAATGTATAAGTAAATTATTATTGACTATAGTCACCCTGTTGTGCTATCAAATACCAGGTCTTATTTATTCTTTCTATTTTCTTTATTATTATTATTATTTTTGAGACGGAGTTTCACTCTTGTTGCCCAAGCTGGAGTGCAATGGCGTGATCTCAGCTCACTGCAACCTCTGCCTCCTGGGTTCAAGTGATTCTTCTGCCTCAGTCTCCCGAGTAGCTGGGATTACAGGCACGTGCCACCATGCTCAGCTAATTTTTTGTATTTTTAGTAGAAACAGGGTTTCACCATGTTAGCCAGGCTGGTCTCGAACCCCTGATCTCAGGTGATCCACCCACCTCAGCCTCCCAAAGTGCTGGGATTACAGGCGTGAGCCACTGCACCCAGCCCATTCTTTCCATTTTCTGTACCCATTGCCATCCCCATGTCCTCCTCCTCCCCCAACCCCACTACTCTTCCCAGCCTCTAGTAACCATCTTACTCTCTATCTCCATGAGTTTGATTGTTTCAATTTTTAGCTCTCACAAATAAGTGAGAGCTTGCGAAGTTTGTCTTTCAGTACCTGGCTTATTTCATTTAACAGAATAACCTCCAGTTTCATCCATGCTGTTGCAAATGACAGGATCTTATTCTTTTTTATGGCTGAATAGTACTCCACTGTGTATATGTAGAACATTTTCTTTATCTGTTGATGGACACTTAGGTCTCTTCAAGTCTTAGCTATTGTGAATAGGGTTTCAGTAAACATGGAGTGCAGATATCTCTTCCATATACTGATTTCCTTTCTTCTGGGTATATACCCAGTAGTGGGATTGCTGGATCATATGGTGGCTCTATTTTAAATTTGTTAAAGAACCTCCAAACTTCTTCATAGTGGTTGCACTGATATGAGAGTGTTGGGAGGGGAAGAGCGTGGTCCCTTTAAATGATATGGAAGGGGGGAAGGGAAATGCTGGGTAAAGGAGGGTGTGGTCCCTGGCTAGGGCTCCACCCCCACGGACCTAGGTGAGGACAGGCACTCCTGCCTTCGCGCCCAAATGTTGCACTTCCTAAGACTACTCTGGCCCCCACGCCCCCATCCTGTGCCTATAAAAACCCGAGACCAGCCAGGCGCTGTGGCTCATACCTGTAATCCCAGCACTTTGGGAGGCCGAGGCGGGCAGATCACGAGGTGGGCAGATCACGAGGTCAGGAGATCAAGACCATCCTGGCTAACATGGTGAAACCCCATCTCTACTAAAAATGCAAAAACAAAAAATTAGCCAGGCATGGTGGCGGGCGCCTGTAGTCCCAACTACTCAGGAGGCTGAGGCAGGAGAATGGCGTGAACTTGGGAGGTGGAGCCTGCAGTGAGCCCAGATCAGGCCACTGCACTCCAGCCTGGGCAACAGAGCAAGACTCCGTCTCAAAACAAAACAAAACAAAAAAAAACCAAGACCCTAGCAGGCAGACACAGGTGGCTGGATGTCGAGGGTAGCATGCTGGCAGAAGAGCACATTGACAGACACTGGCATGCCTGCAGGCCATTGACTGGTGAAATGAGGCGGAGTTTGGCCTGGGCAGTCGGAGGAGAGCCCAGGCCTCGAAGAAGCAGCCCAACTCCCAGAGAAAACCATCTCCCTTCTGGCTCCCCCATCTGCTGAGAGCTACTTATCAATAAAACCTTGCACTCTCATTCGCCAAGCCCAGTGTGATCCGATTCTTCCGGTACACCAAGGCAAGAAACCCCCGGATACAGAAATCCCTCTGTCCTTGTGATAAGAAAGGGCGTCTAATTGAGCTTGTTAACACAAGCCACCTACAGATGGCTACACTAAAAGAGCACACTAACACACGCCCACTGGGGCTTCAGCTGTAAACACGCACCCCTAGACGGTGCCTTGGGGTTGGAGCCCCACAGCCTGCCCGTCTGTATGCTCTCCTAGAGGTTTTGAGAGGTGACAGCGTGCTGGCAGTCCTCACAGTCCTCGCTCGCTCTCAGCGCCTCCTCTGCCTGGGTTCCCACTTTGGCGGCACTTGAGGAGCCCTTCAGCCCACCGCTGCACTGTGGGAGCCCCTTTCTGGGCTGGCCAAGACCAGAGCCAGCTCCCTCAGCTTGCAGGGAGGTGTGGAGGGAGAGGCGCGAGCGGAAACGGGGCTGCACATGGCGCTTGTGGGCCAGCTGGAGTTCCGGGTGGGCGTGGGCTTGGCGGGCCCGCACTCGGAGCAGCCTGCCGGGCGGCCCCGGGCAATGAGGGGCTTAGCACCCAGGCCAGCGGCTGCGGAGGGTGTACTGGGTCCCCCAGCAGTGCCAGCCCACCAGCGCTGCTCTCGATTTCTCCCGGTCCTTAGCTGCCTTCCCGCGGGGCAGGGCTCGACCTGCAGCCTGCCATGGCTGACCCTCCCACCCCCTCCGTGGGCTCCTTTGCGACCCGAGCCTCCCCGATGAGCGCTGCCCCCTGCTCCACGGCGCCCAGTCCCATCACCACCCAAGGGCTGAGGAGTGCAGGCACACAATGGGGGACTGGCAGGCAGCTCCACCTGCAGCCCGGGTGCCGGATCCACTGGGTGAAGCCAGCTGGGTTCCTGACTCTAGTGGGGACATGGAGAACCTTTATATCTAGCTCAGGGATTGTAAATACACCAATCAGCACCCTGTGTCTAGCTCAAGGTTTGTAAACACACCAATCAGCACCCTGTGTCTAGCTCAGGGTTTGTGAATGCACCAATCCACACTCTGTATCTAGCTGCTCTGGTGGGGAAGTGGAGAACCTTTGTGTCTAGCTCAGGGATTGTAAAGGCACCAATCAGCGCCCTGTCAAAACAGACCACTCGGCTCTACCAATCAGCAGGATGTGGGTGGGGCCAAATAAGAGAATAAAAGCAGGCTGCCCGAGCCAGCAGCGGCAACCCCCTCGGGTCACTTTCTACACTGTGGGAAGTTTGTTCTTTCGCTTTTTACAATAAATCTTGCTACTGTTCAGTCTTTGGGTCCACACTGCTTTTATGAGCTGTAACGCTCACCGCGAAGGTCTACAGCTTCACTCCTGAAGCCAGCAAGACCACGAGCCCACAGGGAGGACGAACAACTCCAGACGCGCCACCTTAAGAGCTGTAATACTCACCGCGAGGGTCTGCGGCTTCATTCTGAAGTCAGTGAGACCAAGAACCCACCAATTCCGGGCACAGTTTGAGCAGCAGGGCACGGAAGAAACCAACCACTCCCCCATCACACTTCCTGTGACAAGGAAGCCTTTCCCGTTTCAGTAGTAATTCACAGAGAGTCCTTAACTGACTAAGGATGAGTTTAACCTGTGTATCTATTTTGAAAGCAAGTTAATTAAAAATCACCCTAAAATTGTCGAGGTGGTTAAAAAGCTATAGGAAATATCAATATTTTTAATAATAGCCAAAAGTGGAAGCAATTGTATGATATTATGACAGAAGAATATGTATTTGGTCTTAGTCCCCAGTTCCTGGGATGCTAAAACCCTTGTAATTTCCTGGGCAACAAGCATGTTAGCATGGTGCCTCTTTTGTTCTAATATCTGGTCTTTGACCTCAGCTCCTGGCACAGAGCTCCTAATCCCTTGGGGTTTCCTGGGTAATACGAGGATCTTTTGTTCTAATGAGGCAACTCTTGATGGGTTCCTGGGTGGGGGCTGGTCACCAGAAAGACCAAACTGTGGTTAGAAGCTTGAAGCTTCCAGCCTCATCCCCCATCTGCTGGGAAAGGGAGAGGGGCTGGAGATTGAGTTATTATAATAATCAATCATGCCCACGTGATGAAGCCTCCATAAAAATTCCTGAACTACAGGATGCAGAGAGCTTCAGGGCTAGTGAACTACAGTAGATCCACGTGCCAAGAGGATGGTGCAACCCAGCCCCATGGGGACAGATGCTCCTGCACATGGGCCCTTCCAAACCTCGCTCTATGTATCTCTTCATTTGACTGTTTATTTGAATCCTTTAATATATCCTCTGTTTTTTTTGTTTGTTTGTTTGTTTTTGTTTTTGAGACAGGGTCTCTCTCTGTTGCCCAGGCTAGAACACAGTGGCATAACATGGCTCGCTGCAGCCTCGACCTCCCGGGCTCAAGTGATCCTCCCGCCTCAGCCTCCCATGAAGCTGGGACTACAGGTGCATGCCACCATGCCTGGCTAACTTTTTTGTTTTGTAGAGATGGGGTTTCACTGTGTTGCCTAAGCTGGTCTTGAACTCTGGGCTCAAGTGATCCTTCCATCTAGACCTCCCAAAGTGCTGGGATTACAGGCATGAGCCACCACTGCTGGCCATTAATATATCCTTTACAATAATCTAGTAAGTAACCTGTTTTCATGGGTTCTGTGAGCTGCTCTAGCAAATTATAGAACCAAAAAGGGGGTCATGAGAACCTCTGATTTGTAGCCAAGTTGGGCAAAAGTTGTGAAAAACCTAGGAACTAACCACTTGTGATTGGCGTCTCCAATGGGGGCAGTCTTGTGGGACTGGGTTGGTAACCTGTGGCATCTCATGCTATCTCCAGGCAGATAGTGCAAATCGGTGTCTGCAGAGAAGTGGAGAACTGCCTGGTGTGGGGAAAAAACCCCTAGCATCTGGTGACAGAAGCGTTCTGTGTTGAGTGTGTAGTAGTAGAAAACTGTTTTTCCCCTATGCAAACCCAAATGTTATTCAATGGATGAATGGATAAACAAAATGCAGTCTATCCACACAACGGAACATTATTCTGCCATAAAAAGGAATGAAGTTCTGATCCCTGCGACAACATGGAGAACCTCGAAAATGTGAAGTGAAACAAGCCTGACACAAAGGACACATATTGTACGGTTCCATTTACAGGAAATGCCGAGAATAGGCAAATCCAAAGAGACAGAAAGCAGAAAAGGGGTTGCTTAGGGAGAATTGGGGTGGGGGATTGGGGGACAACAGCTGAAGGGTTTCTTTTAGAGGTGATGAAAATGTCCTAAAATTGTGATAATGGTTACATGTATCTGTGAATATACTAAAAACTATTGAATTGCTAACTTTATTTATTCACTTAGAGACAGTCTCATTCTATAACCCAGGCTGGAGTACAAGTGGCAAGATCATGGCTCACTGCAGCCTTGACATCCCGGGTTTGAGCAATCCTCTGGCCTCAGCCTCACAAGTAGCTGAGACTATAAGTGCATCCCACAGGCCGAGGGCAGTGGCCCACCCCTGTAATCCCAGCACTTTGGGAGGCCAAGGCGGGAGGATCACCTGAGGTCAGGAGTTGGAGACCAGCCTGGTCCAACATGGTGAAACCCCGTCTCTACTAAAAATACAAAAATTAGCTGGGCATGGCGGCGTGCACCTGTAATCCCAGCTACTCAGGAGGCTAAGGCAGGAGAATCGCTTGAACCTGGGAGATGGAGGTTGCAGTGAACCCAGATCACGCCACTGTACTCCAGCCTGGGCGACAGAGTGACTCCATCTCAAAAAAAAAAAAAGTGCTTGCCACCACACCCAGCTAATTTCTGTTATTTTTGTTTTGTTTTGTTTTTTGATATGGAGTCTCACTCTGTTGCCTAAGCTGGAGTGCAGTGGCACAATCTCAACTCACTGCGACTCCCACCTCCCAGGTTCAAGGGATTCTCTTGCCTCAGCCTCTGGATTAGCTAGGATTACAGGCATGCACCGACCACGCCCAGCTAATTTTTGTATTTTTAGTAGAGATAGGGTTTCACCATGTTGGCCAGGCTGGTCTCAAACTCCTGACCTCAGGTAATCCACCCACCTTGGCCTCCCAGTGTGTTGGAATTACAGGCTTAAGCCACCGTGCCTGGCCAATTTTTGTATTTTTTGTAGAGACAGGGTCTCACTTTGTTGCCCAGGCTGGTCTCGAACTCCTGGGGTCAAGCAATCCTCCCACCTCGGTCTCCTAAAAGTGCTGGGATAGGCAGGGCGCGGTGGCTCACGCCTGTAATCCCAGCACTTTGGGAGGCCGAGGCGGGCAGATCATGAGGTCAGGAGATCGAGACCAACCTGTCTAACACAGTGAAACCCCGTCTCTACTAAAAATACAAAAAAATTAGCCGGGCATGGTAGTGGGCGCGTGTAGTCCCAGCTACTTGGGAGGCTGAGGTAGGAGACTGGCGTGAACCTGGGAGGCGGAGCTTGCAGTGAGCCGAGATCGCGCCACTGCACTCCAGCCTGGGCGAGAGCCAGACTCTGTCTCAGAAAAAAAAAAAAAAAAAAGTGCTGGGATTACAGGCGTAAGCTACCTTGCCAGGCTTGAATTGCAGACTTTAAGTGAGTGAATTGTATGATATATTACGTATATCTCAGGAAAGCTGTTTTTTTTTGTTGTTGTTTTTGTTCTTGTTTTTAAGACTTAGAAAGAAAAAGCAGTTCAGGGCGGGTGCGGAGGCTCACACCTGTAATCCCAGCACTTTGGGAGGTCAAGGCAGGAGGATCACCTGAGGTCAGGAGTTCAAGACCAGCCTGGCCAACACAGCAAAACCCTGTCTCTACTAAAAATACAAAAATTAGCCGGGCGTGGTGGCAGGTGCCTGTAGTCCCAGCTACTCGGGAGGCTGAGGCTGGAGAATTGCTTGAACCCAGGAGGTGGAGGTTGCAGTGAGCTGAAATCATGCCATTGCACTCCAGCCTGGGTGACACAGTGAGACTCTGTCTCAAAAAAAAAAAAAAAAAAAAAAATTAGCTGGGCATGGTGTGGGAGCCTGTAGTCCCAGCTAATCGGGAGGCTAAGGTGGGAAAATCACTCGAATCCAGGAGGCAGAGGTTGCAGTGAGCTGAGACTACACCATTGCACTGTGCCTGAGCGACAGAGCAATACTCCACCTTGAAAAAGAAAGAACTCCATGCCATCAGGAGGGACCTTATCATGGTGTTCATCTTGTATCCCCCAATCCCAGAACAGTTCCTGGCACGTAGCAGACTCTTAAGTAGTCATGAAATTAATGAATTTCAGCTACGCGTTTTCAGGGTAAAATCTCTTCCTTGGATGCTTCATGATCACATGAACAAATGGCAGTGCCTCATTATACATAAGAAAAGTGGGGAAAGTTAGCAACCACTAAATATATGAAGACGCTCTATTTAATTCTCAAGATTCAAGGGCCTCCTTCCACCATCTCTTGCTTGGAATGAAGCAGCCAAATTCTTTTTCTCTATTTGGAGTAGAGAATGAATTAGTGGGGTGTTTTCATTCCACTTTGTGGTGATGGAAAACCTGGCTCAGTGAGACAGAAGATATTCAAGCTTCTTTCTGCTATTTCTCCTTGGGCCCAGAGATTTGGAATACATTATCTGTGCTTATATAAACACATTGAATCCCTCCCTTGGGTAGTTTTTAAGTTATTTTTGAGTAAGAGAATAAGACTGAATAATTTTGTTGATTGTTTCTATCCAGATGGGGGTAGCCACATAAGTATAAAGACGTGCTTAGGGTAACTAATAGCTTCTTTTTTATGCAATGCTGGTGTCCCAGGAAGAACACACCAATGACCCCAACTTTTTTTTTTGCATGCTGCTCAGTGGAAACTTTTGAGCACATACTCCCAATATCTTTCAATATATATTATTTTAGTAGAAATAGATATATATTTTTGAGACAGTTTCGCTCTTTCACCCAGGCTGGAGTGAAGTGGCATGTCTCGGCTCACTGCAACCTCTGACCCCTGGGTTCAAACAATTCTCCTGCCTCAGCCTCCCTAGTAGCTGGGATTATAGGCGTGTGCCACCACACCTGGCTAGTTTTGGTATTTTTAGTAGAGACAGGGTTTCACCATGTTGGCCAGGCTGGTCTTGAACTCTCGACCTGAGGTGATCCACCCACCTGCCTCGGCCTCCCAAAGTGCTGGGATTACAGGTGTGAGCCACCGCGCCCGGCCAATATTCCAGTGAGCTAGTCAATAAACAAGTAAATAAAGATAACCCTGGATGGCAGCAGGAAGACAGTGAATAGAGTGATGTCACAGCAAGGGACTGGGGATGTGGGATGGCAACTAGTTGGGCTGGTCGGGTAAGGCTAGAGAGAAGGCTGGTCTGAGAGATGGCAGGAGTGGCAGGGGTTGAGGCTGGAAAGGCAGACAGGGCCTAGATCTTACCGACCTTATAAGCCACGGTATGGATGGGCAGGCAGCACCGAGCCATAAACAAAATCCAGCTTTTAAATCCAGTGCTTTTAAAAAACTTTGACCTTACCCAAAGGGGTGTCTTTTTATATTAGATCTGCCCAAAGGAGGGCCTTTTTACAATCCATTTTCCTGGAGAGGACCCCTGTTTCTAATTTGAACAGAAGGGAAGTGTTTTCTGCAACTTGGGTTTTATGCTAAGTGAAATGAGAAGCCAGCGAAAAGTTTGAGGCCAGCCAGTGACAAGATCCGGCTTATGTTTTAAGAATATACTTAGGCAACAGTATGGAAAATAACTGTATGGAGACAAGGGTAGAATAATAAAAATAATGATGGCAATCACGGCTAATAGAAATATGATAAATATAACAATGACAAGAAGCAACCTTGCTGTTTTTTCTGTTCTTTTTTCTTTTTTAGAGACAGGGTCTCACTCTGCCACCCAGGTTGGAGTGCAGTGGTGCGATCATAGCTCACTATAGCCTCAACCTCCTAGGCTCAAGCAACCCTCCCACCTCAGCCTCCCGAAGCTCTGGGATTATAGACATGAGCCACCACTCCTGGCCCCCATCCTGGCTCCAATCCTGGCTAACTGTATATTTAATCTTACTTTAAAACAAATTCAGGCCGGGCACGGGTGGCTCACACCTGTAATCCCAGCACTTTGGGAGGGCAAGGCGGGTTGATCACTTGAGGTGGCCAACATGGTGAAATCCTGTCTCTACTAAAAAAATTAAAAAATTAGCCAGGCATGGTGGCTGGCTCCTGTAATCCCAGCTACTCGGGAGGCTGAGGCAGGAGAATCATTTGAACCTGGGAGGCAGTGGTTGCAATGAGCTGATATCGCGCCACTGTACTCCATCCTGGACGACAGAGTGAGACTCCGTTTCTAAATAAATAAATATAACAAATTCAAATACAGTTATGATCCAAAAAAGTGACTTCTCCAACATGTTGAAAGCTAACCCTTTATGTATCAGAACTTTATTCTTTTTTTTTTTTTTTTTTTTTTAGGCTGCAGTGCAGTGGCGCGATCTTGGCTCACTGCAAGCTCTGCCTCCCGGGTTCACGCCATTCTCCTGCCTCAGCCTCCCGAGTAGCTGGGACCACAGGCGCCCGCCACCATGCCGGCTAATTTTTTGTGGTTTTAGTAGAGATAGGGTTTCACCGTGTTAGCCAGGATGGTCTCGATCTCCTGAGCTTGTGATCCGCCCGCCTCGGCCTCCCGAAGTGCTGGGATTACAGGCGTGAGCCACCGCGCCCGGCCTATCAGATCTTTATTCTGAACAAGAAACCACCGTGGGCGTTGGGAAACACTCCTTCTTAGCTTAGTTCCAGAGTCAGTGAAGCATGACAGTCCATCACATCTGTTACGTTCTAGTGCCACCACCTGACCTCTTCCGGGCCTTGCACACTTACATTCAAGAGGACAATTCCAGACTCCATTTGCGACTGCAGCCTTCTAACTGGTTCTCTTAAGGTTCAATCACACAAATAAAAACCAATGTGAATAGTGAGATGCCATTTTAACCTATCAGATGAGCAACATGGTTTGAGGACATAGTAAAGTGGACGTGCATCCGCTGCTGGTGGGAATGGGGATTTGTGAGGAAGACCTTTTGAAATGCATGCAGTGTGGCAATTTGCAACTGGAGGCTTTAAAATGTTCCCTTCATTCCTTCGGATCTGGCAAATCTGTTCCTGGGAATGTATCTTAAGGGAATAATTCCAAATATGGAAAAAGCTCAGTGAAAAAATATTAGCACAGTCTAAGTGTGCAGAATAGCTCCAGGGGATGACCTAAGAGTTTTGAGGATTTGCTGTGGGCTAAGGATTGCCTACATCTACCATCTCATCTGATCCTCACAGAAACCACTGAAGCGGGTATATTATCCCCATTTTGTGCATAAGAAAAGGGACTCAGGTAGATTACAAAATTCAGTCCGACTCATAAACCTATACACAGAAGCAGAATTAGAACCTGAGCTTGCATGGCTTTTCATTAAAAATAAAAAATCATTAAAAATAAAAACACGATCACTAAAAATAATATTTTAAAGTTTATAGTGGCAGAGAAAAGAATACAAAGTACAAAACTGTACCTGCAGTAGGCTCATGATTTTATAAAACCATGTGATGCATAGAAATAAGAAACAACTCACGCTTGTAATCCCAGCACTTTGGGAGGCCGAGGCGGGCGGATCACGAGGTCAGGAGATCGAGACCACGGTGAAACCCCGTCTCTACTAAAAATACAAAAAATTAGCCGGGCGTGGTGGCAGGTGCCTGTAGTCCCAGCTACTCGGAGAGGCTGAGGCAGGAGAATGGCGTGAACCCGGGAGGCGGAGCTTGCAGTGAGCCGAGATTGCGCCACTGCACTCCAGCCTGGGTGACAGAGCGAGACTCCATCTCAAAAAAAGAAAAAAAAAAAAAAGAAATAAGAAACAAAAGGCAATCTGCCAGAGGAACTGATCACACCCTAAGTGTTTGTATTTTCCATACATACCTTTTTTTCTTTGGCACAGGGTCTCTGTTGCCCCGGATGGAGTGTGGTGGCATGATCACAGCTCATTAAAGCCTTGACCTCCTGGGCTTAAGCGATCCTCCCACCTCAGCCTCCCAAGTAGCTGGGACTACAGGTGCATAACACCATGCTCGGCTAATTTTTTTTTTTTTTGAGACGGAGTCTCGTTCTGTCGCTTCTGTTGCCCAGGCTGGAGTGCTGTGGCGCAATCTTGGCTCACTGCAACCTCTGCTTCTCCTCAGTCTCCCAAGTAGCTGGGACTACAGGCGCCCGCCACCATGCCCGGCTAATTTTTTGTATTTTTAGTAGAGACGGGGTTTCACTGTGTTAGCCAGGATGGTCTCAATCTCCTGACCTTGTGATCCGCCCGCCTTGGCCTCCCAAAGTGCTGGGATCACAGGCGTGAGCCACCGTGCCCGGCCATACCCAGCTAATTTAAAGCTGAGGCAGGAGAATCGCTTGAACCTGGGAGGCGGAGGTTGCGGTAAGCCAAGATCGCGCCACTGCACTGCATGCTGAGCCACAGCGCAAGACTTCATCTCAAACAAAACAAAACAAAACAAAACAAAACAAAACAAAAAAATTTGTAGAGATAGGGTCTTGCCGTGTTTGCCAGGCTGGTCTCCAATTCCTGGGCTCAAGCAGTCCTCCTGCCTCAGCCTCCCAAAGCGCTGGGATTACAGGCGTGAGCCACCACACCTGGCCCATTGTAAAAGTTCTGTTTAAAAGTACGTCATGAACATAAGTTTTGTTCCTACCACATAAAGTATTTTTACAAATAGTTTTTTTTTTTTTTTTTTTTTTGAGACAGGCTGGATGGAGTGCAGTGGCGCGATCTCGGCTTACTGCAAGCTCTGCCTCTAGGGTTCACGCCATTCTCCTGCCTCAGCCTCCCAAGTAGCTGAGACTACAGGCGCCCGCCCCCACACCTGGCTAATTTCTTTTTATTTTTTTAGTAGGGACGGGGTTTCACCGTGTTAGCCAGAATGGTCTTGATCTCCTGACCTAGTGATCCGCCCACCTCGGCCTCCCAAAGTGCTGGGATTACAGGCGTGAGCCACTGAGCCTGGCCTACAGATAGTTTTTTAAATTCCTGACAAAAACTGTCAACTGTGGGAACCACATACTGGGCAAAAACTTTCTCTCTTGAATCAAATCTCTGCTCCCTTCCCAGAGACAATGACAGAAGGTTCTTGTGTAACTTTCCAGGTAACTTCACCTATGCATTAGTGTTTTTCAACAGCCTGTTGCCATATAATGCACATACTATGACATTCACTCATTTTAAGTTATAGTTTGAGGAGGTTTTTGTTTGTTTGTTTGTTTCTTTGTTTTTTGAGACGGAGTCTCGCTCTGTCGCCCAGGCTGGAGTGCAGTGGCGCAATCTCGGCTCACTGCAAGCTCCGCCTCCCGGGTTCACGCCATCCTCCTGCCTCAGCCTCTCCGAGTAGCTGGGACTACAGGCGCCCGCCACCACGCCCGGCTAATTTTTTGTATTTTTAGTAGAGACGGGGTTTCACCGTGGTCTCGATCTCCTGACCTCGTGATCCGCCCACCTCGGCCTCCCAAAGTGCTGGGATTACAAGCGTGAGCCACCGCGCCCGGCCATGTTTGTTTGTTTTTTGAGATGCAGTCTCGCTCTGTCCTGAGGCTGGAGTGCAGTGGTGTGATCTCAGCTCACTGCAACCTCTGCCTCCTGGGTTCAAGCGATTCTCCTGCCTTGGCCTCCAGAGTAGCTGGGACTACAGGTGCCTGCCACCATGCCCAGTGAATTTTTGTATTTTTAGTAGAGATGGGGTTTCACCATGTTGGCCAGGATGGTCTCGAACTCCTGACCTCGTGATCTACCCCTCTCAGCCTCCCAACAGTTGGGATTACAGGTGTGAGCCACCGCGCCTGGCCAGTTTGAGGAGTTTTATGCTGGGTGGAGGTGGAAGCTCTGGTTGCCCTGTGCCTCTGCTAATTCCACCGCAGCTGGGAGCGGAGGTGGAGGCACTTGGTGTCAACCTGACAATGGTGAGTCCAAGCTTCCCCTCCACCTTTACTGACATGGGGGTGCTATGATGGTCAATACTGAGTGTCAACTTGATTGCAAAGTATTGTTCCTGGGTGTGTCTGTGAGGGTGTTGCCAAAGGGGATTAACATTTGAGTCAGTGGGCTGGGAAAGGCAGACCCACCCTCAAACTGGGTGGGCACAATCTAATCAGCTGCCAGTGTGGCCAGGAAAAAAGCAGGCAGAAGAATGTGGAAAGACTAGACTGGTTTAGTCTTCTGGCCTACATCTTTCTCCTATGCTGGATGCTTCCTGCCCTTGAACATCAGCCTCCAAGTTCCTCAGCTTTGAGACTCTTGGACCTTCAACCAGACTGAAGGCTGCACTGTAGGCTTCCCTACTTTGAGGTTTTGGGACTCGAACTGGCTTCCTTGCTCCTTGGCTTGCAGACGGCCGCCTATTGTGGGACCTCACCTTGTGATAGTGAGACAATACTCCATAATAAACTCCCCTTTATATATACATCCATCCTATTAGTTCTGTCCCTCTAGAGAACCCTGACAAATACAGGTGCCCACTGTGTTTTCTGCGGTGCTTGGCTGGAGCAGAGCAGTTACTATCTGCTAGGCTGACTCTCTCCTGGTCCTTCGGCTAGAGGGAGAAGTTTTTGTTGGGGGATTTTTGCATCTGTGTCCATTGGTGTTTCTGGGTTGCTGGCTTCTTGAACTCCATGTCTGGGATGTGCGAGGCAAAAAGAAACTCCAGGGAATGCACCACTGTGCGTTTTTTGTATTTTTAATAGAGATGGGGTTTCACCATGTTGGCCAGGATGGTCTCCTGACCTTGTGATCTGCCCACCTCGGCCTCCCAAAGTGCTGGGATTACAGGTGTGAGCCACTGCACCTGGCCACACTGCATTACTTTTTAAAAAGGAAAAATATCTTACCAATATTTATATTTAAACAAATAGTTCTTATTTATTTTTTGAGATGAAGTCTCATTCTGTCACCCAGGCTGAAGTGCAGTGGCATGATCTTGGCTCAGTGCAACCTCTGCCTCCCAGGTTCAAGTGATTCTCCTGCCTCAGCCTCCTGAGTAGGTGGGACTACAGGCACGCACCATCACACCCAGCTAATTTTTGTATTTTTACTAGAGATGAGGTTTCGTCATGTTGGCCAGGCTGATCTCGAACTCCTGACCTCAGGTGATCTGCCCGCCCCAGCCTCCCAAAGTGCTGAGATTACAGGCGTGAGCCACTGTGCCCAGTCAGTTTTCTTTTAGTTGGTCTCAAAGTTGCTATCACAAAGCTGCTTTCTCATTTTCTCTTAATTTGATAAAGGTGCAATTCATAACACAAAGTTATTATCCCCTAAAGGAAATGGAACAAGTAGCATCATGGACAAATCTCTGCTGATTAATGAGTAGATTAATGAGTAACCAACATCCAGAGCTGCTCAAAACAGCCCTTTACACACTTAAATCTCGAAGGAATGATGGGCCACAAGCACCAAAAAAAGTAGAAATAAATGCATGTAATTTTTCCTGGGCAATTTAAATAGTTCTTCATCTGGGAGTGACTCCAATCCTTCTTGCCAATTCATCCTACCCGCAGCTGTCAAGTTCATCTTCCTAAAACATCAAGTTCGCTGTTATTTCCCTGAGTAAAAATATCACCTGTTATCGTGTCAAGGTGCCAACGTGCTTTTCTCCCTCCTCTCACCCTGCCCCACAGTTCCAGCTTTGTGCCTTTTCTTGCTCTTCTCCCTTTTAGAGTGTTCCAGCCACATCCTCCAGGGAAAATCCCTCCACGAAGAGTCCAATCTGATTTTGCACTTCCCTGACTTCTTGTTAAGCCATCTACAGCAGGAGGGTAAGCCAGTTTCTTCTGACACACAATTCCAATTGATTGGTAGAGATTTGTGGTTGCCTGGGGGCACTACGTGTTTAAAGGACACCGGGATTAACAACAACCCAGGAAGGGAAGCGATGGGCTCAAGAAGGGAAAGTGGATGTACAACCATGGGTCATCCTGGTCTCTACTGCACTGGCCAAT
The DNA here is from genome assembly GCF_006542625.1 of Nomascus leucogenys. Lineage (NCBI taxonomy): Eukaryota > Metazoa > Chordata > Mammalia > Primates > Hylobatidae > Nomascus > Nomascus leucogenys. The sequence continues at coordinate 89,820,669 of NC_044390.1, read as the reverse complement.
ACAGTGGCCACTAGCCACATATGGCCATTAGATACTTGAAATGTTGCTAGCCCAAATTGAGTTATGCTGTTTATTTATTGAGACAGGGTCTCACTCTATCACCCAGGCTGGAGTGCAGTGGCATGATCACAGGTCACTGCAGCCTCGACCTCCTAGGGTCAAGCGATCCTCCTGCCTCATCCTCCCAAGTTGTAGGGACCACAGGCGTGCACAACCACACCCAGCTAATTTTTGTATTTTTTGTTGAGACGGGGTCTCACCACATTGCCCAGGCTGGTTTTGAACTCCTGGGCTCAAGCGATCCTTCCACCTTGGCCTCCCAAAGTGCTGGGATTACAGGCATGAGCCACCACACCTGGCTTGATATGTTGTAAATTTAAATCACTCACCAGAGTTTGAAGAATAAGTGTGGAAAAAAAAGTGTAAAATATCTAATAATTTTTTCATACTGATTACATGTCAACAGATTTTGGATATGCTACTGGGGCAAGTAAAATATATTATTAAAATTATCCTGGATAAAGGACCAGAGGAAGACAATATATATATATATATATTTTTTTCATCTTTTTTTGTTTTTTACAATATGTGCATTAACAGTGGCAGTTTCAACAGGGTTCAATGCCTAAAGGAGTGTCACAGGACCCAAAATGACAATGCTTACAAACCTCGTTTATTACAAGAAAAGGATTCAATAGAGCAATGGCATTAAATTAAGAATATGCGCCCCGGCCAACCGGTATTTCAGAGCAAAGGCTCTGAAGAACTAGGTGCAGGCTCCCACAATCCTCCCTTTTGTTAAGGGCTGTGGCTGGACACACTATCCCCGCCCAGAGCAAGAACCAGTGATGTGTGTATACAGCATCTTGGAATCAGGGTCCAACATAGCATCTCAGGTGTTTTTCATACTTTGCTTGTCATGTAGGCATATTCCTGCCACAAATAGCCTCAATAGGAGGACCTTCTTGGTGGAGTTGGTCTCACCAAGACCAGGAGCAAATAATCAATTTAATTGTTATAAATAATGGTGACAGGCTGGTACAAACCACCCCCAAGATCTTCAAACCCCTGGCTACAAGGCAACACTATAATCCGTATGTTTCCTTAATCACCGTGTTTCATGCCTTGACCAGGGCAGTGCCTTGCAAAAACTTTAGCAAAACAGATCAGATTATTTCCAGCAGGCCTAGAATTAACCCTTAAAGCATAATGTGTCTACTAGAAAATTTAAAGCATCAAATATGCTTGCATGATATTTCTACTGGGCAGTGCTTCTCTAGACCAAGGGAAAGCAACTTTTCCTGTCAAGAGCCAGATAAAGAAATACTTTATTTTTTATTTATTTATTTATTTTTTTTGAGACAGTCTCGCTCTGTCGGCCAGGCTGGAGGGCAGTGGCGCAATCTCGGCTCACTGCAAGCTCCGCCTCCCGGGTTCACGCCATTCTCCTGCCTCAGCCTCTCCGAGTAGCTGGGACTACAGGTACCCGCCACCACGCCCGGCTAATTTTTTGTATTTTTAGTAGAGACGGGGTTTCACCGTGGTCTCGATCTCCTGACCTCGTGATCCGCCCGCCTCGGCCTCCCAAAGTGCTGGGATTACATGTGTGAGCCACCGCACCCGGCCAAAGAAATACTTTATCTTTGCCAGCCGTATGGTCTCTGTATTAGTCCATTCTCACACTGCTATAAAGACCTACCTGAGACTGGAAAATTTATGAAGAAAAGCCTTCCGCAGGCTTAACAGGAAGCATGACTGGGAGACCCCAGGAAACTTATAGTCATGGCAGAAGGCAAAGGGGAAGCAAACACCCTCACATGGTGGAGAGGAGAGGGACAGCAGCAAGAGTATACATTTTTAAGCAACAAGATCTCGTGAAAACTCACTATTGTGAGATCAGCAAGGGGGAAACTGCCCCCATGATCCAATCATCTCCCACCAGGTCCCTCTTCCAACACAGGATTACAGTTCAACATGAGATTTGGGTGGGGACATATAGCCAAACTATATCAGTCCCTACTGAAATTACTCAACCCTGTCATTGATGTGTGAAGCAGCCCCAGATGATATGCAAATAAACAAGCCTGGCTTCGTCCTAACAAAACTTTATTCATGAACACTGACATCTGAATTTTAACTAATGCCACAATTCTTTTACTATTGTTTGGATTTTTTTTTAAACCCTTTAAGAAGGTAAAAATTATGATTTGGTCACCATGGGCCATTATTTGCCGACCCCTAGTCTAGACCCTTGTTACTTTAAGTGTGATCAGTGAACAAGCAGGGTTGGTATCACCTGATGCTTGTTAGAAACGCAGAATCTGGCTGGGCACCGGCCTCTAGGCCCAGCTACTTGGGAGGCCTGTGAATGGCCACTGCACTCCAGCCAGGGCAACATAGCCAGATCCTGTTAAAAAAATAAAAGAATTGCAGAATTGGGACCCCAACCCAGATCTGTGAATCCAAATCTGAAATTTAATGAAGTTCCCCAGGTGATTTGCATAAAATACCTGGGATGTTTGAAAAAATTACTAAAACCTAACTCCAAGACCCCAGTCTTATATAACTGGTATGGGTGTGACTGGGGCATTGGGATTTTAAAAATATCCCCAGGTGCACCGGGCACGGTGGCTTATACCTGTACTCCCAGCACTTTGGGAGGACGAGGTGCGTGGATCACCTGAGGTCAAGAGTTCGAGACCAGCCTGACCAACATGGTGATGAAACCCCGTCTTTACTAAAAATACAAAAATTACCTGGGCATGGTGGTGAGTGCCTGTAATCCCAACTACCTAGGAAGCTGAGGCAGGAGAATCACTTCAACCCAGGAGGCAGAAGTTGCAGTTAGCCAAGATCACGCCATTGCACTCTAGCCTGGGCAAAAAGAGTGAAACTCTGTCTTATAAAGAACAACAACAACAACAACAAAAAATCCAAGTCATCTGAATATGTAGTATAGATTTTTTTTTCTTTGAGATGGAGTCTCGCTCTGTCACCCAGGCTGGAGTGTGCAGTGGCACGATCTCGGCTCACTGCAAGCTCCGCCTCCCGGGTTCACGCCATTCTCCTGCCTCAGCCTCTCCAAGTAGCTGGGACTACAGGCGCCCGCCACCACGCCCGGCTAATTTTTTGTATTCTTAGTAGAGACAGGGTTTCACCGTGGTCTCGATCTCCTGACCTCGTGATCTGCCCGCCTCGGCCTCCCAAAGTGCTGGGATTACAAGCGTGAGCCATTGTGCCCGGCGAGCGTAGATTCTAATAGACAGCAAAGTTTGAGGATCACTGGCCTACCAGACCAGGGACTTGGCATTTACTCCTATATGCATTTTTATTCTTCTTATTGCAATTGCATAGACTGCGTGTTCTACTAGTATTCTCCAAAGAACCTAGAATAGTGCTATGCGCCTAGTGGGCACTCAGGTTCTTTCAGATTGACTTGACAATCAACTTTTTTATTTTTGAGATAGTCTTGCTCTGATGCCCAGGCCACCTGGGTTCAAGCAATTCTCCTGCCTCAGCTTCCTGAGTAGCTGGGATTACAGGCAGGTGCCATCACACCTGGCTAATTTTTGTATTTTTAGTACAGACAGGTTTTCACCATGTTGGCCAGGCTGGTCTTGAACTCCTGACCTCGTGATCCACCCGCCTTGGCCTCCCAAAGTGCTGGGATTACAGGCGTGAGCCACCACACCCGGCCTTCAGTTGATTTCTAATAGATTCACTACTTAACAAACCTAGGCACTTAAACTGTATTCTCGTAGACTGGTAATTTTGCCAGGGACTTGCAGCCATTGTTTCAAAACAAACTTCAAAATATGCAAATTATACATAGAAAATCTTTTTATGGGCCAGGCACAGTGGCTCACGCCTGTAATCCCAGCACTTTGGGAGGCCAAGGCAGGCAGATCACGAGGTCAGGAGATCGAGACCATCCTGGCTAACACGGTGAAACCCCATCTCTACTAAAAATACAAAAACAAAAAAAATTAGCTGGGTATGGTGGCGGGCGCCTGTAGTCTCAGCTACTCAGGAGACTGAGGTGGGAGAATGGCATGAACCCGGAAGGTGGAGCTTGCAGTGAGACAAAATCGCACCACTGCATTCCAGCCTGGGCGACAGAGCAAGACTCCGTCTCAAAGAAAAAAAGAAAATCTTTTTCTGTCTCTTCTGGGGCTAATACTTCACTGTGCAATCAGTGAGAAAAACACTTTACGTTTTGATAAGACATAACTGAGGAACTCGGGAGTAGGTGGCTGTTATAAGTGTTTCACATTTGAAGATCGAAAGATCTACAAATAGACTGTGTGTATTTATATACACTATTTCGCACATCTTGCTTTTTAAAAACTTCATGTGATTTTTAAAAAATGGCCACATACCACTGAACTGTACACCTAAAAATGGTGAAGATGGTAAATATTATATGTATTTTGCCACAGTAAAACCAATTTTTTTTTTTTAATGGCCACAAATTCTTATGCTTCTTCCACTATGAGGTGGGGGGCTATGCCTCCTCCCCTTGATTCTGGGTGGGCTTTGACTATCTCAACTGAGTATGGCAGAAGTTCTGCTGTGTGACTTAAAGTTTTGCATCATTTTAGCCAGGCGCACTGGCTCATGCCTGTAATCCCAGGGCTTTGGGAGGCTGAGGTGGGGGTGGATCACTTCAGGTCTGGAGTTCGAAACCAGCCTGGCCAACATGGTGAAACCTTGTCTCTACTGAAAATACAAAACTTAGCTGGGTGTGGTGGCGCATGCCTGTAATCCCAGCTACTCGGGAGGCTGAGGCAGGAGAATCGTTTGAACCTGGGAGATGGAGGTTGCGGTGAGCCGAGATCGTCCCACTGCATTCCAGCCTGGGTGACAGAGCAAGACTCTGTCTAAAAATAAATAAATAAATAAATAAATAAATAAATAAATAAAGTTGTGCCTCATTTTATATATAAGTGTTCTTTGCAACCATCATGCATCTTTTTGTTTTTTTATTTTTCTTTTGGGGCTGAGCATCATGCCTCTTGATTTTTTTTTTTTTTTTTTTTTTTTTAGATGGAGTCTCACTTTGTTGCCCAGGCTGGAGTGCAATGGTGCAATCTCGGCTCACTGCAACCTCCGCCTCCCAGGTTCAAGTGATTCTCCTGCCTCAGCCTCTGAGTAGCTGGGATTATAGGTGCGCCACCACGTCCAGCTAATTTTGTATTTTAACGGAGTTTCACCATGTTGGCCAGGCTGGTCTCAAACTCCTGACCTCCGGTTATCCATCCACCTTGGTGTCCCAAAGTGCTGAGATCACAGGTGTGAGCCATCATGCCCAGCCAAGTTATTTCACTGTTCAATTACAATATACATTTATTGGGGTGAAAGAAAATTGAATGTGGATAGGCAGTCTAATTTTGCTTTTTTATGATACATGAACTTATCCAATATTGAATTTACAGGCATTAAAAAAATCAGGTTATATTCTGCAAACTGTTGGTGGCATGTTAAATGTTTTGTTTTAGTGGTATTTGGAAGACTGGTTGGGGTTTCTGGATGGGCCAAGAACATGTTTTCCTCATTTAAACATAGACAGGCTAGGCACGGTGGCTCACGTCTGTAATCCCAGCACTTTGGGAGGCTGAGGCAGGCGGATGGCTTGAACTCAGGAGTTCAAGATGAGCCTGGGCAACGTGGTGAAATGTCGTTTCTACTAAAATATAAAAATTAGTCAGGCATGGTGGTGTGTGTTTGTAATCCCAGCTACTTGGGATGCTGAGGCACGAGAATCACTTGAACCCAGAAGGCAGAGGTTGCAGTGAGCCGAGATTTCGCCACTGTACTCCAGCCTGGGTAAAGGAGATTGTCTCAAAAATAAATAAATAAATGATATGTAAATAAATAAATAAATAAAAAATAAAATCATAGACAGCTACTCAGGAGGCTGAGGTGGGAGGACTGCTTGAGCTCAGGAGTTCAAGGCCAGCTTGGGCAACATAGTGAGACCCCGTCTCCATTAAGTCAATCAATCAAGGAAGGTACTTCCATTATCTAAATTTTGTCTTCCAACACATTTTAGGGGGGCTAATAAAGGATGCCAGTCTGTCCAGAAACTGTTGTACAGAAGGACTGAGTGCTTCCTCATTCTGTATATGGCCACATACAGTTAGCCCATTCCCTTCTTTAAAAAAAAATTTTTTCTTTGTAGAGATGAGGTCTTACTATGTTGCCCAGACTGGTTTCAAACTCCTGGCCTCAAGTGATCCTTCCACCTTGGCTTCCCAAAGTCCTAGGATAACAGGTGTGAGCCATCATGCCAGGCCTACATTCCCCTCCTGATGAGCACTTTGGTTATTTCCAAACTTTTCCTCTGAGAATAATGGCATAGTGAGTAACTGACAAATGTGTGTTGTATTCCTAGAAGTGGAATAGTTGGGTCAAAAGGTATGCATAATTGTAATTTTGAAGAGATTGTCAAATTGTCCTCCAAAGAACTTATACAAATTTAAATTCCCACCAAGATATAAGAATAAATTTTCTGATAATTTTGTCCACAGTTATCAAACTTTAATTTTTGCCATTCTGGCAAGTAAAAAATGGAATCTAAGGTAGTTTTAATTTGCATTTTTATTAGCATTAGGGAGGTTTTATTTCTTTTCACATGTTCCAAAGCCCTTTGGGCCATGCGCGGTGATTCACATCTCTAATCTCAGCAACTCAGGAAGATTGCCTGAGGCCAGGAGTTTGAGACCAGCCTGGGCAGCATACCAAGATCCTAGCTCTACAAAAAAAAAAAAAAATGGCTGAGTGTGGTGACACGCACCTGTACGGTCCCAGCTACTCAAGAAGCTGAGGCAACAGGATTGCTTGAGCTCAGGAGTTTGAGGCTGCAGTGAGCTATGACTGCTTTACCAGCCTGGGTCGCAGCTACTCAAGAAGCTGAGGCAACAGGATTGCTTGAGCTCAGGAGTTGGAGGCTGCAGTGAGCTATGTCACCAGCCTGGGTGACAGAGCAAGACTCCATCTCTAGTGGGGAGAAAAAAAGCCCTTTGTACTTTTTTCTATGGTGTATTTATTTGTATTATTATTATTACTTTTCTTTTGAGACAGGGTTTCACTGTCACCCAGGCTGGAGTGCAGTGGCACAATCTTGGCTCACTGCAATCTCTGCCTCCTGGACTCAAGCAATCCTCCCACTTCAGCCTCCCAAGTAGCTGTGACTTCAGGTACACATCACCATGCCTGGTCAATTTTTTTTTATTTTTTAGTTTTTAGTAAAGACAAGGTTTCACTATGTTGCCCAGTCTGGTCTCGAACTCCTGGGCTTAAGCAATCCACTAACTTAGTCCTCCCTAAGTGCTGGGATTACAGGTACGAGCCACCACGCCCAGCCCAGCTATTTTTTTTTTTTTTTTTTGAGATGGAGTCTCACTCTGTTGCCCAGAATGGAGTACAGTGGCTTGATCTTGGCTCACTGACGCATCCACCTTCTGGGTTCAAGCGATTCTCCTGCCTCGGCCTCCCAAGTAGCTGGGATTATAGGTGCCTGCCACCACACCTGGCTATTTTTTGTATTTTTAGTAGAGACGGGGTTTCACCATGTTGGCCAGGCTGGTCTCAAACTCCTGACCTCAGGTGATCCACCCACCTTGGCCTCCCAAAGTGCTGGGATTACAGGAGTGAGCCACCATGCCCAGCCAGCCCAACTATTCTTATTTGTTATGATATGATCTTTAGAAGTCTGTCTAAGACCTATGTAAATAGTTATTGGACAATGTTTTAAATATAGGTCAAATGTCATTAAAGTATCATTGCAAATTAAGTAACTTGCATTTTTAAACTAATTATTGTGGAGAAACATTTAGTATAACACCTTCAAAGTAAAAAATAATTTTATTATTGAAACTGCTATTTAAAAACTTGCAATTAGCTAAATAGAAGCCTATATACGCATAATAACTAGCATTTTTTGGCACTTGGGTACTGTGCTAGATGCATTTTTTTTTTTTTTTTTTTTTTTTTTTTTTTAGACAGAGTCTTGCCCTATCATCCAGGCTGGAGTGCAGTGGCATGATCTCTGCTCACTGCAACCTCTGCCTCCTGGGTTCAAGTGATTCTCCCGCCTCAGCCTCCTGAGAAGCTGGAATTACAGGCATGCATCACCATGCCTGGCTAATTTTTTGTATTTTTAGGAGAGATGGGGTTTCACCATGTTAGCCAGGATGGTCTCGATCTCCAGACCTCATGATCTGCCCACCATGGTCTCCCAAAGTGCTGCGATTACAGGCGTGAGCCACCATGCCTGGACTAGATGCTTTATACGAACTGATTCAAACCTCCTGCCACTAGAAGGTAGATACTTTTACTGTCCTCAGTTTGAGGGAATTAAGATGGTGAGAAATTGGGCCAGGCAAGGTGGCTCATGCCTGTAATACCAGTACTTAGGGAGGCCAAGGTGGGAGGATTACCTGAGGTCTAGAGTTCAAGACCAGCCTGGGCAAGAAAGCAAGACCTTATCTCTACAAAAAAATTTAAAAATCAGGAAGGCATGGTGGTGTGTGCCTGTAGTCCCAGATACTCGGGAGGCTGAAGTGGGAGGATCCCTTAAGCACAGGGGTTCAGGGTTGCAGTGAGCTATGGTCATAACACTACACTCCAGCCTGGGTGACAGAGCAAGACCACCCTGTTTCTCTCTGTGGGAAATTAAATAACTTGTTCAGGCCCACACAGCTAGTAAGTGATAGAACCAGAACTCAAATCCAGACTTATTTTACTTCGAAATCTGTGTTTAATCATGTTTCAATGAGTTTTTTAGAAATCTTTTTTTTCAACTGGCAAAATAAAGGCAAACTAATTCCAGTAAATAGCAAATTCACTTAAGTTATTCGCAAGTATGGCAAAAGACTATAAAGGCAGAATAACAGGTGTAACTAACACTTCTGTGCGCTGGCTTTTTGCTCCACACGCCTTTCTAGGCCACTGGCTGCAGTGCTGGGGGTTTACAGTTGCGGACCGCTCCTCCCAGACTTCTAGTCAGGTGGCTTCCAGTTTGGTTCTGCTATTTCTTGGCACTGGGCTAAGAATTAGAAGCTTGGAGGAAGTGCAGAGATGTTTCTTCTTTTGGTAGTGGGCTTGGCAGCTTGGACAGCAGCAGAGCAAGTTGTCAGCAGCACTGGCAAAGAGACTCCTGGGCTTCTGAGCACTGCAGTGGCCACAGCAGCTCCAAAAGCTCAGTGGCAAATGTGGGCTCGGGGCTCCAAGCCAGGGGCAGGAGCAGCTCCTGATCTGTGGCTGCAAAGCCCTTCTTCCCTTTTGTCTGGCTCCCCCTTCTACCTCCCTTCTGTTCTTTCAGTCTTTTGAAGAACTTTATAGCCAATCCCTGGCATGAAGTTCTTCTCTGCTTGGCATATCTAGAGTGGCTTTTATTTTTCTGACTGATACACTCTGCCACTAAAATTATACCAATATTTTCTCAGAATAACATTAAAAAGACTGATATTGTTACTTTCTTATATGGAAGATATAGGCTATAAGCACTCAATTTTCTTCAGGGAGAGAGCAAACTATTTTTGCACTTTGCTTCCTTCATATACGGTGCAAAAAGTTGATAGTCTCTATAAATTGCACAAGTGACTGGCAATGAAAAGACTTATTACTTCAGGACATGAGTTCTTTATGGGGCAATTATGCTCGTATTAAGTGTTTTATTTATTACATGTGGGGTAATGTTGGACAAATAGCTATAATACAGAGATTGCATAATTTAAAAACTGTAATAAATATGGTCCATTAATAGCAGACTCCAAAATTCTTGTATTTCTTGAAAAAATGGTTCAATGATTTACTATAATCCATTAAGAAACATCTAAATGGGAAAAAACACAGAAGTGATTTTTACAAGTCACTTAGTTTTTCAAATTGAAAATGGTCAGATAAACTACAGAACTTAAAACTTAAGTGATACAAATCTACATATCAAACTATTTGGCATTTTAGATGAGAGAGAAACAGATTTTAAAGGCCACAAATTCGTCTCCTGAATCAATACTCTCCCCTTTTGAAAAAAAAAGTAATCTTATGCCATTGAGCACAACCAACTGGAGGTACGCCCTGTAAGTTATTAATGGGAGGTAATAAAATGCGGGCTCATTCTAATATGCCTGATCTGGACCAAAGGAAGAAAAAAGCCACGATACCTAGGTTTACTAAAGCTACCAAAATATTCCGATCTGAAAAACAGCAAATAAAAAATAAAGCTACCAAAATATGATCAAAGTAAAAATTTTACCTGGTACTTAAGTTCAAAACAGGAGTAAAAATAAATTATGTGCATATTTTACATACAAAAAATTTGGAAGAATGTACAGCAAAATGTTAACAGTGATCCTATGTCTGGGTAGTGAGATTTTGGAGATCAGTTTAGTTCGGTTTTCTTTTTTTTTGGCTCCTTCATATTTCTCCTTTTTCTTTTCTTTTCTTTTTTTTTTGAGATGAGTTTTGCTCTTGTCGTCCAGGCTGGGGTGCAATGGTGTGATCTTGGCTCACTGCAACCTCTGCCTCCTGGGTTCAAGCGATTCTCCTGCCTCAGCCTCCCTAGTAGCTGGGATTACAGGCGCCCACCACCACGCTGGGCTAATTTTTTTTTTTTTTTTGGAGACAGAGTCTCACTCTGTCGGCCAGGCTGGGGTGCGGTGGCACGACCTCAGCTCACTGCAACCTCTGTATCCCGGGCTCAAGCAATTCTCCTGCCTCAGCCTCCCTAGTAGCTGGGATTACAGGTGTGTGCCACCACGCCTGACTAATTTTTGTATTTTTAGTAGAGATGGGGTTTCACCATGTTGGCCAGGCTGGTCTTGAACTCCTGGCCTCAGGTAATCTGCCCCTCGGCCTCCCAAAGTGCTGGGATTACAGGTGTGAGCCACCGTGCCCGGCCATACTTCTCTTTTTTCTGCAGTGAACATATGTTTCAGGTAATTAAAGAATAATAATTAATTTAAAAAGCAATTAATACCCAAGCATGACAGTAATCAACACCTTTTAGAATTCAGTTTTTCACCTGCTTCAATATTAAAAACACCACCTTATGAGGAATGGTAACGCTGGAAAGCACCTGAGAGACTATGCGGTCCAGATCTGAAGACTAAGCCCACACTAGGCTTTGCTGCCCAGTGGCAGGGCTGAGATTAGAACTGTGGTCTCTTGATTTCTAGTTTAGAACTCTCTAACACAAAAAGTAAAATATAAAAATTACAGCTACACATAAAAATACATTTATCTCCAGAACACTAGAAAAGGCTGGTCAATTTTAAGGCCCTAGGAATATAAACAATGTCAACTTAGAATATAAGAACTTTCCATCAGCTTTACCTTCAGAATTTCACAGGGAGCGGCGTCTGGAGGCACAGGTTTCCCGCAGTGCTTTGAATATTCACTTATCAAGACTGAAGCTTCATCTAAACTACAAAATCAAGAAGAAAAAGAAGTGTTAGGCCAAGCACAGTGCCTTGTGCCTATAATCCCAGCACTCAAGGAGGCCAAGATGTACAGATGGCTTGGGTCCAGGAGTTCGAGACTAGCCTGGGCAACATGGCAAAGCCCTGTCTCTACAAAAAATATAAAATTAGCCAGGTGTGGTGTTGCACACTTGTAGTCCCAGCTACTCTGAAGGCTGAGGTAGGAGGATCGCTTGAACCCAGGAGGTTGAGGCAGCAGTGAGCCACGTTTGTGCCACTGCACTCTAGCCTGGGTGACAAAGCAAGACCCTATTTCAAAAAGAAAAGAAAGAAAAAGTGGCGTTGAAGGCAAAATTAAAATGTAAAGACCAATCTCTAAATTTAATGTTTTATTTAGGAAGAAATAATTCCAACTTGGGGCATATACATAGACTGGGTAGTCTCTGGATTGTCCAAAGAACAAAGAGAAGGTTAGAGGTTTTATGAAAAAGAGACATGTTACATATTGTTCTTTTTTTTCTTTTTTGTGAGACAGTTTCACTCTTGTTGCACAGGCTGGAGTGCAATGGTGCGATCTTGGCTCACTGCAACCTCCACCTCCTGGGTTCAAACGATTCTCCTGCCTCGGCCTCCCGAGTAGCTGGGATTACAGGCATGCGCCACTATGCTCGGCTAACTTTTTGTATTTTTAGTAGAGACAGGGTTTCATCATGTTGGCCAGGCTGGTCTTGAACTCCTAACCTCAGGTGATCCACCCACCTCAGCCTCCCAAAGTGCTGGGATTACAGGCGTAAGCCACTGCGCCCGGCCAGAATTACGTTTTTGGAGCAATGTTTTGTACTCTGAGTGTTTTTCCCCGGGCCCCTCGGCTCTGATGTATTTGGGTATCACAAGAATGACCTAATTCATGTAATCAGCTTCACAGAGGGCATGAGGAAACTTTCGGAGATATTGTGTTCACTCTCTTGATTGTGGTGATGGCTTTATAGGTATACATATGTCAAAATTTACTAAATTGCAGACTTCAAATATGTCCAGCTTATTATATGTATCAATTATAACTCAAAAAATGCTTGCTCAAAAATGACAATATCTAATTATGGCTGGATCACAAGAGATAAACAAGCAGATGGAAATCCATGGAGTGGTAATGAGAAAGAAAGACCTCTCAAGCGCCAGCATGGCTAGACCACATGCAGGGATGGATCTGGTGTGTACTGCAGTCTTGAACTTCCCTTTCTTTAGTGTCAGTCTTCCTTCTCCCGTTCAGTTTCCATGTCCACCCCCAGCTCTATCCCAAGAAGCTTATTGTTTCTAAACTTGTGGGTGCTGGAAAATTAGATAACCAGGTTTAATAAAAGTGATGTTATTGGGCCGGGCGCGGTGGCTCATGCCTACAGCACTTTGGGAGGCCGAGGCGGGTGGATCAACGAGGTCAGGAGACCATCCTGGCTAACACGGTGAAACCCCGTCTCTACTAAAAATACAAAAAATTAGCTGGGCGCGGTGGCAGGCACCTGTAGTCCCAGCTACTCGGGAGGCTGAGGCAGGAGAATGGCGTGAACCTGGGAGGCGGAGCTTGCAGTGAGCCGAGATCACACTACTGCATTCCAGCCTGGGCGACAGAGCGAGACTCCGTCTCAAAAAACAAACAAACAAACAAACAAAAAACCAAAAGTGATGGTACATAAAGTCATTAATGTTCTGAGCAAGTGTCTAAGACATAAAATTGTAATGTAGGATTTAGAGCAGGGCTGTGAGACACTTGATTTGGGGATTCAGATGACCTGTTTGTCAGATTCTAAGGTCATATTCCAAGAAATTGGGTTATTAAATGATTAACTTTTGGATATGTGCAGTAACGAGAGATGTAATACTTTGAGCTTTTAATTACAACCAAATAGCTCTACAGCTGACATTTTGCTCCAACATAAAGATAGTTTTTTTTTTTTTTTTGAGACGGAGTTTCGCTCGTTGCCCAGGCTGGAGTGCAATGGCGCGATCTCAGCTCACCGCAACCTCTGCCTCCCGGGTTCAAGCAATTCTCCTGCCTCATCCTCCCGAGTAGCTGGGATTACAGGCATGCGCTACCATGCCCGGCTAATTTTGTATTTTTAGTAGAGACAGGGTTTCTCCATGTTGGTCAAGCTGGCTTTGAACTCTTGACCTCAGGTGATCCACCCACCTCAGCTTCCCAAAGTGCTAGGATTACAGATGTGAGCCACTGCGCCCAGCTTATAAAGATAGATTTTAAGGAAATTCCACAGTAAGTTTTTTTTTTGAAAATTAACTTACCTTAAGTCATTTGCCAAATAGTTTACTAGCTCAGCGATATTGTTGGTATTCATCACATGCATCTTCAACATTTGAAAGTATTTGGTCTTTGCCAAAATCCCAAATTCCTTCTTATTGATGATATTATTCAGAATCAGACTTCTAATCTATAGAATGACAAGTATCATTAAGATCAGACTTCTAATCCATAGAATGACAGGTATCAAGCCTTTATTCAATATCGAAACATTTCTGACAACAGGAAGCCCAATTAGCACTGCATTGTGACTGCACCTCCTTTTTGAGGGGGTAAAAAGGGAAAGGAGGCCTGTCAGCATCAGTCAATAAATAAAGTAATTGTTGTCGTGCACTTTGAGACTTTTTATGAGGAAGATCTGTTTTCAATTAAAAGTACTTAAGGCTACACATTTTCCATGGAGCACAGCAGTCAACAAGACGCTCAGGGTCCCTGCCTTTTAAAAAATTTACTGAGGTTTTAATAAAAGCAAAATACTTCTATATATAAACAAACAGCTAGACATAGCAGTTTTCAGCTTACTCTTGGTTTGGGGAAATGACTACCTTCTAGTATCAAAATTTCCATAGCAAAAAGGAGATGAAATTGCCTCTTACTTGATGCGAAAATCCTGCTAGCTGGCCCGTCTTCATATGCTCTTCTAATTGCTTTAAAATAACCTGAGGGTCACACGAACCCAGAAAATTCTAGAGAAAAATCAAAGCAGAATTAATAGAAAAGTGTTATTATTTATTCCAACAGCAAGAGCTGTTGATCAGGTAATTTGTTGTTCTAAGTGCCAAAAGAAATCTATTTAAATACTGAAACGCTGAACATCAAGGAATGAGTGTATGAATGATGAAAAGGGGAAAAAGTCAATGACAAGAACAGATGGCTTTTAAAAATGTAATTAATAAAGCAAATGACAAATAAAAAATATGCATGTTAAGCTGGGCGCAGTGGCTCATGCCTATAATCCCAACACTTTGGGAGGCCAAGGCCAGTGGATTGCCTCAGGTCAGGAGTTCGAGACCTGCCTGGCCAACATAGCAAAACCCTGTCACTACTAAAAATACAAAAGTTAGCCGGGCATGGTGGCGGGAGCCCGTAATGTCAGCTACTTGGGAGTCACTTGAACCCGGGAGGGAGGTTGCAGTGAGCTGAGATTGTACCACTGGACTCCAGTCTGGGTGACAGAGAGAGACTCTCAAAAAACAAAATACAAAAAACAAACAAACAAACAAAAAAGCATGAATGCATGCATGTTCATTTATGTAGATCTCTATCTACTGGTATGTTTACCTGCAGGGAAGATAACTGTAAAACATTCCAAAATGCTTTGTTCTACTTGTTCTCTATTATAAAGGAAATGAGAGTTATTTTTAAAAGTTCTGTCCCCAAAATGCTTGTGGCTCCTTCTGATGGGCACCCACACATAAAATCTGACTCTCCCCCTCTTTTTTTTTTTTTAGACGGAGTCTTGCTCTGTCGCCCAGGCTGGAGTGCAGTGGCGCAATCTCGGCTCACTGCAAGCTCCACCTCCCGGGTTCACGCCATTCTCCTGCCTCAGCCTCTCCGAGTAGCTGGGACTACAGGCGCCCGCCACCACGCCCGGCTAATTTTTTTGTATTTTTTTTAGTAGAGACGGGGTTTCACCGTGGTCTCGATCTCCTGACCTCGTGATCCGCCCGCCTCGGCCTCCCAAAGTGCTGGGATTACAAGTGTGAGCCACCGCGCCCGGCCTCTCTCCCCCTCTTTTATCTCCACATTCAATTGCTAAGTCAGCTGCCTTCCTTGTAGCCTTCTCGTCTTGTTCAAGTTCATTACCAGACCCTAACATAGGTACTTAACCCTCAAGCCTTCCCTACCTATGCACAAGGTTGCTATGAAGAGATCAAGTGGGATAAAATTCTACTGAAATGCAACAGCTTCCCAAGAGTTTCACTTCTTGTCCCCTCCTCTGACCAAGCCTACATGGGTTAATGGGTTATTCCTTTTAAAATAATTCCTTCATCATTTCAGTTTGCTGTTCTAAAATAATCACTTGTTTCCCCACTGATAGACAATAAGGCCCAAACCCCTTGTAAGACATCCCTCAGCTGGACCTTAATCTATCTTTCAGTCTTACCTCCCACTAAGCCCCCATACAAGCTTCACACATATCTGATCTATTCATGCTTTATTATAGGTTTGCTAAAATGAAAATGCGACCTTTTGCAAGGGACATGCAGGATTAGAACTTCTATTTCCTTGGCAGCCCAGAGGAATCATATGTACGATACCTTAATTTGCTGGTGTCTTTTCTCTGAGTGGGGCATGAGCATCAGACAAGCTAATGCAAAAGCCGGAAGTTCTAATTGGATATACTGCCTGGCGACTCCGATCAGGTCAAGATCATCTGAGACTGGACATCTTCGAGAGAGAGCATTAATTAGCTAATAATATGTCAGATTCACTAGATTATATTGGCCTTTCTAGCTTTCCATAGTCATCTACTTGTCCAGGTTTTCAATAATTTTAAACACTAAAGTGCTGGTGCATGACACATACTTAGGAATGAGTAACACGAGTCTTTGACGGCATTCTACACAGAATAAAAGAATTTACACACGAGAACACGGTACTGTTTGCTACCATGATTATGTCTGAAAGCCTACAGATGTCTAAAGATAGGCTTCTAAATTCTCAGAAGACTCAAAACCTTTTTTTTGAGAAACAGTCTAGCTCTGTCACCCAGGCTGGAGTACAATGGCATGATCTTAGCTCACTGCAACCAACACCTCCCGGGTTCAAGCGATTCTCCCTCCTCAGCTTCCTGAGTAGCTGGGATTACGGGCATGCGCCACCATGCCCCGCTCATTTTTATACTTTTAGTAGAGACGGGGTTTCACCACGTTGGCCAGGCTGGTCTTGAACTCCTGACCTCAAGTGATCCACTCGCCTCAGACTCCCAAAGTGCTGGGATTACAGGTGTGAGTTGCCGCATCCAGCCAGAAGACTCAAAATATATGCGACAATGCTGTATGATTTAGGGTAGTCACCAAAAGTACTCTATGCTCACACAGTAGGTACTCATTTTAGAGAATGCTCAGTTTACTAGTTGCACAACAAATGGGAAGTAGACATTGTAAAAATAATCAAGATATTTTGGTATAAAAACAAGTGTTGGCCGGGCATGGTGGCTGAAGCCTGTAATCCCAGCACTATGGGAGGCCGAGGCAGGTGGACCATGAGGTCAGGAGATCGAGACCATCCTGGCTAACACGGAGAAACCCCGTCTCTACTAAAAATACAAAAAATTAGCCAGGCATGGTGGTGGGCGCCTGTAGTACCAGCTACTCAGGAGGCTGAGGCGGGAGAATGGCATGAACCCGGGAGGCGGAGCTTGAAGTGAGCCGAGATCATGCCACTGCACTCCAGCCGGGGTGACAGAGAGAGACTGTGTCTCAAAAAAAAAACCACACAAACAAACAAACAAAAAAAAAAACAAGTGTTGCCAGGCGCAGTGCCTCACACCTGTAATCCCAGCAATCTGGGAGGCCATCTCTACTAAAACTACAAATATTAGCCGGGCCTGGTGGTGCGTGGCGCGTGCCTGTAATCCCAGCTACTCGTGGGATGGCTCATGCCTGTAATCCCAACACTTTGGAAATTCCATCTCTACTAAAAATACAAAAATTAGCCAGCCATGGTGGCATGTGCCTGTAATCCCAGCTACTCAGGAGGCTGAGGCAGGAGAATCGCTTGAATCTGGGATGTGGAGGTTGCAGTGAGCCGAGGTTGTGCCACTGCACTCCAGCCTGGATGAAAGAGCAAGACTCCATCTCAAAACAAAAAACAAAAAAACAAGTGTTATGCTTAACTTCCTAACAAAAAGGAATTACTCATAAGAGATATCTATTAGAAGGGAATCTTATAAGCAACAAACTTTTTTTTTTTTTGGTAGAACAAATATTTTACTTACTCGAGGACAGCAATGAGACTCTCAGAACAATCTGACAGCTGATCAGGACTTAAAGGACAAGAGGCTGAAGATAAAAAAAAAAAAACAACAACCATGATATACACACACTTAACTATAAAATGCTGTAGCCAATGTTTCAGAGGAGAGTGAAATACCTGAAAGCAGTGGTATCTGTATCACACGCTGCCACGCTTTGCTGAAGTAGGGAACCTGTGAAAACAAGTCCACGTTTGGGATATTCATGTTAAGGATATTACAAACTCTCTTTAATTTGCAGTCTAGGCCAGGTGCAGTGGCTCACACCTATAATCCCAGCACTTTGAAAGGCTGAAGCAGGTGAATCACTTGAGGTCAGGAGTTCGAAACCAGCCTGGCCAACATGGCAAAACCCCGTCTCTACTAAAAATACAAAAATTAGCCAGGCATGGTGGTGCATGCTTGTAATCCCAGCTACTCGGGAGGCTGAGACACAAGAATCCCTTGAACCCGGGAGGCGGAGGTTGCCTGGGCGACAGAGCGAAACTCCATCTCAAAAAAGATATTATGAACTCTCTTTAAATTGCAGCCTAAATGTTCTGAAATTAGATAATGGTGATGGTTGTACAATTTTATGAATATACCAGAAACTACTTGATTGTATACTTTCAAAAGCATGAATTTTACAAGTGAATTGTATCTCAACAAAAAAATTAGATAGATTGCTATGTGCTGACATGGAACACTCTCCAGAGGCCACTGTTAAATGGTCACAAAACTGTACATTTATAGTTTATATTCCAGATGACTAAAATCATAAGCTGATATCTCCCTGTTTGAGATGATTAAGGTTCTAGCATAATGTTCTTCATAACTGTATCTTTCAGGATCTCACTATACAGTCCTGGCTGATTCATTATTGTTCCATTTGGCAAAAAGTCAGAACCCAACTCAGAAAAGAAAATTAATCCTTAGCCGGTTATGTGCCAGGGCCACAGGAAAGGAGGAAGGGGACAAGAGAAAGAATTTCAAGAAGGTGAATAAGGAAAGAACATTGGCCAGGCGCGGTGGCTCACACCCGTAATCCCAGTACTTTGGAAGGCCAAGGCAGGAGGATTGTTTGAGCTCAGGAGTTCTAAGACCAGCCTAGGCAACATAGCAAGACCTCCATCTCTATATATTTAAAGAAAAAAAAGAGGAAAGAAAATGTAAACTTCCATCAATAGAGGAGTGGTTAAGTAACTTCGGGTATATTTTACCACATATTCTGGAGAATAATCAAGCATTAAAAATAATAAAATACCTCAAAAGGCTTAACATAGAGTTACTGTAAGACCCAACAAGCCCACTCCTAGGTATACACTCAAGAGAAATGAAAACATGTTCAGTGAAAACTTGTACACAAATGTTCATAGCAGCATTATTTGTAATGACCAAAAACAGAAACTCAAATGTTTATCAACTGGCAAATGGATAAATAAAAGTGGTATATCCATATAATGGAACATTATTTGGCAATAAAGACGAATGAAGTTCTGATCCATGCTACAATGTGGATGCTGAGTGAAAGAAGCCGGACACAAAATCCCACATAGTGTGGGATTCCGTTGATATAAAATGTCCAGAATAGGCAAATCCACGGACACTAAGTAAATTAGTGGTCACTGGGGACTGGAGGGAGTAGGGAATGGGGAATGATTGCTAATGGATATGAATTTTCTTTTTGGGGTGAGGAAAATGTTCTGGAATTAGATAATGGTGGGGCTGTACAACTTTGTGCATATACCAAAAACTACTTCATTGTGTACTTTAAAAGGTAGGGCTGGGCGCGGTGGCTCACGCCTGTAATCCCAGCACTTTGGGAGGCCGAGGCGGGTGGATCATGAGGTCAGGAGATCAAGACCATCCTGGCTAACACGGTGAAACCCTGTCTCTACTAAAAATACAAAAAATTAGTAGGGCGTGGTGGCGGGAGCCTATTGTCACAGCTACTTGGGAGGCTGAGGCAGGAGAATGGCTTGAACCCAGGAGGCAGAGCTTGCAGTGAGCCGAGATGGCGCCACTGCACTCCAGCCTGGGCAACAGAGCGAGACTCCATCTCAAAAAAAAAAAAAAAGGATAAATTTTACATGTGAATTGTATCTCAATAAAACAATTAGATAGATCTACATGTGCTGATATGGAACAATCTCCAGAGACCATTGTTATGTGAAAACAACACTTTGTTTAGAATATGATTGCATTTATGTGTGCAAAAATGCATATATACACTGTAGATATGCACACACATGCATACGTGCCTGTAAAACAGGAAATCTCGGCCGGGTGTGGTGGCTCACGCCTGTAATCCCAGCACTTTGGGAGGCCACGAGGCGGGCGGATCACAAGGTCAGGAGATCGAGACCATCCTGGCTAACACAGTGAAACCCCGTCTCTATTAAAAATACAAAAATTAGCAGGGCGTGGCAGCATGCGCCTGTAGTCCCAGCTACTCAGGAGGCTGAGGCAGGAGAATAGCGTGAACCCAGGAGTCAGAGCTTGCAGTGACCCGAGATCGCACAACTGCACTCTAGCCTGGGCAAGAGCGAGACTCCATCTCAAAAAAAAAAAAAATTAGGAAATCTCTAGAATACATAGGAAATTGTAAGCAGCTGTTCCCTTAGGGAGATAATTATGAAGGGAAACAGTAAGGGGGAATTTTCATGTTTTACTCAGCATATTTCTATATTGTCCTAATTTATTAAACAAAGAATAAATTATATATTTCTACGTAATATATATTATGATTATATGGGTACACAACTTATGTGAAATGTAGAAAAGATGAACAAGCCAGGGTACCTGACGTGAAAGATCTTCAAAGTCTGTGAGGGGCAGTCCAACATGTAATTAAAATTAATTATATGGTGACAAAAGTCAGAGTGGAGCCAAAATGTCTTGAGAGCATAAATAAAGATGTGACTTGTGAGGCCCCGAAAACTCAGGAAAACAGTATCTTAAGGAGGTGATGTGAGCTGAGTATTAACAGGTCCAGGCACAACTTTAATCATCCTACAGCTGATCAGTTCTGTTTCTTCTTTCTTTATTTTAGGGAAAGGATCTAGCTCTGTTCCCCAGGCCAGAGCTGGAGTGCAATGGTGCAATCATGGCTCACTGTAGCCTCAAACTCCTGGGCTCAAGTGATCCTTCCACCTTGGCCGCCCAAAGCGTTGAGATTACAGGAAGTGAGCCACTGTACTTGGCTCAGTTCTGTTATTTACGAAGGAGCTGACTGCTTAATCCCGTGTCCCCAGCAGTCACAAGGCCAGAAAGTATAAAGACTAAATTCAATAAAATTTATTTTAAAAAACTACATACCTGCCATAAAGAATGGATACTGGAAATGGCTTTTAAAACTTTCCTTAGATAACCAATCTGTAAAAAATTAAAAATAAAAAAGTTCTAAAGATCACCAAAATGGAAAATTTCAATGTGAAATACCAGATGTTAAAGTTCCAGAAGAAGTACTGGTAAAACTTTATCTTCCATGATAACGGCCAGAGAAGTTCACTTACAAGTTCATAAATATCAAAAAAGGCTAGGGAACCTTCCATTTGCTTCCAGTGAAATTTATGTCATTTTGGATTTTGCACTCTCTGGCCCAACACCAAGTTCTTTAAGTTTGGCATGAACTCAGTGAGAGTGACTGTGTTTTCAGCATAAATCTGTTCCATAACAAGTATCAATCCAAAATGTGTAGGGGATGCTGTGCAAAAGCTTTCAAATATACTTAGTCGAGGGCATTGAGTCTTACTTACCACATTGAAACCCAGAAGCTTTTGCAAGAGTCCATTCCAAAGCTGCAAGTCATAGATTTTGTATTCTAAACACAGCTCAGTCACCAATCTTACTGCCTGAAGCCAAAAAAAGAAAAAAAATCATGCTGTTCCAAGACACCAGTAAATCAAGCCATCTTTGGAAAAGTAGGGCAGCTTAATACAAAATATGCTGCTTTTTTTTTTTGAGATGGAGTCTCACTCTGTTGCCCAGGCTGGAGTGCAGTAGCATGATCTCAGCTCACTGCAACCTCCGCCTCCTGGGTTCAAGAGGTTCTCCTGCCTCAGCTTCCTGAGTAGCTGGGATTACAGGCGGCCGCCATCATGCCTGGCTAATTTTTGTATTTTTAGTAGAGACGGGATTTCACCATGTTGGGCAGGCTGGTCTCGAACTCCTGACCTGAAGTGATCTACCTGCCTCGGCCTCCCAAAGTACTGGGATTACAGGCATGAGCCACTGCGCCCAGCCACAAAATATGCTTCTAATCTGTGAATGTCTGTCGAAGGCCCCCATCTTTCTAATGAAAGACATGATAAAAAAGGGATTATTTTTTTGCTGTCATGGACTCAGACACCACCTCGGATGTCTCCCCCTTTCTTTCTTCTATTGAAAAAGTTTGCCTGTTGGACCAGAAAACCTTCCTGCCCCAGCCTCCAACTGCCTCAGAGGCTAAATTCCCATAGGCAACTAAGAGGAAGAGAAACGATATCCTCTCTCTACCGGACAGTCTCCTCTCCCTGTCCAGATAAGGACAGATAAGCCGTGGAAGGGATTACAAAAGTGTTCTCTCTGGTTGGCAGGGATGACTTTAGCTGGTGGGCTTTAAGGCAAAAGAGGTAAAAGGACCTTCCACATTGGCTTATCCATCCACACGCTGGGACAGGAGAGTAGAAAGGTCTCAGAGCAGTAGAGTTGTTCAGGGATACAGACTGTTCCTGGGTCGGGTGCGGTGGCTCATGCCTGTAATCCCAGTACTTTGGGAGGCCCAGGTGGGTGGATCACCTGGTCAGGTGTTCAAGACCAGCCTGACCAATATGGTGAAACCTCGCCTCTACTAAAAATACAAAAATTAGCCAGGTGTGGTGGGCGGGCCCCTATAATCCCAGCTACTTGGGAGGCTGAGGCTTGAACCTGGCAGATGGAGGTTGCAGTGAGCTGAGATCACACCACTATACTCCAGCCTGGGCAACAGAGCAAAACTCCGTCTCCAACAACAACAACAAAAGACTATTCCTGGTTTTCTCTTTCAGGATTCTGAGTAGGGGCAGGGAATTGGGAATGCGGCAGTGAGGTGTACCTACCATGGACTCGTGGCTGTGGTTTTTCCACAGACCCTTAATCATTCCTTCTTTAGGACTGTTGCAAAATAATTCATATGTGATGGGGATATTCAAAGTCTCAAATGATGCCAGAAAAGTTATACATTTCAAATAAGATCTGGAAAACAGAAACGTTTCTAAGAATCATTCTCATAGGCCACATTTACATTTAAAATAAAAACTACCATATGGAAATATTAGGCCAGTTTGTTTTAAAAGTCCATTTCGGACTTCCAAATATATTCAATGAATATATAATAACATTAGATAGAAATCAATTTGAACAAGATAAATAAAACATTCAGTTTCTAAATGCCTCCAAGAAACGATGGAAACAAGACGTTCTCAAAGCCCTATTTTCCCTTTGCCAAAATGTCAAGGATATTCAAGGCAACAGAACTGTATTCACACAGCTACTCTACTACGCTCTTCTGAATTCAGGGCTTAAAAGGTACAGCTCCAAAAAATGATCTGTTTCCTATTTTTTAATACAATTTAAACATTTCTACTTACTTCACTTCTTCAATGGGTTTTTTAAAGAGAGATTCTATAGTTTCCTTGTCAGCCAAATAGAAGAGACACTGAAGAGCTCGAGTTCTATGGGCAAAAGTTAACTGATGCATACCTAGTGTCTGCAAAACCAAAAGAGGTTTGGAGAGTTGAACACCTGCACATTGTAGCTGGGTAAATGAGTTTCAACATAGGCAACATAAACAACGTCATTATTTTAAAATATAAAGTCAATCTCTACAATTATGGAATGCACTGTGTGTAACAGTGGTTCTTAACATGTGGCCCATGGACCCCTGAAGGGGCATTCCTGAGACTCCTTCAGGAGGGAAAGGGTCAAAGCTGTTTTCATGATACTAAGATGTTATTTGCCTTTACACTGTGTTGATATTTGCACTGACTGTGCAAAAGCAATGGTGGGTGAAATTGCAAGCAGAATGGAGGCAGGGCCCCCAACTGTTGTTGCAGCCCTTGTATTTACAGGCATGCCCTGGCAGTATTGAAAACCAAAGACATGGCTGGGCACAGTGGCTCACGCCTGTAATCCCAGCACTTTGGGAGGCCGAGGCGGGTGGATCATGAGGTCAGGAGTTCAAGATCAGCCTGACCAACATGGCGAAACCCACGTCTCTACTAAAAATACAAAAATTAGCCGGGTGTGGTGGCACGTGCCTGTAATTCCAGCTACTCAGGAGGCTGAGGCAGAAGAATCACTTGAACCCGGAGGCGGAGGTTGCAGCGAGCTGAGATCGCGCTATTGCACTACTCCAGTCTGGGCGACAGAGTGAGACTCTGTCTCAAAAAAAAAAAAAAAAAAAAAAAAAAGAAAAAGAAAAAGAAAACCAAAGACAAATTTCACTTAATGTTCTTGATGGGCCGGGTGCAGTGGCTCACGCCTGTAATCCCAGCACTTTGGGAGCCCGAGGTGGGTGGATCACCTGACGTCAGGAGTTCGAGACCAGCCTGGCCAACATGGTGAAACCCTGTCTCTACTAAAAATACAAAAATTAGCCAGGCGTGGTGGCAGGTGCCTGTAGTCCCAGCTACTTGGAGGCTGAGGCAGGAGAATCACTTGAACCTGGGAGGCGGAGGTTGCAGTGAGCCAAGATTGTGTCACTGCTCTCTGACCTGGGTGGCAGAGCAAGACTCCATCTCAAAAAAAAAAAAAAAAAAAAAAAAAAAGAATGTTCTTGATGAAGTAGTAAAAATTAATTTTACTAAATCTCAACTTTTGGATCCACAGTTGGCCCCCATTTCCGTGGGTTCTGTATTCATGGAATCAACTAACAGTGGATCGAAAACATTCAAGAAAAAAAAAAATTCCACAAAGTTCTAAAAACCAAACATGAATTTGCTGCAGGCCAAGTACTACACTGAATCCATGAGGATGAAGTGATTTGCAGGCACTGTTATAAGTAACCTAGAGATGATTTAAGGTATATAGGAGGATGTATGTAGGTGACATGCAAATACGACACCATTTTATATAAAAGACTTGAGCGTCGTCAGATTTTGGTATCCTTGGGGGTCCTGGAACCAGTCCTCCCACAGATACGGAGGGATTACTGTATATCATACTAATGTGAATTCCCATTTGAATACATGCTAATACTAATTAATGGGGAGTGCACATAAGGCAGACTGTAAGGAAAAGCATGTACACAGCTGAGCTGTGAGCCGCACTAGCCACCTTTCATGGAATACCATTTTTAGGTCATAAGTCTTTATATGTAGAGAAAATAAGGGGAGGCTTTTTCCTTTTTGTCACGGACTTTAAAATCAGCACCTCAGACTTCCTTTTCTTCCTTTCCTCTGAGAATTATTTGCCTACTGCCTCCACCCCCTTCTCCTCTCTCTGCTCCAACTGCCTCAGAGGACATTTCTATAGGCAAGAACCTGAAGCTAAAGGTCATGTTGCCGTTAGGGGAAATTGCAAGTTCAATCTAGCTAGAATTTAGTGGGCAGAAGGGGTGGTCTGACTAGAGCACGCAGCCGGATTAGGCCTTGGTGGAGACTTGTTCGTGGCCAGTTTGTTTGGCTCCTGGCTTCAGGAATGTGGACTGACCAGGGAGTTAACCACTGTGAATGCAGACAGCCAGTGGAAACTGTCAATAGGTGCACCATTCAGCACGCTAAGGAGATGTTACAGAGGCCAGCACTAAATGGAGCATGGTGCAAAAGACAATGCTTGCTTAGGAGATGAGATAGACTTTGAATACATATGTACGTGAGCATTATCTGAATCATCTGTTAATGCAATCAAGCATGGTAAATAAACAGGAAAAAAATGTTAAGCTGAGATGCACAGAAGAGTTTGGATTAAGTTTCTAGAGCTTACGGTTGTAGTTGATGTTGCAAATACAAACAGCATTCTTGAACTATAATCAATTGGACGAGACAGGAGGAGATACTGCACTCTGGAAAAAAATTTTTAATTAGTTATTTTTTAATTTAGTGATGGATTACCAAAACAATAGACTTATCTTTCTATCCATGGAACAGTCATTAGACAACTCAAGGGCAGATCAGAAGGATAATGGGTCAATGACATTTGTGCTTCCCCCTTTAAAGAATGCTTAATCTTTTCTTGAGTTCTTTCATTGCTAAAGATGATAATATATGCAATAAATGCCAGGCTTCAGCCTCCTCATCTATAGAATGGCTAGTCAATCTCTGATCCCTTAAATTTTATTTAAGAAATTAATACAAACTGTAGCTGTAAAGTCCCTTGAATGCTACACATGGGGAATTCTGTGTTTGGTATGCAGGACCTTGTTAGCAGCCCATTTCAACCTCTAGACTCAAGGCAGGCTGATCCCTCTCCGGGAAGGGAAGATGAATCAGGCCAGCTGGAGGAGGGGTGGGCAGAGCTTTTAGTGGAAAAAGCAGCACGTTATGAACTTTGCATTAAGTAGCCTTTTGGGATTTCCTTTTTCTCTCCTCTCTTTAAATCGCTTCCCTCCAAGACTTTCCACGTGGCTAGTTCAGGTAGACATACCAGGAGCTATCTTTTGTTAGAACAAAGGTGGCCTTTCCCTTAAAAGACTAAATGAGGCCAAGGTGGGGGTCCAGAGGGAAAGAGGGCATGGTATGGGTGGTTTAGGAGAGCTCTGCTTGCTGCAAACTAGAAGGAATCCGTTTCTTGGGGTTGTTTTTCCATGTCTTTTCTATCAGCTCTCCGAGGCTGAGGCCGGACATAGGGCCTCCCAGGCCACTTGGCTTACTTTTGGTTTAGGCTAGAAAGACAAAAAGTTGGCTGGCATGTGAGCCACCAATGCTCCCTTATCCATGCCTGTGCCAGGCATCATTAATGGATTGCCACATTCGTTCTGACTTGAGCCCAGATAGAGTCTTCTCAAGAATACAAGCCATAACCAATCAGACCTAGCACATTAGATAAAAATCAATGTGCCTTTCTAGGCCTCAGTCATAGGTTAGAAGAGCAAAAAGAATCTGGTGGCCCATATCTGAACCAACCCAGTTTAGCATGGTAAGAGAACATAAAAGGGTCTGGGGCCAAAGTCCTAGCTAAGAGTTTTCTTCTGCTTGAGAGGCATCTTCCAGTTAAAGGTGTGCTAGGAACACTCGCCGTTGTAGGAGTTCAGACATTCTAGATCTTGGCTGGCTCTGATGTTTTCCACTGCAGACTCCTAGCCATGTATTAGTGAACTGATTCATCTCATAGACTCTGACCCCAGTTTTATCAAGAAAGCCCTTTAAAAAAATCAACTGCTGAAAAACGTACTGGTAAGATTTCTATTTTGCATCACGATACAGGTGAATATAAGGAAAAGAGTACCTTCGTAGGGCTTCGTCTTCTTGAAGTTCAAATAATTCTGATGGTTTCTTTGAAAAGGTAGGAAAAAAAGGTCAAAAACTGAAAAAGTTTATGACTAAACAAACATTCATCTCTCTGAAAATCTATTAGATAAAAAAACCTAATATACAATATTATGTTTACATAGAAAAATTATAACATAAATTACTTTATGAAAAGATTTTTGCTTAAATGATGGGTCTACTCATATTTGTTTACTCAACAAATATTCACTGAGCACTTACTATATGATAGGCACAATTCTAAGTATATAGATTGCCTGAGTAAATAAAGCAAATGTTCCTATCTTCCTGGAGCTGACATGCATTGGATTTTTATTTTGATTTATTTTTATTTTTGGAGACAGGATCTTGCTCTGTCACTCAGGCTGGAGTACAGTGGCACAACCACGGCTCACTGCAGCCTCAACCTCCTGTGCTCAAGCAATCCTCTTGCCTCAGCCTCCCAAGTAGCTGGGACCACAGGTGCATACCATGGCACGTGGCTAATTTTTTAAATTTTTGTAGAGATGGGGGTCTCATTATGCTGCTCAGGCTAGTCTCAAACCCCTCATCTCAAACAATCCTCCCACCTCGGCCTCCCAAAGTGCTGAGATTACAGGCATGAGCTACCTTGCCCAGCCCCGTATTAGATAATTTGTAAAGGGAAAAGACTCCATGAATTTTAAATGAGTCATTTGTTAATTCAGTATATATCTATTGGGATTTACAAAGTACTGTACTATCTGCTATGTATACATGCAGTTTCTGGCCTCAAGGAACTTTTAGTGTGTACCTTGAACTTACATATAAGTTAAAACATCTGTAAAGGCTGGTTTCTAAAAGTCAATCACATATTCTACGTGGCCAAGATATGTTTCTAACTCCTGTTTCCACTGAAGCACAGTCCATGCTCTTGGTAAATACTTTTAAAATCCTTGTTGAATCAAACGCCAAATGATATAAAAATTGCTAATTAAAAACCTAATGGTGGCTGGGTGCAGTGGCTCACACCTGTAATCCCAGCACCTTGGGAGGCCGAGGTGGGTGAATCACCTAAACTCAGGAGTTCGAGATCAGCCTGGGCAACATGGCGAAAACCCATCTCTACTAAAAATACTAAAAAAATTAGCTGGGCACAGGTAATTTTTTAAAAGTAGCTGGGACACCTGCAGTCCCAGCTACTCTGGAGACTGAGGCATGAGAATCACTTCAGCCAGGGAGGCGGAGGCTGTAGTGAACTGAGATCATGCCACTGCTCTAGCCTGGGTGGCTGAATGAGACCCTATCTCAAACAAACAAAGAAACAAAACCCTGATGTCATATACACTATTTGTTTACAAATAGATTTTGTTCCCCCAAGAATATCTGCCTAGGTGGATGTAGGAATTATAGAATCTACCTCAAGTTCTGCCTGAAAATTCAGAAGAAATGATACAGAAGATCTGGATTTGCTGAAACCTATCTTAAATTTTAGATGTTAATGATGCTATTTCTTAAAAACTGACATTATGTGCTTTCTGGTGTGATCGTTTGAAAGTAATCCATCACCTATACGGTATTCTTGCCAAAAGCACATAACCTGAATCAAATCACAAGAAACATTAGCAGACCCAAAATGAAATATTTTATAAACCAACTGGCCTGTGCTCTTCAAAAACATCAATAAATCAGGTGTGCAGGGGTAGAGGAAAGGAGCTGGAAGAGGAATGGAATGTTGTATCATCCTAAAATATTTCCTCTAATAATTACAAAAGGAAAAATAGTAATTATGGAGTAGAGAAACAGACAACACCTTAACCAAGTTATCTAAATTAACATCACCTGTGAGGGCAAAAGGACCTCATGTGCCTCCAAATGTCATACCCTGAGGAGGGCACAACACAACTTATGCAGTATGATGCAAAAAATAAGTAATTTGAATATTATCATGAGGCAGTATTAGACAAGCCCAAATTGGAGGGCAGCTTATGAAACAGCTGGATTTCACTCTTCAAAAATGTCAATATCATAAAAGACAAGAAAAAGTCACAGAACTGTTATAGATTAAAACAGACTAGAGGCCGAGCACAGTGGCTCATGCCTGTAATATACCAGCACTTTGGGAGGCCAAGGTGGAAGGAACATATGAGGCCAGGAGTTCGAGACCAGCCCAGCCAACATGGTGAAACCCCATCTCTACTAAAAGTACAAAAATTAGCTGGGCATGGTGGCGGGCGCCTGTAATCCCAGCTACTCGGGAGGCTGAGACATGAGACTCGCTTGAACCCAGGAGGTGGGGGTTGCAGTGAGCTGAGATTGTACCACTGCACTCCAGCCTGAGCAATGGAGCCAGACTCTGTGTCAAAAAAAAAACAAAAACAAAACATGACCAACAAATGCAAAGCATAGTCCTAGACAAGATCCTGGACCTGGGGGAGAAAACTACTATAAAAAACGTTATTAGGACAATTGGTGTAACTGTAAAATGGACCATAAATTCAATTATATCACCATTAAATTTCTGATTTTGAAAATTACATTATGGTTGGATTAGAGAAAATCCTGTTCTTGGGAAATACACCCTTAAAATATTCAGGGGGCAAGGGGGTATGCCACATGCAATTTACTCTCCAATGGTTCTGAAAAATATTATGAGTGTATCAGTTATAGAGGAGAGATGAAGCAAATATGGCAAAATGTTAAAAATTCATGGATCTGGGTGAAAGGTGTATATAGGAATTCTTTTTTTTTTTTTTTTTTTTTTACTATTTTTGCATTTTTGTGTACGTTTTAAATTATTTCAAAACAAAAAGTTAATCACATGAATCTGAGTAAAAGAACAGGCCATTTCTTTCATACAAGACAGCATCTGAAATCATCAATTGAAAGGTAAAACAGCCACAAAACAATATTTAAACAAAAAGTAAGCAACCTCAGGCCAGGCGTGGTGGCTCACGCCTGTAATCCCAACACTTTGGGAGGCCAAGACGGGCAGATCACCTGAGGTCGGGAATTCAAGACCAGCTTGGCCAACATGGTGAAACCCCATCTCTACTAAAAATACAAAAATTAGCTGGGCATAGTGGTGCACACCTGTAACCCCAGCTACTCAGGAAGCTGAGGAGGGAGAATCTCTTGAACTTCGGCAGAGATTGCTGAGATCACGCTACTGCACTCCAGACTGGATGACAGAGTAAGACTCTGTATCCAAAAAAAAAAAAAAGTAAACAATCTCTTTAAAACTTATTACATAACAGAGGGTAATAAAATGAACAAAAGCTCCAGACAGGCACAGTGGCTTATGCCTGTAATCCCAGCACTTTGGGAAATCGAGGCAGGAGGATCACTTGAGGCCAGGAGTTGAGACCAGCCTGGCCAACATAGTGAGAGACCCTGTCTCTACAAAACAAACCAAACAAAAAAACAAAACATTAGCCACACATGGTGATGCACACATGTAGTCCCAGCTACTCGGGAGGCTGAGGTGGGGAGGACTGCTTGAGCCTAGGAGTTCAAGTCTGCAGTAAGCCGTGATTGTGCCATTGCACTTGCCAGGGTGACAGAGCAAAACTCTGTCTTTAAAAAACAAACAAGAAGAGGCCAGGGGTGGTGGCTCACGCCTGTAATCCCAGCACTTTGGGAGGCTGAGGCAGGAGGATCACAAGGTCAGGAGTTCGAGGCTAGCCTGACCAACATGGTGAAACCCTGTCTCTACCAAAAATACAAAAATCAGCCAGGCGTGGTAGCGGGCGCCTGTAATCCCAGCTACTCGGGAGGCTGAGGCAGGAGAATCACTTGCACCCAGGAGGCAGAGGTTGCAGTGAGCCGAGATTGCGCCACTGCACTCCAGCCTGGGCAACAGAGCAAGACTCTGTCTCAAAAACAAAACAAAACAAAACAAACAAAGAAACTTCCTTCTTTGAAGAGTCTGTGCTCCTAATTAGAAGGCTGTATCATGTGGGATAAATATTTAGCCTTTGAGAAGAAGCCATCGGTGCATACTCAACTACAGATACTCTTGGGCAGCAAGTACTTACCTCACCAGGTTTTGTTGAAGGGCATAGCCATTTTTCCAACAACATGTCCCAGACTTTTTCCAAATTAATTTCATTGACTTCAGCTATTTCTTTAGCTGCTGCATGAATATCTAAGATATTAAAAATAAAGAATTAAAAGAAAAACTCAAGTTTTAAATACTTATATTGAATACTTGTATGTGTATGTGTATATATGCACACGCATACACATATAAGTATGTTTAAGTATATACATATATATGCATATGTAAGTAATAAATATGTACACGTACATATATACATAAAACTGGGAATCAAAATAATAGCTTTTCTTGGACAACAAAAAAATTGTTTTGTCCTCACCAGGATAATCTGTGCCAGATGAATTCTGAATTCTTTGATTGATGCTAGGATGTTCGTAGAGACTGACAATAAGATGTGCTGGCTTTCCGATCACTCTTAAATATTCCTCAGTGTTCAGCTTGTGGGCTATGAGCACAGCTTCTGTGCCCGAACGCCGGTACTGGATATGAAGCTTCTTCAACAAAGCCTCGGCTTTTTCACGTTTTTCATCCTTTTAAACAATTCCAAGCAAAAAAAAAATCTTACTTTGTAAGTCTCAGTTGAAACCAAGCATCCATCTTTATCAATCACAATCCCTCCCTTCCTCAGTTATGTTCCTAAGCATCTACATAAAGCCTTGGTCTTCTTTCTCCATTTTAGGCACCAGGGCAGCATGAGAAGATAAATTAAGCTAGTACAATTTAATTAGGAAGAAGAAAAGCCGCCAATCTGATAGTTCAGACACACCTGCGATGGGATATTCTGTAGCCATCTCTCAGCTAAATAAAGGCAGAATTTCAAAGCAGACATCTTGAAGGAACCTAAAATAAATAAATAAAGATTTATAGGCAAGTCTTAATCTTTTCAAGAAAATGTATTTTGGTCAAATTAGCAACTTTTTTAAAATTACAAAAATGCATACTCATGGCTGGGCACAGTGGCTCACATTTGTAATCCCAGCACTTTAGGAGGCCAAGGCAAGTGGATCGCCTGAGGTCAGGAGTTCAAGACCACCCTGGCCAACACGGAGAAACCCTGTCTCTACTGAACACACAAAAAATAGCTGGGCATGGTGGCGCACGCCTGTAGTCCCAGCTACTCAGGAGGCTGAGGCAGAGGTTGCAGTGAGCCAAGATCACGCCACTGCACTCCAAACTGAGCGACAGAGCAAGACTCCGTCAAAAAAAAAAAAAAAAAAAAAGTCCACCGAGGACCTCTCATCAGCTTCCATTCCTATTCTCTAGATTCTTATATGCCTTTAGGAGTTTTCTCTGTGTGTGTGTCTGTCTGTGTTCACACATGCATGCATGTGCATCTTAACCCTAATGGGTAATACCATACATATTCTAGTATAATTTGCTGTTCTCACTTCATATCTTGGATATCTTTCCAAATCAGCCCCATAATATTTCGTTCTATGAATACACCCTATTTTCTAACCAGTTCCTGACCTGAGCATTTTTTAAAAAGTCACTTTCAACTTTTGTTACAACCAAAAATGTAGCAGTAAGTGCCTATGCTTGTGCACCTGTTTGGTTATGTGAGACTATCTAAAGATTCCTTATTGAAAGTGTGATTGGGCCAGGTGCAGTGGTTCACACCTGTAATCCCAGCACTTTGGGAGGCCGAGGCGGGCGGATCACGAGGTCAAGAGATCAAGATCATCATGGCCAACATGGTGAAACCCTGTCTCTACTAAAAATACAAAAATTAGCTGGGCATGGTGGCGCGCACCTGTAGTCCCAGCTACTCGGGACACTGAGGCAGGAGAATCACTTGAACCCGGGAGGTGGAGGTTGCGGTGAGCCAAGATCATGCCACTACACCCCAGCCTGGCGACAGGGCAAGACTCCATCTCAAAAAAAAGAAAGTGTGATTGGATATTAGGAAGTACCCATCACTGCCTATTCCTAGCAATGGTCACACCGCAAAGAAGGCACAAGGACAAGCTGGAAATTGCCTGCCTCCCTGCCCGTGACCACTGCCCTTGAGTGTTTCATCATTCACCACAGTTAAGAGAGCAGGCACATACATTTGAAAACTACCATCCTGCTTCACCTTAAAGATGCAAAAAGAGTACTCTTTTTTTTTTTTTTGAACTACAATTTTAAAAGAAGAGCTCTTACCTTCAGGGATATCCTGGGCAAGGCTGATGGCAATAGCCACAGCCCACTCTGGGTTGACTATAGAGAGTAAGTAGGATTCGATGGTCTGTGTGATCTTAGTTATTTCCTTGTTAATCAGTGTTGAGGATTTAGCTTGTGTTAACTTCAGGAGCTTTGGCTTCAGTTTTTTTTCGAAAACATGTTTTGCCGTAGACACGTACAGAGTGTCCAGAGAGAACTTCAAAGAAAAGGAAGGTTATGGCTGAAGCACATATTCACATAGAAGGTTTTACATGAAAGCAGCAGAAAAATCTTCTATACGGGGTCAGAATTAATTACAGAATACAGAAATGTCTTACAACGTTTTAACCCATTACCTTCATTAATTTCGAAATTAAGAGCAATGTTGGGAAAGATTCTTCACTGAGTTCTGTAGCTAGAAAGGAAATGAGGAAAGTATGATTTGCTTAAGAAAAAAAATTTGGCTATCCAGTAAAATTCATAAAAAGTTAGTGAACACATACAGAGAATTTTCCAGAAGTTCTGTGCTGTGCCAAAGAATATCAGGTGAAAAGGCAGTCTAGTTTGGGCAGCTGATGGCAAAGTTATGACATGTTCCAACATATACTGATATTCTAGATCCACGGGAGGAGAAAGTCTTCTGTATGACTTCAGATGTTTCAGAATACTCAATGCCTATATTAAAATAAAAAACTTTTGTCCAGTAAGAGTAACCCAATCCTAAACTGTCACAAAATCATCTAACAGTATATCATCAAAAGTTTCCATTCCTGAGACCATCTTGTTTTCAGAAAGAGGATCAAAACCTTTTCTAGTATTCCCTTTAACATTATTCATCTAAACTATAATTTATATACAATGATTAAAGGAATCCTATGAGGAGAAACCACTGGTGCCTTGTTGCTGGTAGGATGTTTTGTAAATAAGAGCTTAACAGTTTGTTATCTGCTCTTCAAATAATTTGAGATATAATTCAAAATACTTGATTTCATTTTAAATATAGAGGCTACAGATCTAAACTAATTCTCTATGCTCTTATCTTTCTTATGTTTATATTTTATATTACGGAACTGTATAATCTTTTGAATTCATATATTTTCTTATATAATGTCTTATTAACATAATATTAAAATATTTCTAAAATATTAATTTCTAAAATCAAATTAAAAAGTATAAAAGCCACTATGACCAAAATTCAGAAACGATGAAGAAGTTAATGAAAGTACTGAGACACAATTGAGTAGGTCTTGGACCTACCCATTAATACACAGAGCTGACCTAACTCTCAGTCCCATGGCCTTTTTCACTTACTACATGGCAAATGTTGCCTTAATTCGTCACCATTAGTTCTGTAGTGACTTCATACTCTTCGACAGCAGGAGAGGTTATTTAAATCACCTCAAAACAGCAAAAAAAGGATGAAGTAATAAAATAGGAATGTCATGAAAATCTTTTTCCTTTTTTAAAGATTTGTAAAGATTTTCAAAGACCTAAAATAAACCACAGAGTTTAAAGGGAATTCAATGGATAATTTGGAAAGGCCCTGGATAATGATATGATTTATGATCCAAATAAAAGCAGAAAGATGATTTTTACATCTTTGATATATTTATACCTGATTAATATTAATATTGGTTATCTTTTCATCAGCTCGTTCTATAACTTTCAGGACAACTTCAATCATTTCATAGTCATAAGGATCCAACTGTATAAAAACAAAAATATATCAAAACTTGATAAGACTTTGCCATGTTGAAATTTCATTCAATTACAATCATCAGCACAGATTACAAATATAAAAATCTCACTGCACTACATTGTTAAATTAATTACTCCCTTAAAAATGAGCTAGAATCGGCCAGGCGCGGCGGCTCACGCCTGTAATCCTAGCACTTTGGGAGGCTAAGGTGGGTGGATCACGAGGTCAGGAGATCAAGACCATCCTGGCAAACATGGTGAAACCCCATCTCTACTAAAAACACACAAAAAAATTAGCCGGGCGTGGTGGCGGGCACCTGGAGTCCCAGCTACTCGGGAGGCTGAGGCAGGAGAATGGTGTGAACCCAGGAGGCGGAGCTTGCAGTGAGCCGAGATCACGCCACTGCACTCCAGCCTGGGCGACAGAGCGAGGCTCCATCTCAAAAGTAAATAAATAAATAAATATAAATAAAAAAATAAAGAGCTACAATTTTCTCACCTCTAAAATTACCTGTGAAGATAAACATACATGCTAAAAAAGGTCTCAAAGGCTGTTTTAAAAAACTGCACGAGGCAGTATTGTTTTAGTAAAGAAGGATGCTTTTGCCTGTAATCCCAGCACTTTGGAAGGCCAAGGTGGGTGGATCACCTGGGGTCAAGAGTTCAAGACCAGCCTGGCCAACAGGGTGAAACCCCATCTCTACCAAAAATAAAAAAATTAGCTGGGTGTGGTGGCATGCACCTGTAGTCCCAGCTACTTGGGAGGCTGAGGCAGAAGAATCACTTGAACCTGGGAGGTGGAGGTTGCAGTGAGCTGAGATCACACCACTGCTCTCCAGGCTGAACAAAAGAACCAGACTAAGTCTCAAAAAAAAGAAGGAAGCTCTTAAGATACTAAAAGCATAGAAAGGGTAGGGGTATGGTCAAAATTTTATAAGATTTTGAAATTAAAGTTCCATTTCTTTCATTTACTATGGGAAAATTAGAACAGAAAGAAACTGATCCTTTTCTTAGAAATGACATGAGTAAAACTGTGGGCCTCCAAGCAAGTTTCTCAAAGGATTCTGTTTTAGCTCTAACTATATACTATAGCGCAAGAATTAATTGTGTGGCATATATACATATTAACATAAAAAGAAAGGAAGTCAGGCTGGGTACGGTGGCTCATGCCTGTAATCCCAACACTTTGGGAGGCTAAGGCAGGCGGATCACCTGAAGTCAGGCATTTGAGACCAGCTGGGCCAATATGGCGAAATTCTGTCTCTACTAAAAATACAAAAATTAGCCGGCGTGGTGGTGCGTGCCTGTAGTCCCAACTACTCAGGAGGCAGAGGCAGAAGAATCGCTTGAACCCAGGAGGCGGAGGTTGCAGTGATCCGAGATCGTGCCATTACACTCCAGCCTGGACAACGGAGTGAGATTTCACATCAAAACAACAACAACAACAAAAAACAACAAGGAAGTCTTCTCTTTGTTCTTTGTTTCTTTCTACCCACACACCATTACTTTTTTCCTTTTTATTTTTGAGACAGAGTCTCGCTCTATCTATCACCCAGGCTGGAGTGCAATGGTGCAATCACAACTCACTGCAGCCTTGACCTCCTGGGCTCAAGCAATCCCCCACCTTCAGCTTCCCAAATAGCTGGGACTACAGGCACGTACCACTAGACCTAGCTAATTAAAAAAAATTTTTTGTAGTGACAAATTCTTACTATGTTCCCCAGGCTGGCCTACTTTTTAAATGACAACAAAAGTCGTGTGAAAAACATTGAACAAAGTGGGAAGATGAAATATTGTACCTAGAAAATTTGAGCAATCTATGTAATTTTTGGCTGAATTACAAGCAAAATATAAAACTGAAATATTTATTTCAGGCTTAAAATTTTATTTCCAGGCTGGGCGCCGTGGCTCACACCTGTAATTCCGGCACTTTGGGAGGCTGAGGCAGGTGGATCACCTGAGGTCAGGAGTTCATGACCAGCCTGACCAACATGATGAAACCCTATCGCTACTAAATACAAAAAATTAGCTGGACGTGGTGGTGCATGCCTGTAATCCCAGCTACTTGGGAGGCTGAGGCAAGAGAACCTGGGAGGCAGAGGTTGCAACGAGCCAAGACCTGCGCCATTAGACTACAGCCTGGACAACAAGAGCAAAACTCCATCTCAGAAAAAAAAAAAAAATATTTATTTCCCCGCCATTCACCTTCATTTCTCCATTAAACTACCCCGACCAAACATTCCAATTCTCAGAAGATCAGAAGATCTCCTAAACAAATACTCAGCAGAAGCCAGGTATAGTCCTTGTAGTTCCTGCTACTCAGGAGGCTGAAGCAGGACGATCACTTGAGCCCAGGAGTTAGAGGCCAACCTGGGAAATATAGTGAGACCCCCTTCTCTTAAAAAAAAAAAAAACAAATCAGACAAAAGCATAAAAACATATATGAAGATATTAATTATAACATTTATAATAATAAAATTTACCCAGCCATACCCAGACAACATAGTGAGATTCATCTTCACAAAAAAATTTTTTTAAACATTTAAAAAATTTTAAAAATTAAAAAAATTACCGGGGTATGGCAGCATGCACCTACAGTTCCAGCTATCTGGGAGGGTGAAGTAGAAGGATCACTTCAGCCCAGGAGGTCAAGGCTGCCATGAGCCATGTTCACACCACTGCACTCCAGCCTGGGTGACAGTGAGACCCTATCTCAAAAAAAAAAAAAAGAAAAGAAAAAAAGAAAAAGAAAAAAAGACATTTCCGGCAGAACCATGAAAAAGAAATTGTTTCTTTTGAGATAGATGTGTATGTATTGACATATAATGACAATATGTTAAGTGAAAAAAGAGGGTCACAGAAGAGTATATTTAGTTTAAGACAGTTGCTATACCACACTATTAACATTTTCATCTCTAGGGAGTGGGGTTATAGGGAAATTGCTTGTTTTGATTTATACATTTCTCTCTAGCTCATATAAATTCAAAGAATGCGTAAGGTTTTCAAAAATCTGGGGAAGAAAAGCTATTTCTATTTTGAAAAATGGGAAAATTGTATTTAACTTTGTTAAAAATATAGAAATCAAGAGAATATTTCAAATTAAAAGTTGATAAAAATATAGACTTATACATCCAGTTTGTTACTAATGTATCTAATTAGTAAGGGTGGGAGGGATGACTGAGATGACCCAATTCATTTCACTGTGTGTCTACCTTATGTAGTATTCCACTAAGACTGATGACCAAATCTTTTGTGCTCGTCAGTAAAGGAACCATCTCAAGGGCTTTGGCCAGGAGTTTGGGATGCCGCCGCTTTGAAGAGTCCATGCTTGCATCTCCCTGGCCTTGGCTGGCATTCGTGTTGTGGAGCAGTGTTTCAATGAAGAGCTGAAGAACCGCATTGCAGTCCAACTGAAATGTGCTAAAAGAAGCATTCAATACACACCAATCTCCCTATCTGCAGGCATTTCCATGCAAAGTATCTGACAAAACACTTGGGTACATGCTTCCATTGTTGAAATTTAACCTTGTCATTGTCCAGTCTCAAAATCAGACAAACTACCTGTCATCAAAGCTAATTATTGCCTTTTAAAAATCAGATATTAGGCCGGGCGCAGTGGCTCACACCTGTAATCCCAGCACTTTGGGAGGCCAAGGTGAACAGATCACGAGGTCAGGAGTTTGAGACCAGCCTGGCCAACACAGTGAAACCCCATCTCTACTAAAAATACAAAAATTAGCCAGGCATGGTGGCGCATGGCTGTAGTCCCAGCTACTCGGGAAGCTGAGGCAGGAGAATTGCTTGAACCCGGGAGGTGGAGGTTGTGGTGAGCCAAGATTGCGCTACTGCACTCCAGTTTGGGCAACAGAGCAAGACTCCATCTCAAAAAAAAAAAAAATCAGGTATTATTCCTGGTGGGTGTGTAAACTGTTAGAATATTGGAGAGAAATCTGTAATAAAATTGAAAATACTTATGCTCTTTAGTATAACAATGCAACATTTACAAATTTCACCTAAGAAGAAAAAGATACACATTAGTAAGGATGTCTTCTGCAGCAACTCTTTGTAATAATTAAAAGCTGAAAACAGTTTATACCTATGAGTGCCTACACATCAAAAAAGTAGAAAAAATTCACAAACAACCTAACAATACATCTTAAAGAAGTAGAAAAGGAAGAGCGAACCAAACAAAATTAGTAAAAGAAAAGAAGTAATAAAGATCAGAGCAGAAATAAATGAAATTGAAACAAAAACAATACCAAGGATCAACAAAACAAAAAGTTGGATTTTTTTTGTTTTTTTGAGACAGGGTCTCATTCTGTTCCCCAGGCTAAAGTGCAGCGGCATGATCAAGGCTCACTGCAGTCTCAACCTCCTGGGTTCAAGTAATCCTCCCACCTCAACCTCTCAAGTAGCTGGAACTACAAGCATAAGCCACAACACTCAGTGAATTTTTTTATTTTTGTAGAGATGGGGCTCTCACTATGTCACCAAGGCTGGTCTCCAACTCCTGGCCTCAAGCGATCCTCCCGCCTTGGCCCTGCAAAGTGTTGGGATTATAGGTGTTAGCCACCATACCTGGCCAAAAAGCTGTTTTTTTTTTTTTTTTTTTCAAAGATAAAAAAAAATCAGGCTGGGCACAGTGATTCACGCCTGTAATCCCAGCACTTTGGGAGGCCGAGGCAGGTGGATCACTTGAGGTCAGGAGTTGGAGACCAGTCTGACCAATATGGTGAAACCCCATTTCTACCAAAAATATAAAAATTAGGCCAGGCATGGTAGCTCACGCCTGTAATCCTAGCACTTTAGGAGGTCGAGACGGGTGGACTGCCTGAGCTCAGGAGTTCGAGACCAGCCTGGGCAACATGGTGAAACCCCATCTCTACTAAAATACAAAAAATTAACCCAGCATGGTGGTGAGCGCCTGTAATCCCAGCTACTCAGGAGGCTGAGGCAGGAGAATCACTTGAACCCAGGAGGAGACAAGATCGCGCCACTGCACTCCAGCCTCGGTGACAGAGTGAGACTCCGTCTCAAAAAAAAAAAGAATCTGGTTACTACAGACAAAATGACAACTGAAATGCCTTTTTAGACCCTATTAATAAGACAGTGATAGTTTAATTTGCTATACAGAGTAACTAAAATATCAATAAAAGGCTTAAGTACCACCATTTTCAAGTCACTCTCTGATATTCTAAAGGTTATCTAAATTTATTCATGTAGACTGCCTGAGGCAGAAGTGTCACTATCATATGAATACAAATCATCAATGCCACATAAGTAGAATCATTATGAAATTAACTTGACATTATAGCTATTTAAATTTCAAAAAAGTGTCCTGCACCATAAAACATCACAGAAGAATCTAGCAGAAGTTCAAATTAATAAAAAAGATAAGAGTGTGCGTACCCTATTCTGGATTTATAACACTAAACTGAAGAATGACATAGTTTTGTTATTTCAAACTACTCTTTAGTCAGTGCTCCTTCAAGCTATGGGCAGCCTATAGTCCTTGACTTACAGGTACTGGATGGTGACAGCCACGGTCTTTCCCCACTATCCACAGAGACAAAGAACTAGATGCCTGCCCGGTGCAGGAAATGCACCAAGCAGTTTCATTCTCAATAACTCAGATTCCATTAATCTGTTACAAATCAGATGGGGGTTATAGCACCCATAATATTTTAGAAGCTGTCATTAATAATTTGACCTTGAGCAGGTCACATACTATGGGTTTTTCTCATATATCAACTGGCAACATATGCAATAAGAACTGTAAAAATTAAATGAGGTGACGTATCTGAAAGCATTCTGAAACCAGAAAACGAGTC
The DNA here is from genome assembly GCF_006542625.1 of Nomascus leucogenys. Lineage (NCBI taxonomy): Eukaryota > Metazoa > Chordata > Mammalia > Primates > Hylobatidae > Nomascus > Nomascus leucogenys. Next base: position 89,779,836 of record NC_044390.1, on the reverse strand, counting down.
CTTGTATTTACTAGCTAGAAACATCTGAGATATAAAGTACAAATCATTTATCCCTACTCATCAAAGTAAGCTGAATCTATAAATAACACATTTTATCTTAGTTCTAAAAATTCTTGTTCAGGCACAGTGGCTCACACCTATAATCCCAGTACTTTGGGAGGCCGAGGTGGGTGAATCACTTGAGGTCAGGAGTTCGGGACCAGCCTGGCCAACATGGTGAAACCCCATCTCTATTAAAAATATAAAAATTAGCCAGGTGTGGTGGTGCATGCCTGTAATCCCACACTTGGGAGGTTGAGGCCAGAGAATCGCTTGAAGGTGGAGGTCGTGGTGAGCAGAGATTGCGCCACTGCACTCCAGCCTGGGTGACAGAGGGAGACTCGGTCTCAAATAAATAAATTAATTAAATAAAAATTCTTTTATAAATACTTTTAATAGGAAAATAGAAATTCTCCCTAAATCATACTTTTCATTAATTTTTAAGATTACTTTGCTCCCTAGTTAACCTGATTTAGAAGTTTATTACTCAGAAGAATATTCTCCAACTTTTCTGATCATAGGAATCACCTGAGCTCCTATTAGAGACCAGCAATTTCTAGGCCTCGGTCCAGACCCACTGAGTCAGAACTGCCAGAGAGGCCCAGAAACCTGCATTTGAAATCAAGTGCCCTAGGCAATGCTTATCAGGAGACAAGTTTGGGAAACACTAAATAGTGAATTTAAATGGTGATATCAAAAGAGACTCTAATTTGATTTCATATTTACTCAGTTTGGGAATGAGCAAAAGAAAATATCAGCGGTCCATGGACCTCATAAAATAATCATCGTTATTACTGTGTTCTTGCAATAACAATTACCAGTTTGTTAACAGCAAAAATACCGTTAATGTTTAAAGAATTACCTGCAATATTCCAAAATGAGGCTTGTGTCCATATCTATATTCTCCACAAGAGCTTTAATGAGGTCTTTCTTGGTGAGAAAATGTTGCCTGAAAACTGGCTGAAAAGAAATCTAGAAACAAAAAGAAAAAAACAAACCAAAAAAACCCTCTACACTGAAATGTATCAGAGTAAGGGCAACATGATGACTTGCCTTCTTAGTATCCTTTTTTAAAAAGAAACATTTGTCTGTAGCTCCTCCAATTTCACACTACCCAACCCAGCCATCATTCTGAGATTTGAGGTGTACATGGGTCCGAAACTCCTCTTAGTCATCCTAACCATTGCCTCTTCATCTGAAAAGTTTGATTGTTAATGTCAGCAGAACATCGGTTCCATTACTGCAGAAGAATTAAGCTTCAAAACATATAGCAGTTCTGTACTGGTTACCTTCCTGATAAGTCAACTGTTTGCAAATAAACTGTCTTATATTTTTGGTAAAGAAAACAGGGTTTTGGCTCATGCCTATAATCCCAGCACTTTGGGAGGCTGAGGTGGGTGGATCACCTGAGGTCAGGAGTTTGAGACCAGCTTGGCCAACATGGAAACCCTGTCTCTACAAAAAAATACAAAACAATTAGCTGGGCACAGTGGTGCATGCCTGTAGTCCCAGCTACTCAGGAGGCTAAGTTGGGAGGATCACTTAGGCCCTAGAGGTCAAGGCTGCAGTGAGCCGTGATAATGCCACTGCACTCCAGCCTGGGTGACAAAGTGAGATCCTGACAAAGACAAGATCACGCCCTGCCTGCTTGTCTGTTCTTTTACAATGTCAAAAATAAAGGGCAAGGCTGGGAGAGGTAGCTCACGTCTGTAATCCCAGCACTTTGGGAGGCCGAGGTGGGCAGATCACGAAGTCAAGAGATGGGAGACCATCCTGACCAATACAGTGAAACCCCGTCTCTACTAAAATACAAAAAATTAGCCAGGCGTGGTGGTGCTCACCTGTAGTCCCAGCTACTTGGGAGGCTGAGGCAGGGGAATTGCCTGAACCCGGGAGGCGGATGTTGCAGTGAGCTGAGATCGTGCCACTGCACTCCTGCCTGGCAAAAGAGCAAGACTCTGTCTCAAAAAAAAAAAAAAAAGAAAAAAGAGAGAAAAATAAAGGCCATTTACGTTCCTTCTGCTAGGAGTTCTTGAAGCATGGTATAGCTGTATATACATTTTAATATTATCTTTAAATAACAGCAGCAGAAAACAAAAGTATGAGGCTAAAGGCTAGGCCTGAAATAGCATAAATGTCAATTGATACTAGATATATACCTATAAATGAGAAAGTTAAGCAGCTGAAAATGTCAGGCCCCTTTTAATTTCCTTAAAAATACAGAAAAAAAGAAATGAGGCAAAAAGTTCCTTATTTCTTTGAAAGCACCTATGTGTGTACTTAATAAAATGTATGAGGCAGTACACATACACTCTCTTCCCAAAAGTAAAGGACAACAAAATCTTTGTTTTAAATTTTCCAACTGGGTAATTATCAGAATCGATGACAGCAGTACAAAGAATACTCACACCAAGTTTACCAAGACGAATGCCCCACTGGGCATCAGTACTGAGTTCACGGAACTTAAGCCCCATTTCTATTTCCTGATAGAGACTTGCCAGCTCAGAGCCCACGAGAGATATTGCCTAAAAAGTTAAAATAGAATTAAAGTTCAATCATAAGTAGAATGTATTCTTATAACACCTTTTAGATGAAACACAACAATAAAAATCATAACTTTCTTTGTGATAGCCGTGTAGAATGTTACGTATTATTTTGTACACAGTCGTTACTTCTCATGTAATATTTAGGTAATTCAGCTTTTTGTATAATGCTATACATTTAGCCTGGCTTTCCTTTATAATAAAAGGCCAAATTTTAGTTATCTTGCAAGAAAATCCCCGTAAAAGGCAAATTTTAACACAATATCCAAGAGAAATTTTCTATCTGTTAAACTTACCCTACAAAAACAAACTGATTCATGGGTCTAGGTTCAACTACACCAAAATAAGATTTGAGGTTCTAAGGGTGTACATAGATTTTAAGAAATTAAAAAACTGTAATTCTTTGGGTTGAACAATGCTCATAACTTGCATATACAGGCAACAGTATGTCACCAGTCAAGCAGAAGTTGGTAGAAATCACGAGTTAGCTCAACATTTCTTCTACTAAATCTTTAAGACCAGGTGGCAAAACCAACTTCATTTCTGCCCCCAAATCTTGAATACTTCAAGAATTGAAGGTGTGCTTCCTTAGGACATACCAAGATTTTGTCGTAATTCTGCCATGCTTTATCTATGAGCTTCCAGAGATTTTCAAACACATCTTTTTGAGGTAAGAGAGTGCAGTAACCCAACGCCAGGTCAAGATCTACCAAGCGACAATTAAATACCTACAGGAAGAAAGCAGCAAAAGAAGCAAATTCTTCACAATCAAAACAGAATTAACTTTGTTCACAAAGGGCAGAAATACAAATAAAGAGGAATAATTTTAATTTGTAATTAAAAAAACTTTTTAAAGAAAAAAAACAGAATTCAGTATCTCAAGGTTTATTTACCACTAAATTGAATTATAGACACTACGGAAGAACAAGTGTTTCATGAAAAGTCATAGTAACATAGTTCTAATGTGTTTGCTTAGGTTTAATGTCCTTTATCACTATCCGAAGAGTAAGGAAAGCAACTACAAGTTCTATAGGGCACTGAAATATTTAGGGGTAAAGAGTCATAATGTATGTAACTAAATTGTAAATACAAAAAATATATACAAAATATGAAATGATTTTATATATAAATAGAAAAAACAGAGAAAGAGAGCATGCCAGAAAATGATAAAGCAGTAAAGGGTATACCAAGATCTTTGTACTATTCTTAAAATTTTCCTGAAACTTTGAAATTATCTCCAAATAAAAAATTTTAGGCCAGGTGCGGTGGCTCATGCCTATAATCTCAGCACTTTGGGAGGCTGAGGAGGGTGGATCACGAGGGTCAGGAGATCGAGACCATCCTGGCTAACACCGTGAAACCCCGTCTCTACTAAAAATACCAAAAATTAGCCAGGCGTGGTGGCGGGCACCTGTAGTCCCAGCTACTCAGGAGGCTGAGGCAGGAGAATGGCGTGAACCCAGGAGGCAGAGCTTGCAGTGAGCCGAAATCGTGCCACTGCACTCCAGCCTGGATGAGAGTGCGAGACTCCGTCTCAAAAAAAAAAAAAAAAAAAAAAAAAAAAAAAATTTGGGGCCCGGGCACAATATCATGCCTGTATTTTCAGCATTTCAGGAGACCAAAGTGGAAGGACTGCTTGAGGATAAGAGTCCAAGACCAGCCTGGGCAACATAGTGAGACCTGTCTCTACAAAAAATTTTTAAAAATTAGCCAGACATGGTGGTGCACCAGCAGCCCCACATACTCAGGAGGCTGAGCAGCAGGAGGGTTGCTTGAGCCCATGAGTTCAAGGCTGCAGTAAGCTATGATGGTGTCTCTGCACTATAGCCTAGGTGACATAATGAGACCCTGTCTCCAAAAAAAAAAAAAAAAAACACGAAATTTTTTTAAAGAAGTAATCTGACAAATGAAAATTAAATGCCTAATGCAACTATATTTTCATCAAATATAGTTGATGAAATATTAAATATTTCTAATATTTAAAAAAATCTAATAAAAAATCAAATATTTAAAATATTAGAATCTTTTAAAAAATAAAGGGTAATGGAAAATTAGGATTTCTGCAATAGAAATAAGTAAAAGGATCATTGGAATGCTTTAATCTGTAAAATAAATAACTACAGAGTGGGGCACAGTTACTCATGCCTATAATCTCAGTGACTTGGGAGGCTGAGGCAGGAGGATCACTTGAGCCCAGAAGTTCAAGGCTGCAGCAAACTATGATCATACTACTGCACTCCAGCCTGGGTGACAGAGAAAAACCTCATCTCTAAAAAATAAATAAATATAAATATAAGTAACCAAAATCAGGAGACGACAGTGGACAAGATTGACTACTATTTCATAAAAGCTCTACAGCATGTCAATTACCATAATAAAAAATACAACTGATTAGCTATGACAGTTTCTTGAAGTTTTTGAATAGTAAAATACTACTGTACTGAAAAATAAACTATTGAGTCATATGCAGTTAACTGAGGTAAAAGGCAAAAAAAAACCCAAAATTTTTACCAAGAACAAATACTTACTTTGTGCAGTAGTGTTGTAGCATTTTCCCTGATAAATATAACAGCTTTTTCTTTCAATTCCATAACAACATGCCTTGATTTAACTAATGCAGTCTCTCCAAATAACTTTTAGAAAAGAAGAAAAAAATACTTAGGTCTAGTTCTATATATCATTCTGAAAATTTTTTCAAATATTAAGGAACTTAATATTTCCTTGGTGAAATATTGGTGAAAATTCATCATTATATCCAAAAAGTATCAGAATTTAACCTATAGTGATAGAAAGGGGTGGGGTACTGACTGGGAGGGAGCAAAGAGGAAGCATTAAAAATACACTAAGTCAAAAAAAAAATACACTAAGTCTTCACTGTGGTGCTGGTGACAAGGTGAATACATTGGTTGATACACTTAAAATGTGCATTTTAATTTTGAAAGTTATACCTCAATACGGTTCATTAAAAAAGAGCCAGCATTTAATACATATCAACAGCATAGTAGAAATGAAGACAACTCCCTCTGAGGCCCAGCTTCATAAGCAAGTTATCAACAGTTACTTTGTCTTCTAGAATCTCTTCAATGATGCTCAATGATACTCTCGGAAGTAATTATAACAATTTGGCCATTTAGGTGATAAAAAAACAAACAGCAGATACTTTGACCAAATGTGGTATAGTGGACACTGCACTGATTAGAGTGTGAAGACTTACCACTACAATATAAAACCTTGGGTAACTTATTCCACCTCCCTGAATCTGAGCTGAGTTTCCACATTCGTAAACTGGAAACTCTCAGGGCTGTTGTAAAGAATGAGTATGAAAATGTGTGCAGGCACCTTATTCCCACACTAGATTCTCAGAGATGTTCAACAAATGTTCTTAAATCTGACGAATTACCAATTTCCTTGCTACAAAGACAATAGGAAAACGTGGACTCCAAATTCCTTTGTTAGAGCTTTTACATCTATATTCACCACAAGACAAAGTATTTGTTCTTGAAGCTATACCTTTTCACTCAAACCGGTATTCATGAAGTTTGACACAGAGTGCTGAAGACAGGTACCAAATGAACCAACCACAAATCTTAGGGCCAGCTCCCACTGGCTAGATTCCTGAAGATTCTGAAGCAGGGCAGAGATGGAATTTATAACAGGTAAAACAAGGTCATCTCCTGCAGAGTGATAAAGGATTTTAATATTTAGATTTTTTAAAGAAAGAAAGATCATATTATTGAAAACTGTTTTCAGGGACAGCCTGCTTCTTCAATACAGATAACAGTCATGGAGTTTGTTCTCAAAGCTAGTTAATGAGAAGTTAACATGAGGCTTGACTTAAACCAGAAAATAACTAAGTCCACTAGTTAATGAGATACTTTGATTGTAACTTGCCTATTTTAATTGAGATGTTTAAATTTTTAGCTGAAGAAAAACCATTTCTCCATTTGAAAGATAAAAATTTATAAACAAATTCATAGAAGTTAACACTATAAGCCAAATCACATAATCTACTGAACTTTTAAACAAATAACAATGTAAAAATAATAACAATTACATTAAGGATATTAAATCACATTCATATTTAGAATTTCAAGAAATTTCTAGAACTACGATTTTTTGTTTTTTTAGAGATAGAGTCTTCTGTTGCCCAGGCTGAAGTACAGTAGTGCCATCATAGCTCATTGCAGCCTTGACCTCCTGGGCTCAAGAGATCCTCCCATCTCAGCCTCCCAGGTAACCAGGACTACAGGAGCACACCACCATTTCTTTCTATTAAGAAATCTTAAGGACGGACGTGGTGGCTCACGCCTGTAATCCCAGCACTTTGGGAGGCCGAGGCAGGTGAATCACCTGAGGTCAGGAGCTCAAGACCAGGCTGGCCAACATGGTGAAACCCTGTCTCTACTAAAAATACAAAAGAACTAGCTGGGCGTGGTGGCACACGCCTTTAATCCCAGCTACTTGGGAGGCTGAGGCAGGAGAACTGCTTGAACCCGGGAGGTGGAGAGGTTGCAGTGAGCTCTGATCATGCCATTGCACTCCAGCCTGGGCAACAGAACAAGATTCTCTCTCAAAAAAAAAATTAAAAAATTAAATTAAATAAATAAATAAAGAAAGAAATCTTAACAGAATGCCATATATTTCGTATGCTAAATACCTTCATTAAGGGAGCAGTATGGCAAACTGGTAGACTCCAAGGGATATCTCTTGCTTTCTACAAAAGATAATAAAACGTTAAACAACACTAAATAGACGGCCACACTAAAAGCCCAGACTTCATCGCTATGCAATATATCCATGTAACAAAATAGCACTTGGACCCCTTAAATTTATACAACTAATAAATAAATAAATAACACTAAAGAAAATAACCCTCACACAGCACATACACGCACAGATGTGTAAATATTTCACTATTATAAAAAAAGTTCTAAAGCAAACTGATGCTTTAAAAATAAATAGATACACACAGGAATATGCACAGGTAAGTGTATAACCTGATAAACGTCCACAGACTGAAGAAGCAGCATCCAGATCAAGAAACAGAACATCAGCCGGGCGCGGTGGCTCACGCCTGTAATCCCAGCACTTTGGAAGGCTGAGGCGGGCAGATCACTTGAGGTCAGGAGTTTGAGACCAGCCTGGCCAACATGGTGAAACCCCACCTCTACTAAAAATACAAAATTAGCTGGGCGTGGTGGCATGAGCCTGTAATTCCAGCTACCTGGGAGGCTGAGGCACGATAATTGCTTGAACCCAGGAGGCAGAGGTTGCAGTGAGCTGAGATCATGCTACTGAACTCCAGCCTGAGTGACAGAGCAGGACTCCGTCTCAAAAACAAAACAAAACAAACAAACAAAAAAGAAACAAAACATTGCCAGCTCCCCAGCCCCCTCCTTTCCTTTTCCCACCCTCAAGGGTAACCACTGCCCTGACTTCAAACAGCACCAGCTTAGTCCTAGCCTGTGTTTGTACTTTACATACATGAAATCACATAGTATTTATTCTTTTGTATCTGCTTCTTTAGCTCCACATTATGCCTATAAGGTTCACCCACATTACTGTGTGTAGTTCTAGCTCCAAACCTCTACAGTTTAAATTTACATAAGACAGAAATACATAGAAAATAATGACACAAGATTTACCAGCTAGAGGGACAAGAGATGAAATCAGTTCATAAATCACCGGAAGCACCATCTGTGACTCAAGAACAATTCCATCTTCACTGAAGAAGTCACTGTAAGACCACTCTTCATACGGATCTTTATGTGTCCCAAAAGAAGCCTAGGTGCCAAAGCATACAAAAAAGAGAGAAGTCAGTATGCTGCACAACACATTGTTTCTTCTGGTCTATGGCTTATAGAAATTTCATTTTAAGTTAAACTCTAACAGAAGGACAATGCCGAGGGAGGCCTTGCTGGAGGCCCAGTGTTTTGAAAGATAGTGCAAATTAAAGCCAATAAAGTGACTGGAACAGAGAAGTGGCCTCATGCCCTTATGTTGTTTTCCAGTCTAGGGTAAGAAAATATAAGACATGGATTCAGTATTTTCATAAACTTTGCAAATGATTAAAAAACGGGCCAGGTGCAGTGGCTCATGCCTGTAATCTGAGCACTTTGAGAGGCTGAGGTGGGGGAATCACTTGAGCCCAGGAATTGAAGACCAGCCTAGGCAAGATGGTGAGACCCTGTCTCTGCAAAAAAAAATTTTTTTTTAATTAGTCAGATCGTGGTGGCACACCCTTGTAGTCCCAGCTACTCAGAAGGCTGCGGTGGGAGGACTGTTTAAGCCCAGTTCAAGACTGCAGTAAGCCTTGATCATGCCACTGCACTCCAGTCTGGGTGACAGAGCAAAACCCTGTCTGAAAAAAAAAAAAAAAAAAAAAAAAAAAAAGGTGCATAATGGGTTGCCTGGGATTTGAGGGAAAAAACTCAAAAGTAACTTACTTTCATGAGGATTCCACAGTCATCCATTTGGCATTGTCTGGAAAGCTCTACAGCCATTAAAGTATGTTTACATAGTTCTAAAGCATCTAGTAAAAAATCTGAAACAAAATGGAGAAAAATCATTAAACTCATTTTTCATGTCTTTAGGATAATGAAAACAACCTTTTTACGATTACCATTTAAAATTCTAAGGAAGGCCACAATGTAGATAGAAAGGTTCTATATAGCTTTGACTACCCTAAAAAGTTAAACTTTTTCTCAAGCTTGGCTTGAAAATAAGATCAGATATGGGGGGCAAGGAATTTCATAATCCTACAAAAGTGAGTAATGTCAACAGTCAGAAATGACATTGTTAGTATTTTGAAATACTTTCAAACAATAATCCTCAAAGAGAATCAATTATAAGCTTCCCTTTGTGAAATGCAGATACTATCTCTAGTCTGATTACCATGATGTCCAATTGTAAAGAGACAGCATTTGGGAGACAAGTATGACATGAACCAGAGAATATAAAACTAAGTATATTATAAATATTGTCACCTGGACTGCAAATGGTGGCAGCTTGGCTTGCTAGATCATGTATCATGGAAGGAAGATTCAGTCCCACAGGCACTGTCACTGGGACATTATCAGCCAACATCTGACAAAGCTTCTGACACGTCAGAAAAAGCAATTTCCCAGTGTCAGCATTGCAGTGATACTTAAACAAGTCTCTTTGGAAGAAAGAAAGTATTGGTAGTTAGAATACTGACATTGAAAGTAAACACATGGTCTTTCTTGGATTAATATATCACCACCACCACCAACACATTAAATGTCTTTTAAATGTTCTCATGGTATATAGTATAGTTTTTCTTTTGTTTTTTTTTTTGAGACAGGCTCTAGCCCTACCGCCTAGGCAAGAGTGCAGTGGCACAATCATGGCTCACTGCAGCCTCAACCTCCAGGGTCAAGCAATCTTCCCACTTCAGCCTCCCAAGTAGCTGAGACTACAGGTGTGTGCCACCACACTTGGCTAATTTTTAAATTTTTTTTGTAGAGATGAGCTCTCACTATGTTACCCAGGCTGGTCTCAAACACCTAGGCTCAAGTAATCCTCCTGCCTCGGCCTCCCAAATTGCTGGGATTACAGGTGTGAGTCACCGTGCCCAGCCTGTTTTTCTTTTTCTGAGACTGAGTCTCACTCTGTCACCCAGGCTGGAGTCTCGACTGGCATGGTCTCGGCTCACTGCAACCTCCACCTCCCAGGTTCAAGCGAACTCTCCTGCCTCAGCCTCCCAAGTAGCTGGGATTAGAGGCGCCCACCACCACACCCGACTATAAGTTGTATTTCTAGTAGAGACAAGGTTTCACTGTGTTGGCCAGGCTGGTCTTGAACTCCTGACCTCAACTGATCTGCCCACCTCAGCCTCCCCAAGTGCTGGGATTACAGGCGTGAGTCAGCCCACCTGGCCCCAGCCTGTTTTTCAAATGACTAAGGATACCATTAAATGCTGAAGTGCACAGTAACCTAAATTTAACGGTTATGTTACCTAACTCTGCAGTATTGCTTACTTACCTTTTATGCTACTACTTTCTGACACTGAGGCCCAAAATACACCCTGAAAGTGAGAAATCAAGAATAGCTTCTGTGAAAAAAGAGTGTCACTGGCCCTACCTTTATGACTTAAGAAAGAAATCAGGCAATTGTTACTTTCTTTCTTTTTTTTGAGACGGAGTCTCGCTCTGTAGCTCGGGCTGGAGTGCAGTGGTGTGATCTCGGCTCACTGCAACCCGCCACGATCCTGCCTCAGCCTCCCTAGTAGCTGGGACTATAGGCACGTGCCACCATGCCTGGCTAATTTTTTGTATTTTTAGTAGAGACAGGGTTTCACCATGTTAGCCAGGATGGTCTTGATCTCCTGACCTTGTGATCCGCCTGCCTTGGCCTCCTAAAGTGATGGGATTACAGGTATGAGCCACCGCGCCCAGCCGCAATTTACTTTCAGAGAAGCTATGCAATTCAGGGATCTGGAATGTCACCTGCATTTTTTCAGTGCTGTTTTGATGTTCCCATCTTTCAAGGCTCTCAAGGTCAGCTCTGCCTCCAGCTCTTGTTTGGACATCTGCAGGGCCAGCGCCTGTCTGTGCAGCTTTGATTCCATGCTTGGGCTCCTCACCTCAGCAGCTATGGGCTCTGAGGTGCTCCCGGGTTTGTGTTTCGCCTGTGCAACTTCGTGAGCTTTAATGTGCTGCTCACGGAGATATGCTACCAGGGAACTATTGCTATAATCTTCAAATGAAAGGAAGACCTCAAAGTTCTCCTGTAGCAAAGGTAAGCAAGGCAAAGTCCCAAGTCTGTTTAATCTATTGTTTAAAATAATCATTTTTATTAGGTTTTTTTTTCATAATTTCAACTTTTATTTTAGATTCAGGGGTACATGTCTGGGCTTGTCACCTGGCTATATTGTGTGATGCTGAGGTTTGAGGTATAACTGATCCCATCACCCAGCATAGTAACTGATGGGTAGTTTTTTGACCTTTGCCCTCCTCCCCTCCCCACCTCAGCCAGGTAGTTCCCAGTTGTTTGCATCCATCCATTCATTCATTTATTTTAAGGCAGGGTTTCACTCTGTTGCCCAGGCTGGAGTGCAGTGGTACAAACACAGCTCCTGCAGCCTCCACCTCCTAGTCTCACACCATCTTCTTGCTTCAGCCTCCAAAGTAGCTGGGACTACAGGCACACATCACCACGCCCAGCTAATTTTTGTTATTTTTAGTAGAGATGAGGTCTCACTATGTTGCCTAGGCTAGTCTCAAACTCCTGAGCTCAAGTGATCCTCTAGCCTCATTCTCCCAAAGCGTTGGGATTACAGGCATGAGCCACTGCGCCCGGCCTCCAGATGCTTTTCACAGAGAAAGCTATTTACAGCTGGTCTCAAATTTTTGGGTCATAGGACTCCTTTACACACTTAATTGTATGATTCCACTTATATGAAATAGCTAGAATAAGCAAATTCACAGCAACAGAAAGTAGAGATAACCAGGGGCTGTGGGAAGACAGGAAAGGGGAGTTATTGTTTCATGGCTACAGTTTCTGCTCAGGGTGATGAAAAAGTAGAGAGAGGTGATGGTTGCACAACATTGTGAATGTAATTAACACCACTGAATTACAAACTAAATAACTGTTAACGTGGAAAATTTTGTTGTAAGTATTTTAACAAAATTAATAATGCGTCCAGGCACGGTGGCTCACACCTATAATCCCAGCACTTTGGGATGCTGAGGCGGGCAGATCACTTGAGGCCACGAGTTTGAGACCAGCCTGGCAAACATGGCAAAACCCCGTCTCTATTAAAAATATAAAAACCATCTAGGTGTGGTGGCACACGCCTGGAGTCTCAGTTACTCAAGAGGCTGAGACAGGAGAATCTCTTGAACCTGGGAGGCAGAATCTGCAGTAAGCTGAGATCGTGCTGTAGCCCTCCAGCCTGGGCAACAGAGTGAGACTTTGTCTTAAAAAAAAAGGGTGGGCGCGGTGGCTCACACCTGTAATCCCAGCACTTTGGGAGGCCGAGGTGGGCAGATCACCTGAGGTCAGGAGTTCGAGACCAGCCTGACCCACATGGAGAAACCCCATCTCTACTTAAAATACAAAATTAGCCAGGCTTGGTGGCGCATGCCTATAATCCCAGCTACTTGGGAAGGCTGAGGCAAGAGAATCGCTTGAACCTGGGAGGTGGAGGCTGTGGTGAGCCAAGATCACGCCATTGCACTCCAGCCTGGGCAACAAGAGCAAAACTCCGTCTCAAAAAAAAAAAAAAAAAAAAATTAATAATACAACATAACAAAAAAAATCATTGAATTGTATATTTTAAGTGGATGAATTATATGGTTGTAAATTACATCTCAATACAGCTGTTGAGAGAGACAGAGAGAGAGACAAAAGGAAAACCAGTATCTCCAGTCCCTAAAGGCTGGTGCAGAAAACTTTTTTTTTTTTTGAGATGGAGTCTCGATCTGTCACCCAGGCTGGAGTCCACTGGCGCGATCTCAGCTCACTGCAACCTCTGCCTCCCAGGTTCAAGCGATTCTCCTGCCTCAGCCTCCCGAGTAGCTGGGACTATACAGGTGAGTGCCACCATGCCTGGCTAATTTTTTGTATTTTTAGTAGAGACGGGGTTTCACCGTGTTAGCCAGGATGATCTCGATCTCCTGACCTTGTGATCCACCCACCTCGGCCTCCCAAAGTGCTGGGATTACAGGGGTAGCCACTGCACCCAGCCATACAGAAAACTTTAAGGAGGGACAAATGCACTGATTGGTCAAGTAATAATGTTTAACATGGCTCAATATGTTTACCTGTAAGCTAGCAACCTCTTTGAATAGTTTCAACATTTCTTCACATTCGTCCTTCTTCTGCATCTTGTCTGTAATTAAATTTTTAAAAGTTATAGCAGACATGCAAATTCTCATATTATCAGAATTTTAAAAAGAAGAAATTTTAATTAGCTTTAGTTCTCTCATCTCAAGTCTTCAGTAGTTCTTCTCAGATGATAATATATAGTAACTAAGTACAAAAAGAGATCTAATTTGAAAAAAATCTAATTATTCTTTCGGGAGGTAGAAAACAGAAGTTTGTGTTACAAAAAAAGTTATTTTTCTGAAGTAAATTGTAGCTTCTTTTTTTTCCCTGGAAAGTTACTTTCTTAACTGTTTTATTTAACTTCCAGTTCAAATGGCTTCTCCCCACCATCATAAGCAACTGATAAATGAGAAAAATGAGCAATGAGTGCGAGACACTAAGGAAATCTAGTCGAGCACTAAATAGTAAGTGAGCATATAAACAAATGATAGGTTGATTTTGCATGCGTCTGTTCTTGAATTGCTGATTAAGGAATAAAGGAAGACTTTTCATGAAGCAAAATGGGTAAGATCAATAAAGACAATCAGAACCAGAAAAACTGTGAGTATGGTAAGAGTTGTCATCAATGCCTCTTTCTGAAGAGGGTGAGCTTTGGAACAAAACTAAGATGAGAAAACAGAAGTAAAAGCTACCTTTCTGAATGTCACATAGTATCTTAAGAATGTCCACAGATGTCTTCGCTACAGACAATCTCCAGGCCTTGCCCTAAAAATAAATAAATAAAGCGAAATAAAATCTACTTCCTTTTCTGACCACTTCAGTAGTACATATGCAAATACACGAAAACCACAGAAGCAGAAAAAACAATCATGGAGGAGTTGGGCAGCTGAGAAATGGATCGTTAATGAGCGTTATACAGGGTAGACCTGAAAAACTCCAGTATGAACTCCTGGATATATGATTTAGAAATATCAAAGAATATGCAACTCTCCCAAATAACCTTTCAACTACATTATGATTAACAGATCCTTATTCTCTTTTAGAGTTATTTACTATTTGAAAAAACATTTGGAAAAGTTAAAAAGAACAGAAGTCTAAAAAATGGCCTAGAGAACAGAAATCTAATAAATAATCACTACCTTCCAGTGATTATTTAAAAAAATTTTTTTAAGAGAAGGAAAAAAAGGAGGCGCTTTAATTAAAAGACATGATGTATGTAAAATGTTTAGTAAGTGCCTCGCCAATAAAAAAATTCAAATATTTTCATAACGGGAGCAATTCAAACTGGTACTTAAGAATACAGACTATGGTATTAGATAGACAGTTTGAGCTGAGGTTCTGCCCCTGTCTAACAACATTGGAAAAACGTCATTTACTTTAATATTTTGGTTTTTGAACTTAATATATAAGGAGACAACAATAGGAACTACTTTACACCTTTGTTATGAACAAGAAGTAGCTATTTAACCTAACGCCTATTGCATAGTAAATATTAGGTGTTAAAAACAACAACAACAACTTCATTTTCCAACAGGAAAAAACATTACTGAAATGGACTGAGAGAAGTTGGGAGGTATCTATCCTTAGGGGTTTAAAAACCCAACTATTGGCCAGGTGTGGTGGCTCACACCTGTAACCTTAGCACTTTGGAAGGCCGAGGCAGGCAAATCAGTTGGCGTCAGGAGTTTGAGACCAGCCTGGCCAACATGGTAAAACCCGTCTCTAGTAAAAATACATAAATTAGTCAGGTGTGGTGGCGGGCGCCTGTAATCCCAGCTACTCCCAGCTGAGGCAGGAGAATCGCTTCAACCTGGGAAGCAGAGGTTGCAGTGAGTCAAGATCGTGCCACTGCGCTCCAGCCTGAGCAACAGAGCAAGACTGTTTCAAAAAAAGAAAAGAAAAAAAACCCAACTATTGAGCATGGTGGTGCATGCCTGTAATCCCAGCTACTTGGGAGGCTAAGGCTAGAAGAGAACTTAAACTCAGGAGTTCAAGACCAGCCTGGGCAACATACCAAGACCTCATCTCCTATATATAATATTTAAAAAAAGAGAAAAAATTAAAAATCAGTAAGAATCCAGCTATCCTGGAAAAATCAAGTATTCCTCATCTGCAAAAAAGTAAACTCTCTTAAAACCATTTCTAAGTTTCAATGTTATAAGATTATATTGGTTCTGTAGCTGACATTACTATTTGACAATAATTATGTTCTATATAACACAAAACATTGTTTATATTGCAAGGCATTATAGAAACCTTTAGTGTACAACAGCTGACCCAAGACACCCGCTAACCCGCAGCTCCCAGGTCATTCTCTGTGGGCTCAAGCAGCCGCTCCAAGGCAGCCACAGTTGTTTTTTTTCTCCTAGCAGTAAATTTACCCAGGAATTTTTCACTAGGCCACCCTAGCAGTGAGAAGGGCAGATCTTCACATGTCCATCTTTTCTATCCTATTGATTAATAGCCATAAAAATTGGATTTACTTATATTTTACTTAGTGAAAATGTCACCTCTTTAGAATGATCTGGCTCTTCTTGTAATGCCAGTCGTGCCCATATGACAACTCTTTCCGCGGTTTTCTCAGCTTCAGCAGGAGGCAAAGACTTCAATAGAAGGAGACAGTCTTCACCCTATAAACAGGGTTTGAAAGGAAGAAAAAACAGCTGGTATTTGCAAAAGACAGTGTGACCTTACCTCTTTCTTTTCTATTTAAAGATGAAAATACATCATTTGGAAAAATAGATTATGGTTCAATGTTTTAATAATCCAAAAATCCATTTTTATTTTATTTTACTTTAAGTTTCAGGATACATGTGCAGAAAGTGCAGGCTTGTTACATGTGCCATGGCGGTTTGCTGTACCCGTCAACCTGTCATCCACGTTTTAAGCCCTGCATGCATCAGCTATCCATCCTGATGCTGAAAATCCATTCTTGATGACAGCAAACAATAAAATAAATTTAAAGTATGATCCTAGATACTGAAGATTTAATTCCTAGGCATTGCTATGATTATAGAATCATATAAAAATAATGACATTTAAAAACACAATAGGCCAAGCACGGTAGCTCACACCAGTAATCTCAGCACTTTGGGAAGCTAAGGTAGGTGGATTACTTCAGCTCGAGAGTTTGAGACCAGAGTGACCAACATGGTGAAACACAGCCACTCGCACTCCAGCCTGGGCAACAGAGCGAGACCCTGTCTCAAAAAAAACAAAAAAAACAAAACAAAACAACAACAACAATGACAACAACACAGAAACAAAGAAGCCATACAAAATGACAACATAAAACTTACAAACCTGTTCTCTATCAATCAGGTCAATAATTCTTAGACTGTAGATCTCATCAGCAGATAACATAAACGCTTGGGCTACCTTCAAAGCATCTTCTAAAGAAGATGGGACATCTTGTTTGAGAATGTATCTAACCACTCTCTGCAAAAGACAATATGAACGTTTCTTTGTTATAAAACTCACAGAAAACCAAGAAATCATTTGCTCGTAAGAGCAAAGTAGCCAAAAAATTTAAATAATGTAGCAAAAAACTAAATTGTATGAAAGATTAAAACATGATTTATATTCTGATCATTCCACAGTCCTGTCTTCTTTCTTCTACAGCTTCTTAATTTACTATTTGGTGTCTTTTTTTTTTTTTTTTTTTTTTTTTTTTTGAGACAGAGTCTCCCTCTGTCGCCAGGCTAGAGTGCAGTGGCGCAATCTCGGCTCACTGCAACCTCCGCCTCCCAGGTTGAAGTGATTCTCCTCCCTCAGCCTCCCAAGTAGCTGGGACTACAGGCACATGCCACCACACCCTGCTATTTTTTTTGCATTTTTAGTAGAGACGAGGTTTCACCATGTTGGCCAGGATGGTCTTGATCTCTTGACCTCGTGATCCACCCACCTTGGCCTCCCAAAGTGCTGGGATTACGGGTGTGAGCCACCGCACCTGGCCTATTTGGTGTCTTTAATACTCTCATAAAAAGGCCAGGAGCAGTAGCTCACGCCTGTAATCCCAACACTATGGGAGGCCGAGGCAGGCAGATCACCTGAGGTCGGGAGCTCAAGACCAACCAGCCTGACCAACATGGAGAAACCCCATCTCTACTAAAAATACAAAAAAAAAAAAAAATTAGCCAGGCATGGTAGTGCATGCCTGTAATCCCAGCTACTCGGGAGGCTGAGGCAGGAAAATCGCTTGAACCCAGAAGGCGGAGGTTGTGGTGAGCCAAGATTGCAGTGAGCCGAGATCGCGCCACTGCACTCCAGCCTGGGCAACAAGAGAGAAACTCCGTGTCAAAAAGAATAAATACTCTCATAAATAACTGAACACCTTATTAACATCATATCTAACAAAAGAAATGTAGCAGAAAAACCTAGCTCTATTAGCCTCCTAGAATATAAAATCCTCATTAAGTTTCCCATATTGCCCTAGAAATGAAAGAGAAAAAAGACTCTTCGAAGAGTGTACTTACCATTATTTCCTTGTTTAAGAGATTTACCTCTCTTATTCCATAGCCTCGTAAAAGTTTTTTCATCTCCATTAGTTTGTAACTTTCCTGTAATAACTTGACTCTGAAAGCAAATTTAACCATATTAACATGGATTGTCTTTATTATGAAGTACTATGGGACACAGCAAACAATACAGAAACATAAATGAACGTCAACTCAAATCACAATGTTTCTCCAGAGTACAAAAACATTGTTTCGTAGACTGTAATCTTACTTGGGATGGTCCATTTCCAGGTGCTGTTTCACCAGTTGCTCCACAGCTGCACTCCAAGGAACCACTGCCGCATACATGATCTTGAGCACGGCATCAAATATGAGCTACAAACGGCATCAAATATGAGCTACAAAAGATGCACGCATGGACAAGGAACAGCCCTCAGGTTTACGATGCATGCAAGTGAATAGCACAGTCTAATCAGCAGGTCTTACATCAACCACATGGTAGTTTGAGAATATTTCATCCACTCACTGGAAAACCATTTATTTCTTCAGTTTTCACATATAGAAAACAATTTGACTATTCAGAAAAATTCAGAAGAGTATTTTTTCTCCTGTAAGCTAAGACATACAGTGTTATTGCTTTCTACGATCTCTACAATCCCTGGGTTTTTTTGTTTTTTTGAGACAGGGTCACATTCCCACTGCCCAGGCTGGAGTGCAGTGGTGCGATCTCAGCTCACTGCAACCTCCAACTCCTGGGTTCAAGCGATTCTCCTGCCTCAGCCTCCCAAGTAGCTTGGACTACAGGTGAGCACCATCACACCTGGCTAATTTTTGTATTTTTTGTAGAGACGGGGTTTCACCATGTTGCCCAGGCAGGTCTCAAATTCCTGAGCTCAGGTGATCTGTCTGCCTTGGCTTCCAAAAGTGCTGGGATTACAGGCATGAGCCACTGTGTCCAGCCTCAGTCTCTGGTTTAAAAACAGTTTTCATTATTTTATTTCTATTTTATAGTGGTAATAACAGTACGAAGTTAAAATAAACGCATATTACAACATATTAAAAAATGTCTCACATTGCAGGGAATAACCGAAAAAGAAAAGTCTCCACGTTCGCATAACCACAGAAAAGCCTGAAAAGATATGCATACAACTGTCCATGGAGGTTCTCCTGGGGGTGGAAATGAGTAAACATTCACTTTTTATTTTCTGTAATTAAAGAAAACAGACACTTTAGGAGAACGAAGCAGGCAGACCACTTGTGCCCAGGAGTTCAAGACCAGCCTGGGAAACCCTGTCTCTACAAAAAATACAAAAATTAGCTGGGCGTAGTGGCACACGCCTATGGGCCTAACTACTCAGGAGGCTGAGGTGGGAGGATTGCTTGAGCCAGGGAGGTTGAGGCTGCAGTGAGCCATGATCATGTCACTGCATTCCAGCCTGGGTGACAGAGCCAGACCCATCTCAAACAAAAACAAATATATGTCGCTTTTATGAACAGAAAAAAGCTTTCAGAAAAGATGTAATGCTCAAAAGGGAAAAGCAAATGGTCACTATTTACTTACGTCCGTGTCAGATAAACACGCTATTACTGCCATGGCCTTTGCTTCCCATGCTGTTTCAAAGAGTGATGTGGACTTTGAGCTGCATCTATTCAGTAAATCCTAAAAAGGGATAAACATGTATGTTTTTTAAAAATTAAAAATTCTCATTAAAAAAATGCCACCTACAGCTAGATACAGATATTATATGGCCTTGATAGATGTGTTAAAAGAAAAAAACCCTAAAAATTCTAATTAGTCATAAATGTTGAACAATGGTCTAAAAATACAAAACTGCCAAAACATTAGCCTTTAGTTTTATATGGTATAGAAAATTTAAGAATGAAACATTCTTGAAGAATCTACAAATCAGATTACTGTAGCACATTAATAATGTCCACAAGAAATAATTGCTAATATTTATTGAGCTCATACTCCTGTGGTCTCACAATAGCCCTTTGAAGAAAGTACTGTGAAAGGGAAATATCTTGGGCCCCCAAAATCACTAAGGAAAACTCAGGCTGGAAACAGCTTAAGGCAAACCTGCCTCCCATTCTATCAAAGTTACCCCTCTGCTCACTGAGACAGCTGCATTATCTGATTGCCTCCTTTGGAAAGGCTAATCAGAAACTCAAAAGAATTTTAACGTTTTGTATCACCTATCTGTGACCTGGAAGCTCCCTCTCGCTTGGAGTCTTCCTGCCTTTGCTTCAAGTTGTCCCACTTTTCCAGATCGAACCAATGTACTTCTTACATATGCTGACTGATGCCTCATGTCTCTCCCTAAAATATATAAAACCAAGCTGTGCCCGGACCACCTTGGGTACATGTCGTCAGGACTTCCTGAGGCTGTGTCATGGGTGTATCCTCAACTTTGGCAAAATAAATTCTCTAAATTAACAGAGAACTGTCTCAGATTTTCCGGGTTCACAGTCCTCACGTGTCCCCCTCTTTGCTCAAGATGGTTAGTAGCAGAATAAACCCACATTTTTAACCAATTCAATATGCTGCATGAGTCCTACTGAGAAAACATATGACATTCCTTAAAGAGTTAAATATTTACTACAGTGCTACACTGCATAGATCCAAGAAATAAGACTAGATCTAAAGGAAAAGTTACCTCTATGTACAGCAAGAGAAGTTCCTCCTCTTGCAAGTCATGTTCTCTCATGTAAACTCTTATAAACTTCTCTAGGACAGAAGGAATAAGCTCTGGGGCCAGAACTTTATCAAACATTCGGAACACTATGGTGGTTGTATTTTCCTGGATGCCAAAAGAAAGAAAGATGGCATAAATACAGACTCTACCCATAACTTGACATACAAAATAATTCTTATGACCCTGGACTTTACCTTCTCAAAATCAGAGAGGGCTAATTTGCAGTTGTACTTCCTATGCAATGTGATCAACTCTCGCAAGTTATTTACCAAAGTCCTTAGCTGACATACTTCCTCTGTGTTCTGATAATCCTTCTAAAACAAAAGTGTTAAAGTTGTTAACGATATAAAATAAAAGTATGAGAGAAAAATAGAATCAGAATTATTTCAGATAAAATAAGAATTAACCCCGGTAATGCACGTAAGAGGAAACCTGCAACTTTAAGCCAACTTATGCTCTGAATTTTGTAGTATTTTAACTAAATTAGTATAGATCAGAATCTGAAAGATACTTTCTCTTAAATAGAAAAATTAAGAATATTAGTATAATACTTTTTCAGAACCCAAGTATACTTAGTACATGGCATCATTTAGGTAGTGCTCAGTGTCCCATCTATCTATAGAGATTATATATCATAACCAGATATAAAGGCATAACATTTCCTAAAATTATATACAAAGAACAGAACCTTCAATATTGATAAAAGTTAACAGGGAAAAGATAAAAATAATGTTTTACAGCAAGAGGAAAAAGCTCTTATATAGAAAAGGTGACTTGACAAATTCAACCTTTGAAAACTAGTATTAGTGTACTATCAAGACTTAATTTTTTTTTTCTTTTTTTTTGGGGGGACAGAGTCATGCTCTGTCACCCAGGCAGGAGTGCAGTGGCACAATCTCAGCTCACTGTAACCTCTGCCTCCCGGGTTCAAGCGATTCTCCTGCCACAGGCTCCCAAATAGCTGGGACTACAGGCACCCACCACCACGCCTGGCTAATTTTTTTTGTATTTTTACTAGGGACGGGGTTTCACCATGTTAATCAGGCTGATCTCAATCTCTTGACCTTAAATGATCTGACCATCTCAGCCTCCCAAAGTGCTGGGATTACAAGCGTGAGCCACCATGCCCAGCCAAGATTTAATTTTTCAAAGGATTGTGAAATGCTGCTAATGCAGAAAATCCCAATTATACCACTTAGCAGAATGTTTATATAGTTCCCCTTTTGGTTGGTTCAATAGAGAAAAACTGTTCATTAAAACAAGTTGAGGGGGGCCAGGAGCAGTGGCTCATGCCTGTAATCCCAGCACTTTGGGAGGCCAAGGAGGGCAGATTATCTGAGGTCAGGAATTTGAGACCAGTCTGACCAACATGGTGAAACCCTGTCTCTACTAAAAATACAAAAAAAAATTAGCCAGGCATGGTGGCAGGTGCCTGTAGTCCCAGCTACATGGGAGGCTGAGGCAGGAGAATTGCTGGAACCTGGGAGCGGGTGGTTGCAGTGAGCTGAGATCATACCATGTGCTCTAGCCTGGGCAACAGGGTGAGACTCCATCTCAAAAAAAAAAAAAAAAAAAGGCCGGGCGCGGTGGCTCACGCTTGTAATCCCAGCACTTTGGGAGGCCGAGGCGGGTGGATCACGAGGTCAGGAGATCGAGACCACGGTGAAACCCCGTCTCTACTAAAAATACAAAAAAATTAGCCGGGCGTGGTGGCGGGCACCTGTAGTCCCAGCTACTCGGAGAGGCTGAGGCAGGAGAATGGCGTGAACCCGGGAGGCGGAGCTTGCAGTGAGCCGAGATCGCGCCACTGCACTCCAGCCTGGGTGAGAGAGCGAGACTCCGTCTCAAAAAAAAAAAAAAAAAAAAAAAAAAAAAAAAAAAGGTTGAGAGGGCTGGGCACAGTAGCTCACACCTATAATCCCAGCACTTTGGGAAGCCCAGGTGGGTAGATCGCTTGGGTCTGGGAGTTCAAGACCAACCTGGGAACATGGCAAAACCCCTTCTTTACAAAAAATACAAAAATCAGTCAAGCGTGGTGATGCGCACCTGTAGTCCCAGCTACTCAGGAGGCTGAGGTGGGAGGATCACTTGAGCCCAAAAGTTGAGGGTGCAGTGAGCCATAGTTGCACCACTGCATTCCAGCTGGGGCAACAGAGTGAGACCTTGTCTCAAAAATGAATAATAAATAAATATACAAATAAATTAAAAACATAGGTTGAAGTTGTAACACAAATCAGAAAGAAAGAAAAAGCAAATTTTCCTACATATGGATTTGAAAGGCACAAAACAAAAAAAAGGCACACAAAAACAGAAAATTTAAGAAGCAGATATATTTCCAGACACTTCACATATATGCAGACAAACCCTTTCAGGTAAACTGACTGTTTCATTACTAAAAACCCATTTTCCACATCATACCAAGGAAATCCAATGCCAGGAAGATGCCAATCCCAACTCGTCTGTTTTTTCTGCTGTAAAAAATATCTCTGCCAATTGAAGTCCATTTTCTGGCCAATTTGCCTTTAAAAAAGATTACAGACAGTTCAAAACAATGTTTTATGTTGTTGGGAGTGTGCAAAATGTCTTTTTACTGTTAATTAAATCAGTATTACCTTATCAGTTAATTCAAGGTTCCTGGCTGCTTGTTCCAACCATTTTGCAAGAATTATCTGAAATAGATCATTTAAAAATAAAATTTTTAATGGATAATCATTCATATAACTAAAAACCTCCACGATTTCTTTTTTCCTTTAGATATTTATTTTGTCCATAAACGTCTTATCCACGATTGTCTTTGTTGCGTGTGTGTGGGTACATAGTAGGTGTACATACTGTGGAGTACAGGAGATGTGTTGATACAGGCATGCAAGGTGAAATAATCACATCATGGAGAGTGGGGTATTCATCCCCTTTGTGTTACAAACAGTCCAATTACACTCTTTTAGTTATTTTTAAATATAGAATTAAGTTATTATTGACTCTTTTGTATAATCAAATAGTATGTCTTATTCATTCTTTTTTTTTTTTTTTTTTTTTTTTGAGACAGGGTTTCGCTCATTGCCCATGCTGGATCTCACGCAATGGCACGATCTCAGTTCACTGCAACCTCCTGGGTCAAGCAATTCTGCTGCCTCAGCCTCCCGAGTAGCTGTGATTATAGGCATGCCACCATGCCCGGCTAATTTTTGTATTTTTAGTAGAGAAAGGGTTTTACCATGTTGGTCAGGCTGGTCTCAAACTTCTGACCTCAGGTGATTCACCCACCTCAGCCTCCCAAAGTGATGGGATTACAGGCGTGAGTCACTGCACCCAGCCTCATTCTTTCTAAATATATTTTTTTGTACCCATTAACCATCCCCACCTCTCACTCATCACCTCACAACCCTTCCAAGCCTCTGGTAACCATCCTCCTACTCTCTATGGCCATGAGTTAAATTGTTTTGATTTTTAGATCCCACAAATAAGTGAGAACATGTGATGTTTGTCTTTCCATGCCTGGCTTATTTCACTTAACATAATAATCTCCAGTTCCATCTATATTGTTGCAAATGATAACATCTCGTTCTGAATCACAGTTGTCTTTTAAGAGACACTTTAATTAACACAGGTGTTAGTTAATAGTTTAACTGGTGTTAACATGACTTAATCTTCAATGATCAAATGTAAAAAACGAAATAAAGTCATCAAGAGTGGAAATACTGAAGACAACTCACCTGTCCTTCAGGCACAGTCCTTCTTACAAATGGAATCACATCATTTTTAAACCATGGACACAGCTTTTGCAAAGAGACTGATGCAGACATTGAGTTGAGCAAGCTCTCTAGCATTTTCACATCAAATCTGCTTTCAAAATTTGCCTAAATTATAAGGAGCGAGAAATTAAGATCTGACAAATTTAAACCAAAAGCCTTCCAAATGTTTGACAAAGATATTTTAGGAAGTCATTTTAAGGAGTAGCCTACTGATTTAATAATGAGTGCTAAAGGAGATTCACACTATGCAAATGATTCTAGTTGGGAGCTGCATACTGTATGCAATGTCACGGCGCTGAGTGCCAAATAGTTTATCATGTAGCAGAAGAACCAGCAGAGAGAGTATTCTAAGGAAAACTTAACTGGGGGTGATAGTAGGAATTCTAACAAGCAATGCAGCCATTAATGGCATCACGACAAGTTATGACTTTATGGATCTAATGTTCTATACCAACTTCAGCCAATCTTAAAGGGATCGAGACAAGCAATTTTAAGGGGCAATCTTTTACCACAATGTGAGCTGCAGTAGCAACATCTTCTTCACCAATGCTACATTAGAAAGTTCACTAATAAACCAGATAATATGTTGCCTTTTGAGCTAAGATTGGGAGTTAGACTCTTTTTTTGGTTAACTTTTATTTTAAGTTCGGTGGTAAAAGTGTAGGTAAACTTTAGTCAAGGGGGTTTGTTGTACAGATTATTTCATCACCCAGCTATTAAGCCTATTAATCATTAGTTATTTTTCCTGATACTTTCACCCTCCACCTTCTGAAAGGCCAAGTGTGTGTTTCCCCCCATGCATCCACGTGTTCTCATCATTTAGCTCCCAAGAAGCTAGATTCTCAATGATTGGATAAAATAAGGTTCTACTGTACATTCACTGTACTTCTTCTGATTTAATATTATCAGAGGACAATTTTCTCTGGGAAAATTTTTTTTTTTTTTTTTTTTTTGGGGGGACGGAGTCTCACTCTGTCACCCAGGCTGGAGTGCAGTGGTGTGATCTCGGCTCACTGCAACCTCCACCTTCTGGGTTAAAGAAATTCTCCTGCCTCAGCCTCCTGAGTAGCTGGGTCTAGAAGAACGTGCCACCATGCCCGGCTAATTTTTTATTTTTGGTAGAGACACGGATTCACCATGTTGATCAGGCTGGTCTCGAACTCCCAACCTCAAGTGATCAGCCCGCCTCAGCCTCCCAAAGTGCTGAGATTACAGGCATGAGCCATCGTGCCCAGCCCATGGGGAAAGTCTTTTTTATCTTGCCCTTTACAAACAAAAGCAAGTAATATTTTAAGAACCAATCAAAAAACACCCCATCACCCAGTCAGACTTGCACCCTGTTAGTTTCCAACATTGATTCAATCACCTAACTCAGGAGCTATAAAGCTGTTAAGGAAAAAATGTAAAACATGTTACCCGATGTCGAAGCCAAAGATACTGTGCACAAACAAGGTTTCCTTCTTTTAGCTGTAAAAAAATATCTTTAAGATCATCTTCATTATTTAGAAATTCAATCCAAGAACTGCCACTGAATAAACAAAGAAGGGAAAAAAGTCAGTTTTTTTAAAAAAAATTAAGGTTATACCTTTTAAGTGGATTATCTTTAAATGCATTTTAATTAGTTTTCTTCTTCATAAAGGTAAAAACAAAAAACTAAAAAAAACCCAGTTCCAAAGACACACAGTGCAAAGTATATTTCCTTCTTATCTCAGACCCTAGAACTCCCGACATCTTCCTCAGAGCCATGTAGCTTCCTGTAGGACCCTCCTCAGATAATCACTACAAGTAGAAATAATTATTTTTCACTCGTTTGTTTTGTTTTTGTTTTTTTTGAGGTGGGATCTCACTATGTTGCTCAGGCTGGACTTGAACTCCTGGGCTTAAGCAATCCTGCCACCTCAGCATCCTGAATAGATGGGATTACAGGCATTTTTATATTATTTTATTTTATTTTTTTGAGCTGGAGTCTCACTGTCACCCAGGCTGCAGTGAAGTGGCACAATCTCGGCTCACTGCAACCTTTGTCTCCTGAGTTCAAGAGATTCTCATGCCTCAGCCTCCCAAGCAGCTGGCATTACAGGCGTGCACCACCATGTCTGGCTAATTTTTGTATTTTTAGTAGAGATGGGGTTTCACCATGTTGGCTAGACTGGTCTCAAACTCCTGACCTCAAGTGATCCACTCACTTCAGCCTCCCAAAGTGTTGCAATTACAGGCATGAGCCACCGTACCTGGCCTCTTTTTTAAATAAGTAAGTGTTCTATAATGAATTCGACGAGGAAAAAAGAAAATCAGAACTGATAAGATAAAATTTCATTATTTGAATATAAAATTATATACCTGGAAAAAACAAGATCAAATTAAATATTACTATGCATAATAAAGAAATTCAGTAAGGTAGCTGGTTAAACATTTTTAAAAATCAGCTGATCATGGTGGCTCACACCTGTAATCTCAGCACTTTGGGAGGCCGAAGCAGGTGGACCACTTGAGGTCAGACGTTCAAGACCAACCTGGTCAACATGGTGAAACCCTGTCTCTACTAAAAATACAAAAAATAGCCGGTGTGGTGGGGGGTGCCTGTAATCCCAGCTACTCGGGAGGCTGAGGCAGAAGAATCGATTGAACCCGGGAGGCAGAGGTTGCAGTGAGCCGAGATCATGTCATTGCACTCCAGCCTGGGCAACAGAACAAAACTGTCTCAAATTAAAAAAAAAATTTTTTTTAATCGCTACCTCACCACATCCTTTACGAAAGATGGCAGCCAGCCACAGTGGCTCATGTCTATATTCCCAGCACTTCCGGCGGCCAAGGCAGGAGGATCACTTGAGCCCAGGAGTTCAAAACCAGCCTGAGAAACGTGGTGAAACCCAGGCTCTACAAAAAATTAGCTGAGTGTGGTGGTGCTCACCTGTAATCCCAGCTACTTGGGTGGCGGAGCTTGGGAGGTTGAAGCTGCAGTAAGCTGAGATCATGCCACTGCACTCCAGCCTGGGTGACAGAGTGAGACCCCACCTCAAAAAAACAAAAAGCAAAACAAACAAACAAACAAAAAAACCAGCCTGGACAACATGGCAAAATCTGTCTCAACTAAAAATACAAAAGTTGGCTGGGTGCAGTGGCTCACGCCTGTAACCCAGCACTTTGGGAGGCCAAGGCGGGTGGATCACTTGAGGTCAGGAGCTCGAGACCAGTCTGCTCCAAATGACGAAACCCCATCTCTACTAAAACTACAAAAATTAGCCAGACGTGGTGGTGCATGCCTGTAATCTCAGCTAGTCGGGAGGCTGAGGCAGGAGAATCACTTGAATATGGGAGGCGGAAGTTGCAGTGAGCTGAGATCACGCCACTGCACTCCAGCCTAGGCAACAAAGTGAGACTCCGTATTAAAGAAAAAAAAATTATCCAGGTGCAGTGGCACATGCCTGTAATCCCAGCTACTGGGCAGGAGAATCACTTGAACCTGGGAGGCAGAGGCTGCAGTGAGCCAGAGTCAAGATCGAGCCACTGCACTCGAGCCTGGGCGACAAGAGCAAGACTCTGTCTCATTAAAAAAAAAAAAGATTTAGGCCAGGCGCAGTGGCTTACACTTGTAATCCCAGCACTTTGGGAGGCTGATGTGGGCGGATCACGAGGTCAGGAGTTCGAGGCCAGCCTGGCCAACACAGTGAAATCCCGTCTCTACTAAAAGTACAAAAATTAGCTGGGCGTGGTGGCAGACACCTGTAATCCCAGCTACTCAGGAGGCTGAGGCAGGAGAATCACTTGAATCTGGGAGGCGGAGGTGGCAGTGAGCCGAGATCGTGCCACTGCACTCCACACTCCAGCCTGGGCAACAGAGTTAGACTCTGTCTCAAAAAAAAAAAAAAAAAAAGATTTAAATGTAGAAAGAAACTATAAAAATGAAAAAATACAAGAGAATGTATTTATTTATTTTTTTTTTGAGGCGAGTTTCACTGTCACCCAGGCTGGAGTGCAGTGGCACAATCACGGCTTACTGCAGCCTCGACCTCCCAGGCTCAGGTGATCCTCCCACCTCAGCTTCCTTAGTAGCCAGGACTACAAGCACCTGGCCAAGTTGCCTGGCAAATTTTAGTATTTTATGTAGAGACAGGGTTTCACTGTGTTGCCCAAGCTGGTCTTGAACTCCTGGGAAGCGATCCGCCTACCTCAGCCTCCCAAAGTGCTCGGATTACAGGTATAAGCCACTGCGCCTGGCCAAGAATTTATTTTTAATCTTTGAGTGGGTAATATCTTTCCAAACAGACATAAAAATACAAACTTCTGAATTTTTTGTAAAAAAAAAAAAAAAATAACAAAATCAATTAAAAAATGCCAAATTAGAGGAGAATTTGAAATACCCACAAAGAACTTTAAAGTCAATTTTGAAAAAAACAACTCGGTCCAGGTATGGTGGCTCATGCCAGTAATCCCAGCACTTTGGGAGGTCGAGGCAGGAGGATCACTTGAGCCCAGGAATTTGAGACTAGCCTGGGCAACATGGGAGACCCTGTCTCTAAAAACACAACAATAATAAAACCACAGAAATAGCTGTTTTTTAAAAAAAACAACTCAAGAGAAAGAGGGACCAAGGATGTAAGGAGAAAAACAAAAGGCTTTTCACCTTGAGAAAGTAAATATTTCAACCAAAATTAAGAATGGAAATCAAATCCATGTGGTAATATTTAAAAAAAATTTTTTTTTTGCATATATCAGATTAGCAAAAAAACAAGTTCTATAACATGCTGTTGGTGAATGAGTGAGAAAATGGGCCCTCCCCTACTCATTCTATTGGAAAAAATGCTTTGGAAGCCAAGTTTCGGTGAATAACCTTTTGCCTTAGCAACTGCACCTCCAGAAATTGAATCCACAGATACACTTCCATGTACACCAAAATATCATTACTTAAAATTAGAGGTATACTTACTTTTAATCTATTTATCAGAATAAATTAACAATGAACGGAAATGAGCAATTAGAAGATATGGTAAGAATCTGACTACGATCAAGGGTAAAAATATTTGTGTTAAAGAAATGACCACTGGGCGTGGTACCTCACGCCTGTAATCCCAGCACTTTGGGAGGCCGAGGCAGGCAGATCACTTGAGCCCAGGAGTTCAAGACTGGCGTGGACAACATAGAGAGACTGCATTTCTAAAAAAATAATAAAAAATATTAGCCAGATGTGGTGGTGCACATCTGTAGTCCCAAGCTACTTGGGAGGCTGAGGTAGGAGGATCACCAGGGAGGATACCAGGTATCCTTGGCATCCCAAAGTGTTGGGATTACAGGCGTGAGCCACTGCACCTAGGCCAGACTCAGTTTTATATGTTTTAGGACCCTTTAATTCTAGAATGGAGTGTGGGTTCTCTTTAATTGTGTTTTTAAATGTCATTATTCTTATACGATTCTATAATCGTAGCAATGACTAAGAATTAAATAAATCTTCATTACTTAGAATTATATTTTAAATTTATTTTATTGTTTGCTATCATCAGAAATGGATTTTCAGATTATTAAAACATTGAACCATAAGGCCAGGTGCAGTAGCTCATGCCTGTAATCCCAGCACTTTGGGAGGCCGAGGTGGGTGGATTGCCTGAGGTCAGAGTTTGAGACCAGCCTGGCCAACATGGTGAAACATTGTCTCTACTAAAAATACAAAAATTAGCCAGGCATGGTGGCGGGTGCCTGTAATCCCAGTTACTTGGGAGGCTGAGGCACAAGAATTGCTTGAAACCGAGAGGCAAAGGTTGCAGTGAGCCAAGATAGCACTGCTGGACTCCAGCCTTGGCGATAGAGCGAGACTCCGTTTCAAAAAATATATAAACTATATTTCAAAAATATATAAAAAACATTTGAAACGAGACTCCGTTTCAAAAAATATATAAAGAACATTGAACCATAATGTTTTTCCAAATGATGCATTTTTATCTTTAAATAGAAAAGAAAGAGGTAAGGCTACACTGTCCTTTGAAAATACCAGCTGTTTTTTCTTCCTTTCAAACCCTGTTTATAGGGTGAAGACTGTCTCCTTCTGTTGAAGTGCCTCCTGCTGAAGCTGAGAAAACTGTAGAAAGAGTCATCATATGGGCACGACTGGCGTTACAAGAAGAGCCAGATCATTCTAAAGAGGTGATATTTTCACTAATATAAGTAAATCCAATTTTTATGGCTATTAATCAATAGGATAGAAAAGATGGACTTACACATATGAAGATCTGCCCTTCTCACTGCTAGGGTGGCCTAGTGAAAAAATTCCTGGGCAAATTTACTACTAGGAAAAAAAAAATAATTGTGGCTGCCTTGGAGTGGCTGCTTGAGCCTGCAGAGAATGACCTGGGAGCTGTGGGTTAGCAGGTGTCTTGGAGTAGCTGTTGTACATCAAAGGTTTCCATAATGCCTTGCAATATAAACAATGTTTAGCATCATACAGGACATAATTATTACCGTTAAATAGTAATGTCAGCTACAGAACCAATATAAATCTATAAAATCTTATAACATTGAAACTTAGAAATGGTTTTAAGAGAGTTTACTTCTTTGCAGATAAGGAACCAAATATTTGATTTATCCAGGATAGTTAGATTTTTACTGAGCCTAAGAAGTTGAGGCTGCAGTGAGCTATGATCGCACCACCGCACTCGAACCTGGGTGACAGAGTGAGACCCTGTCTCAAAAAAGAAGAAATGACAACAAGGATGTTCAGCCAGTTTTTGTTGCTGAAAAGATAGTATTTTCTATCACTCAACACCCCTCATAGAAACACAGATTCAGCAAGAGGAATGCTATACCTGTTACGACATTCCAAATTTCTATGTAACTTATAATCTAAAAAAAAAAATTTTTTTTTTTTTTTTGAGACCGAGTCTTGCTCTGTCGCCCAGGCTGGAGTGCAGTGGCACGATCTCAGCTCACTGCAACCTCCGCCTCCCGGGTTCAAGCGACTCTCCTGTCTCAGCCTCCCTAGTAGCTGAGATTACAGATGCACGCCACCACGCCCGGCTAATTTTTGTATTTTAGTAGAGATGGGGTTTTGCTGTGTTGGCCAGGCTGGTCTCGAACTCCTGACCTCGGGTGATCTGCCCACCTCGGCCTCCCAAAGTGCTGGGATTACAGGCGTGAGATACCATGCCTGGCCTAAAAAGTTTTAACAAAAAATGTACACACCTGAATTTTTCTGGTCCAAATGCTCCATAAAAAGTAGTCAATTTTGCATGAGCTCTTAGCACCTGAAGAAAAAATAATTTAATAATCTGAATTTATATGCAACAATATTGAAATTAAAAAACATTAAAAATTAATCATTACATTTCACATGTCTATACACATTTACGTTTATCTCACTTCACAACTCAATTCCCATAGGACTGCCTTTATTTCTCACACACACACACACACACACACACACACACACAAAACATGGGACAAGAAAAACATTTCCAATTACATCCAATTATAAAGGCACATACCCATTAATTGTAGGAACTCTTTAAAATCAGTTTTCTCACTGATTTCTAAGTTCTTATGGTAAAATCGAGTTCTTATGGTAAAATCCAGCTGGATTACAATACTTACTTTGAACTAAGAATTTGAATATTTGTATGCTCACATGCACACACACACATGTATTTTGGCACCATCATAATCAACATCGCAGTTTATCTTCATTTGAATGTTTAGCAGGTACCAGGTACTATGTACAACAGTTTATATGAATTATTTCCTTTGATCTCAAAATGACCTTATAAAGTAAGTACCTATTAATATTACCATTTTGCAGATAAGAAAACTAAGGTATTGAAATAACTTGCTCTTGATAAAATATGGGTCTCTTTTGAATGGAAAACATATTATAAAGGTATATTCACCCACATATTAACCTAGAAATCTAATGTAATTACCTCTTTCAAGCCATCAGAATAAATGAGAGCAGTTTTATCTTCTTTCTTCAAAAGCTAAGTAAGAATAATAAGAAATACAGTTAGAAGAATATCCCTCTTTAGCTATTTCCTAAATGATGGATTTTCTGTGAAATAACAAATTTTTTAAATAAATTGCATTTAAGTGTGAAATGAATAGTAAACTATAAAGAACTGACATGTTTTTAAAATAATGCATTTGCCTGGGGGCAGTGGCTCACGCCTGTAATCCCAGCACTTTGGAAGGCTGAGGCGGGCGGACTGCTTGAGCATAGGAGTTCGGGATGACCCTGGGCAACACGGTGAAACCCCATCTCTACTAAAATACAAAAAATTAACCAGGCATTGTTGCGCGCACCTGTAGTCCCAGCTACTAAGGAGCCTGAGGCACGAGAATCCCTTGAGCCTGAGAGGCTGAGGTTGACGTGAGCCAAGATCGCACCACTGCACTCCAGCTTGGGGTACAGAATGAGACTCCGTTTCAAAAAAATAATAATAAAAATAAACAAATAAATAAATAGCAACAATACTCACAGGTCACTGCAAAAACTGCATGTCAAAAAAGGTCTCTGACAGAAAAAGAATCCATTTTTTATTTATTATTATTATTACTATTTTTTTTTTTTGAGACAGGGTCTTGCTCTGTCACCCAGGCTGGAGTGCAGTGGCATAATCTCTGCTCACTGCAACCTCCGCCTCCTGGGTTCAGGCAATTCTCCTGCCTCAGCCTTCCAAGTAGCTGGGATTACAAGCATGTGCCACCAGGCCCGGCTAATATTTTTTTGTATTTTTAGTAGATATGGGGTTTCATCTTACTGGCCAGGCTGCTCTTGAACTCCTGACCTCAAGTGATCCACTCTCCTGGGCCTCCCAAAGTGCTGGGATTATAGGTGTGAGCCACTGCACCCAGCCAAGAATCCATTTTTTAAAAATTATTTCTTTGGCATAAGACTAGTATATACAAACTATATCAAAACGTACCCTCCCACCTTACATACATTAGTGGAGGGATTACAGCCACCGTGCTTGGCCCAATCCCAACATTTCGAGAGTCTGAGGCAGGAGGATTGCTTGAACCCAGGATTTTGAGGCTGCAATGCATTACAATTGCACTCCAGCCTGGGTGAAAGCAAAACCTTGTCTCAAAAACAAAAAGTGTTAGCAAAGATGTGGAGAAATTTGAACACGTATGCACTGTTGCTGGAAATGTGAAATGGCACAGTCACCATGGAAAACAAGGTAGTTCCTTAAAAAATTTAAAAAAGAATTAGGGCCCAGTGTGGTGGCTCACACCTGTAATCCCAGCATTTTGGGAGGCCAAGGCAGGCGGATCACTTGAAGTCAGGAGTTCAAGACTAGCCTGGCCAACATGGTGAAACCCCATCTCTACTAAAAATACAAAAATTAGCTGGGCGTGGAGGCACACGTCCGTAATCCCAGCTACTTGGGAGGCTGAGGTGAGAGAATCACTTGAGCCTGGGGGCGGGCAGAGGTTGCAGTGAGCCAACATCACGCCATTGCACTGTAGCCTGGGAGACAGTGAGACTCTGTCTCAAAAAA
Source organism: Nomascus leucogenys (assembly GCF_006542625.1). Taxonomy (NCBI): domain Eukaryota; kingdom Metazoa; phylum Chordata; class Mammalia; order Primates; family Hylobatidae; genus Nomascus; species Nomascus leucogenys. The sequence goes on along the minus strand of NC_044390.1, from coordinate 89,746,076 downwards.
ACAGAATTAGCATATGACCCAACATTTCCACTTCTGGGTATATGCTCAAAATAACTGAAAGAGAGACTCAAATAGACATCTGTACACCCATGTTTACAGCAGCATTATTCACAGCAGCAAAACTGTGGAAATAACTAAAGAAGTCAGGGTTAGGGTCAGAGTCAGGGACCACGGTTAAACAAAAGAGAAAGAAACTCTGTCATTTGCAACAACATGAATGAACCTGGAGGATATTATGCTAAGTGAAATAAGCCAGTCACAAAAGACAAGTACTGTAAGATTCCATTTAATATAAGGTACTTAGAGTAGTCAAAATTATATACATAGACAGCAGATGGTTTGCCAGGGGCTGGGGAGATGGAGAAATGGGAAGTCCATGTTTAATGGGCAGAGTTTCAGTTTCATAATGATGAAAAGAGTTGGGGAGACGGATGATGGCCGAATGTGATTATGAATGTATTTAACACCATTAAATTTAAAAATGCTTAAGATAGGCGGGGCGCAGTGGCTCATGCCTATAATTGCGGCACTTTGGGAGGCCAAAACAGGCAGATCATCTGAGGTTAGGAGTTCGAGACCAGCCTGACCAACATGGTGAAACTCCGTCTCTACTAAAATACAAAAATTAGCCAGGTGTGGTGGCGGCGGGAGCCTGTAATCTCAGCTACTTGAGAGGCTGAGGCAGGAGAATCACTTGAACCCAGGAGGTGGAGGTCGCAGTGAGCCGAGATCACACCACTGCACTACAGCCTGGGCGACAGTGCGAGACTCCCTCTCAAAAATAAAATAAAATAATTTTTTTTAAAAGGTTAAAATGGTGAATTTCATGTTATGTATTTTTTAACAAAATAAAAACAAAATTTGGGGAAAAAAGTATAAATAACCCAAATGTCCATCAACTGATAAATGGAGAAACAAAATGTGGTATATCCACAAAACAGAATATTATGTGGCAATAAAAAGAAATACAGCACTGACACGTGCTACAGCATGGATGAACCCTGAAAATATTTTTCTTATTTTTATTTTTTTTGGGACAGTCTTGCTCTGTTGCCAGGCTGGAAGTGCGATCTCGGCTCAAAGCAACCTCCACCTCCCAGGTTGAAGCGATTATCTTCCCTCAGCCTCCTGGGACTACAGGTGCATGCCACCACGCCCAGATAATTTTTTGTATTTTTTGTATTTCAGTAGAGATGGGGTTTCACCATGTTCGTCAAGATGGTCTCAATCTCCTGACCTTGTGATCTGCCCACCTCGGCCTCCCAAAGTGCTGGAATTACAGGCGTGAAACAACGTGCCCAGCCTAAACCCTGAAAATATTATGCTAAGTGAAAGAAGCCAGACATGAAGGAGATATATATGATTCCATTTATTTGAACTGTTCAGAATAGGCAAATCTAGAGAGACAGGAGGTAAATTAGTGGCTTCCTAAAGCTGGGGGACTGGAGAAAATAGGGAATGACTATTAATGGCACAGAGGTTTTGTTTTCTTTTGTTTTTTGATAGAGTCTCACTCTGTTGCCCAGGCTGCAGTGGCGCAGTTTTGGCTCACCGCAACCTCTGCCTCCCAGGTTCAAGCAATTCTCCTGCCTCAGCCTGCCAAGTAGCTGGAACTACAGGAGTGCACCACCACACCCAGCTCATTTTCATATTTTTAGTAGAGATGGGGTTTCACCATGTTGGCCAGGCTGGTCTTGAACTCCTGACCTCAGGTGACCCACTCACCTCTGCCTCCCTAAGTACTGGGATTACAGGCATGAGCCACCTCACCCAGACATTTAAGAGTTTTATCTTTTAATTTAATATTTTTTCTTTTTCTTTTGAGACAGAGTCTCGCTCTGTCGCCAGGCTGAAGTGCAGTGGCGTGATCTCAGCTCGCTGCAACCTCCGTCTCCCAGGTTCAAGCAATTCTCCTGCCTCAGCATCCCAAGCAGTTGGGACTACGGGACACACCCGGCTAATTTTTGTATTTTTAGTAGAGACAACATGAGGTCTCACCATGTTGGCCAGGCTGGTCTTCAACTCCTGACCTCAGGTGATCCACCCGCCTTGGCCTCCCAAAGTGCTGGGATTACAGGAGTGAGCCACCGCACATAGCCTTAATTTTAGTTTTTGAGAAAAATTTTCGCTCTGTCGCCCAGGCTGAAGAGCAGTGGCACAATTTCAGCTCACCGCAACCTCCACCTCCCAGATTCCAGTGATTCTCGTGCCTCAGCCTCCCCAATAGCTGGAACTACAGGCACGTGCCACCACGCCCAACTAATTTTTATATTTTTAGTAGAGACGGAGTTTCACCATGTTGGCCAGGCTGGTCTCCAGCTCCCGACCTCAGGTGATCCACCCACCTCAGCCTCACAAATTGCTGGGATTAAGGCGTGAGCCGCCGCGTTCGGCCTGGGATAGAGATTCTTTTTGGGGAGATTTAAAAGTTCTAAAATTGACAATAATGATGCTTGCACAACTCAAGGAATATATTAAAAACCACTGAACTGTATACTTTAAATAGGTGAATTGTATAGGATGTGAATTATCTCCATTAAGCTGTTATAAAAACTTTTTTACTAATAATACACATAGCAGATAGGAGGAAAAAATATATGAGGCAGGATTATGAGAGATTAAAGCAAATTCTACCCTGCCCCAAAAAAACAAATACAAAAAAACGAACCTACCCTGGTTTTGGCATAATTCAGCATCTCTTGAGTGGTTTCATAGGTTATCCACTGAGCTTTCAGGCAGTAATTCACCACAAATTCATCGTCCTGTTTCACAAATGCCAGATACAGTAAGGCAACCTAATGTTGATCAACACATCAATCTAAATACTGTAGTACGTGACAAGAAAAACATACCTGGATTTTATGTAGATTTTCCTTAGCGTCGTCTACAAGTTGTTGCCATTTGGTCTGTTCACTGGGATCCACAGAACTCAATGCCAATTTCTCCAATATATGATTTGACTTGACCTTGTAAACAAGCTATAATATAAACATGTCCACATCAAGCAATTTGATGTACAATAATACTTGCAGATGGCTTATTCTCAGAGTAAGCTGAGTGAAACAAACTACTATGAAAAAGGTGAATCCTCATGCGCTCCAGGAATGAGATTCAAAGAAAGTAACTTTCAGATATCTGAGAGACGAACCAGATTATTAGCAGGTATGGGAACCATTTCTGTTGAGTCCTTACTAAACGTGTCAAGCAGTACACTTACTAAGAGCTTTATATGAGCTAAGATATGGAATCTAAATATCCATCAACAGATAAGTGAATAAATAAAATGTAGTATATTTGCACAGTAAAATATTGTTCAGTCTAGAAGTTAGGTGTAGTGCCAGCCTGCTCAGGAGGCTGAGGCAGGACAACCATTTGAGCCCAGGAGTTCAAGCCCAGCCTGGGCAACATGGTAAGACCCTATTTAAAAAAAAAAAAAAAGGAGGGAAAATTTGTCATTTGCAACAACAACATAGATAAACCTGAAGGACATTATGGTGAGATAAGTCAGACACAATAAAAAAAAATACTATCTGATCTCACTTACATGTGAAATCTTAAAATAGTCAAACTCATAAAAGTAGAGAGTAGAGGCCGGGCACGGTGGCTCACGCCTCTAATCCCAGCACTTTGGGAGGCTGAGGCGGGAGGATTATTTGAGGTCAGGAGTTCGATACCAGCCTGGCCAATATGGTGAAAACCCATCTCTACTAAAAATACAAAACTTAGCAGGGCACGTTAGTGGGCACCTGTAATCCCAGCTACCTAGGAGGCTGAGGCAGGAGAATCCTTGAACCCAGGAGGCAGAGGTTGCAGTGAGCAGAGATCATGCCACTGCACAACAGAGCAAGACTCCATCTCAAAAAAAAAAAAAAAATAGAGAGTAGAATGGTGATTAACTAGAGCCCAGGGGAAGGGGCTGGGGGATACAGAGGTGTCACAGATGTTCCAAGGCTGCAAAGCTTCAGTTAGAAGGAGGAATGAGTTTCAGAGGTCTATGATGACTGTAGTTAGTAATAATATCTATTTCAAAATTGCTGAAAGAGCCAGGCGTGGTGGCTCATACCTGTAATCCTTGTATTTTGGGAGGCCGAGGCAGGTGGATTACCTGAGCTCAGAAGTTCAAGACCAGCTTGAGCAACATGGCGAAACCCGGTCTCTACTAAAAATACAAAAAATTAGCCAGGCATGGTGGTGTGCGTCTGTAATCCCAGCTACTCAGGAGGCTGAGGCACAAGAATCACATGAACCTGGGAGGTGGAGGTTGTAGTGAGCCAAAATCACACCACTGCACTCCAGTTTGGGAGACAAAGCAAGACTCTATCTCAAAAAAAAAATTGCTAAAAGAGTAGGTTTTAAATGTTCTCACCACAAAAAAAGATAAGTGAGGTGAGTTATGTTAATTAGCTTGATTTAATCATTGCACATTGTAAATGTATAAAATCACCACATTGCACATCAAAAGTATATACAATCATTCTTTTCTTTTTATTTATTTTTATGAGACAGTCTCTCGCTCTGTCGCTCAGGCTGGAGTGCAGTGGCGGGATCTCGGCTCACTGCAACCTCTGCCTCCTGGGTTCAAGCGATTCTCCTGCCTCTGCCTCCCGAGTAGCTGGGACTACAGGTGCCTGCCACCACACCCGGCTAATTTTTTGTATTTTTAGTAGAGACGGAGTTTCATCGTGTTAGCCAGGATGGTCTCGATCTCCTGACCTCGTGATCTGCCCGCCTTGGCCTCCCAAGGTGCTGGGATTACAGGCGTGAGCCACCACGCCCAGCCCTTCTTTTTTATTTTTGAGACAGAGTCTTGCTCTGTCACCCAGGCTGGAGTGCAGTAAGTGTAATCTCAGCTCACTGCAACCTCCGCCTTCTGATTCAAGCGATTCACCTGCCTCAGCCTCCCGAGTAACTGGGACAACAGGCATCCACTGCCATGCCCAGCTAATATTTGTATTTTTAGTAGAGACAGGGTTTTGCCATGTGGGCCAGGCTGGTCCCAAACTCCTGGCCTCAAGTAATCCACCCACCTTGGCCTCCCAAAGTGTAGGATTACAAAGGTGAGCCACTGCACCCGGTCAAGTATATACGATTATTTATCAACCGAAGAAAGAGATTTATATGAATTGTCTTTTTAAATTATGAAAACCTAAGAAGTAAACATTTACACGTCATCACGACACTATGGGATAAGTACTAATATCCCCATTTTACAAACAAGAAAACTGAGACCCAAGAAAGGTTAAGTAACATGTCTGAAATTATGCAGTCCAAAAGTGACAGAGTCGATTTCGTTTGTCTGTTTAGAGACAAGGTCTCGCTCTGTCACTCAGGCTAAAATGCTGCGGTGTAATCATAGCTCACTGCAGCCTGGAACTCCCGGGCTCAAGCAATTCTCTTGCCTCAGCATCTCAAGTAGCTGAGACTACAGGCGCACACCACCATGCCCACCCAGCTCATGAAACTGGATTTTAAAGACAACCAATTTTCTAAGTCTACTAAAAGTTCTTTAAAGGTTAAAGTTAGAAATACTCAAATTTCAGGTTCTGTTTCCTATGGACACAATACCAACTTTGACAGGGACTCTCTGGTTCTGAAAACTATAAATGACAACAAAGAGTAGTTTCATTCATGAATATTCCCCTCATTTCTTTCACGGATTTTGTTTTGGTTTGGTTTTTTTGCTCCATTGTCTCTTTTTAAACATTACTTCTAAAATCTTTCAGATGTTCAAAAAAGTAATAATTATAAATACTATAATAATGTACTCATCACCTTTAGCTTAAAAAATAAAGCAGCTGTTACCAATAGTTTCAGATCCCACTGTTGTCTTCCCAAATACATCATCCTCCTCCTCCCAACCAGAAGTATACATTATTCTTGTATTTTGTACTTATTCCATTGATTACTTTGTCTCTTAACTTGTATACATTTCTAAACAATACACGCAATTATTCTTGCGGGGTATGGTGGCTCACGCCTGTAATCCCAGCACTTTGGGAGGCTGAGAAGGGAGGATCACTTGAGGTCAGGAGTTCAAGACCAGCCTGGGCAACATAGCAAGACCCTGTCTTTACAAAATATATATAGAAATAAATATATATTTTTTGGCCAGGCGTGGTGGCTCATGCCTGTAATCCTAGCACCTTGGGAGGCTAAGGCAGGTGGATCACTTGCGGTCATGAGTTCGAGACCAGCCTGGCCAACATGGTGAAACCCCGCCTCTACAAAAAATACAAATATATATATATATATATTTTTAAGGAGGTATTCTGTATGTTTAAAACCGTTATATTTTTAAAACAAGCACATGAGTAGCAAGCACCCACTTAGTAAATATTAATTCTTTAACCAACTACAGTAAAGCTTTCTCTCTTATTGCTTCCCCAAAAACTGACTTTTCAAGGATTATCAATGACCTAATTGCTGTATCCTCCAGACATCTTTCAGCTTTTATACTTGATCTTCTCTGTAGTACTTGAAACTGCTGATCACTCCCCAGTACATTTAAAACTTACTGCTTTCTTGGCTTCCATAATCATACATTCTTACAATTTTTCTCCCTTATTTCTTCCCAAATATGTGTACAGCCCTTCCTCCTCCATCCCTCATATGCTGTTGCCCCCACATCACATCCTCAGATGTCTTTTCACTCTCTGCATTTGCTGGAGTCATCTGAGCCATTACACTGGTGTCTCCAACCCTTAGAAGCAGTGTAGGCCACTCCTCAACTTCCCACCAGACATCTCTATTTCACCAGACCCCTCACATCCATTTTTTTTTTTTTTTTTTTTTTTTAGAGTTGAGAGGCTCACTATGATGCCCAGGCTGGGGTGCAGTGGCTATTAACAGGCCAATCTTATTGCAGTATAGCCTCAAACACCTGAGCTCAAGTAATCTTCCTGACTCAGCCTCCTGAGCAGCTAGGACTACCAGCATGCACGACTGTGCTCAGCTCACATCCAATTTTCATAAAGCAGAACTTTTCATCTTTTATCCCTAAACTGCTCTTCCACACATATTCCTCATTTCAGGTCATGACATCGTCACCCAATGTGTATGCTGAGCCAGACTAAAGCAAGTCAACCTCAAGTCCCCTGCCCTCCCTTTCATTTGATCACTAAGTCCTGCTGATTTCACCCACTATATTCCTCTTTTTTTTTCTTTCCTGAGACAGAGTCTTGCTGTGTTACCCAGGATAGAATGCAGTGGTGTGATCTTGGCTCACTGTAACCTCCACCTCCTGGGTTCAAGCAATTCTCCTGCCTCAGCCTCCCGAGTAGCTGGGACTACAGGCATGTGCCACCACACCTGGCTAATTTTTGTATTGTTAGTATAGTATTTTTAGGTTTTGCCATATTGCCCAGGCTGGTCTTGAACTCCTGACCTCAGGTTATCTGCCTGCCTCAGTCTCCCAAAGTGCTGGAATTAAAGGAGTGAGCCACTGCACCCGGCCTATATTCCTCTCTTATCAGCCTTCTGTCTCACCTATATCTGTACTTCATTGCCCTGGTTCAGGTCTCCTAGAGAAAAGTACTTAGTTCCAATGTATTTACCCTTCTCCAAATTCTTTATCTTTCCAAAATGACAACCTAATCAAGATACTCTCCTGCTTAAAACTGTCAATAGGTTCCTATCACCTGCAAAATCAAATCTCACTCCTGGCCAGAAGTGGTGGCTTAGGACTGTAATCTCAAAACTTTGGGAGGCCAAGGTAGAAACATCTCTTGAGCCCAGGAGTTCAAGACCAGCCTGGGCAACATGGCAAAACCTTGTCTCCACAAAAAATTTAAAACTTACTTGGGCATGGTGGTATGTACCTATAGTCCCAGCCACTTGGGAGGCTGAAGCAGGAGGATCACTTGAGCCTGGGAAGTCAAGGCTGCGGTAAGCTGTGATTGTCCCACTGTACTCCAGCCTGGGTGACAGAAGCCCCTACTTCTGCATCATCATCTTGTTTTACTCTGCTGCCCATATAACCTACATCCTAGTCCCACCTAATCAGCAGGAGTTCCTGAAGCATCACAAGTCCCCCTCATTCTGTCCATGCTGACCTCATACCCAGAATCCCTTCCCCTCCCTGGTCTGTCTGGAACACCTTCAAGACCGGACCTGAGGCCAGGTGCAGTGGCTCACACCTGTAATCCCAGCATTTTGGGAGAACAAGACAGGCAGATCACAAGGTTAGGAGTTCAAGGCCAGCCTGGCCAACATGGTGAAACCCCATCTTTACTAAAAATACAAAAATTAACTGGGCATGGTGATGCATGCCTGTAATCCCAGCTACTCGGGAGGCTGAGGCAGGAGAATCGCTTGAATCCAGGAGGGGGAGGTTGCAGTGAGCTGAGATTGTACCACTGCACTCCAGCCTGGGCAACAGAGCAAGACTCCATCTCAAAAGAAAAAAAAAAAAGACCTGACCTGAAAACGACCTCCTCAGTAACATCTTTCAGCCCCACTATGGGTCACTCTTTCCTCTGAATCTCTAATCAACTTCAGTCATATCTTAATTACAGCCTTAATCACACTAAATTCCAATTATATATTACATGTCTGTCCCCTCAGCCTCTAGCACATGACGAAATACTTGTTTGGTGAACAAATGAATACATGAATGATTACCTCAACATCTAGTCCAAACTGAATGGCAAAACTCTCGGCTTCAGCAAATCTGTGTTTGTGAAGTAACCGACTCAATCTGATAAGTTGGAAAATAAATTTTGTTAAAAGCTTATTAGTCAGGGAATTTAAGTTATTCACTAAAGGGTAAAGCTAAAAAAAAAAAAAATGAGAAGTTACCTGTTTTCTGGTAAAGCTTCTGTAAGACATCTGAGTACTAACACAGAGACTGAGTCTTCAGACAACCTAGAAAAAATTTTAACTATAAATGCGCTTGTCTTTTAATATTAATACGTGAAATTTAATGTAGCTATTACTTAACACTATAAAACATGACCTACTTTGGATCATTTTTGCAAACTCCTTCTAAAAGGTATATGGTGTCCTACAATAACAACAAAAACATGATTAAAATTCCAATATAAGAGCAATGCATTTTATAATTACTAGACTAACTACTGGTTCAGGCATGAATTATCCATCAATGGACTTTAAAACAACTGGGTATCCCATAAATACCTACTATGTACCCACAAAAATTTAAGAAAAAAAAAAAACACTGGAAAAAAAATGGCTAGGAAAGATAAACCCCATAGACTCAAAATAATATCACACAAGTTACTTTCTATTAAGGGAAAAACACTTTACAAATGGGGAAATCTGACAGAACTGCCTTAACCAAATGGTCACATTTAAAATCACCCATAACAGGACAAATGATTCCATGAGCCTCTTAATGTGATGTGGTTAGAAAACAGTATTACCTGTGCAGTGTTTGTGCCAAAAAAGCTTAACATGAATCTAATCATGATGAAACAATCAAATCCAAATAGAGAAACAGTCTACAAAACCACAAGGTGGCAACTCTTCAAAACTGTCAATGTCTTAAAAGACAAAAAACGGACCAGATGCAATGGGTCATACATGTAATCCTAGCACTTTGGGGAGCTGAGCCAGGAAGCTCACTTGAGCTCAGGAGCTTGAGTCTAGCCCAGGAAACATAACGAGACCCCCTCTCTACAAAAAATATAAAAATTAGCCAGGCCTGGTGGTGCACACCTGTAGTCCCAGCTACTCAGGAGGCTGAAGCAGGAGGACCACCTGAGCCCAGGAGTTGGAGGCTGTAGTGAGCTATGATTGAGCGACTGTACTACAACTTGGGCAACAAAGCAAGACCATGTCTCAACAACAACAACAACAACAAAAACACATAGAGAACTAAATTTGATGAGTGATTCGTGATTAGATCATGAATAAGAAAAAAAATAGCTTTAAAGTAATTGGCCCAATTGGTAAAATTTAAATCTAGAAGAGTTTATAATAAATAGTACTGTATTTATGTTACATTTTCTGAGTATGATAATTGCATTATAGAAGAATGCCCTTATTTTTAGGAGATACCTGCTGAAGATTTAGGCGTGACAGGTCATGATGTCTACAAGTAATTTCCAAAGTTTGGAAAACTATAGTGTGTGTGTAAAAAGAAATTAAACAAATATGGTAAAATATTTTTTAAATATGTAAATTAGTTACATAAATATGAAAAATAGTTACATAAATATGTAACAGCAATAGTCTCCATCTCCCATTATCATCTATACTTCCTGTAGAGACACAAGAAAGAAGAATAAGCAGATAACTGATGTTTTGATTTTTTTTTTTTAATTCGATGACTAACCTTAGACTATCAAGTAAGTATATTTGAGGATCTCTATTAATAAATACAGTTATAAACCTGAAATTTATCCAGGTTTCCACTAGGTTCCACTAATGCTTAGCTTAATTATTAAGGCTTTTAATGATCACTGATTAGATAATGGATGAAGAAAAAAGTAGTTAAAAGAATACTTTAAAATGCAAATAAACTTACTGTGCTAATTCCTGTTTGGACCAGAGAAGAAACACTAGATACTTCCAAAGAATATAGTATTTCCATTGTAGGTAATGAATAAACCATGAGGTTTTTCATCTAAGAAAAATAGCAGAGCAATTAATTTAGCAGATCAATTTAAACGTGCAAGTACAAAACAGCACTTCACAATTAAGAGCAGATTAAAACACATGGGAGCGACTGGGCGTGGTGGCTCATGCCTATAATCCCAGCACTTTGGACTGCCTGAGCTCAGGAGTTCGAGACCAGCCTGGGCAACACAGTGAAACCCCGTCTCTACTAAAATACAAAAAATTAGCCGGGTGTGGCAGTGTGCATCTGTAATCACAGCTACTGGGATAATCACAGCTACTGGGGAGGCTGAGGCAGGAGAATCTCTGGAACCCAGGAGACGGAGGTTGCAGTGAGCCGAGATTGCGCCACTGCACTCCAGCCTGGGCGACAGAGTGAGACTGTCTCAAAAACAAAACAAAACAAAACAAAAAAAACACATGGGAGCACTTTGGGAGGCCGAGGCGGGTGGATCACTTGAGGTCAGGAGTTGGAGACCAGCCTAGCCAACATGGTGAAACCCCGTCTCTACTAAAAATACCAAAAAAATTAGCTGGAACATAGTGGTGCACATCCGTAATCCCAGCTACTTGGGAGGCTGAGGCAGGAGAATTGCTTGAACCTGGAAGAGGTTGTGGTGAGCCGAGATTGCACCACTGCACTCCTGTCTGGGTGAAAGAGTGAGACTGTCTCTAAATAAATAAATAAAACACACAGTACAAAGCTAAATGCAAAACAATAAGCATTTATAAGTAAGTCTGTTACCGTATGACTCATTTTACTTTTTTTGAGATGGAGTTTCGCTCTTGTTGCCCAGGCTGGAGTACACTGGTGCACTCTCAGCTTACCGCAACCTCTGCACCCCAGGTTCCAGCGATTCTCCTGTCTCAGCCCCTCGAGTAACTAGGATTACAGGTGCACGCCACCACGCCCGGCTAATTTTTTGTATTTTTAGTAGAGATTGGGTTTCACCATGTTGTCCAGATTGGTCTCAAACTCCTGACCTCAGGTGATCCACCTGCCTTGGCCTCCCAAAGTGCTGGGATTACAGGTGTGAGCCACCGCACCCAGCTTGTTACTATATGATTTAAATGTTACATATGAAATGATGTTCTACCCCATATTCCAAATCTGTTGAATGAAAATCCATATATATGCCTTAAGTCCATTCTACAGTTTGTATTTAAGGTGAAATGTAATTCCTCAGTGCCAGAACTACGTAAGAGTCACTCTAATAAACACTTTCCTGGGCCGGGTGCAGTGGCTCACACCTGTAATCCCAGCACTATGGGAGGCCGAGGCAGGCAAATCACGAGGTCAGGAAATAGAGACCAGCCTGGCCAAAATGGTGAAACCCCGTCTCTACTAAAAATACAAAAATTAGCTGGACGTAGTGGCAGGCACCTGTAATCCCAGCTACTTGGGAGGCTGAGGCAGGAGAATCGTTTGAACCCAGGGGGTGGGGGGTTGCAGTGAGCCGAGATTGTGCCATAGCACTGTAGCCTGGGGGACAGGGCGAGACCCCATCTCAAAAAAAAAAAATAACAAAATAAAATAAACACTTTCCTATGGGCATTTTTGGTTCCTGAAGTGCTCCATTTAAAATATGGAGTCAAGATTTATAACTTTTTACTTTAAAAAGAGTTCTGCAGGATTATTTCTGATTGTCAAGTTTCTGTGTGAACTAAGCTAATATGCTGTACTATCTAACGTCTACTTTTGTATTCACTAATGCTTTTTGTAACACATAATATAGGCAAGCACAAAATAAAATTTTCCAATACCTTCTTATTAGCTGATGCTGTCAGAGCTATTAATTTGAGATTTGTAATTCCTTGCCTAAAAGAGAAAAGAAGCTTTAAATAATTCAAGTAAGCTTTTACACAATAAAAACATACAATATTATCTATCAATTTAAAAACAAAGCTTTGCCAATTACAAGATATAAACTAAGTTAAAGTAACACTCTTGATAAAAAAATAAAATGTAGGCCAGGTGCAGCGGCTGACGCTTGTAATCCCAGCACTTTGGGAGGCCGAGGCGGGCAGATCATGAGGTCGGGAGATCAAGACCACGGTGAAACCCCATCTCTACTAAAAATACAAAAAAAAAAATTAGTCGGGTGTGGTGGCGGGCACCTGTAGTTCCAGCTACTCGGAGAGGCTGAGGCAGGAGAATGGCGTGAACCCGGGAGGCGGAGCTAGCAGTGAGCCAAGATTGCACCACTGCACTCCAGCCTGGGTGACAGAGCGAGACTCCATCTCAAAAAATAAATAAATAAATAAATAAAATGTAATAGACACTGTATTCCATTTCTCCATGTTTATGCCCAGACTGACAGTTTCTAACACAATGACTTGGAGGTTCATATTGCCTAAGTGTTCCCAATGAATTTTGCAAACGGTCTTTACTCTGTCAGACTGTCTCACAGTGTTGTTTAGAATGTAAAATAAAAAAAATAAATGATCTGAACAAAACCAGACAAGATACCTGGTACTAACAGAAGGGAAATGACTACTAGCCATAGTCATAACATACCACGTGACTGATGAAGGAGAGTCTGCTTCTGTAGTAAGAAGAAAGTCTTCTACGTGAAGAGAGGGCCAGTTCCATACAGGAGTTAGAGTGTAAATATCCCATAAACTCAGCACGTTCTGCAATAGAGACATTTCATTTACATGTCTTTTTTTTTTGAGACAGAGTTTCACTCTTGTCGCCCAGGCTGGAGTTCAATGGTGCAATCTCGGCTCACTGCAACCTCTGCCTCCCGGGTTCAAGAGATTCTCCTGCCTCAGCCTCCCGAGTAGCTGGGATTACAGGCGCCCACCACCACACCTGGCTAAGTTTTTGTATTTTTGTATTTTCTGTATTTTTAGTAGGCTAGCCACCGCACCTAGCCTACGCGTCTTCTTAATGATTAAAAATTTACATTTTAGGCCAGGCGCAGTGGCTCACGCCTGTAATCCCAGCACTTTGGGAGGCCGAGGTGGGTGGATCATCTGGGGTCAGGAGTTCGAGCCCAGCCTGGACAACATGGTGAAACCCCGTCTCTACTAAAAATACAAAAAATTAGCCGGCGTGGTGGTGGGCACCTGTAATCCCAGCTACTTGGGAGGCTGAGGCAGGAGAATCGCTTGAACCTGAGAGGCGGAGGTTGCAATGAGCCGAGATCGCACCATTGCACTCCAGCCTGGGCGACAAGAGCGAAACTCTATCTCAAAAAAAAAAAAAAAAAAAAAAAATTTACAGTTCAGGATCAACTTTTTGGTACGTATACTGAAATAAAGCACAGCACACAAGATAGTTAACCACCCTAGCTAAAACCCTTGCCTTTGTAAGTCTGACAACATATTTGTTGTAAAACATATCAAGTAAAAATATTGAAGGAGAAACAAGAAACCTACATCAGTATCAAGAACAAAAAGTAGATTGTCTATCAGCTGGAACTTCTTTGCACCTACAAAAGAGAAAATAAGATGTCTAAGGATTTTATTTCAATATTTCATATATCTAAATAGTAAACTAACATATTCACAGAAAGGCAGAACTATATAATTACTGGGTCCCATTTTCATTTATTCCTGCCTCTATTTCTGTTAGGTGATTACTAATATGTAAAACCTCCCAAAATGAAGAGTAACAACTGTAACATGTCAAGAACTGTTCTGTATGTGAACAACAATCAAACTATTCTGGTTTGTTTCAAAGACTGGTAGGGTAAAATGACCCATATGTCAGCCTAAGTACACTGACATAAAAATTAAAACTTACTAATAATTGTCTAAAGTAGTTTCATTAACTTATTTTACCTTTAATAATCTCTGCATCAATAAGGTTCTTAACTGTCATTCCTTTCTTGGAAGAATCTGGTTCCCATTTTGAGAATGCACAATTACCGGTTCCCTGGAAAAATGAACACAGTACTTCGAATGCAAATTTCATTCTTAGACCCGAACCTTCCTCAAAGTAGAAACATGTAAGTTTTATAGGTTACTAATTTTAAAATATATTTACATATTCTAACTTAACTAGGTTTCATCTTCTAGTTCCTCTCCTGGTTTCTGAAGAGAATGAAAAAAACAGTGTACTATTGGAATTCATGGTTATTACAATTTTTTTTTTTTTTAATTTGAGACAGGGTCTCACTCCATTGCCCAGGATGGAGGGCAGTGATCACAGCTCACTGCAGCCTCAAACTCCTGGGCTCAAGCAATCCTCCCACCTCAGCCTCCCCAGTAGCTGGGACTACAGGTGAGCATCACCACACCTGGCTAATTTACTATTTGTTGTAGAGACAGGGTCTCCCTATGTTGCTGAGACTGGTCTCAACCTCCTGGGTGCAAGCAATCCTCCCGCCTCAGCCTCTCAAAGTGCTGGGATTACAGGCATGAGCCACCATGCCAGCCTTCACATAAATATTTAATGAGTCTATTTAGGCAACTAGCACTAAAGACACGCAGTGAACTTTTAAGACCTCTTCCAGGATTATGATTAAAATATAGTCTTTGATAAGTATTTTCATTAAAATATAAATATTTGGAAAAAAATTTATAAATATTAATTTTAAATTATTTGAAACCCTGGTGAAATGTCAAATTAGATATGCTCAATGTGGAAATATGACTGCTTCTTTTCTCTCTGTTTTGTTTCTTCTCTTTTTAAAGATGGGATCTCACTGTGTTGCCAGGCTGCAGTGAAATGGCGTGATCACGGGTGTGATCAGAGCTACTGCAGCCTGATACTCCTGGGCTCAAGCAATTCTTCTGCCTCAGCTTCCCAAGTAGCTGGGACCATAGAGGCATGCCATGAGACGCAGCTGACTACTTCTTAATATATAAATTTGGCAAGTAAAAATATTGTAAACGTCGTAATTATATTGAGTTTCTGCCTATTCTTTGAATATAACATTAGGTATTTTTCCCCAAAATTCAAAGAAATTATGATCAGGGTTATTGGAAGTGACATACCAATAATGAAATGTTACTTTTTACATGCAACATGAGATATAAGACATTATACGGCAAGGTATACATGCCAATGGTTGTGAATGAATTGTGCTTTTCTACGTGCATCCTTGTCCACGTTCCCATTTCACTAATAACAAAACTTGCAAGTAGCCTAGCTAGCCAAGACTAAGAATAACGTAGAATCACTTAGGAGGCAGGGATTACATCAAATACACTTTACTCTTTAGGACCATTCTCTAACACCAAGGTTCTTAACCTGACTTATTTCAAGATTCAAGGGATCTGTGAAGCTGCATGGGCAAAAAATTTACATCTTTATTTTCACTAATCTCCATCTGAAACAGAATTTCTTTCACTTATGAATGTAGGCCACAAAAACCCCAAAAAACAAAAAGCAGTAGAATCAGCAGTCCCTGTGAGTATGTCACCAGTAGTAATTACACTTCCTATTAGAAAACCTATGATGACCATAATTTTGAAGTAGTGGTGTGTAAATATTTATTTCAAGACACCTGCAATACTGTGCTGTTTTTCCATAAATGACAAAGTCACAGGTACTATAACAATGGAATTTTTTGGTTTTGTTTTCTATCATTTTTGTCTGCTCTCATAATTGAAAAAAATGCTGTACTTCAGGTAAAGACTAGGGAAAGTAAAGATGCAATATTTTTTCCAAGACAGAAATTTATTTGAGTTATTTTTAATTACCTTAATTTTATAATTTCCTTGTTTCGGATATATGTTACAAATTATTTTGCAATTTAACCAAAACAAAAACATTTTTGTGAGAAAATGCTTTAGGCAACAAAAAACAAAACTGTATAAAAACAATTACCCCAATTATCACAGGAACTTCACTTGCTAAATCTCCAGCCACAAGACTGAGACAACCAAGAGTATGATAATTTTCAGTAGAAATAAAACTGGACTTGATTTGTCCTTGTAACTGCAAAATTAAAAACAACAAGAATGTCTCATACATAATACATATTTATGCTCCATAAAATCACTAAAATCAGTTGATATCAATCAGTTATAATTTTTTTTTTTGAGACAGAGTTTTGCTCTTGTTGCCCAGGCTAGAGTGCAATGGTGCAGTCTTGGCTCACCACAACCTCTGCCTCCCGAGTTCAAGCAATTCCCTGCCTCAGCCTCCCGAGTAGCTGGGAGTACAGGCATGCGCCACCACCCCCCAGCTAATTTTGTATTTTTTAGTGGAGATGGGGTTTCTCCATGTTGGTCAGGCTGGTCTCGAACTCCCGACCTCAAGTGATCTGCCCCTTCGGCCTCCCAAAGTGCTGGGATTACGGGCATGAGCCACCGCGCCCGGCCTAAATGTATTTTTAAATAAAAATGTTATTAAAATATTATATCATAATAATTTCTAAAATATCAAGAAGTAGACCAATTATATACAGAAACACTCTACTACATTTACATTAAATGTAATTTTTTTAAGAGGACAATATGGATTTATTTTCTTACCTTTTTTGCTGTTCTGAAGTCTACATTCTCAATTGCTGCATTAAAAAAGAAAGCAGGCCAAATGTATAGTATTAATCTATAAAATAACACGAGTCACCTGTTTTGTGTCAAGGTAAAATTAAGTACAATCTAGTTCAAAGAACACTGGTGATAATCAAGTTTTGCCCCTGACCAAAATATGCTGTGACATGTTAAATTCAGGGCACCAGCCAGTACCTCTCCATACCTACCCTTACCACCTCTCTTCCTACTAAGGGGATCTTCTCCATACTCCAACTCTCCTGCGCTTCTCACTGTTTGGAATAGCTCTTACTTTTCTAGCTGCACCATTAAGCTATGGAAAACAAATCTTCGATCTTGTCATATACCCAAGACGTAGCACAGGCCTGGCAAGTCAATATTTTTAAAATATCACTTAGGCCAGGCGCAGTGGCTCATGTCTACAATCCCAGCACTTTGGGAGGCCGAGACGGTCAAATCACTTGATGTGAGGAGTTCGAGACCAGCCTGGCCAACATGTGAAACCCCGCCTCTAGTAAAAATACAAAAATTAGCCAGGTGTGGTGGCGCACACCTGTAATCCCAGTTACTTGGGAGACTGAGGCACAAGAATCACTTGAACCTGGGAAGCAGAGGTTGCAGTGAGCCAATATCGTACCACTGCACTCCAGCCTGGGCGACAGAGCGAGACTCCATCTCAAAAATAAATAAATAAATAAAAATAATAAAATAAAATAAAATGTTAAATACCTGTTCCAAATCCATTCCTCAAATAATTTCACTTGGCTCAGAGGGATAAATGGTCCAGACTACTAGCTTAAAACATATTTTACATTATTGTTCTGCACTATATATTTCTTTTTTGAGACAGAGTTTCGCTCTTGCTGCCCAGGCTGGAGTGCAACGGCGCGATCTCGGCTCACCGCACCTCTGCCTCCTGGGTTCAAGTTATTCTCCTGCCTCAGCTTCCCGAGTAGCTGGGATTACAGGCATCTGCCACCCTGCCTGGCTAATTTTGTATTTTTAGTAGAGACAGGGTTTCTCCATGTTGGTCAGGCTGGTCTTGCACTCCCAACCTCAGGTGATCTGCCCGTCTTGGCCTCCCAAAGTGCCAGGATTACAGGCGTGAGCCACCACCCCAGCCCTGTTCTGCACTATTAACACTACATAGTCATTTCCATTTCCAGGTTCATTCACCACATTAAAAAGCATTTATTATTGTGCTAGCATATGTCTTGTCTCCTCAACCAAACTGTTGAAGCTTATCTCCCCAAACTAAGCTCCTTGAAGGCCATACCAAAATTACATTTATTCAGATACTGTTCCAGCTCTAATAGAGAATAAGTGTACTCTGAATACTTAAAAGTATACCCAATTATAACTAAATACAATTAAGATAAAATAAGCTTAAAGAGAGTACTTAAAATTTTACTATTAAATTAATAAAACTAGTAAATATTGCTGCAAATCAATAACAAAAATATAATGTATTACTTACCTTGTTGAATTTTTAAAAGCTGAAGGTTTGTAATACAAAAAAATCCACTGTATGTAAGAAGTAGCATATAATAGGTACCTATTGAAATAAAATCAGAATCAGTTTCTTTTTTTTTGAGACGGAGTCTCATTCTGTCGCCAGGCTGGAGTGCAGCGGCACGAACTCGGCTCACTGCAACCTCTGCCTCTAGGGTGCAAGTGATTCTCCTGCCCTAGCCTCCCGAGTAGCTGGGACTACAGGCGTGCACCACCATGCCCAGCTAATTTTTGTAGTTTTAGTAGAGACAGGGTTTCACCATGTTGGCCAGGATGGTCTTGATCTCTTGACCTCGTGATCTGCTTGCCTCAGCCTCCCAAAGTGCTGGGATTACAGGCGTAAGCCACCGCTCACGGCCGGGAATCAGTTACTTTAAAAGGCACATGGATATAAAATTTAAACCAGTGTCTGTTTGAATGTGGCTTTCGAAGAAAGAGAGAAAGAGGCAGGGCACAGTGGCTCAGGCCTATAACGCCAACACTTTGGGAGGCCAAGGCAGGTGGATCACGAGGTCAGGAGCTCCAGACCAGCATAACCAACATGGTGAAACCCTGTCTCTACTAAAAATACAAAAATTAGCTGGCTGTGGTGGTGCGTGCTTGTAGTCCCAGCTACTCAGGAGGCTGAGGCAGGAGAATTGCTGGAACCTGGGTGGTGGAGGTTGCAGTGAGCCGAAATTGCGCCATTGCTCTCCAGCCTGGGCGACAGAGTGAGACTCCATCTCAGAAAAAAAAAAAAAAAGAGAGGGAGAGAAAGAGGGAAGGAAGGAAGGAAGGAAGGAAGGAAGGAAGGAAGGAAGGAAGGAAGGAAGGAAAGAAGGCAGGCAAGCACAAACAAACAGTACCTGGAACTACCTTAAAAATATGTCAATTTGAAGTTTTGTTTTTTGTTTTTTGTTTTTGAGACAGGGTCTCAATCTATCTCCCAGGCTGGAGTGCAATGGCACGATCGCAGCTCACTGCAGGCCCAAGAGATCCTCCCAACTCAGCCTCCTGAGAAAGTAGGACTACAGACACACACCAACACATCTGGCTAATTTTTTATTTTTTGTAGAGGTGGCAGTCTCTCTATATTATCCAGGCTGGTTTCAAGCTCCTAGACTCAAGCGATGCTCCCACCTCAGCCTCCTAAAGTGCTAGGATTACAGATGTGAGCCACCACACACAGCCTGCTCATTTAAATTCTAATGATCAAATATTATAGTAATGTTACAGATAAAACTTATTTACAAAGAACTAGTAGGTTATTTGCAAAAACACTGTTAACTTCTTTTGAAACTTTTATTAAAACAACAAACTTCATGTGCCAGAAAAAAAAAATCTCAGACATATCAAAATAAACTAAGGACCAGTTAACATTTGTTGAAGTAAAAATATAATAAATATACTGAAGCCCAGAAACACATTTTAAAAGAATATAATGTCTCCTTGGTAACCTATAGAAATCTCAAAACTGTAAAAATAAGTTTAGAATATTATATTTAGGAAAAGTATATATTTAAACATCTAAAAAGAGCTTTAAAAATTTTTTTCAAAAACTTAAAAATTGTTTCTTACGATATTAATTGCATTGATAGGAAAAAATGTGTAAAAAAATACAGAAAAAGCCGGGCACAGTGGCTCACAGGCGGATCACCTGAGGCGGGTGGATCACCTGAGGTCAGGAGTTCGAGACCAGCCTGGCCAACATGGTGAAATCCCATCTCTACTAAAAACAAAAAATTAGCCGAGCATGGTGGCAGGTGCCTATAATCCCAGCTACTCGGGAGGCTGAGGCAGGAGAATTGCTTGAACCCGGGAGGCAGAGGTTTCAGTGAGCAGAGGTCGCGCCATCGCACTCCAGCTTGGGGGACAAGAGGGAGACTTCGTCTCAAAAAAAAAAAAAAAATCAGAAAAAATGTAGGTAGCATAATAATGATTTTATATAATTTATTAACCACAAATTTGAATTTTTGATTGGGTATTAGTCAGAAGTCATTCAGGCTGGGTGCAGTGGCTCACGCCTGTAATCCCAGTGCTTTGGGAGGCCCAGGCAGGTGGATCACTCACTCGAGGTCAGGAGCTTGAGACCAGCCTGGCCAACATAGTGAAACTCCATCTCTACTAAAAATACAAAAATTAGCCAGGCGTGGTGGCACATGCCTGTAATCCCAGCTACTCAGGAGGCTGAGGCAGGAGACGCTTGAACCTGGGAGCTGGTGGTTGCAGTGACCTGAGATTGCGCCACTGCACTCCAGCCTGGGCGACAAAGGGAGACTCCCATTTAAAAAAAAAAAAAAAAGTCATTCAAAAAAAATTCAAGAAAACTTACCTTCATTTGAACTATCCTTCTCAATGACAAGATTCTGGTAAGTCCGCCGATTTTCATCGTTAGCTTTCTGAACAAATGCCTAAATGCAAATTAATTTCAAATAATAAAATTAAACACAGAAAAATACAATCAAGGATTTTATTCTTTAAACTCTAGAGTTATCAATTATCATTAGCAGTAATTCTGCCTATATTCTAAACATCTTACTTTTAAAATGGAAAACTATTTTGGACAAGTGTACTAAATAACCTTCGAGACTGCTCCCTTGCGATTCCTTGAGCCACAAGCCTACTAAACCTGACCTAAGAAAATTTTTGTTTGACCTGGTGTTAATTTCTATTTATGTGAGAGCCAAGAATTCGGGATCCAAGCTGTGGTAACACCTTCAAAGCTTAATTTTTCAAAAAAACATTCTTTTAATTTAAAATACCATTCAGTATAGGGAAGAAACTCAATCCTGGCAGGCAGGAGACATGGTAACCAAGACCCCAAAGGCTTCATATGTCTGGGCATTCCCTCCTCTACCTTCCTGCCTCCCTTAACAAGCTGACTGGAATCACACAGCAGAAAGCTGCCTGCTCCTGACTTAGCTGACCAAGCTGAATTCCCAACCATACAAGAACCTAATCATTTGTCTCCTGGAGTTACTTCTCCCGAAGTTGTTAAAGTGGGACTCTAGCATTCCTAATAAAAACCTGACCATCTTCCAAGGTTACTAAATCAGGACACTAGCAGTCCTGCTAAGCACCTGACCAGATCCAGCCAACTGAAGACAAGATGAACTTCAGCTCTGGCCTTTCACCAAGTATTTCCTCATTTTAATCTAATTATGATACTAAAAATCACACCCAGGGATGGAGATTTAACATGCTAATGAGATATACAACACATGAAAAAGGATGCAATCAAAATTCACAGGTGCTAAAAGTTCCCTGCCTCTACATGCCTACAAATCACTCCTTTTTTCACCTCAGGTTCCTCAAAATGACAAGAGCTAAGCCCTTCAGGGAGCTAGCACTTGGGATCCCTTTCCCATATGCTGTTTCCTTGAGATTCCTTGAGCCACAATCCTACTAAACATTCCCTGGGAAAATTTCTGTTTGACCTGGTGTTAATTTCTATTTACACGAGAGCCAAGAACTCAGGATCCAAGCTGTGGTAACACCTTCAAAGCTTAATTGTTCAAAAAAACATTGTTTTAATTTAAAACACGAGTAATAGTTTGCTAGAGTTCTAGTTGTCTAAGAGATTATTTAGAATTTAAATAATGAAAATTAAAATATAACAAGATCTTACATTAGTGAGTAGTGTTTGTTTTGATGTTACATGAATAAGATGTAGGTTGCCACTTCTCTCGCCAACCAAAAGAAACTTTCCTTCTTGACAAAGGCCAACTACATCCACTTCAGTATCTGAAAATTTCAAATCAAAGTTACAAGCTTCCTTCGAAAATCCTTATTTTCAATACAAAAAAATACAAATTTTTCTCATTAAAAAGCCAATGGTTACTTAAGTTACTTCTAAATACTGCAAAACAGATGTGATGAAAGTAAAAAAGAATGTTGTTGACTTTTATTCAGTCAACAAATATTTTTTGTTTTGTTTTGTTTTTGAGACAGCATCTCGCTCTGCTACCCAGGCTGGAGTGCAGTGGTACCACCTCAGTTCACTGCACCCTAGACTTCCTGGGCTCAGTCAGGCAATTCTCCCATCTCAGCCTCCCAGGTAGCTGGGACCCCAGGTACACACCACTATGACCAGCTAATTTTTGGTATTTTTTGTACAGACGAGGTTTTGCCATGTTACCCAGACTGGTCTCGAACTCCTTAGGCTCAAGCGATTGTCCATCTCTGCCTCCCAAAGTGCTGAGGTTACAGACATGAGCCACTGCATGCAGCTGGTCAAGAAATATTTACTGAGCACTTACTATATGGTAAACTTTGTTCTAGGCCTTTTGCATATATCTGAGAACAGTAACAAAAGATTACCACTGTCACAGACCTCATATTCTAAGATAGAAATAGCTGATAAATGAGCAGGTGTGGTGGCTCACACCTGTAATCCCAGCACTTTGGGAGGCCGAAGCAGGCCGATCACTTGAGGTCAGGAGTTCAAGACCAGCCTGGCCAACATGGTGAAACCCCGTCTCTACTAAAAATATAAAATTAGCTGGGCATGGTGGCATGTGCCTGTAATCCAGGCTACTCAGGAGGCTGAGACAGGAGAATCGCTTGAACCCAGGAGGTGGAGGTTGCAGTGAGCCGAAATCGCGCCACTGCTCTCCAGCCTAGGCAACAGAGCCAGACTCCGTCTCAAAAAAAAAAAAAAAAAAAAAAAAAACAATAAACAATTAGCATAATAAACAAACTGTAAGACATGTAAAAAGGTGATAGATGTTCTGGGAAAAAGAATGTAGAGCCAGGTAAGAGAGCTCAGAAGAATGGTGCATTTTGCAGTGTTAATTAGAAAGCTCACAGGAGACATGAAAGAGGTGAGGAAGTTAGCCAAATGACTAAGACGGAAGAGCATTCAGAGCATTCAGATGGTGGGCACAGCTCGAGGAAAGATCGAGTCGGAAGTGCCTGTTGTATTCACGCAAAAGCAAGAAGGCCAAGGTAACAGAAAACAAAGCAAAGAGAGAAGGGACAAGAGAGAAAAACAATAGTATGTAACTGGCTTACGAACTCAGGTTATTCCGCCACAATGTCTTTCCACAAATGGATCATCGTTACACATCCCACCATTTCATAGAAGAAACTGTGAATCTTGTGGACCAATCAGGGTCAATATGTCAAGATTCCATAAAACACAAGTTTCTTGCCTCCATGTTGCAATCAAGATATGTTCCAAAATGCATGCGTTCTGTTTCCTTTTCAGTTGTCTAAGTTCTTATGTAAAAGTTTCAACAACTATCTTTCTCTTAAAATTTCTATTTAATGGCCAGGTGCAGTGGCTCACACCTGTAATCCCAGCACTTTGGGAGGCCAAGGTGGGTGGATCATTTGAAGTCAGGAATTTGAGAGCAGCCTGGCCAACATGGTGAAACCCGACCCTACTAAAAATACAAAAATTACCAGGCATGGTGGCAGGCGCCTGTATTCCCAGCTACTTGGGAGGCTGAGGCAGAAGAATCTCTTGAACCTGGGAGGTGGAGGTTGCAGTGAGCTGAGAGAGCACCACTGCACTCCAGCCTGGGCCACAGAGCAAGATTGTCTCAGGAAAAAGAAAAAAAAAAAGGCCTGGCACGGTGGCTCACATCTGTAATCCCAACACTTCAGGAGGCCGAGGCGGGCGGATCATGAGGTCGAGACCAGCCTGGCCAACATAGTGAAACCCTGTTTCTACTAAAAATACAAAAAAAAATTAGCAGGGCATGGTGATGGGCGCCTGTAGTCCCAGATACTTAGGAGGCTGAGGCAGGAGAATTGTTTGAACCCTGGAGGCAGAGGTTGCAGTGAGCCGACATCACACCACCGCACTCCGGCCTAGGCAACAGTGCGAGACTACATCTTAAAAAAAAAAAAAAAAAATTCTACTCAAGAAAGAAAAAAACTTTCGGGGCCGGGTGTGGTGGCTCACGCCTATAATCCCAGCACTTTGGGAGGCCGAGGCGGGCAGATCACAAGGTCAGGAGATCGAGACCATCCTGGCTAACATGGTAAAATGCTGTCTCTACTAAAAAAAAAAAAAAAAAAAAAAATACAAAAAATTAGCCAGGGGTGGTGGTGGGCGCCTGTAGTTCCAGCTATTCAGGAGGCTGAGGCAGAAGAATGGTGTGGACTGAATTGTGCCACTGCACTCCAGCCTGGATGACAGAGGGAGAGAGACTCCATCTCAAAAAAAAAAAAAAACAAAAACAAAAACAAAACTTTCATAATATTCTTGCCTAAGCTCAGTACAATCACTGACTTACCCCTTAATTCACTCTTTTTTTTTTGTTTTTGAGACAAGACTCACTCTGTCACTCAGGCTAGAGTACAATGGCATAATCTTGGCTCACTGGGCACGTATGCCACCATGCCCAGCTAATTTTTGTTGTTGTTGCTGTTTTTGGAGACAGAGTTTTGCTCTGTCACCCAGGCTGGAGTGTAGTGGCGTGATCTTGGATCACTGCAACCTCCACCTCCCAGGTTCAAGCAATTCTCCTACCTCAGCCTCCCGAGTAGCTGGAACTACAGGCGCACACCAGCACAGCCAGCTAATTTTTGTATATTAGTAGAGAAAACAGGGTTTCACTGTGTTGCCCAGGCTGGTCTCAAACCCGAGCTCAGGAAATCCACCCACCTGGGCCTTCCAAAGTACAAGGATTACAGGCGTGATTTTTGTATTTTTAGTAGAAACGGGGTTTCACCATGTTGGCCAGGCTGGTCTTGAACTCCTGACCACAAGTGATCCGGTGGCCTCAGTCTCCCAAAGTGCTGGGATTACAGGCATGAGCCACCACACCCAGCTTTAATTCACTCTCAAATCCACATTTGCATGTACTTAAAGCCTTGTAGCTCGATGAAGAATTAATTCATAATTATAAGTATGTTAAAGGATTTTTAGAGAGCTATTAATTCTACAAATATGCAAATACCCATTAATGATACTGAAATTCTGTACAAGATTCAGGAATTTGAACACAAATGAGCTCGTGTTTTCCACAGTATTCTAACACAAGCAAGTAAACTAAGTTGTTGCTTTACATGTGTATTTCCCCTCAGATGTATTGAGAGAAGGGATCATCTCAGTGTCCTTTGACTCTAGTGCCCAAAGCAAATAAGGCACTAAGCACTCAAGCTTAATTACTTGAAATTGGTCTAATTTGAAATCTTAGAAATAATGGACTAAAGAGGAGGCAATCCAGCAGAAATTGGCAGCAGATATATTTGACTTCCAATTTATCTTACTTCATTACATTATACTTACGAAAGACAAGATGCAATTGAAGTGATCTACAAATACTGTCAAGCAATATCACTGATTGGTCAGCCACAATAATAAACCCATCACTTAAGCTGCATGCCTGTATCTTTGGATTTAATGAGGCCTGTGGGAGAGAAAAGCATGACGAAAATTCAAACATTTTTATACGCGTTTAACAATACTCACTAATAGTATCATCAAATTCCCAAATATCCCACTTTAATACTTGACAGGCTTTTTTTCTTTAGCCCCTCTATCTAATTAATCATCGAGTTTGTATGGTATCTCTTGAATCCATCCAGGATCCTAAGTAGAAAAACAGTTTAGGATGAGCAGGAAGGGCAAAGGATTCTCATGTTCAAGTCCTTGTTTCCCCAGGATTGACTTTATGCTGCAGGAGCCAGACATTAACATAATGAATTAATCAAGATTGGCATAAAGTCTTGGTGCCGTGGGTACCCTAGGCAGGGGAACGGTGGTGAACTGTGAACTGGAGGGTCCATGCCCCCACAGACACGAAAGAATAGAATCTACTTCACACCAGCCAGTGGGAAGCCCGGTGGGGATGCAGCACTGGCATGGCCATATCTCCCAATTCATCAACAGAAGCTGGATCTTTATGTGAAATGTTCTGATTTTTAAATATTGGCAGCTAAGTCAACATTTTTAAAAACACTAGACAAGCCAAATCAGAGTCTCCAGTATTCAGTTTCTGTTGCCAAGAGCTTCCCACACATAGCTGTCTTGAAGCACTTGGACAGATTAGTGGTTGAGGAAGCTCAGTCCCTTACTAGCTAAGTGATCTTAGGCAAATGCGTCAACTAACTCCCTGTAAAAGAGTAACAATAATAATACCTACAAGGTTCACCTGAATAAAGATTAAATGAATTCATGTAAAGGGCTTAGGAGAGAGTCCTGCACATAGTATATACTCAATAAATGTTAACCAGTCCTATTCTTCCCTGACAAAATACAGCTAATCACCTCATTTTATGACTATTTCAAAAGTCATCTTCTCCAGGTGTAATCCTTGAAAATTCCCCAACATTCTGATCCCTCTTCTACCTTATTTTTTTCTTTATTTTGAGACAGGGTCTCCCTCTGTTGCTCAGGCTGGAATGCAGTGATGCCATCATAACTCATTGCAGCCTTAAACACCTGGGCTCAAGGGACCTTCATGCCTCCCCAACTCAAGTAGCTGGGACTACACATGCACACCACCACAACAGGCTAATTTTTTTTTTCTTTTATAGAGATGGGGTTTTCACTATGTTGGCCAGGCTGGTCTAGAACTCCTGGACTCAAACGATCCTTCCATCTCAACCACCCAAAGTGCCGGGAATACAAGTGTGAGGCACCGTGCCCGGCCTCCTTCTTATCTTTTTACTTGCTTCTTCAACTAGTAAAAGGTTATACGAAGGCACTGCCAACAAGGAATGACACTAAAATTAGCCAGGCGTGGTGGCAGATGCATGTAATCTCAGCTACTAGGGAGGCTGAGGCACAAGAATCACTTGAACCCAAGAGGCAGAGGTTGCAGTGAGCCGAGATCACACCACTGCATTCCAGCCTAGGCAACAGAGCAAGACTCTGCCTCAAAAAAAAAAAAAGGAACGGCACTATATCTTCTAGGGATCTGTCCACACTGTTCTCTCTAGACTCTTCTCTCTAGACTGTTCTCCTTCTTAAGAACAGCCTAAGGCCGGGTGCGGTGGCTCACGCTTGTAATCCCAGCACTTTGGGAGGCTGAGACGGGCGGATCACGAGGCCAGGAGATCGAGACTACGGTGAAACCCCGTCTCTACTAAAAATACAAAAAATTAGCCGGGCGTGGTGGCAGGCGCCTGTAGTCCCAGCTACTTGAGAGGCTGAAGCAGGAGAATGGCGTGAACCCGGGAGGCAGAGCTTGCAGTGAGCCGAGATCACGCCACTCTACTGCAGTCTGGGCGACAGAGCAAGACTCCATCTCAAACAAACAAACAAAAATACTAAAAAATAGACGTTATTTCCTCATTATAGAAACTGTGCTTTCAGATGTCTTGAAGGATTCAAAAAATTAAAAAAAAAAAAGAAATTATGCTGTACTTTAAATTTTTGCCTCTAATAAATAATTTAATGACAAAAAATACAATGAGATTTGTACTACTCATAACTAACGTTTATCTTATACTAATTATCTTATTGTTGGATTATACTGCCTTTAACATGATTCATGGTACATTAAAAGCGGTACAAATCAGGCACAGTGGCTCATGCCTTTAATCCCAGCACTTTGGGAGGCCAAGGCAGGCAGATTACTTGAGGCCAGGAATTCAAGACCAGCCTGGGCAACCTCATCTCTACTAAAAATACAAAAATTTTTAGTAGCATGGTGGCACACACCTGTAATCCCAGCTACTTGGGAAATTGAGACAGGAGAATTTTTTGAACCCAGGAGGCAGAGGTTGCAGTTAGCCGAGCTGAGATAGCACCACTGCACTCCAGCTTAGGCAACAGTGTGAGACTCTGTCTCAAAAAAAAAAAAAAAGAAAAAGCAGCACAGTTCCACAGACACCAGCTTAAAGCTGCATAAAGAATGATTTCTTTTTTAAATCCCATCAGCCAGTTTAAAAAAAAAAGTCAAAAGCATAAATTTTATTCCCTTTAGGAATAACGTCCCCAGTGGATGCCCTGCCTTATCTGTCAGATTCCATTTGAGTGAAAAAAAAATTTTTTTCGTTAAAAAATAAGAAAGAATTAAATACCAGCCTCCCAAGTAGCTGGGACTACATGTGCGTGCCACCACACCCAGCTAATAGTACCTTCTATGGAAAGCAAAGAATAAGGTTTCAGGCGTGGAGCAAGAATGGTGCAATTACTGACAGAAGAAAGTTAAAATGTAGAAAGAAATGCACGGATAAACCTCATACTCAGCAGGGTGCTTGACTCTGGTAGGAAATAGGAGGAACACAGATTCAGGGATGGACCCTCAGAGCCTTCAACTCTATTGGTAACATTTTATTTCCTAAGTCAGTAGTAGATATTCTTTGTATGCCGGGCGCGGTGGCTCACACCTGTAATCCCAGCACTTTGGGAGGCTGAGGTGGGTGGATTGCTTGAGGCCAGGAGTTCAAGACCAGCCTGGCCAACATGGTGAAACTCCATCTTTACAAAAATACAAAAAATTAGCTGAGCATGGTGGCACACATCTGTAATCTCAGCTACTTGGGAGGCTGAGGCACGAGAATCACTTGAATCTGGGAGGCAGAGATTGCAGTGAGCCGTGATCACACCACTGCACTCCAGCCTGTGGATTCAATCTGAGATTGAATCTTGATTCCCTGAGGAAGTGCTATATTCATTCACAAAATATTTACTGTGGGCCACTAGCCCTACTAAGCACTCAGTAAAAATTCTGTGAATCAAACACTCAGTGTAATAATCACTACCTTTTCAGAAGAGATCTTCACTAGCACATCTACTTGATATAAAGCAGTTCCATGTTCTTTTCTTGAACCGACACTCAGGTACCCACTTCCGGTATCATCATTTGTTAGCAGCTCAATATCATTCCACATGTTTCTGAGACTGCCTTCCTGAGTCAGGAACCACTGTCTTTCCTGTAACATAAAATTAGACACCATATTATCTTGTTGCATAGAACCCGGTTCCTTGGGAAATGAGATCGCTTACTTACAAAACAAAAACAAAAGTCTAACATTAACATATACAGACATCTTTGTCTTCTTGTTATTGCTGTGGCCACTAAACACTTTGGGCCAATAACATAAATGGAACTAGAGCTATGATGGTTACCAGAGAACAACATATTGGTTTATGCACACAAACCAACAATTCTGATCTTATCCTAGAGCTTCCATTACTTTGTGTGTCTAGTTTGGAATTATACCAAGTTTTCATTAGAAATAAACCTTTAGGACAGGCGCGGTGGCTCACGCTTGTAATCCCAGCACTTTGGGAGGCCAAGGCGGGCGGATCACGAGGTCAGGAGATCGAGACCACGGTGAAACCCCATCTCTACTAAAAATACAAAAAAATTAGCCGGGCGTGGTGGCGGGTGCCTGTAGTCCCAGCTACTCGGAGAGGCTGAGGCAGGAGAATTGCTTGAACCCGGGAGGCGGAGCTTGCAGTGAGCCGATATTGTGCCACTGCACTCCAGCCTGGGCCACAGAGCGAGACTCCGTCTCAAAAAAAAAAAAGAAATAAACCTTTAACCAGTATAGCAGCAAACAGTGAAGGTTTAGATGCCAGATTGTCTGGGATATCATAGGATGATAAGATTCCAGATGAAGTTCAGAAAAAGTCCATTGATGCTATCATAGTATTATTATACAACAAATAAAAATGATAAGGGGAGGAGAAAAAAATGAATTAGGTTTCTGGACCAAAGACTAAGCTTGAAACCTTATGAGGTTTACCCATCTCAAAAAGCAAAGGTTTACATAAACCATATTACCTGAAGTCTGGGTGGGAAAAGAACACTAAGGAAAAAAACAATCCTTGGATCAAGACTGGTAGGGAATGATAATCGAATGATTACAATTGGTTTCATAAGTGCTACTAGAAGTATGTTTCAATATCTATAAAAGGTATAGCACAAGGAAGAAACAATTTCTGACTTGGTACTCTTTCCCAATGACTAGGCAGCGGTCCTTGGGTGATCACTTAATCTTTCTGTTCCTCAATTCTCTAATTTATAAAATAGGAATATACAGGCCGGCGCGGTGGCTCACACCTGTAATCCCAGAACTTTGGGAGGTTTAGGCGGGTGGATCATCTGAGGTCAGGAGTTTGAGACCAGCCTGGCCAACATGGTGAAACCCCCCTCTCTACTAAAAATACAAAAAACTAGCCGGGCGTGGTGGTGCGCGCCTGTAATCCCAGCTACTCAGGAGGCTGAGGCTGTAGAATTGCTTGAACCCGGGAGGCGGAGGTTGCAGTAAGTCGAGATCGTGCCACTGCACTCCAGCTTGGGCAACAAGAGTGAAACTCCGTCTTGGAAAAAATATATATATATACAGTTGGCCCTCAATATCCACGTGTTCCACATCCCTAGATTCCACCTACAGGCACAGCACATTTACATTGTTAGGCAAGATAAGTAATCAAGAGATGATTTTAAGTATACAGGCAGATGCTCCTAGGCTACATACAAATACTATGCCATTTAATGACAGGGACTTAAGCATCCTAGGGTTTTGGTATCTGTGGGAGGTCCTGGAACCAATCTTCCATGGATACCAACACCAAGGGACTAATTTAGTTGTACCCACCTGAAGGAGTTTTCTATTTTTCACTTCTGGTTTTTTGAGAGACGAGGGTCTCACTATTTTGCCCTGGCTGGCCTTGATCTCCTGGGCTCGAGCAATCCTTCTGCTTCAGCCTCCCAATGTTTTGAGTTTTAAATGTTCACAGAACAATGCTTGGTTGATGGCAAACATTCAATTTTAGGTGTTAGCTAATTTGTTATTGGTGGAAGCAGGTAACACTTGGGCTGAGAATTGAAGATCATAGTTTTACAAACGTTTAAAGAGTTCTTCCTAAGAGCACAAGCAAGGGAATAGAAACAAAACCTGTTTGGAGAATAGAGAACAGTTTCAGTGGCTGGTGTTTGGGTGGGAGTGAGGAGATGAAGAAGGAGGGACAGGTTGGAATGAATACCTTTATGGGTCTCAATTTCCCACATCTGTGAAATAGAGAAACCGCCCATAACTGCCATATTTACTTATTCAACAAATGTTTATTGAATACCTATTTACTATGTGCCAGGCACCTTTCTAGGAACTGGGAATATAGCTTGAACAAAGCACAAAATGTCTTTGCCATTATGAAGTTTATGTTTTTGCGGGAAAAACGGACAAAAATAAAATAGTTAATATGCAGCTTGTTACGCTACCTCTACAGAAAAGCAAATGCACAAATAATTACAAAAAGTGCTAAATGATTTGAAGGAAACAGTGATTAAATGGATGAGGTGAGGCGTCGCTGAAGAAGGATTTGTTTGGGAAGGGAAGGAGGTGACATCTGAGCTGAGACCTGAGTAACAAGAAGTACGCAAAACTTAGGCGGAACGCGACGTAGGCAGAGGGAACAGAGTGCAAAGACTCGGAGGCTGGGTAGGAAGCGTTTGATGCTGCTGCCGGGTCAAAGCAAAAGCAGAAGACAGTGAGGGAGAGAGCAGTGGAGCCCAATAAAACCTCGACTTCAAGATTGAATTTTATTCTCAGTACAGGGGGTAAAGGGGGAACTCAGCAAACGAGTGGTCTGATTTGATAATTTTGAGATCACTCTGGCGGCGGAATGCAGAACAGATTCGCGAATAGGAGAGAATGAGCAAGATGAAACACTTGTCAGTTAGGCCTCCATACTTAAAACGCTCTCCGCTGGACATCGCCGCCAGCAAAAACCGACTCCAACCTCTCTCCTGCCGGCGTCAAGGAGAAAACAACAGGAACTGAGCAGAGGCTGCAGCTACTTCGTCCCGAACCCACCCCCAGTTCCCTACACAGCGCAGCTCCCCGTCCTCACCTGCAATTGAAGAAACTAAAGAGGAACACTCAAATATCTGGCCCCTCTTCCTGACTCACACAACCGCCTCTAGTCTCTAGGTTCCATCCCACAGGTTTAAATTGGCGGGAGAACACTAAACCCAACCCCTTTACGGCGGCCGGATGAGACCAAGATTACTTTAGACTCGAAATAGGAAGTTGCCCCACCCTGAGTTCCGCCCATTCCGTTCTCCCGACTGCGCATTCCTAGGATGTATTCTTGGCCCCGCCCTCTTCATGGTCCTTACACTCCCCTGTGAAAGAACACCCAATCACCGCCTCGAATTGCGTTGTTATAGAAACTCTTGTTACCGCCCCTTTTCCTCCCAGCAAGCTGTGCGACGCGCCTGGCCTTCTCTCCTTTGTGCCATCCGGGTCTCTCGCGCGAGCGATTTAGTCTGAGGCGAAGCTTCGGAGCGGCCGGTACTGTTGAAAGCGACAAGTGGAGGCGCCGCTCTAGCGGCCGGGACTCTGAACTATGGCGGTAGGTACCGAATCTGAGTTTAAAGCCAGGGATATTTTTCTGGTACGTTCCAACAGTGGGTGAACGGCTCCCAAAGCCTTGTTCGTGTGTGTGTGTGTGGACAAAATGGCGCCGCGGCCTTCTTCTGCGCCCGCCATCACGGCTGCCTGCTGTAGGGAGGGGGAAGTAAGGCGGTGTTGGTGGGGGTGGGGAGCCGCAGGGAGTGCCTTTTTTTTCCAGAACTTTCCTCCTCTCTTCCCCAACCCTACGTTCCTTTCGCCTCACTGAACTTCCTCCATTTTCGCTTATTCACCCTGGCTAGTAATTTATTCTAAGTTTTTTTAGGGCTTGAGAATTTGCGGTGGAGAAAGGGGCTGGGGAAGAGAAAGACGATCAGGAGTGGTCTCTGAAAAGTATTGGGTCAAAAAGGCGGTGTCTGTAAGGGATAGTGTGGGAGAAGAGAGCGACTTGTAGATTTTTTTTTTTGTACGCTCAATGAGATGCTTCTAGTTGCATAATTTCAATTAGTGTTTGTCAGTGTAAACCTTATTATTGTGTATTAACGAGCTAAGAAGGTATTGCTGAAAGGGAGTGAAAATTCAACTTAAAAGGTTGTGGAACTACCAATTCTGACTGATGCGCGGTTTCCGAAGTGGCCCGTGATGTAATCAGTTTGAAGTCCGAGAAGCATTATAGTTAAGTCTTGTCACTGACCTTGTTCCTTTAAATTTAAACCCTTCGTTGACCCCAGAGGAGCTACAGTTTGTGAATTATCTATTCTGAACAATAAGCCTGCGTGTGTATAAGATACCCAATTCTGACGGATGCACATTATTTTGTGCTTACCTCATTTTTCTTCCGTTAAAAGGAAAATGTAAAGATTTTGCATTCCTTTTTACTGACTAAAAAATTATATCATTTTCGATAATAATTATGATTCTTAAACGTAGTGATAATTTTAAAGTTTGCTCTTCCTAACGATTGGAATGCCTGGGATTAGGCAGATGATTTTTCTTTCTCCCCCATACCCCTCTAATATCTAGTTGATTGAGTTTAGACTCGTTTCTTTTACTTACTGTTTTCCTTTGTTTAGTGTTTTGGGCCTCAGTATACTTAAAGAGTAATACTATTTTTCTTGGGTTGCAGGTTTTTTGTGTTTTTTTGAGACAAGAGTTTTGCTCTTGTCGCCCAGGCTGGAGTGCAATGGCGCGATCTTGGCTCACTGCAACCTCCGCCTCCCGGGTTCAAGCGATTCTCCTGCCTCAGGCTCCCGAGTACCTGGGATTACAGGCGCCCACCACCACATCCGGCTAATTTTTTTGTATTTTTGGTGGAGACGGGGTTTCACCATGTCGGCCATGCTGGTCTCGAACTCCTAACCTCAAGTGATCCACCCGCCTCGGCCTCCCAAAGTGCTGGGATTACAGGAGTGAGCCACCGCGCCCGGCCGGGTTCCAGTATTTTAAGAAGTGAATTTAAGCATTTATTTATGCCGTGCCTTGTTCAATAAAAAGACAATCCCCTAGAGAAGTGGCCTAAGTATTCAATCCAGTGCTTACCTCCTTCACAGTGGAAAAAGATTTGTCTACTATGTTTCGAGCCGTTATTAGAGTTTTGCAACAAAATGTAAATTATAAGAAACCAAAGTGGCTACCTTGTAGAGCCATTGCTGGAATAGAAGGCTGTTTTGCAGTTAACGTTTATGTGTACACATAGATTCGTACTAAATTAAATCTTAGAAAATTTCAGAGCAATTTTAATATTCAGTTTTTGGTGGGGTTTTTTCCTGGATACATGTATTATGCTACTATAAAATATCTTCAGGGAAATAAAAGTTTTCCATGGCCTCAATGACCACCTATCATTCCTGTTTAGTGTTAAGATGGTTTTTTTTTGTTGCTCCGTAGTATATTTTACAGATGAAAATGGTTGATATAAGTTTAAGTTAGCCTGTGTCACAGAGGTTTCTCTGTTGCGCAGCTTTGTGATGTTAAGCATAAAGTTAAAGTTAGATAAACCATTGCCTGAAAACTGCCTAGGCTAAGCACTAGCTTTTCCATGCAAAGGTTGTCTTCGATTCTAGTCTTGTTCTCTGCAAAAGTAAATGGGATTTGCCACTAGTTAAGGAATTCTGTCTCTGACAAAAGTGTTGTGCAACTGAGAGAAGTGATAGCGGTGCTTAAAATTTTCGAGATCACTTCTGTTTACCAAGTGTAAGCTGTACAAACACTCAGCAAGTAATAGATGAGTCCGAAATAGTCCTTAAGGATAATGATGGAAAAAAAAATAAAGTGTGCAGTATTCATTGTGAAAAATCAGAATCATCCTTAATGATACAGCATCATTTATTAGTAAACACAGTAAAGAGATGGAGATGCAGTATCATTTTAAGCAAGTCAACTAATGTTGCTGGATTTCATCTGTGAAACGAGAAAGTTGAACTCTATTCTAAGGGATGAAAACCTTTCAGCATAAAAATTTTATGGTTCCAGAAGTCACCCAGACTGGAGAAATAAGTACATACACAATATGCTGGCATGAGAGCCTCCCTGTAGTTACTTTATTTCTTACTGTTTTTTTGTACCATTGTTAGAGGAATAACACGTAATTTATGTCTTTCATCTCATAATTGAACTGCAAAACCTTTCTTTTTTAATTTATCACTTTATTCCCTAAGTCTAGCATTGGTTTTGGCACATTTTTGACCCTTAGTAAATACTTGTTGAAGTAACTCGACCTCTCACGACTTCATTTATTGAAATACAATACCCCCATTTATTGCACTTGATATTTGGTATTCATTTTCTGGACTAACCTTCCTAAAGGAGGAAGTTCTCTAATGTGATTCCTCCTGCTGAAGACTATGGATTCCCTATTTATTCAATCCAGATTCCGTCTGATGTTCTAAGTGAAAAGTCCGTAAACTGTTTCTGTAAAGGGCCAGATGGTAAATATTTTTGGCTTTGTGGGCCATGTGCAGTCTCTGTCACATTCTTTCCCAGGCTGGAGGGGCAGTAGTGCAATCTTAGCTCACTTCAACGTCTGCCTCCTGGGTTCAAGCCATTCTCCTCTCTCAACCTCCTGAGTAGCTGGGATTACAGGCACACCCCACCACACTTGACTAATTTTTGTTTTTAGTAGAAGCGGGGTTTTACCATGTTGGCTAGGCTGGTCTCAAACTCCTGACCTCAGGTTATTCGCCTGCCTCAGCCTCCCAAAGTGCTAGGATTACAGGCATGAGCCACAACACTGGCGTTTTAAGTGCCTTTAGTTTTAACGGTTAAGTCTTTACAGTGCTATTTACTGAAGTTATTTATTAAACATGCCTAAAATACTTTTAAAAACGTAAAAAACCATTCCTAGCTCAAGGCCATACAGAAACAGGATGAGGACCATAGCTTGCCAACCCTTCCTAAGTAATCAATTCCCCAGGTGTATCAATTATTTTATTTTCATATTCTCTGGTCAGATAGCCGACCATTGTCTACCTTCCGCATTAGTTGAAACTTGTAAAATTTATATTGTAATAATTATAAAATGCTTTAAAGCAGAAACAACTTAATGTTTTCATAGCCCAGAGCACATTTGAGGAGAGGCAGACCATATTTTGCAGCAGCACTGTGCCAAGGGGCTGTTTTCATTAAGGAGGGTTAATGACATTAAGATGAGGTTCTCACTTAGGTAAGTTAATTTTCTGTTTATTATTTTATCATATTCTTAGGCATTGTTTTAAGGTTTTATGGTCTTGAGTACCTTTAAGCTTTAACAACTCATTTTTGATGTTTGACATGTATGCTAATTTAAAAGTATTGGTAAAGTCAGCTAAATGCATTTGCACATCTAAAAAGGACTGTATTTTCTCTGCTTGAATGCTTATTAGAAATACTTAGAGCCCTTATTCCTCCCCCACCCCACCCCATGTTTTAAAAGTTATAAGAATCATCATTAGAAAATTAAAGATACATCAGTCTAAATATGTAGGTCTCGCTTTAGTATCAGGTTCGTCATTTCAAGCCATTCAGGCTTATTAGTGTACAAAGCATATTTAGTTACTTGGAAAGCAGGCATTCTGATTTATTAATTGGGGGGCTATCTTCCCTCCCTTTGTCCCTCTTTTAAGAAATTGAAAACATTCAAAATGTAATTAAGAACTTTAATCATTTGTTTTTAAACTTTTAGGCTAGTGATACAGAACGAGATGGACTAGCCCCAGAAAAGACATCACCAGATAGAGATAAGAAAAAAGAGCAGTCAGATGTATCTGTTTCTCCTAGAGCTTCAAAACATCATTATTCAAGATCACGATCAAGGTCAAGAGAAAGAAAACGAAAGTCAGGTATGAAATCTTAGAGGTGGTTACAACTGTCAGCATTTGTATAAGATATGTAGACCTGTTGTATAAGAAGACACATACATTTAGTTTGTTGGCCAGGCGTGGTGACTCAAGCCTGTAATCCCAGCACTTTGGGAGGCCAGGCAGGCAGATCATCTGAGCCGGGAGCAAAAATACAAAAATTGACACAATCTCAGCCCAATGCAACCTCCATCTCCTGGGTTCAGGCAGTTCTCCTGCCTCAGCTTCCTGAGTAGCTGGGATTACAGGCATGCGCCACCACGACCAGCTAATTTTTGTATTTTTAGTAGAGACAGGGTTTCGCCATGTTGGAACATATCAAATATAATTCAACCTGTTTATTTCCTTTAGTTTTTATTTTTCTTAATGGCTTACCTCTCACTGCTAAACCCCCTTATGAATTTGCTATAGACTAGGAAACTAGATGGGCTGGTCAGATTATATGTAAAATACAAAAAGTCTATGACTGTTTAAAAGATGTATCTAGGATGCTTTATGTCCTGGTTTGCTCAGATTTCTTGATTTGTTTCACATATGTGTTGTATTAATGTAGAATAATCCCACCCGTGCCATAAAAAAATTAGTCATTGGAAGAAGACTAATGGGAGTCATTTTTCTCCAGCATTAAGAGTTTTTTAAGATGAAATGTTTCTCCAACTTTGTTTATGGTGATTATTTTTTGTGTGTATTCACAGATAATGAAGGAAGAAAACACAGGAGCCGGAGCAGAAGCAAAGAGGTAATTAACACTTTGTAGTGAATAGGTACTTTAAAATACTTATAAAGTGTCTGGTAGAAAGATTTGTATGAATATAAGACATTGTCAAGGTAAGTACAAAACTTGAAATTTAAAAGGTTTATTGGGTTATAAAATAAGCATGATTTTGATTCATCATTTTTGAAGAAGATGTTTATGTGAAAAGTACCTTCAAAACTTTAATTTTATTATATTGTGAAAATATTCACAAAAATTTCATATGAAGAATATGATTGGTTTTTTTAGGCCTGTCACACAGAGCTTCCATTAATCTGAGGTCCCGAGTCTCCTGGTGCCTGACAGTTGCTCAGGATTTTTAAACAGCAATCATCTTTACATAGCAATACCCTAGATATCTGTGGGCTGCTTTTTCCTCATGAACGATAACAGGAGTTCTTTCTTTTGCAAACTAGTTCAGTTTCCCTAATAGTACTATTGAATTTTGAAATAAAGGTTTGAGTGAGGGACAGCTGAAAAGGTGGCAGTGACACCAAAACTTGAGGAAAAAGAAAGGAACAGCTGTATTGCAGAGGAGTTACTTGTTCACCCACCTGAGAAGACAAGGAATGAGCCAATAAGGAAGTGTAGAAGTAGTAGCCAGAAAGGGAGAAGAGTCTTGTGGGGGCTGGGTAAGGGACTCCTAAAACAAGTGTGGGCAGGGACTTCACCTCTTCCCCTAATGGAAGCTCTGTTAAATTTTTAATTTAGGAGAGTTTTTGTGAAAATGACTATTTTGTTTAGCTCACATGATAACATTTCTATAATAAATCATACTCAGCGTGCTAATGCGCGAAGAGACTGAACTGAAGACGCTGCAGACTCAGATAGCAAAATAATAAGCCTACTTCATGATAAGGTAACTATTAGTCATTCAAACTCCTATTTCCCTTAAATATATCTTAAATCAGTTAAGGGTTTTAATGTTTTTTTTAAATTAATAGTAATGTTATGTTTGAAAAACTGGTTTGAAATAAACTTTAAAACCTTTAGAAGTTTAACCACTTAAGACTTTTCCAGTCTGCCTCTTTATAGCAAAACCAAGGAAAATTTCTTTTCTAAGCTCCTATAGAGAACTGGCAATGAAACTAAAATTTAGTTGTGTCTCCAGGTCTCTTATTTTTCTGCAAATAATGAATTACGTACTATGATCATTTTCAGCTATGTCATCATGCATGTTCCAAAATGATTGGCCAAGTTTTATTTTTAAGAAACATTAATCGTGAGTGGAAAGAAACATGCTATGGCCTTTTGGGAAACAGTAGTGTCTTATTATACTGGAAAAGTGGTAGCCTGGGCATCAGAAAAACATGGGGTATAGGTTCAGCTCACCCATGTAGCTTTGTAACTTTAGATCTTAGTTATACATAAAATAAAGGGATTAAGTTAGAGGATCTGAGTTTCCTTCCAGATTTAAAATTTAGTGATTCAGAGATGTCTAGGATTTTAAACTTTCACTACAAGATGAATTTGACAGATCTTCCTGTAGGGAACTGTAGTATGTAGCACTTCTACTTTGGTATTTGGTAGGATGAGACTTGATCATGCAGTTAATTTTAGCTGAGTCTCTGAATGCAAACGTGAAGGCCTTGGTCTTTTTAAAGTATTGGGGCAGTATGTATTGTGTGATGATGGCACATGGATTAATTGTTACACCTAGTTTGGTTTCTTTAAAATTGAAACATACAGTTGCCATTTCTACCCTAGGTACATGAAATGTAATACTCCTCTAAGCCTATTGGGATACTGCAGGATGAAAAGTGATTGCTTCACAGTTTAGACATTGGGAGGAAAATCAAGAGCTGTCTTTTAGAGGATGTAGCAGGCAGTATAACTAAAAGGGACACTGCATCTCTGTGTAAAATAATTTGAAATTATAGAAAATATTAGTACTTAGTAATAATTATATTTAGCTACCTAATTGAAATGTGTTTCTGGTGCACTTTTTGTGTCATCTCCATTACTTACTTAAACTTTACATTATGTACTCTGGATTTAGAAGTTGATGTATATACATGGTCTGTATTCTTTTAGATAAACATAAGGGATTCCTCTTTTGTCTGGCATAATGGCTTTTCAATATTTCAACTTTAAAAATCATTGTTTCTGTTGTAGTATTGAAAATATTTTGGGGAGGAACTACATTTTGGGTGTTCATAGTAAAAAAAAATAGTAATTACATCTGCAACATTTGGGTGATGTGAAACTAGATCTTTTTTTATTTGCCACACACTCCTAAGGTTACTAATGTTGCATCACAACATTTTTGTCTACTGATACCCATACTAACTCTCTTTGTTGCACTATTTTCCTGAAAGAACCAACTTCTTCTTAAAACAGGCAAGAAGACATGAATCCAAAGATAAATCCTCTAAGAAACATAAGTCTGAGGAACATAATGACAAAGAACATTCTTCTGATAAAGGAAGAGAGCGACTAAATTCATCTGAAAATGGTGAGGACAGGCACAAACGCAAAGAAAGAAAGTCATCAAGAGGCAGAAGTCACTCAAGATCTAGGTCTCGTGAAAGGTAAGTCATGTTGTATTCTAATTTAGTACCTTCTAGTAAGATTTGAGTTACATAAAGTTTCTCATTAACCCAGCAACACCCAAAAAAATCATCATTAGGGAGTTTTTCTTGTTCGTCTGTTTGGGTTTGTGGTTTTTTTTTTTTTTTTTTTGCTTTTGGGCTTTGGGCTTTGCTTTCTCATCATGCAAAAATGGTTTCCAAGAATGGGGTATAAGGGATGACTAAATCTCAAGTGCCTAGATTTCTTTTCTCTTTTTTTTTTTGTTTTGACACGGAGTATTGCTGTGTTGTCCAGGCTGGAGTGCAGTGGCTTGATCTCGGCTCACTGCAACCTCTGCCTCCTGGGTTCAAGCGATTCTCCTTTTTCAGTCTCCCAAGTAGCTGGGATTACAGGCATGTGCTACCATGCCTGGCTAGTTTTTGTATTTTTAGTGGAGATGAGGTTTCGCCATGTTGGCCAGGCTGGTCTCAAACTCCTGACCTCAGGTGATCCACCTACCTTGGCCTCCTGAAGTGCTGGGATTACAGGTGTGAGCCACCGCGCCCAGCCTAGATTTTCTTTTTTGAGGTGGTCTCTCTGTTGCCCTAACTAGAGTGCAGTGGTGTGCTCTCAGCACACTGCAGCCTCTTGGCCTCCAGGGCTC
Source organism: Nomascus leucogenys (assembly GCF_006542625.1). Lineage (NCBI taxonomy): Eukaryota > Metazoa > Chordata > Mammalia > Primates > Hylobatidae > Nomascus > Nomascus leucogenys. The sequence goes on along the minus strand of NC_044390.1, from coordinate 89,705,020 downwards.
AAGTGATCTGACCTCAGCCTCCCAAGCAGCTGAGACCACAGACATGTGCCACCACACCCAGCTAATTTCTTTGTGTTTTTTTGTAGAGACGGGTTTTGGCCATGTTGTGCAGGCTGTTCACGAATTCCTGGGCTCAAGCAATGTGCCGGCCTTGGCCTCCTGAAATGCTGGGATTTCAGGAGTGAGTCACTGCCCAGCTGAGATTTTTAATCACTTAATCTGCCTGGCACTGAAAAAATCATATTGTTAAACTGTGTTGTTTAAGCTGATAAACAGTCCTTTTGCATCATCGATGGTGATGTAGGTGTTTGCTGCTAAACTGCAATCTAGATTTTTTTGATGTTGGAGTATAGATAAAAAGATTTTTGAGAAACTGGATCACAGCTCAAATTTGTGAATGGTTTTTGGTGAGGGTTTTTTTGGAGAATTCTGTGGGTTGTGTGTGGTATCAGACTCAAAAATTTTCAGTAGATAAACTAAAGTATTAAGCTTTGTAACTACTGTGGGAAGAGTATTAAACGGAAGCTTAAATTTGGGTAGGATGCATTGAACACTTTTGACATGGTAATAGGTTTACTATGTTCTAGGACAAATTATCAAACAAAATGAAGGGTTTTTAGTTAGTATTTCCTTTGAAAACCTCGCTTATTTCTGTAAATAATACAGTGCAGTTACTTGCTTGTCTTAATTGCGTTACTAATTCATGATGTGTATAACTAATTCATGATGTGTATAACTAATTCATGATGTGTATAAATGAAACAACACAACTCTTAATTACAGATCTGTGCACTTTAATTTCAGACGCCATCGTAGTAGAAGCAGGGAGAGGAAGAAGTCTCGATCCAGGAGTAGGGAGCGGAAGAAATCTAGATCTAGAAGCAGAGAGAGGAAGAAATCGAGATCCAGAAGCAGGGAAAGAAAACGGCGGATCAGGTCTCGTTCCCGCTCAAGATCAAGACACAGGCATAGGACTAGAAGCAGGAGTAGGACAAGGAGTAGGAGTCGGTAGGTGACCATCATCTTGAATAAAATTTAATAGGACCCTCAGAGAGTCCGTTTATCTTCCTCAGTAAGAGAGTATTAACATTGTGGGTCACAATTCTATTTATAGATTATGGTAAAATTATTTTAGTCATTACCTAACGTATGAAGAACACACCTAAACACTTGAATAGCATTCACAAGTATTCTCATGATTGATAAATCTCTTGCGAAGTGCAGGTATGAATAGGCCTATTAAAATCGAGTTGTTGGCTAGGTGTAGTGGTTTACACCTGTAATCACAACGAGGCGAGCAGATTTTTTGAGCCCAGGAGTTCAAGACCAGCCTGGGCAATATGGTGAAACCTCATGTCTACAAAAGATACGAAAGTTAGCCTGGGGTGATGACCCACACCTATGATCCCAGCTACTTGGGAGGCTGAGGTGGGATAATCCCTTGAGCCCAGAATGCAGAGGTTGCAATGAGCCGAGATCATGCTGTTGCACTCCAGTCTGGGCGACAGGAGTGAATCCTGTCTTAAAAAACAAAAGAAATTCAGTTGTGTTCAACACTGGATTTGTTGTATTAATTTTATTATCACAAATAACTAAAATCTACTTTTACATACTTACCATATGCTGTATGCTAGAATTCTTTGCATGTTATTAGCTCGTCTAGTTCTCAGAAGAACCATGTTGAAAGGTAACGTGTGTCGTGCTTAAAGACGTTTAAGAAATTTGCCCCAGAATTCCAAAACAGTATCATTATTAAGTGTTAGAGCCAGGACCAGGTTTCAGATATATCTAAGTGCAAATTCCATGCATATGCTTAACCCACTGTATTGTACAAACTACCTCAGATTTTGTTTGTAAATGAACACAATTTAGATTTATCTTGATTGGTGGGAGGAGGCTTTGTTGAGATAGGAAGTGTACAATAGAGCACAGGAGGAAAACTAATTATAAATATTCTTCAACGAATGTGTTATTCTCTGCTTGTTTACATAAGACAGTAGTATACTAACTTTTGTTAATTTATTGCAACTTAGGTCAGTGTATAAAAGATTGAAATATACATTTAAAAAGGGACCTGTACTTAAAACAGTAACTTGGTTTTTATGATTTATCACTTGTTTGATCTTTATTAAATCAATATGAATTTTTACTCAGTGGTTCTAGTTTATAGTAGTTTACTACTTTCAACCTTACCAATTAAGAAATTTTTTTTAAGTGCTTTTTTGGTCAGTGACATCTAGTTTTTTTGTTTTGAGACGGATTCTCACTCTGTCGCCCAGGCTGGAGTGCAATGGCACAATCTTGGCTCACTGCAACCTCTGCCTCCTGGGTTCAAGCGATTCTCCTGCCTCAGCCTCCCGAGTAGCTGGGATTACAGGCACCCAGCATCACGCACGGCTAAATTTTGTGTTTTTGTAGAGATGGGGTTTCACCATGTTGGCCAGGCTGGTCTCGAACTCCTGCCCTCAGGTCATCTGCCCTCCTGAGCTTCCCAAAGTTCTGGGAATACAGGCATGAGCCATGGCACCTAGCTAGACCTAGTTTTTAGTGGTTAATAACTTTTTATTTTTGAAAAACATCTACAAATTCACTATAGATGAAAATAGGAATGATTCCTGTGGTATACATATTGACCTACACAAGCACAAAATGACTAATGTATAAGGCTAGCTTTTGCAACATTGGATATACTATGCAAAAGATTGGAAACAGCCAGATGCCGTGGGGCATGCTTGTAGACCCATGTACCCTGGAGGCTAAGGCAGGAGGATCACTGGAGGCCGGCCAGCCTGGGCAACATGGTGAGACCCTGTCTCTTAAAAAGGGATGAGGGAGTTGGAAACAACTGTTGTTTCCAATGAGTTCAGCTTAACACATGTTTAAATCTTTTGCGTCTCAAACTGAATGTTTTTGTATTGTTGGGATTTTTATTGACTATCAATATAATTGATTTCTTATTAACAAAATAGTTATGACTTGGCCATAATTTGACATATGAAATACGATTTACTACAGAGATAGAAAGAAGAGAATTGAAAAGCCGAGAAGATTTAGCAGAAGTTTAAGCCGGACTCCAAGTCCACCTCCCTTCAGAGGCAGAAACACAGCAATGGATGCACAAGAAGCTTTAGCTAGAAGGTGTGTATATTTCTTAATTCATTTGTTCCAGTTCACCTTTAAATAAATGCTCAGTTGTGTGGATAAGATGAATTCTTTGAGTAAGAGAATGATTCACATACTTTAGTAATATGGTGGCATATTTGTGATCTAGAACTATGTAAATAGTTTTAATTCTCATCTTAAACATTTGCACAACTAAAAGATTGAGATGTCTACAACAATTTCTGTTTTTTCCTTCATGATTTAACTGATTTCATTTTTCTCAAACTTAGACTCCCAAATATTTTCAGTTTGCATTTGAAACTTTTTTTTTTTTTTGAGTCTTAAATCTGGTTCAAGAACTATTATTTTCTCATCTAAGATGACTTTTCCTTTACTTTTTTTCTCCCTCAAATAGACAAAATACCTGAAACAGTAAGTAAAATTTTGTCAATATTATTATTTTGAAGATGGCAATTAACAGATAATACATTATAAGCTAACTTATTTGATCTTGTAAGTTTTATTCCTGATAACTATGGGAGAACTTTTTTTTATTATTATTTTTAATATTCTGCTGTTTCGGCCGGGTGCAGTGGGTCACACCTGTAATCCCAGCATTTTGGGAGGCCGAGGCGGGCGGATCACTTGCGGTCAGGAGTTGGGAGACCAGCCTGGCCAACATGGTGAAACCCCATCTCTTCTAAAAATACAAAAATTAGCTGGGCGTGGTGGCAGACACCTGTAACCCCAGCTACTCTGGAGGCTGAGGCACGAGAATCGCTTGAACCCGTGAGGCAGAGGTTGCAGTAAGCCAAGATCGCGCCACTGCTCTCCAGCCTGGGCAATAGAGTGAGACTCAGTCTCAAAACACACACACACACACATAAATTTTCTCCTGTTTCAAAGATGAGTAATGGTGGAACCACACACAGCACGGCTATATATTGAAATCTGCAAAACTATTCAAAGAACTGCCTCAGAGAGGCAAAAAGTAAAATAAAATCCAAGCACTTGTTTGGAGCATTTCTCATATTTTGAAAAATAGACTTTTTAGGTTTTAAATTTTTTTTCTCTCGTTACAAAATTAAGGTGTTTTGTTTTTAGAGATAGGGTCCCGCCCAGGCTGGGGTGCAGTGGCACATGATGACGGCTCACTGCATCTTGAATTCCTGGGCCTAAGCAATCCTCCCACCTCAGCCTCTCAAGTAGTTGGGACCACAGGCATGCCTGGCTAATTTTTGTATTTTTTGTAGAGAAGACGGGGTCTCCCTATGTTGCCCAGGCTGGTAACACAATGTAACCTGATGTGCTTCCCTGGGAACCCAGCCTGACAGAAACTGCAGCTGAACAGCAGCAAAAGTGTGAGCCTACCCCTTCTTTCCATTCACCTTAGTGAATGGTATTGATTCCAGATCTTCAATGGCCATTTTAATGCAACCAGTTGTAGTCACACATATCTTCTTTCTGAAACTAGTATGGAAATAATTTACTATAAAATCGGATTTAATATATACTAGATTGTAATTTCATTAACTCTGACAAATATTTTTTAAGCCCTTAAGTTATTTATTTGAATGCCATAAGTCTATTCTGTTTGTGTTTTTGGATTTTTTTAAAAGTGAAGCCGTTAACAGCATCCAAAATTTCATTGACATGTAGACTACTTGGTGATCTTTCAGATAAAGTTTTAAATGTAGTCCTTTAATTTCAGAATATGAGATTATTTACTACCTTGAAATCTGGAGAATTTTTTTCTTAATAAGAAACTACCATGTATAGACCTTTTATATTGGTTTCTTTTTTGGTCTTAAACGTCAGGATTTAAAACTGTTTAGGAAATAGATTTCAGATCTGTGACCTACTTTTTTTATTTTTATTTTATTTATTTATTTATTTATTTTGAGACAGAGTCTCGCTCTGTTGCCCAGGCTGGAGTGCAGTGGCATGATCTCGGCTCACTGCAACCTCTGCCTTCTGGGTTCAGGCAATTCTCGTGCCTCAGCCTCCCAAGAAGCTGGGATTACTGATGTGCATCACCACACCCAGCTAATTTTTGTTTTCTTTTTAATAGAGATGGGTTTTGCCATGTTGGCCAAGCTGGTCTCGAACTGCTGGCTTCAAGCAGTCTTCCCACCTTGGCCTCCCAAAGTGCTAGGATTACAGGCATGAGCCACCTTGCCAGGCCTGCGACCTACATTTTATTGTTACCGCTAATTTACAAACTTTTATTCTCAAGGACAAAATCAAGTCTATGCCATGCCTTCCATGCATATGTGCTTCATAAAAGGGAATAAAATTACAGCTTGTTAAATTTCTTTTATGTAAATTTCAACAATTTTTTTTTTCCTTTTCCTTTTTTTTTTTTTGAGATGGAGTCTTGTTGCCTAGGCTGGAGTGCAGTGGTGTGATCTCGGCTTACTGCAACCCCTGCCTCCTGGGTTCAAGTGATTCTCCTGCCTCAGCATCTCAAGTAGTTAAGATTACAGGTGCCCACCACCACGCCCTGCTAATTTTTTGTATTTTTAGTAGATGCGGGATTTCACCACGTTAATAACCATGCTGGACTCGAACTCCTGACCTCAGGTGATCCACTCACCTCAGCCTCCCATAGTGTTGGAATTACAGGCGAGAGGCGCGGAGCCGGGCCAACTTAACAATTCTTAAAGCAAATCCAATTTACTACCCCTACATTATATTACCCGTAGTGCCCCAAAACAAAAACAAGTTTTGTCAGTCCTGTACCCTTTATACCACATTACAGAGGGCGTTAGTGGCATTTGGCTTGATTGATATATCAGGGAATCCTTATGAAGAAAAGAGTTTCTCTTTCAGGAATTCATTGTGAAGATAGTATTACTTGTTATTTGCTATATAGGAAGGGTAAACTTGACATACAGGTTGTTCAGTGTGCATACTCATTAGTGAATTTAATGTGTGCACACTACTCATTCAGTAGAGTGAGTAGAGTGAACAAGCATTCATTTTTGGGCTGGGCATGGTGGCTCACGCCTGTAATCCCAGCACTTTGGGAGGTCGAGGCGGGCGGATCAGAAGGTCAGGAGTTTGAGTCCAGGCTGACCAACATTGGTGAAACCCCGTCTCTACTAAAAATACAAACATTACCTGGGCATGGTGGTGCGTACCTGTAATCCCAGCTACACAGGAGGCTGAGGCAGGAGAATCGCTTGAATCCCAGAGGCGGAGGTTGCAGTGAGCCAAGATCATGCCATTGCACTCCAGCCTGGGCGACAGAGTGAGACTCTGTCTCAAAAAAAAATTCATTTTTGTTTTGGGATGAATTTGTGTTTCATGTTACAAGTTCCTTTGTAAATGATAAATTTGTTCAACTGCTAGAAGTAATTTCCTAATTGAGAGAAGTTTTCCTCCCATTTTATTGGATTACAGAGAATGGCAAGGTTTGCTTGACCTTTTAGTTTTGGCTTTTTGATTTTTATTAAATTGAAGATTTTACTAAGGTCTGTTCAATATAAAAAATTATCCGAATGTCTTGATTGGCTGGCTTTTTCTGCCTCAAGAAACATTTAGATAATTCTGTAAATTTAAGTTATTTACTACTTACCATGCTCTAAAATTTACTCAGCTTTCAATATGTTACTTGCAAGATGTAATTTTTTTTTCACTTCTTAATTGGAACTGCATATAAAAACTGCTCATTTCTATTTAGTCAGTTCAAAAATGTTTAAAACCACTGTTGTAGTGTTCTTCAAATGTAGCTTATATCATCAAGAATGATTGCTTTTTCTTCACATATGGCTATCGGTGGAGGGATGCTAAAAATTTAAAATTTTATGGAAATTGGCTTGTCTCTGTACATGCACATATAGAGAGATATATACAGAATGGTTTTATATTGGTTATTTTAAATTTATTGAAATTATTTTTGCAGGTTGGAAAGGGCAAAGAAATTACAAGAACAGCGAGAAAAGGAAATGGTTGAAAAACAAAAACAACAAGAAATAGCTGCAGGTAATTTTTTTTTTTTTTAATTCTTTTTTAGTCATCTCTATTTGAGCTCTTTCAAGTTTTTTTGTTTTTCAGACAGGGATTTGCTCTGTTATTCTGACTGGAGTGCAGTGGCTCCAGCATAGCACATGGTAGCCTCAAACTCCCAGGCTCAAATGATCCTCCCACCTCAGCCTACGGAGTAGCTGGAACTACAGGCCCACATCACCATGCATGGCTAATTTTTTTCTTACTTTTTGTAGAGAGGACCTTCCACTGTGTTGCCCAGACTATTCTTGATCTCGGGCTTAAGCAGTCCTCCTGCCTCAGCCTCCCAAAGTGCTGGGGTTGCAGGCATGAGCCATTGCACCCAGCCTAAGTTTGACATGTTTTTTGTAGAAAAATTGAAAAATACAGAAAATAGGAAGAAAATCACCTATGATTCCTACTTCCCGTCAGTACACTGTAAAAGTTTATTTTAGTGTTCTCACTTAAGTGTTTTGTAACTTGTTTCTGATGTGGTCCATGTGGATAATTTTTGTTGATAAATTAGTAACGAGTATGTTTATGTAACACTGTAGTCATCACAACAGATTTTGTTGTTGTTGTTACGGAGTCTCGCTCCGTCACCCAGGCTGGAGTGCAGTGGCGTGATCTCAGCTTGCTGCAACCTCTGCCTCTTGGATTTAAGTGATTCTCCGCCTCAGCCTCCCCCGTAGCTGGGACTACAGGTGTGCACCACCACATCTGGCTAATTTTTGTATTTTTAGTAGTGACAGGGTTTCATCATGTTGGACCAGGATGGCGTTGATCTCTTGACCTGGTGATCATCCATCTTGGCCTCCTGAAGTGCTGGGATTACAGGCATGAGCCACCACGCCCAGCCCCAGTTGTCTTTTACGATTTTGGAAATGCAGTTTATGCAAGAAAGTGAACTGATCTGGGCCAGGCGCAGTGGCTCACACTTGTAATCCCAGCACTTTGGGAGGCCGAGGCGGGCGGATCACGGGGTCAAGAGATCGAGACCACGTTGAAACCCCGTCTCTACTAAAAATACAAAAAAATTAGCCTGGCATGTTGGCGGGCACCTGTAGTCCCAGCTACTTGGAGAGGCTGAGGCAGGAGAATGGTGTGAACCCGGGAGGCGGAGCTTGCAGTGAGCCGAGATTGCGCCACTGCACTCCAGCCTGGGTGACAGAGAAAGACTCTGTCTCAAAAAAAAAAAAAAAAAAAAAAAACAAAGAAAGTGAACTGATCTGAAATATGTATTTCTCTTTCAAGAAATCAAGTTTTTATGCATAACAAACATTGCAGATTTTGAAAATTATCACTCCTGGCTCAGTGACTCACTCCTGTAATCCCAGCACTTTGGGAGGCCAAGGCAGGTGGATCACCTGAGGTCAGGAGTTCAAGACCAGCCTGGCCAACATGGCGAAACCCCATCTCTGCTAAAAATACAAAAATTAGCCAGGCATGGTTGCGTGCGCCTATAGTCCCAGCTACTCAGGAGGCTTGAATTCGGGAGGTAGAGGTTGCAGTGAGCCAAGATCATGCCATTGCACTCTAGCCTGGGTGACAGAGTGAGACCCTGTCTCACAAAAAAAAAAAAAAAAAAAAGGAAAAAATTATCACAGAGAGCTTACTATTGATTTGGTATGAAATTTAATCTGGAAGATGGCTTTTTGTTGTTGTTTTTTACATTTTTGTTAAACAATGGCACTTATTTGAAACTCTAAAAGTTTACAAATAGCCATTTTATTTTTACTACATCATTACTGTTTCATAACTCTGGTTCCCATAATGTTGGTAATTTAAGAACTTTTTAAGGTTATATTTTGGGCTGACAAAAATAGGTAATCAGAGGTGTCTTTGTTTACAGAGGGCTGCTCAATCACAGTGGAAATACCAGGGCTTTATTGAACTTGGCCTTAGCATAATACCTGCATACGGTTTTTGTTTTTTTTTTGTTTGTTTGTTTGTTTTGAGACAGAGTCTCGCTCTGTCGCCCAGGCTGGAGTGCACTGGCGCGATCTTGGCTCACTGCAATCTCTGCCTCCCAGGTTCACGTCATTCTCCTGCCTCAGCCTCTCCGAGTAGCTGGGACTACAGGCTCCCGCCACCACGCCCGGCTAATTTTTTTTTTTTGTATTTTTAGTAGAGACGGGGTTTCACTGGTCTCGATCTCCTGACCTTGTGATCCGCCCGCCTCGGCCTCCCAAAGTGCTGGGATTACAAGCATGAGCCACCGCACCTGGCCTGGTTTTTTTTTATTTTGTTTCTGTTTTTGTTTTTTGTTTTTTTTTTTTTTGAGACGGAGGCTCATACTGTCACTCGTGCTGGAGTACAGTGGCACGATCCTGACTCACAATAATCTCCACCTCTCGGGTTCAAGTGATTCTCCTGCCTCAGCCTCCTGAGTACCTGGAATTACAGGCGCCTACCACCACACCCGGCTAATTTTCTTGGAGTTTTTAGTAGAGACGGGGTTTCATTATGTTGGCCAGGCTGGTCTCGAACTCCTGACCTTGTGATCTGCCTGTCTTGGCCTCCTAAAGTGCTGGGATTACAGACGTGAGCCACTGCGCCCAGCCTTAGCTTCATACTGTTTTTCAAGTATATGATGTGAGCATCAAATGAAATGTCCATGAGAACATTTCATAAATTAAAAAAAAAACAAGGTTTCATTGTTTTGTAATTATACCTTAGAAACACTATAGTTCATTTCCACTGAAATCATACTTTCTTACTATTTGCAGAATTCTCTATCCTCAAAGTAAATAAATGGATTTTTGTTTTGTTTTGATACGGAGTTTCGCTCTTGTTGCCCAGGCTGGAGTACAATGGCATGATCTCGACTCACCGCAACCTCCGCCTTTTGGGTTCAAGTGATTTTCCTGCCTCAGCCTCCTGAGTAGCTGGGATTACGGGCATGTACCACCATGCCCAGCTAATTTTGTATTTTTGGTAGAGACGGGGTTTCTCCGTGTTGGTCAGGCTGGTCTCAGGTGATCCGCCCACCTCAGCCTCTCAAAGTGCTGGGATTACAGGCGTGAGCCACTGCACCTGGCAATAAATGGTTTTTATATATATCAAGGGTTTATGTAGAAATATGTCTGTTGATGAACACAATAAATGTTTGCTAAAAACCTACTTGTGAGCTAATACTCAGTCGTTTCCTTGTATTTGGTGAAAATCCTGCCTTTTTGCACATTCATAGCTTTTTATAAATCGTTTGTTAATGTAAATCAGGAGGTTTATGTTTTAAAATCCATTTTTGTATTCTCTTCAAGCAGCTGCAGCTACTGGAGGCTCTGTTCTCAATGTTGCTGCCCTGTTGGCATCAGGAACACAAGTAACACCTCAGATAGCCATGGCAGCTCAGATGGCAGCCCTGCAAGCTAAAGCTTTGGCAGAGACAGGAATAGCTGTTCCCAGCTACTATAACCCAGCTGCTGTTAATCCAATGAAATTTGCTGAACAAGAGAAAAAAAGGAAAATGCTTTGGCAGGGCAAGAAAGAAGGAGTAAGTTCTCTTATTCTGCTTTTCTGTCATTTATTCCTAATTAGTAATTGCTTAGAAAAACAAATTTGGGTTGAAAAATATTACTTTGGGCTTAACTTTCTAAGAACGTGGGGTGGCCAGACGCGGGTGGTTTATGCCTTTAATCCCAGCACTTTGGGACGCCAAGGCGAGTGGATCACTTGAGATAAGGAGTCCAAGACCAGCCTGGCCAACATGGCAAAACCCTGTCTCTACTGAAAAAATAAAAATTAGCTGGGTGTGGTGGCACACACCTGTAATCCCAGGTGCTCGGGAGGCTGAGGCAGGAGAATCGCTTGAGCCTGGGATGCAGAGCCTACAGTGAGCCAAGATCATGCCACTTAGCCAGGCGTGGTGGTGGGCACCTGTAATCCTAGCTACTTGGGAGGCTGAAACAGGAGAATCACTTGATCCTGGGAGGCGGAGGTTGCAGTGAGTGAGTTTCCAGCGAAACTCCATCTCAAAAAAAAAAAAAAAAAAAAAATCTTGCCACTGCACTTCAGCCTGGGTGACAGCGTGAGACCCTGTCTCAAAAAAACAAACAAAAAGCTAGGATAGTCTTATTTGCCAATTACTAATACTAAAATAAAACATAATTGATTGAAGTCAAGCTTTCAAAGAAAACTAATATTAGGCCGGGCACAGTGGCTCACGCTTGTAATCCCAGCACTTTGGGAAGCCGAGGCGGGCGGATCACGAGGTCAGGAGATCGAGACCACAGTGAAACCCCGTCTCTACTAAAAATACAAAAAATAAGCCGGGCGTGGTGGCGGGCGCCTGTAGTCCCAGCTACTCGGAGAGGCTGAGGCAGGAGAATGGCGTGAACCCGGGAGGCGGAGCTTGCAGTGAGCCGAGATCGCGCCACTGCACTCCAGCCTGGGCGACAGAGCGAGACTCCATCTCAAGTAAAAAAAAAAAAGAAAAGAAAAAAGAAAACTAATATTACCATAGAAGTAGTAAGGAAAAGAGGCTACTTGGTTTAGAATTTTTCGTAGATTATGAGGTACTTTTTTTTTTTTACATTATTTGCAATGACAAATGACATTAAATGCAAATGACATGCAGTCGCAAAAATTGCATGTTAAAAAAGGTCTATGACAGGAAAAGAATCCTTTTTTTTATTTTATTTTATTATTTTTGAGACAGGGTCACGCTCTTGCCCAGGCTGGAATGCAGTGGCGTGATCTCAGCTTACTGCAACCTCTGCCTCCCGGGTTCAAGCAATTCTCCTGCCTCAGACTCCTGAGACCCTCCTGGGTCTACAGGTGCCCACCATCATACCAGGCTAGTTTTTTTGTATTTTTAGTAGAGACGGGGTTTCACCTAGTCAGCCAGGCTGGTCTCAACCCTCTGACCTCAGGTGATTTGCCCGCCTCAGCCTCCCAAAGTGCTGGGATTACAGGAGTGAAGCACGGCGCCCAACCTCTTGCTTATATTTCTTTACTTTGTGGTTTCTTAAGTCTTGAAATAATTAAACTTACATTGATTGAATGCCATCCATGTTTTTTTTTTTTTTAATTTAGAGATTGTTGAGAGATTTCATGTCCTAAAAAATATTTAAATTTTACATATTTTAAAGTTCAGTGTTTCTTAACAGGACAAATCCCAATCTGCTGAAATATGGGAAAAATTGAATTTTGGAAACAAGGACCAAAATGTCAAATTTAGGAAATTGATGGGTATTAAGGTGAGTTTCAAATGTGCCAGGGGATCTTTGTATTAGCTATTAGCCCTTCTGCACTGTTCTTCCCTCATTTTCTTAGTTCTGGTCTTCGCTCAGGTGTCAGCGTTTTTGAGTTCTTTCCCCCACCTTTTATAAAATGACAAGCAATCCCATTCCGAAACATTCCTATCTCCCCTACCCACTGTCCTCCCTACACACACACTTTGAGTGAGAGAGACGGGGTCTTGCTCTGCTTGCTCTGTCACTCGGGCTGGAGTACAGTGGTGCAAACTTCGAGGCTCAAGCAGTCCTTCCACCTCGGCCTTTCAAAGCCCTGGATCACAGTTCTGAGCCACTGCGCCCAGCCTCCATCCCATTTTCTACTTTACTTTCCTCTGTGGCATTTACACCCTGACATTTCTACATATTATGTTTTTTCCAACCTACTGAACTGAAGTTAACTTTTGTTACACCCTGCTATATTCCAGACCTAGAAAGAACATTGCCTTGTACTTTGGAGGTGTTCAATAATGAATGGAAATTAAGTTATTGAGATCAAATACATATCCCAAAAGTATAATTTTTTTTTTTTTTTTTTTTTTTTTTTTTTTTTTGAGAGTTCCTTATCCCCAGCTGGAGTGCAATGCGCAATCTCTCACTGCAAGCTCCGCCCCGGTTCACCATTCTCCTGCTCAGCCTCTCGAGTACTGGACTACAGCGCCCCACCCCCGCTAATTTTTGTATTTTTGTAAGACGGTTTCATGTTTCATTCCTACTGTGATCCGTGTCCAAGTGTATTAAGTGAGACCGGCTTTTTTTTTAGTATAGACGGGGTTTCACCATGTTGGCCAGGCTAGTCTCGAACTCCTGACCTCAGGTGATCCACCCGTCTCAGCCTCCCAAAGTGCTGGGATTACAGGCGTGAGCCACACTGCACCCTGTCAAAAGTATGATTTAATAATAGTGTCAGCCTAGCTCACACCTGTAATCCCAACACTTTGGGAGGCTGGGGGGTGGCGGCGGAGGGGGGATCCCTGAGGTCAGGAGTTCGAGACCAGTCTGACCAATGTGGTGAAACCCCATCTCTCCTAACTACAAAAATTGGGACCGTGCACAGTGGCTCACGCCTGTAATCCCAGCATATTGGGAAGTCGAGGCAGGCGGATCATGAGGTCAGGAATTCAAGACCAGCCTAACCAACGTGGTGAAACCCCATCTCTAATGAAAATACAAAAATTAGCTGGGCATGGTGGCGTGCGCCTCTAATTCCAGCTATTTGGGAGGCTGAGGCATAAGAATTGCTTAAACCCGGGAGGCAGAGGTTGCAGTGAGCCGAGATGGCACCACTGCACTCCAGACTGGTCAACAGAGCGAGACTCCATCTCAAAAAAAAAAAATACATAAAAAATAGTGTCAAGTGAGAGAATATTTATCTCCATCTGAATTCATTGTAATGTTTTGTGTCTGATTTTTAGAGTGAAGATGAAGCTGGATGTAGCTCAGTTGATGAAGAAAGTTACAAGACTCTGAAGCAACAAGAAGAAGTATTTCGAAATTTAGATGCTCAGTATGAAATGGCAAGATCACAAACCCACACACAAAGAGGAATGGGTTTGGGTTTCACATCTTCAATGCGAGGAATGGATGCAGTTTGAAAATGATCACACTTGTAAAGTTTGGGACTTACAGACTTCTTGTTCCGATGTCAGGTCCTTGTTCACCAAACAGCTAGCACTCTAGCTTGCATGGGTGTTGCATTGACTTTAATTTATTGAAAAATACAAATTTTTGTAAATATCAGATCAGTGATACTGGTGTTAGTGTTGTAATCAGGTTAAACCCACTTCCATTAAACTTGACAGGACTATAGAAGGACAATATTTTTTAGTTCATGAATTCTACTTTTCAAATATATAAAAGCTGCAGGTGGGGATAAAATCTCATACATGGATTTTTTCGTGTCCGCTGTCTTGTGTACTTTTGTACTTAACCTTGTACAGTTATTTTCATCTCTTGAAACATGAAAGAAATGTTATGTAGATGTTCTTTAGAAGATCTGGCCATTTGGTACATAATCCAGCACAGATAAGCTGGGTGGTGATGATAATAAAAATGGTTTTCTCAAAACTGGTGTTAATTTAAGTTACCTGGGATGTTTCTTTGAATTTGTTTTATGGTTTCTGTAGCATTTGGCAATTGCTGTTAGAAAACACTAGCTAGAAATTCCCCCCCACCCCCTTTTTAAGGCCAGTTAACTATACTACAGGCAATACCATGGTGAGCAAAAATGTAAAAGGTGGAAGGAGAAAACTTAATAAAATAGTATGTTTTCCTATTATAAGGGACACACATGGTGTTCAGTATTTGTCAAATATTACATGTGTTATTCAGGAAATAGATTAATGCATTAAAGGGATGTAAGCACTTTTATTTTAATAAAGTGCCTTATAACAAGTTCTTTGTATGCTTTTTGCTCATTATCCCTTTGAAGTCTTCTCCAGCATAGACTATAAAATACTAAAATATTAGAAATTTTTTTTTTTTTCATTTTTGTTTTTGAGACAGGATCTTGCTCTGTTGTCT